>NW_026530345.1:0-600000 GCF_026979565.1 Vidua chalybeata
AGCAGTGCTGTACACTTTCTCCTTGAGAACTGGAGCGGAAAAACTTTTCGCTAAGATGTAGGCGACTAGAGAGGCAGAATACGCAGCTCCGGAGCTGGCGAAAGCAAGTGCCGCTTGCCGGCGTCTCTCGGCAGAAGCGGCTCTTCGGAGCGCACCGCTGCCGCTCCAGTGATCTGTGCGCGAAGTAGCCGCTCTTGTCCTCCGGCAGCCGGAGATCGCGGTAGCTTGCAAGAGGCGAAGAACGAAGCCGCGAAGAAGCCGGCTTGTGTGCGAAGCTCGCAGACTGCTGCAGGACGGTGGCTGCTGCTCTCCTGCCTCTTGAATTCACTCTTGGCATGCCAATGGGAGGTGTTCCAGGACAACTTTCCTGGGTTTTGACATAGTCGTCATGCATCCCACCTTGGAAATTCTTGTTGCTCTCCAGAGGCTCCGAGATGCAGAGAACACGGTGGCAGCTGCTGCAAAGAAGGGCAACTGTGAGTTGGTCAAGGAGCAAGAACCTAGGCAGCTGCCTGTGCTTGGCAAGGCGCAGCTGCTGGATTCTTGCAATTGCCTTCAGTGCGCACACAAGCCCGCTGCTCTGCTACTTGGTTTTTCGCCTTCAGTCAATTACACACTGCTGAAGCTGAGGCAGGCTGTTCAGCTTTGCTGCTTTTCAGCATCTCAGCTGCCCTTCTGCACTGTGACAGCTCTCCAGGTTTCTTGCCTTCGCCAGGCTGCAACGTGCCCGCTACTACCAGAGCTGGGCAGGAGTGGGCAGAGAGCACGGCCATCTGCCAGCAGGTTGCAGCTTGCCCAGGAAAGTGCAGTGTCCTTGGAATGTGCAGCAAATCTTATTTCCTGGCAAGGTCGGGCTAAGTGAGCAGTGCTGGTACACTTTCTCCTTGAGAACTGGAGCGGAAAAACTTTTCGCTAAGATGTAGGCGACTAGAGAGGCAGAATACGCAGCTCCGGAGCTGGCCGAAAGCAAGTGCCGCTTGCCGGCGTCTCTCGGCAGAAGCGACTCTTCGGAGCGCACCGCTGCCGCTCCAGTGATCTGTGCGCGAAGTAGCCGCTTCTTGTCCGCCGGCAGCCGGAGATCGCGGTAGCTTGCAAGAGGCGAAGAAACGAAGCCGCGAAGAAGCCGGCTTGTGTGCGAAGCTCGCAGACTGCTGCAGGACGGTGGCTGCTGCTCTCCTGCCTCTTGAATTCACTCTTGGCATGCCAATGGGAGGTGTTCCAGGACAACTTTCCTGGGTTTTGACATAGTCGTCATGCATCCCACCTTGGAAATTCTTGTTGCTCTCCAGAGGCTCCGAGATGCAGAGAACACGGTGGCAGCTGCTGAAAAGAAGGCAACTGTGAGTTGGTCAAGGAGCAAGAACCTAGGCAGCTGACTGTGCTTGGCAAGGAGCAGCTGCTGCATGCTTGCAATTGCCTTCAGTGCGCACAGAAGCCCGCTGCTCTGCTGCTTGGTTTTTCGCCTTCAGTCAATTACACACTGCTGAAGCTGAGGCAGGCTGTTCAGCTTTGCTGCTTTTCAGCATCTCAGCTGCCCTTCTGCACTGTGACAGCTCTCCAGGTTTCTTGCCTTCGCCAGGCTGCAGCGTGCCCGCTGCTACCCAGAGCTGGGCAGGAGTGGGCAGAGAGCACGGCCATCTGCCAGCAGGTTGCAGCTTGCCCAGGAAAGTGCAATGCCTTTGGAAGGTGCAGCAAATCTTATTTCCTGGCAAGGTCGGGCTAAGTGAGCAGTGCTGGTACACTTTCTCCTTGAGAAGAGGAAGGGAAAAGCTTTTGGCTAAGATGTAGGCGACTAGAGAGGCAGAATACGCAGCTCCGGAGCTGGCCGAAAGCAAGTGCCGCTTGCCGGCGTCTTTCGGCAGAAGCGGCGCTCGGAGCGCACCGCTGCCGCTCCAGTGATCTGTGCGCGAAGTAGCCGCTTCTCGTCCTCCGGCAGCCGGAGATCGCGATAGTTTGCAAGAGGCGAAGAACGAAGCCGCGAAGAAGCCGGCTTGTGTGCGAAGCTCGCAGACAGCTGCAGGACGGCGGCTGCTGCTCTCCTGCCTCTTGAATTCACTCTTGCATGCCAATGGAAGGTGTTCCAGGACAACTTTCCTGGGTTTTGACATAGTCGTCATGCATCCCACCTTGGAAATTCTTGTTGCTCCCCAGAGGCTCCGAGATGCAGAGAACACGGTGGCAGCTGCTGAAAAGAAGGGCAACTGTGAGTTGGTCAAGAAGCAAGAACCTAGGCAGCTGACTGTGTTTGGGAAGGCGCAGCTGCTGGATTCTTGCAATTGCCTTCAGTGCGCACAGAAGCCCGCTGCTCTGCTACTTGGTTTTTCGCCTTCAGTCAATACACACTGCTGAAGCTGAGGCAGGCTGTTCAGCTTTGCTGCTTTTCAGCATCTCAGCTGCCCTTCTGCACTGTGACAGCTCTCCAGGTTTCTTGCCTTCGCCAGGCTGCAACGTGCCCGCTACTACCCAGAGCTGGGCAGGAGTGGGCAGAGAGCACGGCCATCTGCCAGCAGGTTGCAGCTTGCCCAGGAAAGTGCAATGCCTTTGGAAGGTGCAGCAAATCTTATTTCCTGGCAAGGTCGGGCTAAGTGAGCAGTGCTGGTACACTTTCTCCTTGAGAAGAGGAAGGGAAAAGCTTTTGGCTAAGATGTAGGCGACTAGAGAGGCAGAATACGCAGCTCCGGAGCTGGCCGAAAGCAAGTGCCGCTTGCCGGCGTCTCTCGGCAGAAGCGGCTCTTCGGAGCGCACCGCTGCCGCTCCAGTGATCTGTGCGCGAAGTAGCCGCTTCTTGTCCTCCGGCAGCCGGAGATCGCGGTAGCTTGCAAGAGGCGAAGAACGAAGCCGCGAAGAAGCCGGCTTGTGTGCGAAGCTCGCAGACAGCTGCAGGACGGTGGCTGCTGTTCTCCTGCCTCTTGAATTCACTTTTGGCATGCCAATGGAAGGTGTTCCAGGACAACTTTCCTGGGTTTTGACATAGTCGTCATGCATCCCACCTTGGAAATTCTTGTTGCTCTCCAGAGGCTCCGAGATGCAGAGAACACGGTGGCAGCTGCTGAAAAGAAGGGCAACTGTGAGTTGGTCAAGGAGCAAGAACCTAGGCAGCTGACTGTGCTTGGCAAGGCGCAGCTGCTGCATGCTTGCAATTGCCTTCAGTGCGCACAGAAGCCCGCTGCTCTGCTACTTGGTTTTTCGCCTTCAGTCAATTACACACTGCTGAAGCTGAGGCAGGCTGTTCAGCTTTGCTGCTTTTCAGCATCTCAGCTGCCCTTCTGCACTGTGACAGCTCTCCAGGTTTCTTCCCTTCGCCAGGCTGCAACGTGCCCGCTACTACCCAGAGCTGGGCAGGAGTGGGCAGAGAGCACGGCCATCTGCCAGCAGGTTGCAGCTTGCCCAGGAAAGTGCAATGTCCTTGGAATGTGCAGCAAATCTTATTTCCTGGCAAGGTCGGGCTAAGTGAGCAGTGCTGGTACACTTTCTCTTTGAGAACTGGAGCGGAAAAACTTTTGGCTAAGATGTAGGCGACTAGAGAGGCAGAATACGCAGCTCCGGAGCTGGCCGAAAGCAAGTGCCGCTTGCCGGCGTCTCTCGGCAGAAGCGACTCTTCGGAGCGCACCGCTGCCGCTCCAGTGATCTGTGCGCGAAGTAGCCGCTTCTTGTCCGCCGGCAGCCGGAGATCGCGGTAGCTTGCAAGAGGCGAAGAACGAAGCCGCGAAGAAGCCGGCTTGTGTGCGAAGCTCGCAGACTGCTGCAGGACGGTGGCTGCTGCTCTCCTGCCTCTTGAATTCACTCTTGGCATGCCAATGGGAGGTGTTCCAGGACAACTTTCCTGGGTTTTGACATAGTCGTCATGCATCCCACCTTGGAAATTCTTGTTGCTCTCCAGAGGCTCCGAGATGCAGAGAACACGGTGGCAGCTGCTGAAAAGAAGGGCAACTGTGAGTTGGTCAAGGAGCAAGAACCTAGGCAGCTGCCTGTGCTTGGCAAGGAGCAGCTGCTGCATGCTTGCAATTGCCTTCAGTGCGCACAGAAGCCCGCTGCTCTGCTGCTTGGTTTTTCGCCTTCAGTCAATTACACACTGCTGAAGCTGAGGCAGGCTGTTCAGCTTTGCTGCTTTTCAGCATCTCAGCTGCCCTTCTGCACTGTGACAGCTCTCCAGGTTTCTTGCCTTCGCCAGGCTGCAGCGTGCCCGCTGCTACCCAGAGCTGGGCAGGAGTGGGCAGAGAGCACGGCCATCTGCCAGCAGGTTGCAGCTTGCCCAGGAAAGTGCAGTGTCCTTGAATGTGCAGCAAATCTTATTTCCTGGCAAGGTCGGGCTAAGTGAGCAGTGCTGGTACACTTTCTCCTTGAGAACTGGAGAGGAAAAGCTTTTGGCTAAGATGTAGGCGACTAGAGAGGCAGAATACGCAGCTCCGGAGCTGGCCGAAAGCAAGTGCCGCTTGCCGGCTTCTTTCGGCAGAAGCGGCGCTTCGGAGCGCACCGCTGCCGCTCCAGTGATCTGTGCGCGAAGTAGCCGCTTCTCGTCCTCCGGCAGCCGGAGATCGCGATAGTTTGCAAGAGGCGAAGAACGAAGCCGCGAAGAAGCCGGCTTGTGTGCGAAGCTCGCAGACAGCTGCAGGACGGCGGCTGCTGCTCTCCTGCCTCTTGAATTCACTCTTGGCATGCCAATGGAAGGTGTTCCAGGACAACTTTCCTGGGTTTTGACATAGTCGTCATGCATCCCACCTTGGAAATTCTTGTTGCTCCCCAGAGGCTCCGAGATGCAGAGAACACGGTGGCAGCTGCTGAAAAGAAGGGCAACTGTGAGTTGGTCAAGAAGCAAGAACCTAGGCAGCTGACTGTGTTTGGGAAGGCGCAGCTGCTGGATTCTTGCAATTGCCTTCAGTGCGCACAGAAGCCCGCTGCTCTGCTACTTGGTTTTTCGCCTTCAGTCAATTACACACTGCTGAAGCTGAGGCAGGCTGTTCAGCTTTGCTGCTTTTCAGCATCTCAGCTGCCCTTCTGCACTGTGACAGCTCTCCAGGTTTCTTGCCTTCGCCAGGCTGCAACGTGCCCGCTACTACCCAGAGCTGGGCAGGAGTGGGCAGAGAGCACGGCCATCTGCCAGCAGGTTGCAGCTTGCCCAGGAAAGTGCAATGCCTTTGGAAGGTGCAGCAAATCTTATTTCCTGGCAAGGTCGGGCTAAGTGAGCAGTGCTGGTACACTTTCTCCTTGAGAACTGGAGCGGAAAAACTTTTCGCTAAGATGTAGGCGACTAGAGAGGCAGAATACGCAGCTCCGGAGCTGGCCGAAAGCAAGTGCCGCTTGCCGGCGTCTCTCGGCAGAAGCGACTCTTCGGAGCGCACCGCTGCCGCTCCAGTGATCTGTGCGCGAAGTAGCCGCTTCTTGTCCGCCGGCAGCCGGAGATCGCGGTAGCTTGCAAGAGGCGAAGAACGAAGCCGCGAAGAAGCCGGCTTGTGTGCGAAGCTCGCAGACTGCTGCAGGACGGTGGCTGCTGCTCTCCTGCCTCTTGAATTCACTCTTGGCATGCCAATGGAGGTGTTCCAGGACAACTTTCCTGGGTTTTGACATAGTCGTCATGCATCCCACCTTGGAAATTCTTGTTGCTCTCCAGAGGCTCCGAGATGCAGAGAACACGGTGGCAGCTGCTCAAAAGAAGGGCAACTGTGAGTTGGTCAAGGAGCAAGAACCTAGGCAGCTGCCTGTGCTTGGCAAGGAGCAGCTGCTGCATGCTTGCAATTGCCTTCAGTGCGCACAGAAGCCCGCTGCTCTGCTGCTTGGTTTTTCGCCTTCAGTCAATTACACACTGCTGAAGCTGAGGCAGGCTGTTCAGCTTTGCTGCTTTCAGCATCTCAGCTGCCCTTCTGCACTGTGACAGCTCTCCAGGTTTCTTGCCTTCGCCAGGCTGCAGCGTGCCCGCTGCTACCCAGAGCTGGGCAGGAGTGGGCAGAGAGCACGGCCATCTGCCAGCAGGTTGCAGCTTGCCCAGGAAAGTGCAGTGTCCTTGGAATGTGCAGCAAATCTTATTTCCTGGCAAGGTCGGGCTAAGTGAGCAGTGCTGGTACACTTTCTCCTTGAGAAGAGGAAGGGAAAAGCTTTTGGCTAAGATGTAGGCGACTAGAGAGGCAGAATACGCAGCTCCGGAGCTGGCCGAAAGCAAGTGCCGCTTGCCGGCGTCTTTCGGCAGAAGCGGCGCTTCGGAGCGCACCGCTGCCGCTCCAGTGATCTGTGCGCGAAGTAGCCGCTTCTCGTCCTCCGGCAGCCGGAGATCGCGATAGTTTGCAAGAGGCGAAGAACGAAGCCGCGAAGAAGCCGGCTTGTGTGCGAAGCTCGCAGACAGCTGCAGGACGGCGGCTGCTGCTCTCCTGCCTCTTGAATTCACTCTTGGCATGCCAATGGAAGGTGTTCCAGGACAACTTTCCTGGGTTTTGACATAGTCGTCATGCATCCCACCTTGGAAATTCTTGTTGCTCCCCAGAGGCTCCGAGATGCAGAGAACACGGTGGCAGCTGCTGAAAAGAAGGGCAACTGTGAGTTGGTCAAGAAGCAAGAACCTAGGCAGCTGACTGTGTTTGGGAAGGCGCAGCTGCTGGATTCTTGCAATTGCCTTCAGTGCGCACAGAAGCCCGCTGCTCTGCTACTTGGTTTTTCGCCTTCAGTCAATTACACACTGCTGAAGCTGAGGCAGGCTGTTCAGCTTTGCTGCTTTTCAGCATCTCAGCTGCCCTTCTGCACTGTGACAGCTCTCCAGGTTTCTTGCCTTCGCCAGGCTGCAACGTGCCCGCTACTACCCAGAGCTGGGCAGGAGTGGGCAGAGAGCACGGCCATCTGCCAGCAGGTTGCAGCTTGCCCAGGAAAGTGCAATGCCTTTGGAAGGTGCAGCAAATCTTATTTCCTGGCAAGGTCGGGCTAAGTGAGCAGTGCTGGTACACTTTCTCTTTGAGAACTGGAGCGGAAAAACTTTTGGCTAAGATGTAGGCGACTAGAGAGGCAGAATACGCAGCTCCGGAGCTGGCCGAAAGCAAGTGCCGCTTGCCGGCGTCTCTCGGCAGAAGCGGCTCTTCGGAGCGCACCGCTGCCGCTCCAGTGATCTGTGCGCGAAGTAGCCGCTTCTTGTCCGCCGGCAGCCGGAGATCGCGGTAGCTTGCAAGAGGCGAAGAACGAAGCCGCGAAGAAGCCGGCTTGTGTGCGAAGCTCGCAGACTGCTGCAGGACGGTGGCTGCTGCTCTCCTGCCTCTTGAATTCACTCTTGGCATGCCAATGGGAGGTGTTCCAGGACAACTTTCCTGGGTTTTGACATAGTCGTCATGCATCCCACCTTGGAAATTCTTGTTGCTCTCCAGAGGCTCCGAGATGCAGAGAACACGGTGGCAGCTGCTCAAAAGAAGGGCAACTGTGAGTTGGTCAAGGAGCAAGAACCTAGGCAGCTGCCTGTGCTTGGCAAGGCGCAGCTGCTGCATTCTTGCAATTGCCTTCAGTGCGCACAGAAGCCCGCTGCTCTGCTACTTGGTTTTTCGCCTTCAGTCAATTACACACTGCTGAAGCTGAGGCAGGCTGTTCAGCTTTGCTGCTTTTCAGCATCTCAGCTGCCCTTCTGCACTGTGACAGCTCTCCAGGTTTCTTGCCTTCGCCAGGCTGCAACGTGCCCGCTACTACCCAGAGCTGGGCAGGAGTGGGCAGAGAGCACGGCCATCTGCCAGCAGGTTGCAGCTTGCCCAGGAAAGTGCAGTGTCCTTGGAATGTGCAGCAAATCTTATTTCCTGGCAAGGTCGGGCTAAGTGAGCAGTGCTGGTACACTTTCTCCTTGAGAACTGGAGCGGAAAAACTTTTGGCTAAGATGTAGGCGACTAGAGAGGCAGAATACGCAGCTCCGGAGCTGGCCGAAAGCAAGTGCCGCTTGCCGGCGTCTCTCGGCAGAAGCGACTCTTCGGAGCGCACCGCTGCCGCTCCAGTGATCTGTGCGCGAAGTAGCCGCTTCTTGTCCGCCGGCAGCCGGAGATCGCGGTAGCTTGCAAGAGGCGAAGAACGAAGCCGCGAAGAAGCCGGCTTGTGTGCGAAGCTCGCAGACTGCTGCAGGACGGTGGCTGCTGCTCTCCTGCCTCTTGAATTCACTCTTGGCATGCCAATGGGAGGTGTTCCAGGACAACTTTCCTGGGTTTTGACATAGTCGTCATGCATCCCACCTTGGAAATTCTTGTTGCTCTCCAGAGGCTCCGAGATGCAGAGAACACGGTGGCAGCTGCTGAAAAGAAGGGCAACTGTGAGTTGGTCAAGGAGCAAGAACCTAGGCAGCTGACTGTGCTTGGCAAGGAGCAGCTGCTGCATGCTTGCAATTGCCTTCAGTGCGCACAGAAGCCCGCTGCTCTGCTGCTTGGTTTTTCGCCTTCAGTCAATTACACACTGCTGAAGCTGAGGCAGGCTGTTCAGCTTTGCTGCTTTTCAGCATCTCAGCTGCCCTTCTGCACTGTGACAGCTCTCCAGGTTTCTTGCCTTCGCCAGGCTGCAACGTGCCCGCTGCTACCCAGAGCTGGGCAGGAGTGGGTAGAGAGCACGGCCATCTGCCAGCAGGTTGCAGCTTGCCCAGGAAAGTGCAATGCCTTTGGAAGGTGCAGCAAATCTTATTTCCTGGCAAGGTCGGACTAAGTGAGCAGTGCTGGTACACTTTCTCCTTGAGAACTGGAGCGGAAATCTTTTGGCTAAGATGTAGGCGACTAGAGAGGCAGAATACGCAGCTCCGGAGCTGGCCGAAAGCAAGTGCCGCTTGCCGGCGTCTTTCGGCAGAAGCGGCGCTTCGGAGCGCACCGCTGCCGCTCCAGTGATCTGTGCGCGAAGTAGCCGCTTCTTGTCCGCCGGCAGCCGGAGATCGCGGTAGCTTGCAAGAGGCGAAGAACGAAGCCGCGAAGAAGCCGGCTTGTGTGCGAAGCTCGCAGACAGCTGCAGGACGGTGGCTGCTGCTCTCCTGCATGTTGAAATCACTCTTGGCATGCCAATGGAAGGTGTTCCAGGACAACTTTCCTGGGTTTTGACATAGTCGTCATGCATCCCACCTTGGAAATTCTTGTTGCTCCCCAGAGGCTCCGAGATGCAGAGAACACGGTGGCAGCTGCTGAAAAGAAGGGCAACTGTGAGTTGGTCAGGAAGCAAGAACCTAGGCAGCTGCCTGTGCTTGGCAAGGAGCAGCTGCTGGATTCTTGCAATTGCCTTCAGTGCGCACAGAAGCCCGCTGCTCTGCTACTTGGTTTTTCGCCTTCAGTCAATTACACACTGCTGAAGCTGAGGCAGGCTGTTCAGCTTTGCTGCTTTTCAGCATCTCAGCTGCCCTTCTGCACTGTGACAGCTCTCCAGGTTTCTTCCCTTCGCCAGGCTGCAACGTGCCCGCTACTACCCAGAACTGGGCAGGAGTGGGCAGAGAGCACGGCCATCTGCCAGCAGGTTGCAGCTTGCCCAGGAAAATGCAGTGTCCTTGGAATGTGCAGCAAATCTTATTTCCTGGCAAGGTCGGGCTAAGTGAGCAGTGCTGGTACACTTTCTCCTTGAGAACTGGAGCGGAAAAACTTTTCGCTAAGATGTAGGCGACTAGAGAGGCAGAATACGCAGCTCCGGATCTGGCCGAAAGCAAGTGCCGCTTGCCTGCGTCTTTCGGCAGAAGCGGCGCTCCGGAGCGCACCGCTGCCGCTCCAGTCATCAGTGCGCGAAGTAGCCGCTTCTTGTCCTCCGGCAGCCGGAGATCGCGGTAGCCTACAAGAGGCGAAGAACGAAGCCGCGAAGAAGCCGGCTTGTGTGCGAAGCTCGCAGACAGCTGCAGAACGGTAGCTGCCTCTCTCCTGCCTGTTGAATTCACTCTTGGCATGCCAATGGAAGGTGTTCCAGGACAACTTTCCTGGGTTCTGACATAGTCGTCATGCATCCCTCCTTGGAATGTCCTGCTGCTCTCCAGAGGCTCCGAGATGCAGAGAACACGGTGGCAGCTGCTGAAAAGAAGGGCAACTGTGAGTTGGTCAAGGAGCAAGAACCTAGGCAGCTGACTGTGCTTGGCAAGGAGCCTCTGCTGGATTTTTGCAATTGCCTTCAGTGCGCACAGAAGCCTGCTGCTCCGCTGCTTCGTTTTTCTCCTTCAGTCAATAGCACACTACTGAAGCTGTGGCAGGCTGTTCAGCTTTGCTGCTTTTCAGCATCTCAGCTGCCCTTCTGCTCTGTGACAGCTCTCGTGATTTCTTGCCTTGGCCAGGCTGCAACGTGCCCACTACTACCAAGAGCTCGGCAGGAGTGGGCAGAGAGCACGGCCAGCAGGTTGCAGCTTGCCCAGGAAAGTGCAGTGTCCTTGGAATGTGCAGCAAATCCAATTTCTTGGCAAGTTCGGGGGAAGTGAGTAGTGCTGGGAGACTTTCTCCTTGAGAAATGGAATGGAAAAGCTTTTGGCTAAGATGTAGGCGACTAGAGAGGCAGAATACGCAGCTCCGGAGCTGGCCGAAGGGAAGTGCCGCTTCCTGGCGTCTTTCGGCAGAGGCGGCACGCCGGAGCGCACCACTGTGGCTCCAGTGATCTGTGCACCAACTAGCCGCTTCTTGGCCTCCGGGAGCCCCAGAGAGAGCCGTAACCCGCAAGAGGATAGGAATGAAGCCGCCAAAACTGGGCTTGTGCGCGCAGCCCTCAAACTGCTAGAGAACGATGACTGACCCTCACCAGCCTGATGACTGCACTCTTAGCATGCGACTGGTAGGCGTTCCAGAACAATTTTCCTGGGTTTCGACTTAGTCCTGAGAAGTCCTTTCGTGGAAATTCTTGCTCGTGGCCTCAGGCTACGCGGTGCCGAGAACACGACGGCAGCTGCAGAGAAGAAGGGCAGCGGTGAGTTTGTCAAGAAACAAGAACATAGGCAGCTGACAGTGCTTGGCAAGGAGCCTCTGCTGGATTTTTGCACTTGCATTCAATGCGCACAGAACCCCGCTGCTCTGCTGCTTCTTTTGTCGCCTTCTGTTTAGTCCGCACTACTGAACGGGAGCCCGGCTATTCAGTTTTGCTGTTTTTAAGCTTCTTTGCACCACTTATGGACATCGACATCTTAAAAAGCTTTTTGCCTTTCCCGGGTGCAACGCGGCCACTGGGACAATGAGCGGTGCAGGTGTGCGCCGAGAGAACGGCTAGCTGACAGCAGTTTGCCTAGGAAAGCGCAGTGGCCTTGATAAGCGCAGGAGACAGCTTTTCTTGGCAAGCTCGGGGAAGGTGTGCGGTGTTGGTACGCGTTCTCCTTGTGAAATAGAGCGGAAAAGCTTTTCGCTTAGATGCAGCCAACTAGAGAGGCAGAATATGGGGCCTTGGAGAGCTCCGAAGGGAAGAGCCGTTCCCAAGCGTCTTTCGGCAGAGGTAGCGCTCCGGAGCGCACCGCTGCCGCTCCAGTGATCTGTTTGTGAAGTAGCCGCATCTTCGCCTACGAGAGCCCGAGAAAACGCCGTAACCCGCAAGAGGAGAAGAACGAAGCCGCCAAAAACTGGGCTTGTGCGCGCAGCCCTCGAACTGCTAGAGAACGATGGCTGACCCTCACCAGCCTGATGACTGCATTCTTAGCATGCGACTGGAAGGTGTTCCAGTAAAATTTTTCTCTGTTTCGACTTAGTCCTGAGAAGTCCATCGGTGGAAATTCTTGCTTGTGGCTCACCTGAGAACAACTGTGGCCCTGACCGGGATAATTTGAGGTCATTTGGGGTCTCATGAGGTCATCTGAGGGCCTGACAGGGGTCACCTGGTGTCATTTGGGGTAACTTGAGTTCACTTGGGGTCACTTGAGGTCATCTGAGGCAAGGAATGGGGTCACCTGGGTTAATTTGGAGATACTTGAGGTCATTTGAGGTCACTTGAGGTAAACTGAAGACCAGACTGGGGTCACTTGTGGTAACCTGAAGCCTGGACGGGGTGCATTTGAGGACATTTGGGGTCACTTGAGGCCACCTGATGCCCTGACGGTTGTCACTTGAAGTCATTTGGCGTTACATGAGGTCATTTGGGGTCACTTGATGTCAGCTGAGACCCTGAACGGGGTCACTTGAGGACATTTGCGGCCACTTGAGGTCATTTGGTGTCACTTGAGGTCATTTGGGGACACTTGATGTCACCTGACGCCCTGATGGGCATCACTTGAGGTCATTTTGGGACTCTTGGGATCACCTGAGGCCCTGACTGGGGTCACTTGAGGTCATTTGGGGCCACTTGAGGGCATTTTTGGGAACTTGAGGTCACAAGAGACCATGACTGGGGTCAGTTGAGGTCATTTGTGGCCACTTGAGGTCATTTGGGGTCACTTGAGGTCATCTGAGGCTGTGGCTGGGGTCACTTGAGGACATTTGGTCACCTGAGGCTCCGACCAGTGTCACTTGATATCATTTTTGGTCACTTGAGGTCACTTGAGGCCTGGGTCAGGGTCACTTGAGGTCATTTGGGGCCATTTGTGGTAATTTTTGGTCACTTGAGGTCACCTGAGGCCCAAACCGGCATCATTTGAGGTAATTTGGGGACACTTGCGGTCACCTGAGAACCCTGTCCGGGGCCACGTGAGATCATTCGGGGTCACTTAAGGTCATTTGGGGTCGCTTGAGGTCACCCGAGGCCCCGACTGCGTTCACTTGAGGTAATTTCGTGGCATTTGAGGTCATTTGGAGACACTTGCGATCACCTGAGACCCTGACTGCGGTCACTGGAGGTCATTTGGGCCACTTGAGGTCATTTGGGGTCACTTGAGGTCATCTGAGGCCAGGACTGGGGTTACTTGGTGTAATTTTTGGACACTTGAGGTTACCTGAGGCTTTGTGCGGGGTCACTTGAGGTCATTTGGGGTCACTTGAGGTTGTTTGGGGTTCCTTGAGGTCACCTGAGGCCATGATTGGTGTCACTTGATGCCATTTTTGGCCACTTGAGTTCACCTGATGCCCAGAACGAGGCCACTTGAGGTTCTTTGGGGCCACTTGAGGTCATTTGGGGTCACTTGTGGTCATCTGAGGCCCTGACTCTGGTCACCTGAAGTCATTTTGGGTCACTTGAGGTCATTTTTGGTCACTTGATGTCAGCTGAGGCCCTGACTGGGGTCACCTGAGATCATTTGGGGTCACTTGAGGTCATCTGAGGACCTGATTGGTGTCAGTTGATGAAATTTGTCGTCACTTGAGGGCACCTGAGGCCCTGAACGGAGTCACTTGAGGTCATTTGGGGTTACTTGAGGTCATTTGGGGCCACTTGAAGTAATTTTTGACCACTTGAGGTCACCTGAGGCCTGGACCGGGGTCACTTGAGGTTATTTGCGGCCACTTGATGTCATTTGGGGCTACTTGAGGTCATCTGAGGCCAGGACCAGGGACACCTGGTGTAATTTAGGGTCACTTGATGTAATTTTTGGCCACTTGAGGTCAACTGAGGCCCTGACCTTGGTCACTTGAGGTCATTTGGAGACACTTGAGGTTATCTGAGGTCCAGACCGTGGTCACTTGATGTCATTTGTGGCCACTTGAGGTCACTTGAGGCCCTGCCTGGGGTCACCTGAGGTAATTTGGGGACACTTGAGGTCATTTGGGATCACTTGTGGTCACCTGAGTCCCCGATCGGGGTCACTTGAGGTAATTCCGTGGCATTTGAGGTCATTTGGAGACACTTGTGATCACCTGAGACCCCGACCGGGGTCACCTGAGGTTATTTGGGGCCACTTGCGGTCACCTGAGGCCTTGATTGGTGTCACTAGATGTAATTTTTGGTCACTTGCAGGCAGCTGAGACCTTGAACGGGGTCACTTGACGTCATTTGCGGCCACTTGACCTCATTTGGGGTCACTTAAGGTCATCTGAGGCCAGAACTGGGGTCACTTGATGTCATTTTTGGTCACTTGAAGTCACATGAGGCTTTGTGCGGGGTCACTTGAGGTCATTTGGGGTCACTTGAGATCACCTGAGCCCTTGACCGGGGCCATTTGAGGTCATTTTGGGATCACTTGAGGTCACCAGAGGCCCTGACTGTGGTCACTTGAGGTCATTTGGGGCCACTTGTGGTCATTTGGGGTCACTGTGGTCATCTGAGGCCCTGACTGTGGTCACCTGAGGTCATTTTGGGTCACTTGAGGTCATTTGGGGGCATTTGAGGTCATTTGGGGTCACTTGAGGTCAGCTGAGACCCTGACCGGGGTCACCTGAGGTCATTTGGGGTCACTTGAGGTCACTGTCATGGTTTGATACTGGCGCAATGCCAGCGCCCCCATGAAAATGCACCTTCCCTAAATAAATGCTGTGAGATGTTATCAGGGACAGAGCAGAGCAGGCCCAAGCTTAATAACAAAGGGAAAGAAACTTTATTAAACTACTACTACTACAGAAAACACATAAACTAAATCCAGGATGAAGACCTTTTAAAACACCCCTCCTCCTCCCAAGTCCTACATCACCCACCATGAAACATCACCCGGGATTCCTGATCAAATTACCACCCTTCAGATAACCAATACTCAAGCTATCAAGGGAGAGAGAAGTCTTTCTTGCACCACAGACCCCCCCCAGGAAACACAGTTGCCACCTCCTGTGTTTCCCTGTCATACATGGCAACCGCCCGGAGAAAATCTGCCAGTGTGACACTCTCCATTCCATGTCACAGTGCTCTCACCACCGTGCATGGACAGACTGCTCATAGGGCTCCTTTAAGGATGCTTTGCCACGGACCCAAAGATACAACAGTTCAGCTTCTCATCTTGGGACTACAGTCCCCCCCATTTTCCCCTGGGGCCAAGGGTCCAAGAACAGAAATCATCTTCTTTCCCGAAGACAGAGGGCATCACCATTCCCTCCTCAGCTTTCTTCTGTTCTTGCCATTCCTGTGCTGTTAGAAGCTGAAGCAGCTCTCCTTGGGTCACCACTGCATCCCCCTAAAATGCAATCTCTATTGCAGGAGATTTTGGTTCAGTCCATGGCTAACAAGAAAAGTCCAGCTAAAAGCTACTTCATCATCTCCTCCCACTTAAATATTTCTTCTTCTAACATGTCAGGTCCCGGACTGTCTCTCTTCCACTACAAATCAAGGAGGAGTAATATTTTACAAAGCCCTCATTTCCCGGAAAGGGTTAAAAGTTCAGACTCCCTGGACGGCTGATATCTCGGTCCAGCGTTCCGTCTGCCATGCTGGGCACCATCCCCCCCCCTTTCTCCTTCTCTTCTGCCGGCAAATCTCCAGGTGCCATCAGGCTCTCTGTCACTTTCCCTCTGTGGGGGTGGGGGGGAATAAAGGCATCTCCGCTTCTCTCCACCCTTCGTCCAGGAGCTGGCTCGGTTCCAGATCTTCAGCCCCTCGGCCTACCTGGACAAGGCCGCGTGGCTTCCCCTCCCCCACCCAGACCATGGCTGGGCGGGGGAGAGTCTGCACTCCCTGACAACTGGAACCAAAGAGACAGTTCTCCTGGGAGTTTTTGCTTTTAACCCCCTGTGTTCTCAGAGGCGTGTCCATACTTTCAGTGGTCACTCCAGGTGCCAATATCCAAACCTGACCACTGATTGGTTTGACCCAACTTCCTGAAAAAAATTCACTTCCATGTCAAACCACGACACTTGCAGTCACCTGAGGCCCCCGACTGGGGTCACTTGAGGTAATTTTGTGGAATTTGAGGTCATTTGGAGACACTTGCTATCACCTGAAACCCTGACCAGGGTCACCTGAGGTCATTTGGGGCCACTTGAGGTCATTTGGGGTCTCTTGACGTCGTCTGAGGCTGTGTCTGGGGTCATTGGGGTCATTTTGGGTCACTTGAGGTCATTTTTGGTCACTTGAGGTCATTTGGATTCACTTGAGGTCACTTGAGACCCCGACCATTGTCACTTGATATAATTTTTGGTCACTTGAGGTCACCTGAGGCCTGGGCCGGGTCCCTTGAGGTCATTTGGGGTCACTTGCAGTCACCTGAGGCCCCGACCGGGGTCACTTGAGGTAATTTCGTGGCATTTGAGGTCATTTGGAGACACTTGTGATTACCTGAGACCCTGACTGGGGTCACCTGGGGTCATTTGGGGCCACTTGAGGGCACCTGAGGCCCTGACGGGGGTCACTTGAGGTCATTTGGGGTCACTTCAGGACACCTGAGGCCTTGACTCTGGTCACTTGAGGTCATTTTCAGTCTCTTGGGATCACCTGAGGCCCTGACTGGGGTCAGTTGAAGTCATTTTGGGTCACTTGAGGTCACGTGAGGCCCTGATTGGTGTCACTTGATGTAATTTGGGGCCACTTGAAGTCCTTTGGGGTCACTCAGACCGAAGTCACGTGAGGTGATTTGCGGTCACTTGAGGTCATCTGAGGCTCTAACTGGGATCACTTGAAGGCATTAGGGATCATTTGATGTCATCTGAGGCCCTGACTGGGGTCTCTTGAGGTCATTTGGGGTCACTTGAGGTCATCTGAGGCCCTGACCGGGGTCACTTGAGGTCATTTTGGGTCAGTTGAGATCACCTGAGGCCTTAAGGGGCTCAAGTGAGGACAATTTTGGGTCACTTCAGGTCACCTGAGTCCCTGACTGGGGTCACTTGATTTCACCTGAGGCGAATTTCCTGCCTTTTTTTTTTTTTTTTTCCCCTGCTATTTTGAGCAGGTCAAAAGCGTCCCGTCCGAGACGCTCCCAAGATGGCGGCCACGAGTGGACCTCTGTAGAGGGCTGCTGTCCCGCACTCTGGCCAGAAGGCGGCAGCACTGTCTCCTACCTCAGCCGGGCACTTCCGCCCGCCTTGGGGCTGCAAACAGGAAAGGCGGGCAAAGAAGAACAGGCCACCTGAGGTTATTTCGTATCACTTGAGGTCACGTGAGGCCCTGTTTGGGGTCACTTGAGGTCATTTGGGGTCACTAGAGGTCTTCTGAGGCCGTGATCGGGCTTGCTTGAGGTCATTTAAGGTCTGCTGAGGCCAACTGAGGCCTTGATCAGGGTCACTTGAGGTCATTTGGTGTCACTTGAGGTCACCTGACTCCCTGACCGGGGTTAATTGAGATCATTTGGCGTCGCTTGAGGTCACCTGAGGCCCTGACTGGGGTCACTTGAGGTCGTTTGAGGTAACTTGAGGTCCACTGAGGCCCTGACCAGGGTCCCTTGACGTCATCTGAGGCCCTGAGCGGGGGTCACATGAGGTCTTTTGGGGTCACTTGAGGTCACATGAGCCCTTGACCAGGGTCACATGAGGTCACCTGAGGCCACCTGAGGGCCTGATCGCAGTCACGTGAGGTCATTTACAGTAACTTGAGGTCATCTGAGGCCCTGACATAGGTCACTTGAGGTCATTTGGGTCACCTGAGGTCACCTGGGGCCCTGACTGGGGTCACTTTAGGGCATTTGGCGTCTCTTGTGGTCACCTGAGGCCCTGACCGGGGTCACTTGAGGTCATCTGGGGCCACTTGATGTCATCCGAGCCTCTGACCGGGGTCACTTGAGGCCTTTTGGAGTCACTTAAAATCACCTGAGGCCCTGATGGGGGTCACTTGAAGTCATTTGTGGTCACTTAAGGCCACCTGAGGCCCTGACCGGGGTCACTTGTGGACATTTTGGGTCGCTTGATGTCATCTGATACCCTGACCGGGGTCTCTTGAGGGCATTTGGGGTCACTTGAGGTCACCTGAGGCCCTGACCTGTGTCCCTTGGGGTCATTTGGGTTTGCTTTGGGTCACCTGAGGCCCTGACTGGGGTCACTTGAGATCATTTGGGTTTGCTTGAGGTCACCTGAGGCGCTGACTGGGGTCACTTGAGGTAATTTTGAGTTCACCTGAGGTCAACTGAGGCCTTGAACGGGATCACTTGAGGTCGTTTTGGGTCACTTGAGGTCACCTGAGTCCCTGACCGGGGCCACTTGAGGTCTCTTGGGGCACTCGAGTTCACCTGAGGCTGTGACTGGGGTCACTTGAGGTCATTTGGGGTCACTTGAGGTCACCTGAGGCCTGGACTGGGCACACTTGAGATCATTTGGGGACTCTTGTGGTCACCTGAGACCCTGACCGGTGTCACCTGAGAAAATTTGGGGCCACTTGAGGTCATTTGGTGTCACGAGACGTCATCTGAGGCCCGGACCAGAGCCACTTGAGGTGATTTGGGGTCACTTGAGGTCATCTGAGTCTCAGACCGAAGTCACGTGAGGTGATTTGCAGTCACTTTGGGTCATCTAAGGCTCTAACTGGGATCACTTGAGGGCAATAGGGATCATTTGATGCCATCTGAGGCCCTGACTGGGGTCTCTTGAGGTCATCTGGGGTCACTTGAGGTCACCTGAGGCCATGACCCAGGTGACTTGAGGTAATTTAATGTCACTTGAGGTCACCTGAGGCCTTGACCGGGGTCACTGGAGGTCATTTTGGGTCACATGAAGTCACGTGAGGCCCTGACGGCAGTCGCTTGAGGTCTCCTGAGGCCCTGACTGGGGTCACTTGTGGTCATTTGGGGTCACTTGAGGTCATCTGAGGCCCTGACCGGGGTCACTTGAGGTCATTTAGGGTCACTTGAGGTCACCTGAGGCCTTGACAGGGGTCACTTGAGGTCATTTGGAGTGACTTGATTTCACCTGTGGCAAATTTCCCGCCTTTTTTTTTTTTTTTTTTTACCACCATTTTGAGAAGGTCAAAAGCGTCCCAGCCGAGACACTCCCAAGATGGCGGCCACGAGTGGACCTCTGTAGAGGGCTGCAGTACCACACTCTGGCCACAAGGCGGCAGCACTGTCTCCTACCTCAGCCGGGCACTTCTGCCTGCCTTGGGGCTGCAAACAGGAAAGGCGGGCAAAGAAGAACAGGCCACTTGAGGTCATTTTGCCTCACTTGAGGTCACGTGAGGCCCTGTTTGGGGTCACTTGAGGTCATTTGGGGTCACTTGATATCACCTGAGGTCCTGACCGGGATCACTTGAGGTCATTTGTGGTCACTTGAGCTCTCCTGAGGCCCTGACTCGGGTCACTTGAGGTCATTAGGGGAAACGAGACGTAATCTGAGGCCCAGACCAGAGCCACTTGTGGTCATATCGTGTCACTTGAGGTCATCTGAGGCTCAAACCGAAGTCATGTGAGGTGATTTGCAGTCACTTTGGGTCATCTGAGGCCCTAACTGGGGTCACTTGAGGTCATTTGCAGTCACTTGAGATCACATGAGGCCCTGACAATAGTCACTTCAGGTCATTTGTGGTCACTTGAGGTCATCTGAGGCCGTGACCCAGGTGACTTGAGGTAATTTAATGTCACTTGAGGTCCCCTGAGGCCGTGACCAGGGTCACTTGTGGTCATTTCGGGTCACTTGAGGTCACCTGAGTCCCTGATCGGGGCCACCTGATGTCATTCGGCGTCACTTGAGGTCACATGAGGCCTTGACTGGGGTCACTTGAGGTCATTTGGGGTCAGTTGAGGTCACCTGAGGCATTGACCAGGGGTCACTTAAGGTCATTTTGGGTCACGTGAAGTCATCTGAGGCTGTGACCCAGGTGACTTGAGATAATTTGTGGTCACTTGAGGTCACGTGAGGCCCTGACCAGGGTCACTTCAGGTCATTTGAGGTCACTTGAGGTCCACCGAGGCCCTGACCGGGGTCCCTTGACGTCATCTGAGGCCCTGAGCGGGGGTCACATGAGGTCTTTTGGGGTCACTTGAGGTCACATGAGCCCTTGACCGGGGTCACTTCAGGTCATTTGGGGTCACGTGAGGTCACCTGAGGCCCTTACTGGGTTCACTTGTGGTCATCTGAGGCCCTGACTGGGGTCACTGGAGGTCATTTGGGGTCACTTGAGGTCACATGAGGCCCTGACCGGGGTCACTTGAGGTCATTTGGGGTCACTTGAGGTCACCTGTGTCCCTGACCAGGACCTATAGAGGTCATTTTGGGTCACTTGATTTCACCTGAGGCCCTCACTGCTGTCATTGAGGTCATTTGGGATCACTTCAGGATATCTGAGCCCTGACCGGGGTAATTTGAAGTCATATAGGGGTCACAAGAGGTTTTCTGAGGCCGTGACTGGGGTTGCCTGAGGTCATTTAAGGTCAGTTGAGGCCACCTGAGGCCTTGATCAGGGTCACTTGAGGTCATTTGGGGTCACTTGAGGTCACCTGAGTCCCTGACCAGGGTAAATTGAGATCATTTGGCGTCCCTTGAGGTCACCTGAGGCCCTGACTGGAGTCACTTGTGGTCATTGGAGGTAACTTGAGGTCATCTGAGGCCCTGAGCGGGGGTCACATGAGGTCTTCTGGGGTCACTTGAGGTCACATGAGCTTTTGAATGGGGTCACATGAGGTCACCTGAGACCACCTGAGGGCCTGATCACGGTCACGTGAGGTCATTTACAGTCACTTGAGGTCATCTGAGGCCCTGACATAGGTCACTTGAGGTCATTTGGGTCACCTGAGGTCACCTGCGGCCCTGACCGGGGTCACTTGAGGTCATCTGGGGCCACTTGATGTCATCCGAGGCCCTGACCTGGGTCACTTGAGGCCTTTTGGAGTCACTTAAAATCACCTGAGGCCCTGACCTGTGTCCCTTGAGGTCATTTGGGTTTGCTTGAGGGCACCTGAGGCCCTGACCGGGGTCACTTTGGGTAATTTGGGATCACTTGAGGTCACCTGAGTCCCTGACCGGGGTCTCTTGAGGTCATTTGAGGTCAGCTGAGGTCACCTGAGGCCTTGACTGGGATCACTGGAGGTCATTTTGGGTCACGTGAAGTCACGGGAGGCCCTGACTGGGGTCACTTGAGGTCTCCTGAGGCCCTGACCAAGGTCACTTGAGGTCATTTGGGGCCACTTGAGGTCGTCTGAGGCCGTGACTGGAGTCCCTTGCAGCAATTTAGGGTCACTTGAGGTCACCTGAGGCCTTGACCGGGGTCGCTTGAGGTCATTTGGAGTGACTTGATTTCACCTTTGGCAAATTTCATGCCTTTTTTTTTTTTTTTTTTTTTGCCACCATTTTGAGAAGGTCAAAAGCGTCCCAGCCGAGACACTCCCAAGATGTTGGCTGCGGGTGGAACTCTGTAGAGGGCTGCAGTACCACACTCTGGCCACAAGGCAGCAGCACTGCCGCCCGCCTCAGCCGGGCACAGCCGCCCACCTTGGGGCTGCAAACAGGAAAGGCGGGCAAAGAAGAACAGGTCACTTGAGGTCATTTCAGATCACTTGAGGTCACCTGAGGCCCTGACCGGGCCTAATTTGGGGTCACTGGTGGTCATCTGTGGCCCTGACCGGGGTGACTTGAAATGATTTGGGGTCACTTGATTTCACCTGAGGCCCTGACTGGGGTCACTTGAGGTCATTTCGGATTACTTGAGGTAATTTGAGCCCTGACCGGGGTCATTTGAGGTCATTTGGGTTCACTTGAAGTAATCTGAGGCCGTGACCGAGGTGACTTGAGGTCATTTAATGTCTCTTGAGGTCACCTGAGTCCCTGATCGGGCCCACCTGAGGTCATTTGGTGTCACTTGAGGACACCTGAGGCCTTGACTGGGGGCACTTGAGGTAATTTGGGGTAATTTAAGATCTCCTGAGGAATTGCCTGGGGTCACTTGAGGTCATTTGGGGTCACTTGAGGTCCACCGAGGCCCTGACAGGGGTCACTTGAGGTCATCTGAAGCCCTGATGGGAGTCACATGAGGTCTTTTGGGGTCACTAGAGGTCACATGAGCCCTTGACCCAGGTCACATGAGGCCACCTGAGGCCACCTGAGGGCCTGATTGAGGTCACGTGAGGTCATTTGCAGTCACTTGAGGTCATCTGAGGCCCTGACGGAGGTCACTTGAGGTCATTTGGGTCACCTGACGTCACCTGAGTCCCTGACTGGGGTCACTTGAGATCATTTGGGGTTGCTTGAGGTCAACTGAGGCCTTGAACGGGATCACTTGTGGTCATTTTGGGTCAGTTGAGGTCACCTGATGCCTTAAGGGGCTCAAGTGAGGACAATTTTGGGTCACTTCAGGTCACATGAGTCCCTGACTGGCGTCACTGGAGGTCATTTGGGGTCACTTGATTTCACCTGAGGCGAATTTCCCGCCTTTTTTTTTTTTTTTTTTGCTGCCATATTGAGTAGGTCAAAAGCGTCCCGTCCGAGACGCTCCCAAGATGGCGGCCACGAGTGGACCTCTGTAGAGGGCTGCTGTCCCGCACTCTGGCCAGAAGGCGGCAGCACTGTCTCCTACCTCAGCCGGGCACTTCCGCCTGCCTTGGGGCTGCAAACAGGAAAGGCGGGCAAAGAAGAACAGGCCACTTGAGGTCATTTTGCCTCACTTGAGGTCACGTGAGGCCCTGTTTGGGGTCACTTGAGGTAATTTGGGGTCACTGGTGGTCATCTGAGGCCCTGACCGGGGTCACTTGAAGTCATTTGGGGGCACTTGATATCACCTGAGGCCCTGAATGGGATCACTTGAGGTCATTTGTGGTCACTTGAGCTCTCCTGAGGCCCTGAGCGGGGTCACTTGAGGTCATTTGGGGTCACTTGAGATCATCTGAGGCCCTGACTCAGGTGCCTGGAGGTAATCTAATGTCACTTGAGGTCACCTGAGGCCTTGACCAGGGTCGTTTGTGGTCATTTCGAGTCACTTGAGGTCACCTGAGTCCCTGATCGGGGTCGTTTGAGTTCATTTGGGGTCACTGGAGGTCACCTGAGACCCTGACCAGGGCCACTTGAGGTCATTTTGGGTCACTTGATGTCACCTGAGGCCCTGACTGGGGTCACTTGAGGTCATTTGGGATAATTTAAGATCTCCTAAGAACCTGACTGGGGTCAGTTGAGGTCATTTGAGGTCAGTTGAGGTAACCTGAGGCATTGACCGGGGGTAATTTGAGGTCATCTTGGGTCACGTGAGGTCACGTGAG
This sequence comes from Vidua chalybeata, assembly GCF_026979565.1. NCBI lineage: Eukaryota > Metazoa > Chordata > Aves > Passeriformes > Viduidae > Vidua > Vidua chalybeata. The sequence continues at coordinate 22,808 of NW_026530345.1, forward strand.
GCCTTGATCGGAGTGACTTGAGGTCATTTGGGGTCACTTGAGGTCATGTGAGGCCCTGACCGGGGTCACTTGAGGTCATTTGGGGCCACCTGAGGTCGTCTGAGACCCTGACCGGTATCTCTAGAGGTCATTTTGGCTCATGTGATTTCACCTGAGGCCCTCACTGCTGTCCTTTGAGGTCATTTGGGATCACTTCAGGTCGTCTTAGCCCTGACCAGGGTAATTTGAAGTCATATAGGGGTCACTAGAGGTCTTCTGAGGCCGTGACCGGGATTGCTTGAGGTCATTTAAGGTCTGTTGAGGCCACCTGAGACTTTGATCAGGGTCACTTGAGGTCATTTGGGGTCACTTGAGGTCATCTGAGTCCCTGACCGGGGTTAATTGAGATCATTTGGCATCATCTGAGGCCCTGAATGGGGCCTGATCGCGGTCACGTGAGGTCATTTACAGTCACTTGAGGTCATCTGAGGCCCTGACATAGGTCACTTGAAGTAATTTGAGTCACCTGTGGTCACCCGAGGCCCTGACCGGTGTCACTTGAGGTCATCTGGGGCCACTTGATGTCATCGGAGGCCCTGACGGGGGTCACTTGAGGCCTTTTGGAGTCACTTGAAGTCACCTGAGGCCCTGTCCGGGGTCACTTGAGGTATTTTGAGTCGCTTGATGTCATCTGAGACCCTGACCGGGGTCTCTTGAGGTCTTTTGGTTCTACTTTAGGTCATCTGAGGTCCTGACTGAGGTCACTTGAGGGCATTTGGCGTCACTTAAAGTCATCTGAGGCCCTGACCTGTGTCCCTTGTGGTCATTTGGGTTTGCTTGAGGTCATCTGAGGCCCTGACAGAGGTCACTTGAGGTCATGTGGGACCACTTGAGGTTATCTGTGGCCCTGACATAGGTCACTTGAGGTCACCTGAGGCCCTGACTGGGATCACATGAGGTCATTTGTGGTCACTTAAGGTCACCTGAGGCCCTGACAGGCGGCACTTGTGGTCATTTTGGGTCGCTTGATGTCATCTGAGACCCTGACCGGGGTCTCTTGAAGTCTTTTGGTTCTACTTTAGGTCATCTGAGGTCCTGACTGAGGTCACTTGAGGGTCATTTGGGTTTGCTTGAGGATACCTGAGGCCCTGACTGGGATCACATGAGGTCATTTGGGGTCACTTGAGGTCATCTGAGGCTCAGACCGAAGTCACGGGAGGTGATTTGCGGTCACTTTGGGTCACCTGAGGCCTTAACTGGGGTCACTTGAGGTCTCCTGAGGCCCTGATGGAGGTCACGTGAGGGCATTTGGGGTCTCTTGTGGTCACCTGAGGCCCTGACCAGGGTCACTTGATGTCATCTGGGGCCACTTGATGTCATCGGAGGGCCTGATTAGGGTCACTTGAGGCCCTGACCGGGGTCACTTGTGGTCATTTTGGGTTGCTTGATGTAGTCTGAGACCCTGACTTGTGTCCCTAGGTGTCATTTGGGTTTGCTTGAGGTCACCTGAGGCCCTGACTGAGGTCACTTGAGGTCATTTGGGGTCACTTGAGGTCACCTGAGGCCCTGACCGGGGTCACTTGAGGTCACCTGAGGCCCTGACTGGAATCACATGAGGTCATTTGGGATCACTTGAGGTCACCTGAGTCCCCGACCAGGGTCACTTTAAGTCATTTTGGGTTCACCTGAGGTCAACTGAGGCCTTGAACGGGATCACCGGAGGTAATTTTGGGTCAGTTGAGGTCACCTGAGGCCTTAAGGGGGTCAAGTGAGGACAATTTTGGGTCACCTGAGGTCATCTGAGTTCCTGACTGGGGTCAATTGAGATAATTTGGCATCGCTTGAGGTCACCTGAGGCCCTGACTGGGGTCACTCGAGGTCGTTTGAGGTAACTTGAGGTCCACTGAGGCCCTGACCGGGGTCACCTAGGTCATCTGAGGCCCTGAGCGGGGGTCACATGAGGTCTTTTGGGGTCACTTGAGGTCACATGAGCCCTTGACTGGGGTCACATGAGATCACCTGAGGCCACCTGAGGGCCTGATCAAGGTCACGTGAGGTCATTTGCAGTCACTTGAGGTCATCTGAGGCCCTGACATAGGTCACTTGAGGTCATTTGGGTCACCTGAGGTCAGCTGGGGCCCTGACAGGGGTCACTTGAGGGCATTTGGCGTCTCTTGTGGTCACCTGAGGCCCTGACCGGTGTCACTTGAGGTTATCTGGGGCCACTTGATGTCATCGGAGGCCCTGACCGGCGTCACTTGAGGCCTTTTGGAGTCACTTGAAGTCACGTGAGGCCCTGACCGGGGTCACTTGAGGTCATTTGTGGTCACTTAAGGTCATCTGAGGCCTTGACCAGGGTCACTTGTGGTCTTTTGGTTCTGCTTTAGGTCGTCTGAGGTCCTGACCGAGGTCACTTGAGGGCATTTGGGATCACTTGAGGTCATGTGAGGCCCTGACTGGGATCACATGAGGGCATTTGGGGTCACTTGAGGTCATCTTAGGCCCAGAAGGGGGTCATTTGAGCTCATTTGTTGTCACTTGAGGTCAGCTGAGGCCCTGACTGGGGTCACTTGAGGTTACCTGAGGCCCTGACTGGGGTCACTTGTGGTCATTTGGGCTCACTGGTGGTCACCTGCGGCTCTGGTAGGGGTCACTTGAGGTCATTTGGCGTCACTTGCGGTTACCTGAGGTGCTGGCCAGGATCCTTTGAGGTAATTTGTGGTCACTTGTGCTCTCCTGAGGCTCTGACCGGGGTCACATGATGTCATTTGAGGTCACGAGACATCATCTGAGGCCCGGACTAGAGCCACTTGAGGTCATTTCGTATCCCTTGAGGTCATCTGAGGCTCAGACCGAAGTCACGTGAGGTGATTTGCGGTCACTTTGGGTCATCGGAGGCCCTATCTGGGGTCACTTGAGGGCATTAGGGGTCAGTTGAGGTCATCTGAGGCCCTGACTTTGGTCTCTGGAGGTAATTTGGGGTCACTGGTGGTCATCTGTGGCCCTGACTGGCGTGACTTGAAATAATTTGGGTCACTTGATTTCATCTGAGGCCTTGACTGTGGTTCATTGAGGTCATTTCAGATTGCTTGAGGTAATTTGAGCCCTGACAGGGGTCATTTGAGGTCATTTGGGGTCACTTGAGGTCATCTGAGGCTGTGACCGAGGTGACTTGAGGTCATTTAATGTCACTTGAGGTCACCTGAGGCCTTGACCAGGGTCACTTGTGGTCATTTCGGGTCACTTGAGGTCACCTGAGTCCCGGATCGGGGCCACCTGAGGTCATTTGGGGTCACTTGAGGCCATCTGAGGCGCTGACCAGGGTAACTTGAGGTTACCTGAGGCCCTGACCAGGGTCAATTGAGATCATTTCACGTCGCTTGAGGTCAGCTGAGGCCCTGACTGGGGTCATTTGAAGTCGTTGGAGGTCACTTGAGGTCACATGAGTCTTGACCGGGGTCACATGAGGTCACCTGAGGCCACTTGAGGCGTGATCGAGGTCACGTGAGGTCATTTACAGTCACTTGAAGTCATCTGAGGCCCTGATGGAGGTCACTTGAGGTCATTTGGGTCACCTGCGGTCACCTGAGGCCCTGACTGGGGTCACTTTAGGGCATTTGGCGTCTCTTGTGGTCACTTGAGGCCCTGACCGGGGTCACTTGTGGTCGTTTTGGGTTGCTTGATGTCATCTGAGACCCTGACCGGGGTCTCTTGAGGTCTTTTGGTTCTACTTTAGGTCATCTGAGGTCCTGACTGAGGTCACTTGAGGGCATTTGGGGTCACGTGAGGTCACCTGAGTCCCTGACCGGGGTCAGATGAAGTAATTTGTGGTCACTTAAGGTCACCTGAGGCCCTGACTGAGGTCACTTGAGGTCATTTGGAGCCACTTGAGGTTATCTGCAGCCATGACCAGGGTCACTTGAGGTGATTTGTTGTCACTTGAGGTCAGCTGAGGTCCTGATTGAGTTCACTTGAGATCACCTGAGGCCCTGACTGGGATCACATGAGGGCATTTGGGGTCACTTGAGGTCATCTTAGGCCCAGAACGGGATCACTTGAGGTCATTTGTTATCACTTGAGGTCACCTTAGGCCCTGAGTGGGGTCACTTGAGGTCTCCTGAGGCCCTGACCAAGGTCACTTGAGGTCATTTGGGGCCCCTTGAGGTCGTCTGAGGCCCTGACTGGGGTCCCTTGAAGTAATTTAGGGTCACTTGAGGTCACCTGAGGCCTTGACCGGGGACACTTGAGGTCATTTGGAGCCACTTGATTTCACCTGTGACAAATTTCATGCCTTTTTTTTTTTTTTTTTTGCCACCATTTTGAGAAGGTCAAAAGCGTCCCAGCCGAGACACTCCCAAGATGTTGGCTGCCGGTGGAACTCTGTAGAGGGCTGCAGTACCACACTCTGGCCACAAGGCAGCAGCACTGACGCCCGCCTCAGCCGGGCACAGCCGCCCACCTTGGGGCTGCAAACAGGAAAGGCGGGCAAAGAAGAACAGGTCACTTGAGGTCATTTCAGATCACTTGAGGTCACCTGAGGCCCTGACCAGGCTCACTTAAGGTAATTTGGGGTCACTGGTGGTCATCTGTGGCCCTGACCGGGGTGACTTGAAATAATTTGGGGTCACTTGATTTCACCTGAGACCCTGACAGGGGTCACTTGAGGTCATTTGTGGTCACTTGAGGTCATCTGAGGCTGTGACCGAGGTGACTTGAGGTCATTTAATGTCACTTGAGATCACCTGAGGCCTTGACCAGGGTCACTTGTGGTCATTTGGGTTCACCTGAGGTCACCTGAGGACCTGACTGGGGTCAGCTGAGGTCATTTGTGGTCAGTTGAGGTTACCTGAGGCATTGACTGGGGGTCACTTGAGGTCATTTTGGGTCACGTGATGTCACGTGAGGCCTTGACTGGAGTGACTGAGGTCATTTGGGGTTACTTGAGGCCAGCTGATGCTCTGACCGGGGTCACTTGAGGTCAATTGAGGCCTAGAGCGGGGTCACTGGAGGTCGTTGGCGCCAACTTGAGGTTACCTGAGGCCCTGACCGGGGTCACTTGAGGTCATATGAGGACCTGACCGGGGTCACTTGAGGTCATTTGGGGTCACTTGAGGTCACCTGAGTCCCTGACCGGGATCTCTAGAGGTCATTTTGGCTCACTTGATTTGACCTGCGGCCCTCAGTGCTGTCCTTTGATGTCATTTGGGATCACTTCAGGTCGTCTGAGCCCTGACCAGGGTAATTTGAACTCATATAGTGGTCACTAGCAGTCTTCTGAGGCCGTGACCAGGGTTGCCTGAGGTCATTTATGGTCAGTTGAGGCCACCTGAGGCCTTGATCAGGGTCATTTGAGGTCATTTGGGGTCACTGGAGGTCACCTGAGACCCTGACTTGGGTCAACTGAGATCATTTGACGTCGCTTGAGGTCATCTGAGGCCCTGAATGGGGTCACTTGTGGTCAGCTGAGGCCCTGACCTGGGTCACTTGAGGTCATTTGGGGTCACTTGAGGTCACCTGAGTCCCAGACCGGGACCACGAGAGGTCAGTTTGGGTCACTTGATTTCACCTGAGCCCCTGACTGCGGTCCTTTGATGTCATTTGGGATCACTTGCGGTCATCTGAGCCCTGAACAGGGAAATTTGAAGTCAATATAGAGGTGACTTGAGGTCACCTGAATCCCTGACTGGGGTCATTTGAGGTCACTTGAGGTCACCTGTGTCCTAGACTGGGGTCACTTGATGTCATTTGGGGTCACTTGAGGTCACCTGAGACCCTGACCGGGATCTCTAGAGGCCAGTTTGGCTCATGTGATTTCACCTGAGGCCCTCACTGCTGTCCTTTGAGGTCATTTGGGATCACTTCAGGTCGTCTTAGCCCTGACCAGGGTAATTTGAAGTCATATAGGGCTCACTAGAGGTCTTATGAGGCTGTGACCGGGATTGCTTGAAGTCATTTAAGGTCAGTTGAGGCCACCTGAGGCCTTGATCAGGGTACTTGAAGTCATTTGGGGTCACTTGAGGTCACCTGAGTCCCTGACCGGGGTCAATTGAGATTATTTGGCGTTGCTTGAGGTCACCTGAGGCCCTAACTGGGGTCACTTGAGGTCGTTGGAGGTAACTTGAGGTCCACCAAGGCCCTGACCGGGGTCACTTGAGGTCATTTTGGGTCACGTGAGGTCACCTGAGGCACTGATTGGAGTCACTTGAGGTCAGCTGAGGCCATGACCGGGGTCATGAGAGGTCATTTTGGGTCACTTGATTTCACCTGAGCCCCTGACTGCGGTCCTTTGAGGTCATTTGGGATCACTTGCGGTCATCTGAGCCCTCAGCAGGGAAATTTGAAGTCATATAGGGGTCACTAGAGGGCATCTGAGGCTGTGACCAGGGATACTTGCGGTCATTTATGGTCACTTGAGTTCACCTGAGTCCCTGACCGGGGTCATTTGAGGTTATATGGGGTGACGTGAGGTCACCTGTGGCCCTAATGGGGTCACTTGAGGTCATTTGGGGTAACTTTAGGTCAACTGAGGCCTTGACCGGGACAACTTGAGGTCATTGTGGGTCACTTGAGGTCATCTGAGGCTCTGACCGGGGTCACTAGATGTCATTTGGGGTCACTTGAGGTCACCTGAGGCCCTGAGCGGTGGCACTTGAGGTCTTTTTGGGTCACTTGACGCCATCTGCGGCCATGACTGGGGTCATTTGAAGTCATTTTGGGTCATTTGGGGTCACCTGAGGCCCTGACTGAGGTCACTTGAGGTGATTTGGGGTCACTTGGTTTTACCTGAGGCGAATTTACCACCTTTTTCTTTTTTTGTTTTGCCGCCATTTTGCGTAAGTCAAGAGCACCCAAGCCGAGACACTCCCAAGATGGCGGCTGTGGGAGGATGTTGGTAGAAGGCTGCAGTCCAGCACTCTGGCCACAAGGCAGCAGCCATGCTGCGCGCCTCAGCCGGGCACTGTCACATGCCTTGGGGCTGCAAAAAGGAAAGGCGGGCAAAGAAGAATAGGCCACTTGAGGTCATTTCGTATCACTTGAGGTCACCTGAGGCCCTGTTTGTGGTCACTTGAGGTCATTTGGGGTCACTGGTGGTTGTCTGTGGCCCTGACCGGGGTCCCTTGAGGACATTTTGGGTCACTTGATTTCAACTGAGGCCCTGACTGTAGTCCTTTGAGGGCATTTGGGATCACTTGAGGTAATTTGAGCCCTGACTTGGGTCACTTGAGGTCATTTGGGGTCACTGGTGGTCATCTGTGGCCCTGACCGGGGTCACTTGAGGCCATTTTGGATCACTTGATTTCACCTGAGGCCCTGACTGCAGTCCTTTGAGGGCATTTGGTATCTCTTGAGGTAATTTGGGGTCACTTGAGGGCATCTGAGGCCGTTACTGAAGTTACTTGAGGTCATTTAAGGTTACTTGAGGTCACCTTAGGCCTTCACCAGGCTCACCTGAGGTCATTTGGGAACACTTTAGGTCACCTGAGGCCCTGACTGGGGTCACTTGAGGTCATTTGGGGTCACTTGAGGTCACCTGAGGCCTTGAGTGAGATCCCTTGAGGTCATCTGAGGCCCTGATCGAGGTCACTTGAGGGCATTTGGGATCACTTGAGGTCACCTGAGGGCCTGAGTGGGGTCACTTGAGGTCATTTGGGGCTACTTGAGGTCACCTGAAGCCCTGACCTGTGTCATTGAGGTCATTTGGGGTCAGTTGAGGTCACCTAAGACCCTGACCAGGCTCATTTGAGGTCAACTGAGGCCCCGACCAGGGTCAGTACAGGCCATCTGATGCCTTGAATGGGGTCACTTGAGGTCATTTGGGGTCACTTGAGGTCACCTTAGGCCCTGACCGGGGTCACCTGAGGTAGTTGGAGGTAACTTGAGGTCCACCGAGGCCCTGACTGGGGTCACTTGAGGTCATCTACGGGCCTGACGGGTGTCTCATGAGGTCTTTTGTGGTCACTTGAGGTCACATGAGCCCTTGACCGGGGTCACATGAGGTCACCTGTGGCCACCTGAGGGCCTGATCGAGGTAATGTAAAGCTTTTTACAGTCACTTGAGGTCATCTGAGGCCGTCATGGATGTCACTTGAGGTCCTTTGTGGTCACTTGAGGTCACTTGAGGCTTTGACCTGTGTCCCTTGGGGTCATTTAGGTTTCCTTGATGTCACCTGAGGCCCAGACTTCGGACACTTGAGGTCATTTGGTGCCACTTGATATTATCTGCGGCCCTGACTGGGGTCACTTTAGGTCACCTGAGGCCCAGACTGGGATCACTTGTGGTCATTTGGGGCACTTGATGTCATCTTAACCCTGGAACGGGGTCACTTGAGGTCATTTGGGGTCACTTGAGGTAGCTGAGGCCCTGATTTGGGTCACTTGAGGTCAGCTGAGACCCTGACTGGTGTCACTTTGGATAATTTGGGATCACATGAGGTCACCTGAGTCCCTGACCAGAGTCACTTGAGATCATTTGGGTTCACTTGTGGTCACCTGAGGCCGTGACCGGGGCACTTGTGGTCATTTGGGGTCACTTGACGTCATCTGAGGCCCTGACCGGGATCACTTGCCGTCATTTTGGGTCAGATGAGGTCACCTGAGGCCTTAAGGGCGTGAAGTGAGGACAATTTTTGGTCACTTGAGGTCACCTGAGTCCCTGACCAGGGTCACTTGAGGTAATTTTGCGTCACTTGACGTCAGCTAAGGCCCTTGCTGGGGTCACTTGAGGAAATTTTGCGTCACTTGAGGTCACCTGAGGCCTTGACCGGAATTACTTGAGGTGATTTTGTGTCACTTGAAGTCACCTGAGGCCCTGACTGGGGTCACTTGAGGCCATTTGAGGTCACTTGATTTCTCCTGAGACGAAATTCCCGCCTTCTTCTTTTTTTTTTTTTTTTTTTTGACGCCATTTTGAGAAGGACAAAAGTGTCCCGGCCGAGACACTCCCAAGATGGTGGCTGCGGATCGCCCTCGGTAGAGGGCTGCAGTCCTGGACTCTGGCCACAAGGCAGCAGCAGTACCGCTCGCCTCAGCCGGCGGCTGACGTCACCTGAGACCCTCACTGGGGCCACTTAAGGTAATTTGGAGTTACATGAGGTCAGCTGAGGCCCTGACGGGGGTAACTTGCAGTCATTTGGGGCCACTTGATTTCACCTGAGGCAAATTTCCGGCCTTTTTTTTTTTTTTTTTTTTTTTGCCGCCATTTTGAGATGGTCAAAAGTTTCCCAACTTGGAAGGATATCTCCAAAACGACACCTGTCAGACACTTGGACCACGTGTGACTATAAAACCCCAAACCCCAGCTCTAAATAGGTTACCAAAGACTGGGGACATGACTTCTTTTTCCCGTGGAAAATGGACTCTCTTTGCGGACACTCGCACTGGCCCACACAGGCACCCTGACCTCAACATTTCCAAACTTTGCAGGATTTCTCCAAAACTAGAGATATCAAAAACTAGGAACCTGTGTGACCTTAAAACCCCAAACCCCAGCTCTAAAGAGGTTACCAAGGACCGGGGAAATGACACCTTTTCCATGGAAAATGGCCTCTCTTTGAGGCCACTTGCACTGGCCCACACTGGCATCCAGACCTCAACATTTCCCAACTTGGAAGGATATCTCCAAAACGACACCTGTCAGACACTAGGAAGACGTGTGACTTTAAAGCCCCAAACCCCAGCTCTAAATAGGTTACCAAGGACCGGGGTCATGACTTCTTTTTCCAGTGGAAAATGGACTCTCTTTGTGGACACTTGCACTGGCCCACACTGGCATCCTGATCTCAACATTTCCCAACTTGGCAGGATTTCTACAAAACGACACCTGTAAGACACTAGGAACACGTGTGACTTTAAAGCCCCAAACCCCAGCTCTAAATAGGTTACCAAAGACCGGGGTCATGACTTCTTTTTCCAGTGGAAAATGGACTCTCTTTGTGGACACTTGCACTGGCCCACACTGGCATCCAGACCTCAACATTTCCCAACTTGGAAGGATATGTCCAAAACGACACCTGTCAGACACAAGGAACCCGGGTGACTTTAAAGCTTCAAAACCCAGTTCTAAATAGGTTACCAAAGAGTCTGGAGACATGACTTCTTTTTCCCATGGAAAATGGACTCTCTATACGGACACTCGCACTGGCCCACACTGGCATCCAGAACTCAACATTTCCAAACTTCGCAGGATTTCTCCAAAACTAGAGGTATCAGCAACTAGGAACCTGTGAGACTTTAAAGCCCCAAACCCCAGCTCTAAATATGTTACCAAAGCCCGGGGACATGACTTATTTCTCTCATGGAAAATGGCCACTCTTTGGGGCCACTCGCACTGGCCCACACTGGCATCCAGACCTCAACATTTCTCAACTTGGCAGGATTTCTCCAAAATGACACCTGTCAGACACTAGGAACCCGTGTGACTTTAAAGCCCCAAACCCCAGCTCTAAATAGGTTATCAAAGACTGGGGACATGACTTCTTTGTTTCATGGAAAATGGCCGCTCTTTGTGGCCATTTGCAGGGACACACAGTTGCATCCAGACCTCAAAACTTCCAAAGTGTCCAGGATTTCTCCAAAAGTACAGATGTCAGCAACTAAGAATACATGTGCCTTTAAAGCCAATAAACCCAGCTCTAAGTAGATCCCCAGAGCCTGGGGACATGACTTCTTTGTCTCATGGAAAATGGCCACTCTTTCGGGCCACTCGCACTGGTCAAAATTGGCATCGAGACATCAACATTTCCCATCCATATAGGATTTCTCGACAGCTACAGATGTCAGACACTAGGAACCTGTGTGACCTTAAAGCCCCAAACCCCAGCTCTAAATAGGTTACCAAAGACTGGGGAAATGGCATCTTTTTTCCATGGAAAATGGACTCTCTCTGCGGCCACTCGCACTGGCCCACACAGGTATCCTGACCTCAACATTTACCAACTGGGCAGGATTTCTCCAAAACGATAGATGTCAGACACTAAGAACCCGTGTGACCTTAAAGTCCCAAAACCCAGCCCTAAATAGATCCCTACAGCCTGGGGAAATGACTTCTTTTTTCCATGGAATATGGCCTCTCTCTGCAGCCACTCCCACTGGCCCACACTGTCATCCTGACCTCAACATTTCCCAACTTGGAAGGATTTCTCCAAAACGACAAATGTCAGACACTAAGAACCTGTGTGACCTTAAAGCCCAAAACCCCAGCTCTAAGTAGATCCTCCGAGCCTGGGGACATGATTTCTTTGCATCATGGAAAATGGCTGCTCTTTGAGGCCACTCTCACTGGCCCACATTGGCATCCAGGCCTCTACATTTCCCAACTTGGCAGGATATCTCCAAAACGAAACCTGTCAGACACTAGGAACACGTGTGACTTTAAAGCCCCAAACCCCAGCTCGAAATAGGTTACCAAAGAGTGGGGACATGACTTCTTTTTCCCATGGAAAATGGACTCTATTTGCGGCCACTCGCACTGGCCCACACTGGCATCCTGACCTCAACATTTCCAAACTTTACAGGATTTCTCCAAAACTACAGATGTCAGACACTAGGAACCTGTGTGACATTAAAGCCCCAAACCCCAGCTTTAAATAGGTTACCAAAGACTGGGGACATGACTTCCTTTTGCCATGGAAAATGGACTCTCTTTGCGGACACTCCCACTGGCCCACACTGGCATCCTGATCTCAACATTTCCCAACTTTGCAGGATTTCTCCAAAACGACAGATGTCAGACACTAGGAACCTTTGTGACCTTGAAGTCCCAAACCCCAGCTCTAAGTAGATCCCCAGGGCCTGGGGAAATGACTTCTTTTTTCCATGGAAAATGGCCTCTCTCTGCGGCCACTGCCACTGGCCCACATTGGCATCCTGACCTCAGCATTTCAAACTTTGCTGGGTTTCTCGAAAATAACAGATGTCAGACACTAGAAACCTGTGTGACCTGAAAGCCCCAAACCCCAGCTCTAAGTAGATCCCAGAGCCTGGGGACATGACTTCTTTGTCTCATGGAAAATGGCCGCTCTTTGTGGCCATTTGCAGGGACACACAGCTGCATCCAGACCTCAAAACTTCCAAAGTGTCCAGGATTTCTCCAAAAGTACAGATGTCAGACACTAAGAATCTGTGTGAACTTAAAGCCCCAAACACTTGCTCTAAGTAGATCCCCAGAGCCTGGGGACATGACTTCTTTGTCTCATGGAAAATGGCCGCTCTTTGCGGCCACTCACATTGTTCGACACTGGCATCCAGACCTCAACATTTCCCAACTTGACATGATATCTCCAAAACGCCAGATGTCAGACACTAGGAACCCATGTGACTTTAAAGCCCCAAACCCCAGCTCTAAATAGGTTACCAAAGACTGGGAACATGACTTCTTTTTCCCATGGAAAATGGCCTCTCTTTGCAGCCACTCCCACTGGCCCACACTGGCATCCTGACCTCAACATTTCCCAACTTGGAAGGATTTCTCCAAAACGACAGATGTCAGACACTAGGAACCTGTGTGACCTTGAATTCCCAAGACCCATCTCTAAGTAGATCCATAGAGCCTGGGGAAATCACTTCTTTTTTCCATGGAAAATGGCCTCTCTCTACGGCCACTCCCACTGGCCCACACTGGCATCCAGACCTCAACATTTCCCAACTTTGCAGGATTTCTCCAAAACAACACCTGTCAGACACTAAGAACCCGTATGACCTTAAAGCCTCAAACCACAGCTCTAAATAGGTTACCAAAGAGTGGGGACATGACTTCTGTTTCCCATGGAAAATGGACTCCCTTTGTGGCCACTCACATTGTTCGACACTGGCATCCAGACCTCAACATTTCCCAACTTGACATGATATCTCCACAACGACACCTGTCAGACACTAGGAACCCATGTGACTTTAAAGCCCCAAAACCCAGCTCTAAGTAGATTCCCAGAGCTGGGGCAACGACTCCTTTTTCCCCGTAGAAAAAGAACTCTCGTTGCGGCCACTCGCACTGGCCCACACTGGCATCCTGACCTCAACATTTCCCAACTTTGCAGGATTTCTCCAAAACTACAGATGTCAGACACTAGGAACCTGTGTGACCTTAAAGCCCCAAAACCCAGCTCTAAATAGGTTACCAAAGACTGGGGACATGACTTCTTTTTCCCATGGAAAATGGCCTCTCTTTGCGGCCACTCACACTGGCCCACACAGGCACCCTGACCTCAACATTTCCAAACTTTGCAGGATTTCTCCAAAACTACAGATGTCAGACACGAGGAACCCGTGTGACTTTAAAGCCCCAAACCCCAGCTCTAAATAGGTTACCAAAGACTGGGGACATGACTTCTTTTTCCCATGGAAAATGGACTCTCTTTGAGGCCACTCGCACTGGCCCACACTGGCATCCTGACCTAATATTTCCAAACTTTGCAGGATTTCTCCAAAATGACAGATGCAGACACTAGGAACCCCTGTGACTTTAAAGTCCCAAAACCCAGCTCTAAGTAGATCCCCAGGGCCTGGGGAAATCACTTCTTTTTTCCATGGAAAATGGCCTCTCTCTACGGCCACTCCCACTGGCCCACACTGGCATCCAGACCTCAACATTTCCCAACTTTGCAGGATTTCTCCAAAACAACACCTGTCAGACACTAAGAACCCGTATGACCTTAAAGCCTCAAACCACAGCTCTAAATAGGTTACCAAAGAGTGGGGACATGACTTCTGTTTCCCATGGAAAATGGACTCCCTTTGCGGCCACTCACATTGTTCGACACTGGCATCCAGAACTCAACATTTCCCAACTTGACACGATATCTCCACAACGACACCTGTCAGACACTAGGAACCCATGTGACTTTAAAGCCCCAAAACCAAGCTCTAAGTAGATTCCCAGAGCTGGGGCAACGACTCCTTTTTCCCCGTTGAAAAAGAACTCTCGTTGCGGCCACTCGCACTGGCCCACACTGGCATCCTGACCTCAACATTTCCCAACTTTGCAGGATTTCTCCAAAACAACACCTGTCAGACACTAAGAACCCGTATGACCTTAAAGCCTCAAACCACAGCTCTAAATAGGTTACCAAAGAGTGGGGACATGACTTCTGTTTCCCATGGAAAATGGACTCTCTTTGCGGCCACTCACATTGTTCGACACTGGCATCCAGACCTCAACATTTCCCAACTTGACACGATATCTCCACAACGACACCTGTCAGACACTAGGAACCCATGAGACTTTAAGCCTCAAACCACAGCTCTAAATAGGTTACCAAAGAGTGGGGACATGACTTCTTATTCCCATGGAAAATGGACTCTCTTTGCGGACACTCGCACTGGCCCACACTGGCATCCTGACCTCAACATTTCCCAACTTTGCAGGATTTCTCCAAAACGACAGATGTCAGACACTAGGAACCTGTGTGACCTTAAAGCCCCAAACCCCAGCTCTAAGTAGATCCCCAGAGCCTGGAGACATGACTTCTTTTTCCCGATGGAAAATGACCGCTTTTTGCGGCCACTCGCACTGGCCCACACTGGCGTCCGGACCTCAACATTTCCCAACTTGACACGATATCTCCACAACGACACCTGTCAGACACTAGGAACCCATGAGACTTTAAGCCTCAAACCACAGCTCTAAATAGGTTACCAAAGAGTGGGGACATGACTTCTTATTCCCATGGAAAATGGACTCTCTTTGCGGACACTCGCACTGGCCCACACTGGTATCCTGACCTCAACATTTCCCAACTTGGAAGGATTTCTCCAAAACGACAGAGGTCAGACACTAAGAACCCATGTGACCTTAAAGCGCCAAACACCAGCTCTAAGTAGATTCCTAGAGCCTGGGGAAATGACGTATTTTTTCCATGGAAAATGGCCGCTCTCTGCGGCCACTCCCACTGGCCCACACTGGCATCCTTACCTCAATATTTCCCTACTTTGCAGGACTTCTCCAAAATAACAGATGCAAACACTAGGAACGTGTGTGACCTTAAAGTCCCAAAACCCAGCTCTAAGTAGATCCCCAGAGCCTGGGGGCATGACTTCTTTGTCTCATGCAAAATGGCCACTCTTTGTGGCCATTTGCAGGGACACACTGCGGCATCCAGACCTTAAAAATTCCATACTGTGCAGGGTTTCTCGAAAACCAAAGCTTACAGGACTGTGATCCAAGCATCCCCTTATTACTCCTAATCCCAGCTCTAAGTAGATCCCCAGAGCCTGGGGAAACGACTTCTTTTTTCCATGGAAAATGGCCTCTCTTTGCAGCCACTCCCACTTCCCCACACTGGCATCCTCACCTCAACACTTCCCAACCTTGCAGGATTTCTCCAAAACTACCGATGTCACACACTAGGAAACCCGGTGACTTTAAAGCACCAAACCCCAGCTCTAAATAGGTTACCAAAGACTGGGGACATGACTTCTTTTTCCCGTGGAAAATGGACTCTTTTGCGCCCACTCCCACTGGCCCACACAGGCAACCTGACCTCAACATTTCCAAACTTTGCAGGATTTCTCCAAAACTACAGATGTCAGACACCAGGAACCTGCGTGACTTTAAAGCCCCAAAACCCAGCTCTAAGTAGATCCCCAGAGCCTGGGGAAATGACTCCTATTTCCCCGTGGAAAATGGCCGCTCTTTGGGGCTGCTCGCACTGGCCCACACTGGCATCCAGACCTCAACATTTCAAACGTTGCAGGATTTCTTCAAAACTACAGATGTCAGACACTAGGAACATGTGTGACTTTAAAGCCCCAAACCCCGTCTCTAAATAGGTTACCAAGGACTGGGGACATGACTTCTTTTTCCCGTGGAAAATGGCCTCTCTTTGGGGCCACTCGCACTGCTCCACACTGGCATCCTGACCTCAACATTTCCCAACCTTGCAGGATATGTCCAAAACTACAGATGTCAGACACTAGGAACCTGTGTGACTTTAAAGCCCCAAACCCCAGCTCTAAATAGGTTACCAAAGACTGGGGATATGACTTCCTTTTGCCATGGAAAATGGACTCTCTTTGCGGCACTTGCAATGTCCCACAATGGCATCCTGACCCCAATATTTCCAAACTTTGCAGGATTTCTCCAAAACGACAGATGTCAGACACTAGGAACCTGTGTGACTTTAGAACCCCAAAATCCAGCTCTAAGTAGATCCCTAGAGCCTGGGGCAATGACTTTTTTTTCCCGTGGAAAATGGACTCTCTTTGCCGCCACTCGCACTGGCCCACACGGGCATCCTGACCTCAACATTTCCCAACTTTTTCAGGATTTCTCCACAACTACATATGTCAGCAACTAGGAACCCGTGTGACCTTAAAGCCCCAAACCCCAGCTCTAAGTAGATCCCCAGAGCCTGGGGACATGACTTCTTTGTCTCATGGAAAATGGCCGCTCTTTGTGGCCATTTGCAGTGGCACACTGCGGCATCCAGACTTCAAAACTTCCAAACTGCGCAGGGTTTCTCCAAAACCAAGGCTTACAGAACTGTGGTCCAAGCATCCCCTTATTACCCCAAACCCCTGCTCTAAGTAGATCCCCAGAGCCTGGGGACATGACATCTATTTCCCATGGAAAATGGCTGCTCTTTGTGGCCATTTGCCCTGGCCCACTTTGCTGTCCGGACGTGAAAATTTGCTAATTTTGCAGGATTTCTCCAATACAAAATCTTACAGAACAGAGGACTAAGCATTCCATTACAGCCCCAAACCCCAGCTCTAAGTAGATCCCCTAAGCCTTGGGACATGACTTCTTTTTCCCATGGAAAATGGCCTCTCTTTCCCGCCACTCCCACTGGCCCACACTGGTAACCTGACCAAAAAATTTCCAAACTCTGTAGCATTTCTCCAAAACTACAGATGTCAGCAACTGGGCATTTGTGTGATCTTAGATACCAAAATGCCACCTCTAAGTAGATCCCTAGAACGTGGGGAAATGACTTCTTTTTCCCATGGAAAATGGCCACTCTTTGCTGTCACTCACACTGTCCCCGAGTGGTATCCTGACTTCGAAATGTGCATACTTTGTAGGATTACTCCTTAATTGAAGCTTATAGAACAGAGTGCTATGTATTTCCTTACAGCCCCAAACACCACGTCACAGCAGATCACTGCAGTCACTAACCTGTGGTCCCTTGCTCCGCTATAATGAAGAATACCAAACATCACTGTATGATCTATGGTGCAAAGCTGCTAATAACCAAGAATTCTGCTACTCACCATTCTCCTAAGAATGCCCAGCTCCTCGGGTCGCACACTTTGGCTGCGCTCAGAGGCCGATGCGCTTGTGGTGGGGTCTGCCTGGGTTAAGAGGAGACGAAGTGATGTAGTATTGCTGAAATTTGAGTGGACCCTGGCTCCTCCTCACTAGTTTCCCTACTTACAGCAACTTCTCGGCCGCTCCTGAAGGCTCCCCGGGTGACACCTTCAAATGACAATGATCAAGGCTTCATCACAGAGCCACGTACTGCTTCCCAAATTCCCATGAGAGCGACGAAGCGGCCGGTTGCTGAGGGCGTCTCAGCATAATACGAGTGGACCGCCTAAAGCACACAAACAAGAATGGATACTTAGAGTTGCAGCAGAAACACCACTACTATAGCCACACAAATGCATCAATTAAAAAAAAAAAAAACACAAAAATTCCACCAAAACACCGACTCCATTTACCTGTAACCAAACTGCCAAATAGAATAACAAAGACCCGATGTCCAATCCCCTTAATAAAGCCTCTATAATCTATGCCAAAAAATACCCTTAAAATTAAGAAATCCCTGCCTCTAACCAAATAAAAACAAAAAAAACCCCATGTCTTGTAAACTGTATCAATTCATTTACCCTACACATCAGAACCACAAAAATAGAAAACCTTAATAAACACCAGTATGCAGTACTCACTACCCTCATTATAACATATTAAAAAAAAGCTATTTCTATTAGTTACCTAACACTAATATCACAAAATTTAACAGTAAAAAAACCTCAGTAGAAATTTAAAAATTCCATTTTAACCCAAAAATCTATACATTCTAAACATGAACTTCCTCCAAAACAAATATTTCAAAAACAAAAAAACTCAAACATTTAAAACAACTATTATAAAGCTGAAAAACATCTGATATTATGTTCTGGGCCTTCAGGACTGACTCTGAAAGTGAAGGATTGTTTTGTCTTGTTATCAGCAGGCTCACCTCTCCCCATGGTCTGTGTCTAGGAGAGGCTTGCTTGCTTGCTTTCGCTTTGCTTTTGCTTATTAGTTAGTTTAGCTAGGCAGTCCAATTTTTACCCTGGTCTGTTTTTTTTCCTTCCCTTTCCTGAATATCATCCGAACCTGCTCCAGACTGGGACCTGGGAAACACCAAGAGACACCGAGAGTCTGTATTTTGTGACCTGCAGCAGCCATCCCCAGCACCGGAGACTGATAGCTGGGCAACCACTCCCAGGAGAGACTGTCTGAATTTGTCATCGCTTGAGAACGGTGAAAGAGTTTTGTCATCTGGTGTTGTTTTTGTATTGGGGACTGTTTTGCTTGTTAAATAAACAGATTTTTTCCCCCACTTCTCTCCAAGGAAGTTCTTCCCAAACCAGGTGGGGGAGGAGCCGTGGGGGGTTTGCTTTCTGGGGGCTCCTTCTGGAGGTCTTCTCCCAAATTTGCCCTAATCTAGGACAAATACTCCTTACCACCTCAACAGTACACGACCAGCAACACCAAACAACTCAAAATACTGTAACTCCCATCCAAAAAAATACTCCATAAACTGAAACACCGAAATTCATCTACAAAGCCCACTCACCCGTCAAAAAACCCATTTAATCTACACACAAATATAAAACAAATAAGAATTAGCTATAAACTATCATACCTTAAATAACTCCACCATTAAACACTACTGTACCAAACTTATTAAAACCCCAATACAAACTAAAATCAAAACCAACAAAATAACATGCCACTATTAACATTACCAATACATTTTTCTCCATTCCTCTAACAACCAAATACAAACCTTGATTTACCTTCACTTGAAAAACATACAATACACCTACAACCAACTACCCCAAAAACAAAAACACAGTCCTACCATCTACTATAAATTCATCCAAATTAAACTAAAAAAAAATTAAACTCTGAAACATCTACAATAAAACAAAAACATTAGATTAAAAGTACAACAAAAATATTTTTAAAAATCATCACAATTCTCCTAAAAAACTATTTCACCATTAAAAAAAAAAAAAAAAGCAAAACCAAAAAGCCTACTGAAAAGATCCAATTCCTAAAAATAAAATAACAAAAGAAACAGCATCAAATTCCCACCAATATAATCAAAAAAGTCAGAATGGCTCCACTAGCCAACAAAAAAAGCCCAACCTAGAAGAAAATTCCAAACCACCTCTAAAACAAACACTAAAACACAACTCCTCCTATCATCCCAACTACTGTGATTAAAATACATATTCTATACAAAAGTGTCCTCTACCCTGCCATCAATTCCACATAAAACAAATAAATTACTCTCATCATACAGTGCAACCATATAAAAAATCTATGTCATCCTAAAACCTTAAAAATAATTACAAATTAGCCCCAAAATAAAAACTTTAATCTCTAACAAAAAAACCCAAAAACAAATAACACAAACAAAAAATACTCCACCATAGAACCAACTACCAGCAAAAAAACCCCATACTACACTCTTTTCACTAACAATTGTTAGTGAAACACATCACAAAAATGAAATCAAAATAAACAACCCTATAGAAACCCACATGACAAATCACAAAAAACACCAAATAAAAAGAAATCCAACTTACTAAATTTCAAATCGCACAACAGACCCCAAACGTTACTAAAAAAGAAAATCAAACCTCTACTTCTACACTAACTCAAAGAGTAACCAATACTCTACAAAATGAACTTTAAAAACCAAACTAATAAATAATATTTTAAAAATCTTAACCACTAAAAATTAAAAAGATAACTACCCAAATAAAAAACTACCCAAAAAATCCACTATATAAAGACACAAGTTCCCAAAAAAACTAACAAAAAGCAGCCACCAAACACATCAAGCTACAACAAAATCCCAAACACTTAAAACTTAAATTAACAACAACAAAGTATTCCTAACTCAATCAACCCATGATGCCTCGAACCATAAAAATAAAAATACCACCTAGAAATAAACACAAAGCCAAAACATAAATGTAACCATAAACAATAACTCCCAAATTACCTGTAACAATAAAACATACATGGCAATTAAACATACCCAATAAATAAAAACTCTATCATAGAATAAACAACAATGTAATTATCAGCATTAAAAAAAACTTCACTAATTAACTACAGGACACTATCTCAAACCCACCAAAACAAACACTATGTACTCACGCTAATAAAAGCCACCACAACAGAATTAAAACCTACCCTCTACTTCATGCTACTGTAATAAATGGACAAGGAGACCAGCTCCCTTTTAATGCCTTTATTCAGTGATCAGCTCTGGGTGGGGGCCCGAGGGGTCACACACACCGCTGCTGCTCCCTTTGGCGATGCAAAGGAGGAAGTGTTTTACTTCACAGTAGAACTGAGGTTTCCGTCCTCACGGGCGTGCCTAGGAAAACATCTTTTGGGCTTGTTGGCTAAGGTCCTCATTTTAGTCCGGTTCTACTTGGGTGATGGTGACCTTTAAAACCCGATTGGTGGAGTAGAGGGGCTTCCTGCCAGTAGGTCCAGTCACTTAGTTCTTCAAATTTTGGGTTGGTTTGTCATTTCTAGGGTCTTTTGTTGGATTTTCTTGAACTTTTCTTAATTTGCATATTTCTCAGGAATGTTTCCGGCCGCCATTTTGGGGAACAGCAGAGGCAATACCCGAGGGATTCAATAAGGGTACAGGTAAGGGGGGGTACAACTGAAATGAACAGGGCTAATGTCTTTATTAATGTTCAGCTCTTTATTAAAAAGATCAGCTGGGTAGGGGGCTCCACACAGAGCTTGCCCCCGCTGTTGTAGCTTTCCCAGGTGGCCGAGCATGCAGAGTCTGTCGCTGAAGCCCAGAGCAGCAGCTGTCCCTTCTTCTTTCCTTGTGGCACACCAGTGGCCAGAAGGTGAGGAGGCCTGACATGCAGAGTCTCTTGCTGAAGTCCAGAACAACAGCTGTCCCTGCTCCTTCCCTGGTGGCAGCACCAGGGGTCTCTCTTTCTCCATCTCCCTGCTTTCCCCAGGCTACTCTAGTCTAGTGTTTTTAGGTGATGGTGACAGACAAAAGTCGATCAGGGGATGTGTTTCCCTCTTCCTCAGCTAGGGCATTTATCTAGGCCCCTCTACTGTGTTTAGTTTTTTATTTGGGATGTCTTTATCCCCTAAAAATACTCCCATGAGTCCAAGGGTTTTTTATTTGCATGTTAGTCTCAGAATGGCAGCGTGCTGGGGGGGGGGGAAGGCCAGTTATCTCCAGGTAGTTTAGAGAAAACAAACAGAGTAATTAGCTAATTAACATTTCAATATCAGTATTCAGCTAGAGTTAGTAGTTGTTTCAGTGTTACCATGGGAACTAGGAAGGCCCTGCCCGCGTCTCTGGGGATCACGTGGAAACTGTTCATTACACACCCAGGGTGTATGTAAGGGAATTAACAGTGGGGGTACAACAAAGGTTTAATATTTATACAACTTTAAGTGCATTAACAGCTCTAACCATATTAACTTGTGAGCTTGTTCATAACACTACGACCCATAAAAACCACTGTAAACCTTAAAAAAAATCCTTTAAAAATAGAAATTTTAATTATATTTTTGTGACATAAAAATATTATTAAAAATTAAAAAAATCAAAACAAATCAAAACAAAAAAATCTAACAAATCCCACTAAAAAAAAAAACAAACCAACAACAAAACTCAAGCCAAAAAAACCCTTATCATCAGCACCTGAACCAAGAACCATAACATTCAAGAAGTACACCACGTCCCTTATCATACACCAACTACAAACAAAATGAAACGATACAGTAAATTCCTAAAAACCACCTCAAAACCACTACATCAAGGAACTTTGGAAATTTAAAAGCTGTGCTCCTGGCACCGGGCGGAGCGCGGCTCCTGGCAGCAAAGCGGCGCACCCCAATTTCAACCCTTCAAACGCTGTGAGAGCTGCAGGTTCCTTCAATTGAACTCCCGAAACTGACGCCACACTCAGGTGCACCTCTTTTTTTTTTTTTTTTTTTTTTTTTTTTTTTTTTTTTTTGTTCCTGGGGGCACCGGAGAGGGATGGGCATGATGAAACTTAAAAGGGAAAGGAGAAAAGTCCCCGCTACAAATGCACACAGCCTCACCCGTTTGGCTGCTGCTTCCCAGCACAAAGGCTTGTCCCTCTCCTCCAGCAGCTCCATGCAAAAGTGAGCTGAGGCAAAACCCCTAAAACAGCCCCCGGCAGGAGCCGCCCCCTCCTCATCCTCACAGCTCATACCTGGGGCTGCTCTGAGCCTTCATCATCCTCACAGCTCACACCTGGTGCTGTTGGAGAGTGGCAACAGCGCCTCTCCAGCACACTTCTCACAGACACAGACCAAGCAGAAATCTACTAGGTAAATTTAAACTGTGTTTAAATTTTTTTTAAATTTATATTTTTCGCATTTATATTCACATTTACATTTTAAATGTACATTGATGTATGGTTGTATGGTGTTATTTATATTCTATCTCTTCCTATTACTTATTTATATGTTATATTTCTATATATATTTATACATTGATTATATATTTTTATATTTAGAATTATATCAAAATAAAATGTATATTCATAATTTTTAAAATAAAAACCCTGCCTCTAACCAAATAAAAACCAAAAAAGCCCTTTCTTTAAACTATACTTAAATACTTCTAAATATTTTTTCATAAATATATTCAGTTTTGCATTTATAGTTCATATTGATATATTCTGTTTAGAAGTCTATATTATACATATAAAAATGTAACAAGATAGATCAGTTATTATTTATATTTCATAAATACTGCTAATACTTATATTTACTTACATTATAATTTTCATCTAGAACTTAAAGCATGTATGATGTATTTTGATATATAGATTTCTAGCTTTATTTTCTTTATATTTATAATGTTTAAAATAAAAAGCCTGCTTACTACCGAATGGAAAATAAAAAACCCCTTTATTTTAAGCGATATTTAAATATTTTTATCTCTATGCTTTTGGTATTTAAATTTTTAAGTGCATATATATTATATTACAATATACTGATGTACAATATTTAGGTATATAATAGATACAACATATAACATGCTATAACAAGACATATACACTATAAGTGTTACTTATTGTATCGATTTCTGTTATTTTATATTTTTTTTAATTTTATATGTTTATATATCTACATATATAAATTATACATTACTATATTAATTATTTTATATGGATTTTGTGTATATTTATGGTCTATTTAAATATGCATTTATATAAAAATCTAAAATACGCTATATCAAATATTATAATATCTTAGAGTAATATATAATACTATTTATCTTACATGTTTTCTGATACCCAGAGCCTTGGGAAATTACTTCCTCTTCCCAAGGAAAATGGCCTCTCTTTCTGGCACTTGCACTGGCCCGCACTGGCATCCTAACCTCAAACTTCACAAATTTTGCAGAATTTCTCCAAAACTACAGATGCCAGCAGCTAGAAACCTGTCTGCTATTAGAGCCACAAATGCCACCTTGGAGATGATACCCAGAGCCTGGGGAAATGACTTCTTTTTCCCATGGAAAATAGAATCTATTTGTGGCCACTCGCACTGGAT
This sequence comes from Vidua chalybeata, assembly GCF_026979565.1. NCBI lineage: Eukaryota > Metazoa > Chordata > Aves > Passeriformes > Viduidae > Vidua > Vidua chalybeata. Next base: position 46,590 of record NW_026530345.1, read on the forward strand.
GACAGTAATGTCCTGACCTCAAAATTTGTAAAATCTGATGGATTTCTTGAAAACTGAAGCTTATAGCACACATGATCCAGTGCAAGTGGCTGCAGAGAGAGGCCATTTTCCATGGGAAAAGAAGTCATGTCCCAAGGCTCTGGGTATCTGCTGAGAGATGGCATTTGGGGCTGTAAGGGAATGCTAGGTCCACTGTTGTTTAAGCTTTAGTTGTGGAGAAATCCTGCCAAGTTTGGAGATGTTGAGATTAGGATGCCAGTGTGGGCCAGTGGGAGTGGTCGCAAAAACACGCCATTTTCCATGGGAGTAAGAAGTCATGTCCCCAGACTCTGGGGATCTACATAGAGCTGGGGTTTGAGGCTTTAAGGTCACACGGGTTCCTAGTCTCTGACATCTGTAGTTGTGGAGATATCCATCAAAGTTTGCTAATCTGGAGGTCAGGACCCCACTGTTGTCCAGTGAGAGTGGCAGCAAAGAGAGGCCATTTTCCATGAGAAAAAGAAGTCATGTCTCCAGGCTCTGGGGATCTACTTAGAGCTGGGGTTTGGGGCTGTAATGGAATGCTTGGTCCTCTGTTCTGTAAGCTGTAGTTTTGGAGAAATCCTGCAATGTTTGGAAATGTTGACGCCAGATGCCACTGTGAGGCAACGTGAGTGCCCGCAATGAGTCTGGTGATTTTCCATGGGAAAGAGAAGTCATGTCCCCAGACTCTCGGTATCTACTTATAGGTGGTGTTTGGGGCTCGAAGATCACCCAGTATCCTAGTGTCTGACATCTGTAGTTCAAGAGAAATCCTGAAAAGTTTGCAAATGTTGATGTCAGCATGTCACTGTGAGCCAGTGGGAGTGGCCGCAAAAAGAGGCCATTTTCCATGGGAAAGAGAAGTCATTTCCCCAGGCTCTGGGTATCTACTTAGAGGTGGAGTTTGGGGCTTTAAGGGAATGCTTGGTCCTCTGTTCTGTAAGCTTTAATTTTGGAGAAATCCTGCTAAGTTTGCAAATTTTTAGCTCATTATGCCACCGTGGGCCAGTGAGAGTGGCCGCAAAGAGAGGTCCTGTGAGAAAGACACCTGTTGCTGATGTCTTGATTAACCCTCTCTCTCCCAGCCCTGACTGCGGCCCTTGTGGGCATGCGTGCTTCTATGGGTTTTGTGGTTGTTGCCCTGGTGTTGGACAGCTGAAAAGATGTCCTGGAACGGAGCAGGGTGTCTATCTCTTGGCTGGCATTTGAGGCCCTGTTCCTCTGGGGAAGGGAACACAGATTTTTTTCTGACCCAGCGGAGGTGTTCTCTAACGAGGTGTTTTCTCGCTTGGGGGAGCACCTTGGGGGCTTTCTCGCTGCTGATGGTTACAGTGCAGGTTCTGTGCAGATGCTCCTGTTCTGGAAATGCATTGTCTAGCTGTTGCAGGGATCAGAGTCCCCCAGTGGCCCCGGCTGGGTGCTCTGTCATCCTGAGGGTTTTTTGGAGGGGGAGGCAGGAATTTCCCCCCCTCTTTTCCCCAGGGAGGATGCACTGCGTGACGGCTCTAGCTAGAATCGAGCGGCCAGATGTTCGAATAAAACTGGGTCTTTTTCTCTTTTGAACTTACCAAGCTTCTGTGTAGTCATTTCATATCCAATAGCGACTCACAGTTACTCCCTTTCAATCCCAATATGATCCCAGTAAGCTCCAGTTTGATCCTAGTCACATGCTAGTACTCCCAGTCTGGTGCCAGTATAATCCCAGTTGCTTCCAATCTCTCCCAGTAAGGTCCCATCTGCTTCCAGCATGGTTCCAATTGCTTCCTAGATCAACCCACTCAGTCCCAGTATGATGCCATTTGCTCCCAGTGTGCTCCCAGTTGCTCCCAGTCACCCCCACTATGGGGGATCATGTACAGAGTGTCTTCCCAGTCGCTCTCAGATACTCCCAGTATGTGCCCAGTCACTCCCAGGGTGATCCAAAGATGAGCCCAGTGTGCTCCCAGTCACTGCCAGTATGAGCCCATCATGCTCCACATGGTTCCAGTTGCTCTCTTTCACCCTCACTTTCATTGCAGTCACTCCCAGTATCCCCCAGTGTACCCAGTTCCCTCCAGCATGTTCCCAGTCACTCCCAGTTCCTTCTGGTATGATCCCATTTGCTCACACACACTCCCAGTCAGCCTCAGTGTAGTCGCACTCACTGCCAGTGTGATCCAGTCACCTCCAGCATGATCCCAGTTGATCCCAGTGTAAGCCCAGTTGTTTCCATTCAGCCACAGCATGAAGACAGTCACTCCTAGTTCCTCCCAGTTTCTCCTAGCATGATCCCAGTTGTTCACAACTGCTCCCAGTCACCCTCAGCATAATCCCAGTCACTCCTAGTGTATCCCATTTGCCCCTAACGTGGTCTCACGGATCGTTTTGTGGATGGGGATCACGGCATCTCAATTCATCCAATACTGCCAGCGCTACACCACTGAGGTGGCAATTGGTACTTGTTGCTCTTCCACCCTCAGGAGTCCTACTACAGATGGGTTCTCTGATAGTCCAGGCAAGGTGTTCAACTGCTTCATGTCCTCTGCCTCTACAGCAGCTATGCCATAAGCCCACCTGAGTCCCTTTGGGTCTTTGTAGTAGCCATTCCGGAGGAAGTCTATGCCCAGAATACACGGGGCCTCTGGGACAGGCACAATGGGATGTTTCTGCCACTCCTTCCCAGTCAGGCTCACCTCTGCTCCCAACATGGTCAGTTGCTGTGATTCCCCCTCCATCCCGGCAGGGGAAACAGGTTCTGCCCCCACATATCCGAATGCATTAGGGTATACTGTGCACCAGTATAAATTAACGCTTCCTATTTCTGTGGCTCTGATGTGCCAGGCCATCGGATCCACACTGTCCAAAAGATCCGGTTTTCCAGTTCCTCATGCTGGCTAGAGGCAGGGCCCCTCTAACCCTGGTTACCATTTCTTTTCTGGGCATACATACTAGAGGTTCTTTCAAGGGGATCTGACAGACCATACCCAGCAGCTCAGTCATGGCAGGTTGAGGCTATCTTCACTTTAGTGGAACTCCCTTGCTTAGTGTTTCCCTCTTTCAGTTGAGTTTTCCCTCTTTGTGCTGCCAGGACAGAAGTGGGTTTCCTATCACATGTTCTCATGTCCTCCCTGTGGTCATACAGGAAGAATCCCAGGTCAGCTCGTGGGGTGTACTCTCTCTCTAGCTGGGGGATGTTGGGCTCTAACTTTGAGGTCTGTGACTCGCACTGGTGTGCTACTGTCCTGCAGAGCCCAGGCTAGCTCCAAGATAGTCTGAGGGCAATGGCAAGAGTGGGGAACCGACCAGGTTAGGGTATTGTCTGAGCAGGAACCTCTGAGCCAAATACCCAGCACTGGTGACCCCTGGAGGTGCGATAAAGATAGGATAAAGGAGGCAGGAGAGGCTCTCTTGTGAAGCCCAGCAGGTTTATTGGGAAGGACGAGGGTAGGGTCCATGGGAAGGGAACACTAGCAAGCAGAGCCTCAAGTACAACTGTGCAAGGGTTTTTAAAACTTCACAAAACAGGGGGTTGTGGTAGATAGGGACAGGCGAATGGAAGATTTCGAGATGTAACAGAAAGCAAGACTCTTCCCCCCTCATCCTGCGATATGTAACCAATCACCCCTGAGACATGTAGCACCTTCTAATACCAGTAGTCCTCCACTCCCTACTAACCCTAGCCGGGCCCACCGTCCCCCTTTTGACGTAGTAGAGCCCCTTGACTATTTAACCACACGAGATAAGGTAATAAACGCCATTTTGACCATCCACCACACTAGTGTCTGTGCATGTCGATGGCCCGAGTGACCCGGGCGAGGCCGAGTTGCCGTGCTGTGTCTTGAAACCAGGTCGCCTGCCTTCTCAGCAGAAGGCAACAGGGTGGACACAATGAAACAACCAGTGAGCAACTCTTAGGGTGTGGTTTTCAGGGATGCCACAAATCAGGGTAAGGGGAGAGAGGGTTCGATCTGAAATTGGTCCCAGAGGTGAGGGACAGGGACAATGAACAATGGTACAACAATGAACAATGATAGAACAAAGGGTAGGGTTTAGGTTGACACAAAGGGCAAAGGGGCCGGGTTGCCTTGACAGGCAGGGAAGGGTCTGGAAGGAAGGGAGGAGATTCTTTGAGGGACAGTTGGGTAGGAGGGCACAATTTAGGGAGAAACTAACTTAGGGAGAACATGGGGGATAACAGAACATACCACTTTAACAATCAACCTAATAGAACTTAGTAAAATAAACACAACCACAACATCTCCCCCTTTTCTTTTCAAAAAAGAAGGGGAGTTTGTAGGGACTTTCAGAAGGAGGGGTCGGGACGGTATTCTGGATCAGGGTACGTGTCATAAAACCAGTGGGGGGGATGAGGGTCAGAGGGGACTTCTATGGACGTGAGGGATTCAAGGATATTAACACTAGGGGTAGCAGCTTGGTTTATAGCAGAAACACAACATCTAATCATGATGGGAACACAATAATTGGGGTACCAAGAACTAAAACAAACAGAAGGACAGTCCAGAGAACAGAGGAGAGCTATCCTGTGAGGCCCCAACTCTGGGTTACGTTGTTAAACCAGTCCTCTGATTCCTTCTTCATGCTGGTGATAAGACTGTCTATCTTCCTGAGGGTGGAGTGGATGTCCATGCCCTTGGATGAGAGGTTCATGCAGCAGAAACCCTTGAACTCTGATGGCTATGAAGCAGCAGCAGGAAGTCAGTGGCTGCACGGTTCTGCAAAGTGGCCTGCCTGGTGATTTCTTCATCTGCTAGGAGGTCCAACAGGGCATGGGATGTTAAATTTGCTTGTTTCGGTGCCCAACACTCTAGGCTGCCCAGTTTGCCCAGAGCTTTCGCGGCAGCCAACCAGGGTAAAAAGATAGAGACTGCAGTTCTTTTAAACTTGGACCAATGGATAATTTTACTTTCACAGTTTTCATCTTTTTCAAATCTTTTAAACTGTCTTTTTGGATAGCTGAATTATTCTTTTTCTGCCAATTCTCAATTTGTGTTTTGTTGGGCATGAACAGCGTCAACCTGCCAAGAGTGCATGGGCCTCTGAGCAGACGAGAGGGGGATTCTGGCCCAGGCACGGTCACCACAGATCAGAAAGACACTGCAATCTAGTTGGTGTGGGTGACCATCAATGGTGGAGGCCATATAGATCTGGCTGATGACCCCACACCATTGATTTGCCTGGAATTTCCTATTTGTTTGTCTTACTGAAGTATATAATTCCTTTTCATGGGGGCGATACTCAAAGTGAATGCAAAAGGGGGCAGGGGAAGAACCCAAAAGGTGAAACTCTTGGGGTTCCTGACCTAATCGTGGCAGGGCGCGATGCCAGTCCCTCCAGAACAGAAGTGGGTTGGTGGCAGTTGGGCATTGTTCTAGGACGGCTTGGCGCACTGTTCTATATGGTGGCTTGCCACAATTGCAGTCATCTCTAATTTGAATCAATTTACAGGGGTCTTCCAATTTAAATGGAATCCCCACCAGGCCAGGTGGACATCGGATCTCCCATTGCTGCCATGGAGAGACATAGATGGTCCTGCCTCAGGTTCTCTGCTAGCATCACCCAGATGTTCTTGTGTGGCTTTGGGACAATCCACTCCTCAGAGGCTGGCCACAATTGGGGGATAAGGAGGGACAACAACAAAGTGGTCAGTGCGGGCACCTTGAGGATGGCTGTCTAAAAAGAAAATAGTAAGGATTAATTTTCAAAATTATCTATAGACATATATAACATGGGGAAGTCAGGGAAAAACAGGGAGCTTAGGCACTTGGACACTGCTTTTTCTTGTCCTAGACAACTGCCACTTCCTTGGCCACATCTGGCAGATGTTTCGGTTGTCTGGGGACATACGGCTTCACTCACTTTTGTAGGATTCACTGTAGTCCCACGCAAGCATATCCCCGCCCCCAAGTCTCCAGCTTGTATGGCCCCTCAGTCTTTCCACTTTCAGGGTCTCAGACCATCACAGGCGGGGAGCCTGCGATTGCCATGGGGGGACAAATGTCTTACCAGTGGGAGGTTCATGTTTTCAAATGAGCAGTTCAAAAAATTGGTGGTAATGAGGGTGTTCTGGTTTGAAAACAAAACTAGTGAGAGACTCCAAGTCAGAAATAAAATTTATTTGGAAAAGTGAAAAAAGAAAACAAAATACATGCAATAATACAAAAGAAAAATCACTGACAGAGTCAGAATACAACCTGACACCCCTTTTGATCAGGGTGTTGGTAGCCGTCCAAATTGAAATGGTTGCAGTCCTCCTGGAAATCCAGTGGAAAAGCCTACGTTTGGTGTCCCAAAAACCCAGATTATATCCAGTTAGGAATGCTTGGCTCCTCTCTCTGGGCAGAGCATCTCACTATGGGATGCTGTAACTTTTATCAGGCATGCAGTGACATTCAATAGCCCATTATCAGCAGATGTGTCCCTGAAGGGAGAATTGGTTGTGAAAGAGATAAGAAAAACTGCCCACTTAACAGAAGACAACTGCCATACAGATGGCAAATGGAATACATCTTTTCTTGCAATCTGGGACAGAGGGCTTTGCACAGTCTCCCCTGAGGTGTCAGCCCTCTGCTGTTCTCCCATTGGTGCTTCAGGACCCTTTTGAGCATCTGGTGGGCACATTCAACCACAGCTTGACCAGTGGGGGAATGGGAGATGCCATAGTTGTCTTCCACTTCCCATTATTGCAGGATGTCGTTGAGGACCTTGGAAGTATAGGCAGGACCATTCTCTGATTTAATTTCTTTAGGGACCCCTAACACAGAAAAGGCCTGCAAAAGATGTTGGATGACATGGCAAGCCCTTTCTCCTGTGTGGGCAGAAGCATAGGTTACACCAGAAAAGGTGTTGATGGAGACATGTACATACTTTTGACAGCCGAATTCAGGGACACGTGTGACATCTGTTTGCCACACCTCACAACTTCCCAGTCCCCTGGGATTAACACCGCCACCCAGCGATGGCCGTGCTCTGGCACTGGGGACATGTGGCCACGATAGCCCTAGCCTGGTCATGCCTAAGCTTAAACTTCCTGACCAAACCAGGCACATTTTGACAGCACATCTGATGACTCAGCTTTGCTTGTTAGAACAGGTCAGGAAGCCTCGATAGCTCGACTAAGGCGGCTGCAAGGGAGTCAGCTTGCCTATTCCCTTCAGCGATCAGGCCAGGCAGATCAGTATGTGACCTCACATGCATCACATAGAATGGGTGCTCCTGGTGGGAGACAGCATGGATCAATTTCAAGTGCGGCTCAGACTGTTTTGTTTGAGATCTCTCTGAGCACTGCATGCTCAGCTCTGGACACCACTCCTGCAACAAATGCTGAATCTATGGACAAATTAAATGGCTCTGAAAACCTTTCTAAAGCTCTTGACTGCTGCAGCCAACTCAGCAATTTGAGGGGAAGCCTCAACATACTCTACATCAGTCTCCCACTGCTGAGTTTGGGGGTCCCTCCAGGTCATCACTGACCTGCGAGAAGCCCCGGACGCATTGGTGAACACAGTCAGAGCCTTGAGTTGTGTTCAGCTCCTTTTTTCTCTTGGAACCAATTGGAATTTGGATGAAAACAATTTGTGTGCAGGAGTGTGGACAGAGATCTGTCCGCTGTAACCTTCCAGAGTGAGTTGCAGTGCTGCACTCTCCTTCAGGAGATGCTCAAACACCGCTCTGGTCAATCTCTCCGGGGATGTCTCATCCCCTGAAAGATCAACCAACAAGTGAATGTATATGAAATCATAACCAGCCAGTTCTGGAAGCCTAGTCCTGGCTTTCCTGACCAGCTGTGCCATAAGTTTTTGTGACATTGTGATGTTCTTGAACCAATGGTGACTGAGGAAAACCCACTCTACAATTAAGGGAGGGTCCCTCTGGTCCTGGTCCCACCGAAATATCAATCCGTGCAGATGTGGCAGTTTCCCCAATACAATGAATTTGAAAGCAAAATCAAGTTTGCACTGGTGGGATTGTCGGCTTTCCAGTGCTTTCTCTACCTTTTATAATGCCACTTTTGCCTCTGGGGTAAGGGACCTAGGAGAACTCAGGTCCTCTCCTCCCTTCAATAAATTGAAGAAAGGGGCTAAGTCGTCAGTGGTAATGCCTAGGCCTTAACCAGTTCAAAGTCCCACACAGGGAGTGCAGGTCTGCCAGGGTCTTTGGGTTGTTGTTAAAAGCCAATTTTTGAGGAACAATGGTCCTCACTGAAATTTCCAGGCCCAGATACTTCCAAGGAGGCATCCATTGAACTTTCTCCTCCTGTGAAGAGAATTCTTCAGATTTTAGAACCTCAACCACTTGGTCAAGAGTGGACTGCAGCTCTAGATCATTGGGGATGCACACGAGGACATCATCCATATAGCGGAGGATGATGGCCTCCCCCATCTTGGTGTGCACAGGAGACAGCAATGAGGTGAGGTACCACTGGCATATATTGGGTGAGTTCTTCATTCCTTGTGGAAATACACGCCAGTGGAATCTCCTCGCTGGGGCTTCTTGGTTGGTGGTGGGTGCTGAGAAGACAAACCGCGGGGCATCAACAGGGTCTAGGGGAATTTTGAAAAAATAATCTTTAATATCAATAACAAGCAAATTCCAATTTTGGGGGAGCATTGCAGAGGAAGGCATCCCTGGTTGAAGGGGCCCCATGTTGACAATGACTTTATTGATTTCACAAAGATTGTGGAGGAGTCGCCACTTGTCCTTCCCCGGCTTCTTGATGACTAACACCAGGGAATTCCAAGGGCTAAAAGTAGGCTCGATGTTGCCTTGAGCCAATTGCTCCTCCACAAGCTTGTTGAGCGCCTTCAATTTCTCATTGCTCATCGGCCACTGGTCTACCCATACTGGTGTGTTGGTGGTCCAATCCAGCTTTTGGGTAGGGCGCTCCACAGTGGCCGCCATCAAAAATCCTGGGGGGTCTTTGGGATCTCAATACACACCTCCCATTGTAACACGGTGTCCCTTCCCCGGGACACCCAGGGAACCCGATAGTTTGCAACGAACAGGCATACACTAGCCAATTGCCCATCTGGCCCCTCAATTTGTATGATGGTCTTAGAAATCTCAGCCAATTGGGCACCCCCTGTGCTCTCTATCTTGCCAGCCACAGGTTGCAGTTCCCAATGCAATGGCCACCTCTTTTTGGGGATGATCGCCACATCCGCCCCTGTGTCAAGCAAGCCCCTCATCCCTAGGGTATCGCTATCCTGCTTGAGGTTACAAGAGATAATGGGGTTTGTCTTGGCCTACCACTTCTGCCCAGTAGACTTCAGGTGCCAAATCGTCTACTGGGACTCCCATTGGTATGGGGATGGCTTGGGTGATGACTTGGTCCTTGCCAACGTGGAAGGGTATATGTATGCAACATGCCAAGAGAATGAGTCCCTCCGTGTCTGATGGTAGAATGACAGAAGAGATCTCGATCTCTGAGGGTGTGTACTTTGTGTCCCCAATGACAAAGTACTTACAGTCGGGTCTCTGCTGCACCAATCTTCCACCCAGCAGGCCCACAGCAATCATGGTCCAATTCCGGGACCTGAAAAAGATGTCATTTATGGTTGTTAGCAGTAGTGGAGACTGAGGAGACCATACAGATTTTCATTGCTGGCCAAAAGAAGTGTCAGTGTCAGTCTGTTTAGGATAGTCACCTTCAGTGCTGTCACGCCTTCAGCCCCCCAACCCCCTGTGAAACCTGCTCCATTTCTGTCATCACATAGAACAGGTTCACGCTTCTGCCTTAGTTTTTTAAATTCAGGTTACAGTCTCCCCTGGGGTCCTGAGTGCCCGATGTATTGGGGATGAGTGCCAAACAGTTCTGGGCTAAGTGTCCGTTTTGTCTGCAATGATAACAAATGAGGGATTCACGTCTCTGCGTTGTTGGTATTGCAGATGGGCCCTGGGTGGTTGCAGAGACTGTTGTCATTGCAGGAAGCTGTCCCTTTTCCTCAAGCAAGGTGATGTCCTTTGCTCTTTTTGCACAAGCCCCAATGATGGTTGATAAAGATAGTCATCAGGAAAGAGATACAACATACTAATGGGCTCCTGACCAAGGGGAAACCTTACTATAGACAACATCTCACAGGTCATCCACCATTGTGAGGCCTGTGCTGCAATCAAACAGGCCAAGCAGATGAAGCCTCTGTGGTATGGTGAGCAATGATTGAAGTACAGGTATGGGGAAGCCTAGCAAATTGACTACATCACACTTCCCCAAAACTGCCAAAGCAAGTGCTATGTGCTAACCATAGCAGAAGCAACAAAAAATGGTTGGAAACCTACCCTGTGCCTCATGCTACTGCCCAAAACACCATCTTAGGCCTAGAAAAGCACGTCCTGTAGAGACATAGCACCCCTGAGAGAATTGAGTCAGACAACAGAACCCATTTCAAGAACAGCCTTATAAAAATCTAGGCCAGCAAACATAGTATTGAATAGATATATCATATCCCTTATCATGCACCAGCTGCCAGAAAAGTTGAGCGATACAATGGACTGCTTAAGACTACCCTGAAGGGACTTAGCAGGGGGACCTTCAGAAATTAGGAATTGAACTTAACAAAAGCCACCTAGATAGTCAACACCCAAGGGTCCATAAGTCAAGCTGGTCCTGCCCAGTCTGAACCCCTGCACACAATAGATAGAAACAAAGTTCCTGTGATACACATAAAAAATATTTTAGGGAAGACTGTTAAGATTAATCCCACCGCAGGCAAGAACAAACCCATCCGTGAGATTTTTTTTGCTCAAAGACCTAATTACACTTAGTAGGTAATGCAGAAAGATGGAGAAACCTGTTGTATACCACAAGGAGACCTAATTTTAAGTAAGAACAGTGTGTAAAATTTCATTCTGTATTTTATATATATATATATATATATATATGTTGCAGTATGTTTGTGGTCCTCGGGGGGACCCCTTAAGCTCGCTGGTAGCAGTAGGCAGGCAAGGAGACTCCACATGGCTTCTGAGAGTGCTAATTAGATGAGGATATATTGGGGGTCCTACGCCTGGGAACCAGCATGGTTTCTGAGGGAGAGGGGGGGAAGAGGGAGGGAGGGGGAAAGAAGGAAGGGGAGAGAGGGAGAAGCTAGGGAGAAAAAAGGCCAAGAGAGAGCCTGGTCCCCCCGGCACACTTAACAGGGAGATTCAAAGTGGGCGCAGAATAAGACTTGGGCCAATGGTATTACAGACATATGATACTTTAGGGGAGGATTATAGGCTTGGAATAAACCATACATTTATTCATGTACGGGGTGAGACCTGTACATGTACACCATGAGGGATGAGACAGAGCATACCATTTAACTAAAACGTAACACCACATATATATATCTGTAAGAAGGCATTGGTTTGGGTATGATGTAGATGGTAATAGAATAAGGGGTAGATTATGTCCTAGGTTACACTATAAAGATGTATTCTATCCCCACCTTCAAGAACTGTTGAAACCAAGATGGGCATTGTTTTTTCTTATCTCCTGCTAATGCACCCATCAATGCCTTGCTGGATGACTCAGAGATAACTCCCTCCAGGAGCCATTTATGTTTAATGGGTAATCAAGGATCTACTGCATGACTCATAGAATGATAGCAGCCCATTGTGAGATGCTCCACCCAGTGGGGAGGAGCTAAGCATCCCCACCTGGATATAATCTAGGGTTTGGGACAGAACAAGCAGCCCTTACCCACTGGTTTCCAGAAGACAAGAGCTACCAGATCTTTTCTGTGGGATCACCACTTCAACAAGACCATTTCATCTAGACTACTACCACCACCCTAACTAGCAGGGTGTCAGGTTGTATTCTGACTCTGTCAGTGGTTTTTCTTTTGTATTATTGCATGTATTTTCTCGGTTTTTGTTTATTGTTGTTGGTTATTTTTTTCCCTTTTCTTAATAAATTCTATTTCTGACTTTGAGTATCTCACTAGTTTTGCTTTCAAACCAAAACAATCAACTTCTAAGAAATCAGAAAGAAAATAATATGAATTATGAAGCAAATTAAACATGATAAAAGGTAGCAGAAGTCCTAAAGATTGGAGGCTTGTCTCCCCCTTACGCAGAGATTTTTGAAGCACTGAACTGATACTGCAATGCAGCAAAATTGACTATTTGTGCAATAGACGATTAGAAAAGAATAACCTTATAGATACAAAGTGATCAACATGTTTCTTCAAGAAATAGAATTTGAACAATGGAGATAATAACTTAATGGAGCCTATTGCATTGTGGAAGAGAATATAATTGCTAGTTCCTGGATATTTTTTTAATTTCTGAAAATATACCATATTACATACAACATAAAAATCTTTTTGGTATCCTTTGTATAACCACATTAATTTCATCTATTTCAACTTCCTGGTAATTTTCAGATTCCCCTGCTAAATTTAAGGCAGTATCAGGACACATATATATGAGGCAGATGACGTGTCAAGGTGAATCGTACCCTATTGTGTCAAAGTCAGATATATCACACTCTGCAAAGTATTTATGACACCAAGATCTGATTAGAACAGCACTGAATCCTAAGTTCCAAACCATAAAAAGTGTCAGTTGACACTAAACAAGCTCTCTGCTGAGCAAATTGAGCCATAGTGAACATAGCTGTGCAATATATTCATATGGACACCAGTTCATTTTCTTAATTTACATTCTTTCCCAAAGATGTCTTTTCTTTGTGGCTGCATCTTCTCTCAAACTCCCATAACTTTTGGAGGTGTAAATGCTAGCTGAGATTATTAGTCTTACAAGATCAATAGAAAGTAGATGGATCTGTCTTTTGCTAGATGAGCCCTGTTGTTCTGCCACTACAAGCATTTGGAAAAAGTTCCTTTCTAAATTTCTTGTAGACCCCCTTTAGATACTTGAAGAGTGCTGTAAGTTCTCCTCAGTGCCTTCTCTTCTCCAGCTGAACAGACTCAACTCTCTCAGCTGAGAGAGGTGTTCATAGGAGAGGTGTTCCAGACCTCTGATCACCCTCGTGGCCTCCTCTGGATTTGTTCCAATGGGTTCACATCATTCATGTCTTGGGATTCCCAGGCTATGACAGTTCAGTTTAGGCAACCCACTTGAGTCTGTGCCTTTCTTATTTTCACAATTTTGAGCGTCATCTAACTGAAGTCTTTTGGTTGGATGCCTGCCTAGCTCTGTTAGTTTAATGCAACTGTACCAAAGAATGCTAATGCTGTAAAGAAAAAGTATGTTAAAAACAACAAAGTCAATATGAATTCATAAAGCAAAGGACATTTCAAGCCAATACCTCATTTAATAAAAGTAATTGTTTTAATTACCACACGGTATAGAAATAGAATTTAAATTAGAAAAATGTATTAAAAGTGATATGCTAGAAATGATAAATGATAAATCATAGGAGAACCTATAAACCAATTGCCAAACTCAAAGAGAAATGTCAGTGAATTAATAGATACTTGTGATGGCTTAAACTCATAAATACAAACCTAGATACTTCCTTAAAGAAAAAAGAAAAGGATTTTTTTCCTGTGGTGATACATATTGGCTGATTCTTTAATACCCTGCTATTTATTATGTGTAATAATCCTATTATCTTCAAAATTTTCAGAGCACTACTTGCATACCAATAAAGTAGTCTGCTTCTTCCATTACAAAGTTTTACTGTATCTTGATTAGTAATCACTACATTGTAGTGATTATTCTGTGATTTTTTTTTTTCTATTAATACTCTTTTTCAGCCTTCTGACTTCTGAATTCAAAGACCAAGGTATGAAATACCTTGAGTTATATGCTCATGGGACAAGATGACTTTTACATTTTCTTTTGGCATCCCCTACCAGTGTACAGCTATGAAGACTCCTCCATGACACTGAAGATCTCAAAACAGCTCCTATGCTTCTTTGGCTAAATCCTTTTGAATGTTAATAACAGCTAAAGAAATGGTAGGCTAATGGGAAAATATTTCTATTCTCTTCAAGCAACATAATTTCATTGCTTCAGTGAATATACAGTCTCCTTAAACAGTATATCTAATTACACTACTTTGCTTGTTTCACATAATTCATTTTATTGCTTTGATTTTCGTTTGTATTGCTAAATATTGGTACTTCCCGTTCATCTTAAAATGCAATTATGATTTTCTGTTAGATGGAATAATATTATCATCTCTGTCCTGTCAGGTTATCTATTGGACAGAACTAGTCTCTTCCTTTTTTGATAGACTACTCTGGCTCTTCACCTACACATATCTTTAGCTTTTCTTTTTCTTTTTTTTTTTTTTTTTTTTTTTTTAAATTAGAACTTGTGATTTCTTCAAAGATAAAGTTCGCTGATATTTAAATAAAAATAAAAATCCCTATTATCTAACTTTCCCCCCCACCCCCTCCCATCCCTGGTTGTTTGGGGTTTTTTAACTGTAGGTTATTAGTATTTGTCTAGAGATAATTACTACAATATGCCTTTTTTTGTAGATGGGATTTATGAAGAAAAAACAGCTCAGTGACTTGCTAAATAGGTAATACCTGCCTGGAGCACAGAGTACAGGTGTCTTTGTTTCCAAATGCACATTTTAATTTTATACAATCTATTTTCTTCCAGGTATAGTCTATAAAGTAAGAGGATTTAATTGCATTTATAATGAATGTATTTGCCACACATCTTAACTTTCAAAACAAAAGTCTTGAAAGTGTGTCTTATATTGAAGTTGAGGGTAATGCTGACACCAGTGACATTAATAACCATCCACAACACACTGATGCTATTTCTGTGTGTGTAAGTAGCACAGGGACAGGAAGAAGGTTTGCCATTATTAATTTGGCTTAATTGCCAGCACCATCTACAACATTGCTTTCTGTATGCTAGCTATTCCCCAGGAAGCATCTAGGCTTAGGCAGCACATCCTCCCAGGCAGTACAGAAGAACAAACCCTGTGTGGTGATGAGAGAGTTTAAGCAAGAATGCACAATAAGGCTTTGCCACCTAAGCCTGAGATCAAAGAAGTGTCCCTTGCAGAAAATAACATGTAACTTCATCAAAATTGATTTCTTTAAAACTGCTGTATCTTTAACCATTATTCAATGTGTTTGTCTATAGAGTTATCTTTCTTCCTGCAGTTCTTAGATTGCACTGAAATAAATTTCCTTGAATTTCAGAGGGTCAAACATTTCAGTCCATCTGTAGGGCAAACTGTACTGCCAGGTACAGAGCAATATCTATACTGGACCCAAACCTGGTTTCTTTTGAAATTTTTATTAAAATCAGATGCATCCCTTCTTGATATTTAGAATGTTCTGTATGAGTCATGAAATAATACCATATGGTATCAACTGTTACTTCATTTCAGACATAGTGAAGGAGAAAATGAAGTTTCTAATTTTCATCTGAAAGTACATCTGACTTGGTTGCCATGCTGTTTTGTCTATGCCATTTGGTTGAACATTTTTATCCCTGTGAAATGACATCTTTTTTATTATCTTTAAAGTCTTGTTTTAGTCCAAACCACACTATCTATACAATTTCTGTTCAGAACATATGCCGCTCTTTCTACTACAAAACATGTATAGAACAACTACAAAAAGAAGTTATTTTTCTCCTTTATATTATAGAAAAGTAGATAGTTGGAAGTCTCTCAAGATATGGAAAAGTATTGAACTGACATCATCATATATTTCATTGAATAGTAGTTTCTGTGAATGCAAATACTGCACTGCAGTTTCCCAAAACATTTGGCAAAAATGTTTGGGTTTAGGTTTTATCTCTTCATAAAGGTAAAACCAGCTCCAATATTTTGTCCTGCCTCAGAGTAACAGTCATTCAACTGAAGGGTAAGGTTTCTCAAAAAGCATAGATTCATTCCAGCTGCTTTTACTACTTCCCTTATGGTAAACAAACAGCTAGTATGAGAAGTGTTGCGGTGTGTCTTCTCCCTCCTAGATGTGTAAGCCCTTCCCCTTTCCCCCACTCCAACCCCTGCTGTGAGCCCTACTTGTCAATCTTGGAAGAAGTCCAGACAGGGTGTCGAGTGATTGGTAGATTCAAAAGATTCCCCCTGCCCCCCAGGGAGTATTGGGCAATCTAGGTGCCTTTTTCTCCCTGGGACCCATCTCCCCTCACCTGGTTGGTTAATCCCCTGCCCCTGCCCTCCCCCCTGCCCCCAGGATAAAACTGGGCACCGGCCATGCGGTCAGGACTTCTGTTGGAGCTGTTACTGGATTCAGAAGCTTGTAGCTGGAATAAACACTCTGGATTTAACCCTCTGGCAGAAGTGACTCCTTCCTTCACCATAGCCCAAAGTCTCTCCACTGAGGAATACCGTCCGCTGGGGTTTCTGGCAAGCTTGCAGCCGCCTGCAGCCTCTGGGTGAGCCAAAGGGTGTCTCTGGGGTTAAACCACCCCAGCTGCTGCCATTGAGCTCAGCAACAGGGCAAGCCCGGGCGTGTTCCCGCAGGAAATATTGGTATCGCCAATATTTGGCGCCCAACTGTGGGGCAAATTCGGCCCTGCAACCAGACGGGGACACATCTGAGCTTCGCAAGACCATGGAGAGACTTTTTGGCAGCTCGGCGTCCACTGGCGGAGCTTTGAACTCTTAGCTCGCCAGCAGAAACGTGGGATCTGTCCTGGAATCAGTTTCGTGGATGCTTTGCACCTCTGGGAAGAAAAGCTCCTTTCTGGTGAGCCAACCTTCCAAGAGAGTGAACAGGGTAGCCTCCACAGCCCCGGAGGTCCTGTTCCGGTGAAGAGGAAACCCCACCAGACCAAGGAGCCTTTCGCATCGATTGGTGAGTATTCCTGCTCCACGGCGGAGAGGGAAGCTCAAAGGGATGTCCCTGATGAGGGATCCCATCTTTTTCGCCCTTACTAGGGCAAGGGACAGCTGCGTGGCCCCGCGGGATCGGGAACAGGAGCACATGTGGCATGGCTTTGTGCGGCATGGCTACGCCGTTTTTAAAAGCGATGGGCGGCTTTGCTGATGTGGCGCAGCACGGAGAGGCGGCAGAGCCCGCCCAGTCCTCTCTCGGCGTGAGTTTCAGTGCGGGGGGAGCAGGGGCGGCAGCTGAGAGGCTGCAGCTCGTGTTTCTACCGCGTGCTGAGGCGCAGTGGGCGGCGGCGGCGGCTCCCAGGGGTGGCGGGGGAACTGCGGCTTGAGCTTCCTCGCTGCGCGCGGGCCGTGCAGCTCGGCCACGTGGCGCACGGGAGTTGGCAGGAGCTGCCGGCGGCAGTTTTAAAGCTCGCAGAGGCTGCTGCTTTGTGCAAGGCTGAAGGCCAGGTGTGTTTTCGCTTCCTAACCGTGGTTTTTTGGAATTCGGTTGTGATTTTGGCTTTGTTTTAGGTCAGCGGGAGATTTGTGTTGTGCTTGTAACATCTAAGATGGGGGCCAAACTTAGCACTGCACAAAAAGGAGTGTATTATCAGATTTTAGGAATTTTAGTCAGTGGAAATGTGTCGTTTTCTAAGGGAAAATCGAAGCAGTTTATAAGATGGCTTTTTCTGCACTTCCCATAAGTTTCACCCGAGGATGTCCGTAGCACCCAGTTCTGGGACAATGTTGGACGCGAATGGGTAAAAATGGGAAAGTCTGGAAATACTTCTGCAAAATTTGTGTTTTGGAGTTTGCAAATTCGATCTGCTTTGCTCAAACAAAGGGAAGTGAGGAAGTGAAGGAAAAGCCAAACAGCAAGGAATGTGCCTCTGCTCTCCCTGTTCCCCCTCACCCCAGTTCTCAACCTTGTACCCCAAAATTTGGTATTTTAAAGAGAGCAGAATCTGCTCATGCCCAGGGAGCTGGTCTTCCTGAGCATTTTAAAGTGTCTGAGACCCCCTGTCCACAAGGTTCTGACCAGATTGAGTGGAATTCCCCCCCCCTTGTCTCCCCAGCTCAGAAACCCCAAGCATGTGTTGGTTTCTCAGAGAGCAGTGATTTCAAAGATGGCTCCCAATCACCAGAGAGCCCACAAAATGGAGGATGCCACATGGCACCATCTCCCACCTGGTCTTCTCCTTCCATGAGTCCCCTTGGCATTCCAAAAAACCTTTCTTTCCCCTCACCCCTCCTCATCCTCGTGATACCTTCCCTCCCCCCACCCTGCCTGTCTCTCCCTCAGCACCGCCCCCATACCCTCCCCAGGGGGCGTCTACTGACATGATGTCACCAGGCATCCCCACTCCCTGTTCCCATGGTGTCCCCGCCCCCTCCCCAGGTTCCCATAGTGGGAACACACCCACTGCTTGTTCCTATAACCCCACAAGTGATCCCAATGCTTCCAATTCAAAGGATAAGGAACAAGGAACCACAGACCCAATACAGGGTCCCGTTTTCTCACTCGCTCCTGTTACATATCAGCATGCAGGGCAAGGGGGAGGAGCCACAACTGCTAATTGGAGAAATTTTGCCCAACAAATAATAAAGGAAATTTGCAAAAATCATAAACAATACGGCCCACACAGCCCATACTTCTGTGGCCTTTTAAATGTAGAACTGTAGTAGTCCCACATGATTTAAAACAGCTTTTCGCATGTCTCATGACCATTGCAGAATTCAAATTATGGGAAATAACATGGAAACAATGGCTGAAAGAGGCTCTCCCAGCTTTGCATGCTGATCCTAAAACAGCAAAATATGTCAACGGTCTCCCAGTTACCATTGAGCATCTATCTGGTGAGGGTCAATGGTCGTTGGCCCCAGTCCAAGCTGCAGCAATCCCTGTAGAAAGTCCTTGAGAGAGTCAAAGAAGCAGCTGAAAAAGCCTTCTTTACTCTTCAACCTGAGGGCCCTCTAGAGCCCTATAGTAAGATCAAACAGCTACCATCAGAGCCTTCTCCGAAATTTGTAGAAAAGTTGACCAGAGCTATTGAAGTCCAAGTTAGGAGACAAAATGCAAGGGAAGAAGTTTTAGAGGAAATGGCATTGGCAAATGCTAATGAACAGTGTCGAGCGGCGATTTTAAGCTTACCTCTAGACCCCCACCCTACTCTAAACGATATGCTTCTAGTATGTAACAGGAAAGTGCCTCTGATGAGTGTGGCTCAGGACACCAGACCAAAGCTGCTGCCAAGACCACCACAGAGAGTCGCCGTTGCTAGCCCTGCACCCGTTCCATCAGCACAGCGGCACACTGGGCAGCAGCGAAGACCAGCAATGGTTGACCCCACAAAGCCATGCATGCTTTGTAAGAACCTTGGGCACTGGGCTCACCAGTGTCCCCTGAAAAGACAATTTGATGAATTTAAAAATAGCAGGGAAAGAGAACTACAAGCTCTCCCAGAGGGTCAACAACAAAAAAACTAAATGGGGAGCGCCGGCCTGCCAGGCGCGCAGACACAAAAAGAGCAGGCCAAGGGAATGAGGGAAGTGAAAAAGACCAAGCGCGTGGTAACATCCCAATTTCTCTAAGTGAAGCAGATGCTTCAAAAACCACTTCTGCTAGTCCACCACCAAATGTGACACAAATAACCTTTGCTATGACTTAGGAGAACCCATTCTAACCACAACTTCTATAAATGAGCCTTTCAGGTTGCAGCTGACGGAACCAGTCCACCTGAAAGACAATGACTGGCATTTTGTCTCCGTGAACCCACAACAGCAGGGTACCTGGCACGAAATTCGCTGTAAGTGCATCGTCATTGGGGACACCAAACACACACCACAAGACATCGAAATTGCTCCAGGAATGATAACATCAGATCCTGGGCAATTTGTTCTCTGGCTGCACTGTTTCCACCCACCCCTGTTTCTCCCCAAAGGACAAATCATAGCACAAGCTATCCCAGTGCCGAGTCTACCTGGAAGCACTGGAAAACAAGGGCCCACAGTCGCTTGGGTCCGAGCTATCGGGAAGGACAAACCCAAAATCTGGTGTAATGTCAAGGGGGTGGGGTGTCTAAACACATTGAGATGCTCTTAGACACGGGTGCAGACTGCACGGTGATCCCAGCACAGCATTGGCCGTCGCACTGGGCTTTGCAAAACATGGCTGGTCATGTTCAAGGTATAGGGGGCTTGCAATTGGCAAGACAATCTAAGAGCATCGTCCAAATCGAGGGGCCAAATGGACAGTTGGCAAATCTATGTCTGTTTGTTTTAGACTATTCAGAGCCCTTGTTGGGGAGAGACCTGATGGCCCAGTGGGGAGTCACAATTGACATTCCAGACTCTCCACAGGATTTTTGGGCAGCAATCACTGAGAAGCGCCCTATCAAAAAAATAAAATGGAAGACAGATACACCAGTCTGGATAGAACAGTGGCCACTCAGTAAACAAAAACTTAAGGCGCTCGAGGAACTAGTGGAAGAGCAGCTGAAAAAGGGTCACATTGTGGAGTCCAAGTCTCCGTGGAACTCTCCAGTGTTTGTCATCCAGAAGGCTGACAAAAAGAGGTGGCAGCTCCTCCATGACCTCTGAGAAATTAATAATGTCATTGAAGATATGGGCTCTCTCCAATCTGGTATGCCATCCCCAGCGATGCTCCCCCAAAATTGGAATTTGGCTGTCATTGATATAAAAGATTGTTTTTTCCAAATTCCCCTGCACCCTGACGATGCCTCGCATTTTGCATTCACGGTCCCCTCCACCAACAAAGGAGACCCACAGAAGAGGTACCATTGGAAAGTTCTTCCTCAGGGACTAAAGGTCTTGCCAACGATCTGTCAGTGGTATGTTGCTTCCTTTCTGTCCCCAGTGCATGCAGCTGCAGAAAAGGCCATCATCTATCATTATATGGATGATATCCTTTTGTGTGCCCCCAATGATGATCTACTCACCCACGCGCTTGACCTAGCGATCAATGCATTGGTTGTTGCAGGGTTCGAGCTCCAGGAAAAGAAAATTCAAAGGATGCCACCTTGGAAGTATTTGGTCTTGGAAACTGGAAAGAGGACCGTTGTTCCTCAAAAATTAGAAATCAAAACAAAGATCGAGACCTGTGTGGATGTCCAGAAATTGTGTGGGTCTTTGAATTGGGTAAGGCCATGGCTGGGTCTGACTAAAAATGACATCGGCCCCATTTTCTATTTATTGGAAGGGGAAAAGGACTCAGGGCCTCCTAGGGCTCTTACCCCAGAGGCACAGAAAGCTCTAGAAAAGGTTCAGACAATAATGTCCACAAGAAAGGCCCACCAATGTCAGCCTGATCTGCCATTCCAATTTATCATCTTAGGTAAGTTGCCACATCTCTATGGGATCATTTTCCAGTGGGAGCAGAAACAAACACCTAAGGCAGAGGAAACACCTAAAAAGGGCCGAGACCGGAGGGACCCTCTCTTGATCATTGAGTGGATTTTCCTCAGTCGCCAAAGGTCCAAGAGAATGACACAGTCCCCGGAGCTGGTAGCAGAACTGATCCGGAAAGCTAGGACCTGGATCAGGGAGCTGGCAGGATGTGACTTTGGGTGCATTCACATTCCAATCAAGAAAAAATTGGGCCCAATTACTAAACCAATGTTCGAAGGTTTCCTTTGGGAAAATGAAGTGCTGCAGTTTGCCCTGGATTCCTACTCAGGACAAATTTCTATCCATTGGCCCTGCCCACAAACTTTTTGAGGAACAGGCCATGCGGTCGGGACTTCTGTTGGAACTGTTACTGGATTCAGAAGCTCGTAGCTGGAATAAACACTCTGGATTTAACCCTCTGGCAGAAGTGACTCCTTCCTTCACCATAGCCCAAAGTCTCTCCACTGAGGAATACCGTCCGCTGGGGTTTCTGGCAAGCTTGCAGCCGCCTGCAGCCTCTGGGTGAGCCAAAGGGTGTCTCTGGGGTTAAACCACCCCAGCTGCTGCCATTGAGCTCAGCAACGGGGCAAGCCCGGGCGTGTTCCTGCAGGAAATATTGGTATCACCAATAGAGAAGTCAAAATCTGATTTTTTCATGGGAAAAAAAATCTTACATGTACGTAATAAACTGATATTGCTTATTATCTCAGTCATGTAATACATACTTTTTGTGCCTTTTTTTTCTTTTTTTTTTTTTTTTTTTTTTTTTTTTTGCATGCTTCCTTGAGATTAAAGCATAACACAGAAAAGTAATATAAGGTTAAAATAATTTTGGGATGCCTCGTGCTGAAAAACCTGTAGCTACTCTTAAGGCCCATTGGCCTATTCCTGCTTCATTTCTGAGAAGCTATAAAATTCCCATCGGTATTTTAGTTCTAATGATCTGTTGTTATGGTGGAGATGCAAATTAATAACAATTTTTGAATCTGTAGGGATGTATTTACCATTTTGCAGCTGCCTTTTCAGTCTCTGAGCCATTAATGAGAAAAAGAAGTATCTACACTCTCTTCAACCTGTGGACCATAAACTACTGTCCACGTGCTCAGATTCAAAGGCAAATAATCCTCTCTGGCCTCACTGGGAAGAATTACTTGGCTTCAAAATAATAGACTAGTATTTGATTTCCACCAGCACAGTCCATTGGGCAGCTCCTATCATATGCATTTTAATATTTAATCCTCCTCTATGTTTACTGTGCAAAGCTCTTTCAGAATTATGGTGTGCCCACTATCTCACCACCTGCGTTGTTTGCACGAAGCGTCCATGGAAAAGAGCTGTAGAAAAGGCAAGTGTAGGAGCAACGTTGGTTAGGATGGTCAGGACAAACGGAGACAAGAAATCTCTGAAGCCAGGTCTTGGAACTTGCGGTTTATTGCAAAGGGCGTGGGTGCAAGGGTCCTGTTTGGAGCTGCCAGCTGCAGCTCGGAGCAGGCCTGAAAGAGGACCCCAAAAGAGAGACCCGAAAAAGCGAGGAAGTTTTCATTACAATACAATAAATCTTCTGTGCTGAATATTCTAATTTTCACCAACCAATCTAGTACAAGATCTAAATCCCATAGCATTTACCTACAGCCTACAAGAATCATTACATTACCATACTGTGTTAAAATCATAGAGTGGATTTTCCTCAGTCGCCAAAGATCCAACATTTTAAACCCTAAAAACTACTCTTTGGACCCCTTCTGCCAGCTAGTAGGGTCTGCTCTAACTCTTGGACCTGTCTGCAAGCAGAGGGTATTGTTTAATTAAAAGGGGCAGCCATACTATTGTTTCCCAGTTGTTCAGTAACTAAGGCTTGGTATCTATTAAAGCTTGCTTTAATTTCAATCTCACTTATAGTTTCCATATTCTCAAAATCTTTTGCCAGGCAATCGTATTTATAAGGCTTTCCTGTTTCATCTTCCCCAGCATTTCTCCCATTCTGATGAACAACTAAGATATTAGACACTGTCTTACTCATTTTTTGCACGCACTGAAGTATACAGGGTACTGCTACTAAAACTACAATTATTACTGTTAGAATAATCAAGCCTATTTTACAGAGTTCCTTTAGCCATGGTGCAAAGCTCCAACCATCAAACAAACTGTCTAGCCAAGATGGGACATCTATTGTAATTTGGTTAGCTAAATCCCTTAGGTTTTGTAGCTGTTTATGAATGGAAACAGAATGATCAGATAAGTTCATAAAACATAATCCTTCAAAATCCTCACAGCCATGCCCATGTGCTAATAAAAGATAATCAAGGGCAGCTCTATTTTGTAAAGTGGCATGTCGGACCACCTCTTCATCTGTCAACAAATCACTGATCATAGTAGAGGTGGCATTTACTTCCTTGCTGAGCCAACACCCCAACTTGTTTAACTGTTTTAACGCAACTGAAGAACTCAACTGAGGTAGAAAAATGCTTGCAACAATTGATTTTCCAGAGTTCCAAAGTGTGGTAGATAGGGACAGGCGAACGGAAGATCTCGGGATGTGACGGAAAGCTAGACCCTCCCCCCCTTCTCCTGCTATAGTTAATCAATCACCCCTAAAGCATGCAGCCCCTCCTTAACTCAGTAGTTTTCCACTCCTTACTAACCCCAGCCAGACCCACTATCCCCTTCTGACGTAGTGAAGCCCCCTTGACTATTTAACCCCATGAGATAAGATAATAAACGCCATTTGACCATCCACCACATTGGTGTCTGTGCATGTCTGTGGCCCGAGTGATCCGGGCGAGGCCAGGTCGCCGTGCTGTGTCTTGAAACCAGGCCGCCCGCCTTCTCATCAGAAGGCGACATATGGTGCCGAAACCCGGGAGTGGAAAGGGAAAAGAGAAACCCTCGGGTAGCAGGAATCTCCTGGACGAGAAACAGCGGCCAGAACGGCCAAGCCGATTCTAGGCGGGGGAGACGTCCCCGGACCAGCGATCCACATGGAGGCCATCGCGAAGGTCATGAGTTCAATTTATAAGCAGTGGGGAATTAAGTGTAAGCTCAAGGATTTTTACCTCGCTATTGCGAGACTCCTTGAGCTCGGGACGATTGAACGTCCCGTGGATATATTACACCCGGAGGTGTGGGGGAGATGTACGGCCGCATTAGCCGAGGAAACAAAAACCTCAGGCAGCGGAAAAAACCTTAAGGCTTGGGGAAAGGTCGAGCGGGCCCTGCGCGAGGCGTTAGAGGAACAAGAAACATGGAGCGCGGCGAGCACATGTTTATTAGCTACACCCAAACTGGGGGTAGGAGCGGCAACACAAACCGCCCCCGATAGTGAGGTACCCGGGAGCGGGGACCCGGAGGGATTGGGCGCGTCCCCCCCTCCCCGTGCCCGAGCCCAACTCCCCCCGCGGGGCTTCCCGAAAAACTCGCGGACCACCCGTACGTCCCTTCACCGCGTATCGGCGACTCGGCGCCGGGGGCGCGGCAGCGCGCGCAGTCCTTTTGGGAGGAACTGGCGAGGGAAGCCAGAGACGCGGAGACGCGGGCGGCGCCGCCGCCATACCCCGCCGAACATGGCACGGACGACCAGGGGGATGGGCGGGGCGCGCATGCTCCCTGCAGTAAAAGCCCAAAGACCCGGATTCTTGCTAGTGCGCAGCCGCGAGGAAAGGAGGAGGAGGGGGGCGGCAGAGAGCGCATGCCCAATCAGGAGCCGTGCTCAAAGCTGCTACCATTTAAGGGAGAGACCTCCCCCTGCGGGCGGCAGGGCAAGCCCAGGGGGCGGGAACGGCACCACCCCCGAAGGGAAGGGGAGGGACAGGGCCGGAGCTGCACGAAAAGGCACCGGGACCCGGGAATACGCTGGCACTCGACTTCCGGCTCTGAGTCGAGCTCCACCAGTTCTGACAGCTCGGGAGAGCTGACGGACACTGACGGGGACTCAGAAACGGAAAAAGCGGAGCTGACGCGGTTTGAAACAAAAGCGAATAAAGCCTTAAGCCACATCGAAAGGCAATCACAACACGAACCAGCCCAGTTTACCGACTGGGCTAAAATAAAGATAGCTTGTGCAAAGTGGGCTCCCTCAGGGGCAGTAAAAGCCTTCCCGGTGAGGATCACCGGACCAGAGGGAAATCAGCAAAGGATATATAATCTGGTAAACCCCAAAGGGCAACCATGCGCAGTGCTGGACATCAAGGACTGCTTCTTTTCAATACAGCCACAACCCAGGGGACTAACGAGAATTGCGAGTTTCTGTTTACAGGACATGCTCGTGGGTCGTCCCCGTAACGTGTACATCCCGGCTCCAGAGAAAAGCGACGAACCACCAAAACGCCAGACAGCACCCAAGAATCCTACACCAGTGAGACCCAGACAGCAACGGTGGCATTGTGTGATCTTGCTATTAGGGCTCATCGCCGAGGGGCGAGCCAACCCAGACTATCACCCCCATCAGCCATTCAGGTGGGTCATGCAGCATCTTTCAAGTGACAAGGTGTTCAAAGAAATCACCACGGCAGGCACCCCATCCTTCGTGTTCCATATCACCGACCTGTTTCCAGGACGACCAAAACTACGACCCCGTCACCCGCACATCATGTACATGTACCTGTCCTACTGGTACATGTTGGGTCCAGCCTCCAACCCTGGGAAGAAGTACTGTAACTACCCGGGGTGGGGATATTGCGGGCACTGGGGCTGTGAAACCATTGTCACAGATGCCAGACCATCGGGAGAAGGGTGGGAACCGCAAGAGCCCGATAGATTCTTGCAGTTCACCTGGGCACCTACCGGCTGTAAAAAGCCCGCCTTCAAGGGAGGGGTCTATGACAACTATCATACACAACCCAAATATCGGAAGTGCACAGACTATAACATGACGGTCCTGCAGCCAGAACACCCTAGTTGGGCCACAGGCAGAACATGGACGGTAGTCCTCAAGGCGCCAAAAGAGTGGGTGAACGTGCGAATTATCAGGCTCCAACCACCGGCACCCCGACCGGTAGGACCCAATAAGGTTATTAAGGACGTGCTGAAAGGGGGAAACGTTACCCATCCCAAATCACTACCCACAAAGGCCACTGATATCCCGACCGGCCATGCAGATGCCTTCCAAATAGGCCGCTTAGCCGAGTCGGACTCAGACCCAATCTTCCGCATGCTAGAGGCTACCTTTCTATCCTTGAACGAATCCAACCTGAACCTAATCAATTCCTGCTGGCTTTGCTATGATGTTAAACCTCCTTTCTACGAAGGAGTCGCTCTAGACACCCCCTTCAGTTACTCCACAGCCGAAGCCCCTCACCAGTGCAGATGGGACACTCCCCGTAGGGGAATCACTGAGTCAAGTCACAGGCCGGGGCAAATGCTTTGGCAATGCAGCCTTGGCAAAGCAGAAAGACAACCTCTGCACCGAAGTCGTCAAGCCCAACAGAAAGATCAACAAGTGGGCGGTCCCATCTGCATCTGGGATGTGGGTTTGTCAGAAATCTGGGGTAAGTCCTTGCGTGTTCCTTGCCAAATTCAATGACGCTACCGATTTCTGTGTCCAAGTTCTAATTGTTCCTAGGGTCCTGTACCACTCAGACGAGGAGGTGTACCACATCTTCGAGGAGCCCGGCCGACTCCACAAAAGAGAAATAATAACGGGAGTGAGTATCGCAATGCTGCTTGGCCTGGGAGCAGCTGGCACAGCCACGGGTGTCTCGGCCCTCGCGACCTGACACCAAGGGCTTGCTCAGCTGCAAATGACCATCGATGAGGACCTGCAGAGGATCGAGAAATCCATCTCCTTTCTAGAGAAATCAGTTTCCTCGCTTTCGGAAGTGGTCTTACAGAACAGGCGGGGACTGGACCTCTTGTTCATGCAGCAAGGAGGTCTGTGTGCCGCCTTGAAGGAGGAATGCTGCTTCTACGCGGACCACACAGGAGTCGTTAAAGACTCCATGGCAGAACTCCGAGATAGACTGGCCCAAAGAAAGAAAGACAGGGAAACCCAACAGAGCTGGTTCGAGTCCTGGTTCAATCAATCACCATGGCTCACCACTCTAATTTCCACCCTAGTAGGTCCGCTAGCGATACTGCTTTTAACCTTCACATTCGGACCTTGCCTGCTAAACAGGCTGGTCTCATTTGTTCAAGCTCGCCTAGAACGGGCCAACATCCTGTTTATAGGCCGGCAACAAATGCTGTGAACCAAAAACCGAGGACACTGCCAGTCGCAGAGGTTCTCTAAACTTCCCTTGCAAAGATTACTCAGGTTTACCAAAAAACCCTTTTCCCTTATCACATTACAACTTTATACCTCACCTTAGTGCCTATGTTTATAACTACCTCATTCATTAGTAAAAAAGGGGGGGGGGAGATGTGGTAGATAGGGACAGGCGAACGGAAGATCTTGGGATGTGACGGAAAGCTAGACCCTTCCCCCCTTCTTCCTGCTATAGTTAATCAATCACCCCTAAAGCATGCAGCCCCTCCTTAACTCAGTAGTTTTCCACTCCTTACTAACCCCAGCCAGACCCACTATCCCCTTCTGACATAGTGAAGCCCCCTTGACTATTTAACCCCATGAGATAAGATAATAAACGCCATTTGACCATCCACCACATTGGTGTCTGTGCATGTCTGTGGCCCGAGTGATCCGGGCGAGGCCGGGTTGCCGTGCTGTGTCTTGAAACCAGGTCGCCTGCCTTCTCATCAGAAGGCGACACCAAAGGTGAAAATCACTATCACAGTCGCTCTCATACTGATGTCCCCAGGAGGATATAATCCTTCTGTGTTTCTTTTTGACTACCTCTTTGACACTGGAAGCAATTATTGTAAGTTGTCTCAGGGCATAAGGGCCACCATCTATTTTTGAAGGTATACCTTGCCAGGACCTGTCTCCACAGATGGGCCGAATTCTTTTAGGAAATGGAATAGGAAGATTGTTAAAACAAATATGAGAAGCTTAGTTTGATAACACCAAGAAGTAATATTGCTATAAAGTGGGTGATATGGGGTAACATTTAAATGAGGGCCATTTTCTCCTAGGAGATGAAAGAAGTAACAGGAATCCATAGTTAACGATCCTGGGATTTCTACCTCTTGAATGTCAGATTTATCAATTTTAGAATTATCAATATAAGTTTGATGTCTCTGGCTGGGAGTTGGAGATACATGATAATCATCATATGGCAAATATTTATCAAGAGTAACATTATCAAAACCTTCTGGAAAAGGTACTCTAACTAAACAGGTTGAAAAAGGTTTGTCAGGGCTTATGTCGGATAGACAGATGGTATCAGAGCCTGCAGACTTGGCTAAAGCAACCCTGACATTCATCTTTGGTTGATTTACAGGTAAAGCTTCACTACAAAAACTAAACCAAAAGAATAAAAGCAACATGTACTCACACAAATTATAAAACTCCATTCTTTTCTTGAGCTGTTTCTGGCAGATCACTTTCTCCTGATTGTGGAGTTGTGTTTTTAGGTTCCACTGTATGCATGTTCAAGATGGTTTATCCCTCTGTACTCCCCATTGTGCCTTTTTGGTTCATCCCGGGTTTTCCCATCAGCACCTGTGTGTCCATCAACCCCAAAAACCCTGACTCAGGCCCCTGACCCCACCCAGGTGACTTGTCCATCCTTCCCATCTGTCTGGAAGCTTCTGCTGGGGTCGCTGGGTGACTGGACAATGGCTTGGGGTCCCTCCCCTCCTCCCTGCTAAGTGGATACCTCGGCTGTCCTTCCCTCGGAGGGCCACCCCTACATCTTCTCCCATTGGCTGATCGGGTTTCCCCGCCCACCCTATATCAGGGCCTGCTTGAGGCCCAGAGCACGCTCTCTTCTGGGACCTCTTCGAGTTGGGCTCTGGGACTCTCCTTGGAGTCACAATAAATCTTGGACCTACCCCCAGAAGAGTGTCGCCTCCTTCCTTGCTGGTGGGATCAGCAGTGTCCTCGGACCCACGAAGGCACTCTCTAAAGCCCAGCTGGGTTCAGCAGGGAGTGCCTCTCGCTGCCTTTCTCGCACCAAAAAGAGCTATCCGGGGCTAGCAAGGGATCTGCTCTTGCGAAGTTGGGATGGGACGCGGCACCTGATGATTCTGTGCAGTTCAGGTCTGGATGCTTGCTTCCTGGCTTCTACTTGTGGGGTCACTGGCTGATGTGGAGGCGTCAGCAGGCTTCGATGTGTGGTAGGGCTTCACATTCTTCGCTGGAACCCACTTGAGCCCTCCACCTCTGGAAACACATGCAAACCTTTCATTTGTCCTGATTTAAATTTTTAATCAAAACTGGGGGGTGGTTTTCAGTTTTGCTTTTTCATTGTTCAAGAAATGTCTGTAAATGGGGGGATCAGGCTCTTCTGAGGAGCTATTCAAAAAATTGTAAACATATAAAGCCTTATTTAACCTCCTTTGAGGTGTAGCCTGGGCTTCTCCTCCTTTTTTTTTGATCTAAAATGCATTTTAGAGTTTGATGTGTTCTTTCTGTTATTCCTTGCCTCGTGGGAGAGTAGGGAATGCCAAATGTATGGCGAACACCCCTGTCATTCAACAGTATTTTGGGTAAATTCACTTGACTTGATTATCATTCTGATCATCAGGAGGGTCACCAGTCAGCTCAGACATGGCAAGGGTACGAAGGTCTACATCAGTACTTCGTCTATAAGTGGCTAGTACCCCTGTAAGTAGTCTCCTCCATTTGAGTTCCCATAGCATGTATTATGAGTCTGTGAGAATTATACTAGCAAGATTTTTACAGTCATTTGGTGTGAGTGTATGTCCTTCCAGGGTACTTTCCAGCAGTTGCTTAAAATATGGGGAGCAGATACCACTGTCCTTTATTGCTTTTTGCAACTCTTTTATCTCATGAGTGGGATAGCTACCCATGTTCTAGGACCACCAGCTTGCTGGCTGAATAGCACAGGCATAGCTAAAGGATTTAAACTTTCCTCTTTGCATATCTGGCGTCTGACTTCATGCCAGTCTGTTAGTCGAAAATAATTAAAACATTTTTGGGAGTTTTCTAATTTTGGGATTAACGCTGGTGAATTTTCAGGGTTTAGTGTCTTATTTTGGGTTAAGAAATCTGTCCTGTGGAAAATGACAATCACTTGTTTTTTAAAATTTTTAAAGTTTATTAGTAATAAAATAGTTATAAAAATAGTAATCAGAGTAATAAAAAATTGGACAATGTGGATTAGGACACTACAAGACAATAAAAAGCAAAGAATTACAGAATCACAGAATCACAGAATAATGAGGTTGGAAGAGACCTCTAAGATCATCGAGTCCAACCTATGCCTTAACATCTCAACTAGACTATAGCACCAAGTGCCATGTCCAGTCTTTTTTTAAACACATCCAGAGATGGTGACTCCACCACCTCCCTGGGAAGACTATTCCAGTGCTTTATTATTCTTTCAGTGAAAATTTTTTTCCTAATATCTAACCTGTACCTTCCCTGACTTAGCTTGAGACTGTGTCCCCTTGTTCTGTCAGTTGCTGCCCGGTGGAAGAGACCGACCCCCACCTGTCTACAACCTCCCTTCAGGAAGTTGTAGAGAGCAATAAGGTCACCTCTAAGCCTCCTCTTCTCCAGGCTAAACAACCCCAGCTCCTTCAAACGTTCCTCATAGGGCTTGCGTTCCAAGCCCCTCACCAGCCCCGTTGCCCTCCTCTGGACACGCTCAAGCATCTCAATATCCTTCCTAAACTGAGGGGCCCAGAACTGGACACAGTACTCAAGATGTGGTCTCACCAGCGCTGAGTACAGGGGAAGAATGACCTCCCTACTCCTGCTGGTCACACAATTCCTAATGCAGGCCAGGATGTCATTGGCCTTCTTGGCCACCAAGGCACATTGCTGGCTCATATCCAACCGGCTGTCGACCAGCACCCCCAGGTCCCTTTCCGCCTGAACACTGTCCAGCCACACTGTCCCCAGCCTGTAACGCTGTAGGGGATTTTTGTGGCCAAAATGTAGAACTCGACACTTAGACTTATTAAACTTCATGCTATTGGACTCTGCCCATCCATCCAACCGATCTAAGTCTCTCTGCAGAGCCCTCCTCCCTTCCAATAGATCAACACAAGCTCCCAGCTTAGTGTCGTCTGCAAATTTACTAATGAAGGACTCAATGCCCTCATCCATGTCATCTATAAAAATATTAAATAGAACTGGTCCCAGTACAGACCCCTGAGGGACACCACTGGTGACTGGTCGCCAGCTGGATGCTGCACCATTCACCACCACTCTCTGGGCCCGGCCATCCAGCCAGTTCCTAACCCAGCGAAGAGTGCTCCTGTCCAAGCCGTGGGCTGCCAGCTTATCTAGGAGTATGCTATGTGAGACAGTATCAAAGGCCTTGCTGAAGTCTAAATAGACAACATCCACAGCCTTTCCTGCATCTACCAGACGAGTTACTTGGTCATAGAAGGAGACTAGGTTGGTCAGACATGACCTACCCTTTGTAAACCCATGTTGACTGGGTCTGATACCCTGGCCATCTTGTAAGTGCTGTGTGATAGCACTCAGTATGAACTGCTCCATTATCTAACCTGGTACTGAGGCCAGGCTAACTGGCCTGTAATTACCAGGATCCTCCTTCCTATCTTTTTTGTAAATGGGTGTCACATTGGCCAGTTTTCAATCGCCTGGTACCTCACCAG
This sequence comes from Vidua chalybeata, assembly GCF_026979565.1. NCBI lineage: Eukaryota > Metazoa > Chordata > Aves > Passeriformes > Viduidae > Vidua > Vidua chalybeata. The sequence continues at coordinate 78,430 of NW_026530345.1, forward strand.
TGAGCCACGACTCCTGATAAATGGTGGATCCCATCTGGTCCCATTGATTTATAAATATCCAAGTGTCCCAGTAGTTCTCTGACTGCCTCCTCTTGGATAATAAGAGGACCATTCTGATCCCTGGCACCACCTACCAACCCCTGAGGACAGTTGTCTTGAGGATAAGCTGTCCTACCAATAAAGACTGAGGCAAAGAAGGCATTAAGCATTTCCGCTTTTTCCTCATCTTTAGTTACTATGTTGCCTGCCTCATCCAATAAGGAACCTCATCTACCAGGTGCCCCTCTATTGCCTGAGAGTGAGAGGCATATGAGTCCTCTGACTCCTGGTGGGCCTCCTTTAAGGATGTAAGGGCTGAACTCCACCAGTCTATTTCCCTTTCACTATCCCTGATACTTCTTAATCTTTCAACTTCCTCCCTAAGCTCAGCCACTAGCAAAAGGAGGTCATTCACTTGTTCACACCGTAGGCAGGCCTTCTCCACAACATCCCCTGAAGCCAATGATAAGCTCAAACATTCCGGGCAGGAATGGGTCTGTACAAAAACATCCTTTTTGGAGGGCTATACTTGGTCACATACACCTGTACCAACCACAGATTTTGACCGGGTTAAAACCATTGTTTAGGAGAAAGCCCAAGATTAATCAACCAATATAAACACTACACCAAACTAGCAAGAACCTCCAGCCCTGCCTGCTTGCCCTGCCTGCGCAAACTGCTGCACAAACTGCTGTGCAAACTGCTGTGACCCTGTTTGCCTGCTCCTGTTTGCCGCGCTCCCCGGTGGTCTCTTATAATGAGTCACTCAGGAACACAGGAAGCTCCACCTCCCGTTCCTGAATGGCTCACAATACAAGCCCCTCACCTGCTCAGCGTTTTTATAATGAGTCACTCAGGAACACAGGAAGCTCCACCTCCCGTTCCTGAATGGCTCACAATTATGGACGTCCGGATATTTTTGGGCACTAAGCCACCAAAAACATGCCTTGCGAATAAAGGAATAACCCTTAAAAGCAGTAGCCTGTTGCATATTCATGTATCTCATACTTGATGCATAAATTCCTTGAAAATTAAGAATTTTTCTGGTTTTTGTCAACTTCTTCCCCTTAATCCTGGTGGTTCCATAAAGATGGAAAAAAGAATGTCTTTTCTGATAAGGAAGCAGTTACTCTTTAGGTTTCCTGTTGCTGTTATCTCTGTGTGAAGAGTTTCTTGATTATCTTATCCCTTTCTTGAGCTAGTAAAAATATCTTACATTGCATAGTTTCTATTTTAACATTATATTGTAACCTAAAACTATATTTAACACGCTACTTAAAAAGGATTAATACAGTATTACAAAACAACCCTCCATTATACATATCATATTCAATTTACTATTTGTGAAAAGCCAATCATTTAATCTGCATTTTTTCACATGTCCCAAACACTGGAGGGACTCTGGAGCTATTTGGGAACAGACTTGAAATAAATGGGCTAGGAAACCAGCTCCTTTTTAACGCTTTTATTCAGTGATCAGCTCTGGGTGGGGGCCCGAGGGGTCACACACACCACTGCTGCTCCCTTTGGTGACACAGAGGAGGAGGTGATCAGTCCTCCTTCACAGCAGAGCTGGGGCTTCCGTTCTCATGGGCATGCCTAGGAAGATGTCTTCTGGCTCGCTGGCTAGAGTCCGCATTCTAGTCCAGTTCCACTTAGGTGGTGGTGACCTCTAAAACCCTGTTTGTGGAGTAGAGAGTCTTCTCCCCAGTAGGTCTAGTCACTTAGTTTTCCAAATTTTAGGTTGGCTCATTGTTTCTAGGGTCTTTTGTTGGGTTTTTCTTGAGCTTTTCTTAATTTGCATATTCCCGGGAATGTTTCCGGCTACCATTTTAGGGAGCAGCAGAGGCAATACCCGAAGGATTCAATAAGGGTACAGGTAAGAGGGAGTACAACCAGAGTGTATTTAAGGGGGTTAACCATGGGGATCACAAGGGGGGTACAATCAGGGTGTATGTGAGGGAGTTAACAGTGGGGGAGTATAACAAGGGTGTATGTAAGGGAATTAACAGTGGGGGAATATAACAAGGGTGTATGTAAGGGAATTAACAGTGAGGGGTACAACAAGGGTGTATGTGAGGGGGTTAACGGGGTACAACAAGGGTTTAACATTTATTAACATAATTAGCTTATCACAACTGTAAGTGTATTAACAGCTCTAACCATACTGAACTTGTTCATAACAAGACTTAGTACTTTTTCGTAATTCTTTTGTGTTGGGATCAAAGGGTTGGCATTTGTAGGGGCAAAATAGTTCTCTGTCTGTCCTGTATTTATTAAAGCAGCTGTCATATTCCACCCTCCCCCTCCTCGTTGCATGGTTTGTGTGCCTGGCTGTGCCTGTGCGCATGAATCATGATACAAAGTAGTATCCCACTTTGTGCCAGGAGCGCGGAAGGTGAAAACGCAGCTGGGTGTTCGAAGAGGTGCGATCGTGACCCAGTGCTGTTTGGGTCGGCTGCAGGATGCGGCGGTGGAGGCAGGGAAGCAGGCGGTGGAGGCACAGGACTTGGCAGTGGAGGCATATCAGGTATTGGTTGTGCAGGGTCGCGTGCTGCGGAGGGATCTCGCAGTGATATGGCTGTGGGTGGGACCTCAAGGTCTGGCAGAAGGAGAGACATGGAAGGATACATCCAAGGTGTTGCAGGATCCGTCTGCTGGTGGCTGCAGCGTACGGGCTGTAAAAGGAGCATGGCTGTTACTGGCCTGCCAACCGAATTCATGGTTGCTTGACCTGTGGGTGAATGAGGAATACCAAAGATGTGACGAACACCCCAATATTTTAAAAATGTGGCCAATTTTTGAGATATATATGCGGGACTGTTGTCGGTTTTTACTTCTTGGGGCATACCCAATGAAGCAAAAGCTTGCAAAAAGTGGTGACAGGCATGATTACCTGTTTCACCTGTGTGAAGAGAAGCAAAAACTACACCAAAGAACGTGTCTACTGAAACATGAATATTTTTAAATTTACCAAAGGAAAGGTATTTAGTGATATCTGTTTGCCATAACTGCAAACCTCGCAGGTTGACTGCTCCTGTAGAAACAGGAGGCTGCACAAGCTGTCAGTCAGGGCAAGTACTAATGATAGCCTTAGCTTGACTTTTGGAAATATAAAACTTTCGCACAAATGCTTACGCATTTTGGTGAAAAAGGGCATGAGTCAATTGTGTTTGTTCAAAAATGTTTGGTAAAGTGTTTGAAATAACCATTGTCAATTTGTCCACTCTCATGTTTCTTTCCACTAAAAATCCAGGAAGCAAAGAATGAGCCCTAATATGAGAAACAAAATATCGATTAGTTCTATATTGCAAAGCTGTATAAAGACGATGAAAGCCATCGATATAAAGTGTCACTACTAACATCCTTTAGAAATGATCCTTCTATTCTTTTAACCACATTAGCAACATAAGCAGAATCTATAATTAAAATAAAAGTTGTGGAAAGAGCTGAAAAGCCCAAACCACAGTGGCAAGTTCAACAATCTAAGGTAATCCTTCTACTATTTGGACGTCTGATTCCCAAGCTTTAGTTGTTTGATTCCACCAAGTTATGACTGATTTGTGACTTTTGCCAGATCCATCAGTGAAGAGAGTTATTGCATTTAAATGTTCTTCACTTAATGTAGATTTCTCCCTAAAACTCAATTTTACTTGCAATAATTCATGAGCTGGGTAATGAACAGAACAAATACCTGGGAAATTTAACAACGGATATTGCAAATCATCAGAATTTGCATTGCCCAATCAAGATAATCTTTTCCAATGGTAAATAAATAACGGCAAATTCTTGACCTGCTAAACTTAACAATCTTGTTCTGGCCTTAATTACAATTTGTAATTAAAACTGTAAAAATAGTCTTTGGAAACCTGTAGGGAAGAAAAACCCATTCTATTATCAACACAGGATCTCTCTCAGAAGGGTCCCATTGAAGGATGAAACCATAAAGTCACATTTTTAAAGAGGGAAGTCCAGGCTGAGGAGGTCATGAAGCAACCTCCAGGAGTCCATTGTCTTCTCTTGTGAATGACAAATACTGGTGAATTCCAGGGTGTTCTTGGGAGTGATGTGACCTTGCTGTAATTGTTCTTTTACCAATATTTTAAGGATATTTATTTTTTTCTCTGTTAAAGGCCATTGATCAATCCATATAGAATGATCAGTTTTCCAGTTCAGCCTTAAAGTGGCAGGTTTTGATGTGGTTTCCATCACAGGCCCACTTCCAGTTTTGCTTCCCATTGGGACAGGACATCTCTCCCCTAGACCGGTGAGAGGCTTCTGAACAACAAAAGGATGTACTGTAGGTGTCTTTCCTTCAGGTCCTGTAATGTTAATCATGGATGCACTTTGTAAACACACAGTAGCACCTCCAAGCCCTGTGAGGGAACCTGCAGGAGCTACCAAATCCTAATCATTGGGCCAAAATATGTGAGAAATTACAGTGACATCTGCACCACTATCTGGCATACCTGTAATATAAATTGTTTTACCACAATGAGTCAGGCTACAAGTCAATTTTGGTTGGCTGCAGTCCAAACATTGCACCCAAAAGACCTCAGGACCTGAGGTACCAAATGGCACAGACATAATTGAATTATCTGGAAAGTTGTTTTGCTTGGGTGTATTAATGGGTAAAAGAAATGCAATAGCTATAGGAGTTTTTGGTGGAATTACCATAGGAACATTAAGTGCAAGAGCTAAAATCACTAGCTCCTCATTACAATTTACTGAAACAACAGCTGGAAGGACTGAAAGTCCAAAAATTTTGTTGCTGGCTTTGCCTATAATCAAAAGATCTTGTCTTTGTTGAAAAAAAATGATAATTCCAATAGAAATGCTTTCATAACAAAAATTATTTAAAAGGCGTATCAATTTTGAGGAGGCCAATTAGAACCTTGTACCTGAGGGTATTGAGCTGGGACCATTTGAGGAATGGTTGACTGAGGGATAAATGACTGAGGTACCGATACCATTTGACTGGGTAACTGACTGTAAGGAGGTATCACTATTTGTGTCAAAGCGCGGTGGTAATCCGTGCTCTTTCTTGAGTTTAATGACAAAGGTTTGCCATGGATGTCAAATTGAGAGTGACAGCACTTAGCAAGATGTTTCCCTTTCCAACATTGAGGGCAAATAGAAAGTTGTTTAGGTTGGATTGTTTTTGTAGGACAATCCTTTTTCATGTGTCCTAGTTTACCACAAGCAAAGCAACAAGCCTTTCTATCAGAGTCCAACTGTACAGTACCAATAGATTTTTCAAATATTTTTGTTTATGTTTCTAGGGCTTTTTCGAGCTTTTCCATTTGTTGTCCCAAATTTTCTCCCAAAGCTTTTCCCAAATTATCTCCCAATGTTTTTCCTAACTTTTCTTGAGATTCTGCAATCTGCTTTTCAAAAGCATTAACTTGCACATAAGCAAGATGTTGTGGAAAGGTGAGCTTACTACAAGTTGTTAGCATCTGTGTTAACAGCTGGAGGCTGATCAGGTAAAGTTAAAATAATTGTTTTACATTCATCTTATAAGTTCTTTGATACCATGGTGAGAAAAAGTTTTGTATTGTGGATTTACATCATTACTACAAAGGCAAGGAACAGCTCATTTGAATCCAAGTATTTTTTTTTTTTTCTAAATATTGATATTAAACCAATTAGGTAGTTGAACTGGAGGAGTTACCTCTCATTTAGACTGTGTTTTGCTTTTTCCTTTCATCACTTCTGTGTCTGATGCAGAAGAACAGGTAGTGCTGTCACAGCAATCAGCTGTCCCAGGAACCCTGCCAAGAAGCTCCAGGTTTTTGGGAGTAGTGTCGCCGCAGCAACAAGCTTTCTCGGGAGCCTTGGCGGGAAGGGCTGGGGAGGAGACCTCCAAGTTCTTGGCAGTCGTGTCGCCGCAGCAACAAGCCTCCCCGGGAGCCCTGCCAGGAAGGGTGGAGGAAGAGAGCTCCACATTTCCTAACAGCGCCCCCACTATTGGAGGTAGCGGCCGAGGAATGTGTTGTATCAGTTACAGAAAGAAAGCCAGTGCCTGCTAAATCACGTCTCAATTCACTAAATTGGATCTTTTTAGATTCATACAAATCGGGCTGCTCTCGAGCTGCAGATCCCGAATTTGTATTTGTGACACTTTCCAAGGGACTGTTACAGGTTCCACACTGTATCCCTACCCGCGGGGATGCAGCTGGAAAACTGTCAGCTCCAAACTGCAATCTCAGCATGCTTTCCCCCCGCCCCCCAGTGGCAAATGACACAGGCTTCAAGGCTTCTAAATGATCTTTCTGTGTCTCCACAGAAATTTTCCTGAGCTCTTCTGCCTCTACCCCATCCATCTCTCTGGGCAGAGCCACCCCGGCCCTGCTCGACCCCTGGCTGCTGCCCGCCGCCTCTGTCCGCCCCCCTGCCCTCTCCCCTGCAGGCAGAGCCAAACCCAAAAGCCCCCACCCCCCCCCCCCCCCCCAGCTACAATCGGAGGCTGGGGATCCAAAAGTGGCGAAAATCCTGGAAGAGGCTTGGGGGAGGAATTAACACGAAAAGAGTTCTCAGAACTGCAAAGCAATCTGCCCGGCTGAGCCCAATCCGAGGGCGTGACTTCCTGGGAAGGAGAAACTGCAGAAGGTGTGACTCCCACAGCCCCTCGGCCAGGCAGAGCGGATCCAGAGCAGATCCTCGGCAGACTCTGCCTGCACAACTTCAGAACAAGATCTGGCCGCATCTTGCTCAGAAGAGAAGCAGGGCACAGAAACAGCAGCCCCTGTTTTGCAAAGCTTCCCCAAACTCTCATCTCGTGGACCCGTTCGACTCCCAACCTCCCCAGAACACAACCTCTGACACCCCCACCCCCCCACCACCAAATTCTCAGAACACAATGAAAATCCTGAACGCTTTCCCAGGAATTCTGGGGGTGGATGATTTCACGGAAGAATGGGAAGACACCTGGTCACAGCTTCAGTGACACAGGGAATCCCGGAACAGAGGACACAACCGAAGATGGAGGCTGATCTAATTCCGCCTTTCCGGGGATTGGGGTGCTGTTGGAAACCCCGTCCAGGAGAAGGGAAGGAACCCCGAACAAAACTCAAGATAACCTCAGAGGAGGACAAAGACCCAGCACCACTCGGAATTAAAGTCTCAGAACCAGGTGTTCTGTTTTGGTGTTCAAGAAAGTCTCTGTTATGATCATTTGGTTTAAAACTCCATTAAAGCTCTGGAGACAGGCATTAGTTTGTACAAAGTCTCCTCCTGTCGCTGTTGAGGCAGGACAGGAATAATGAAGACTCCAAGTCAGAAGGCAAGAAGAGAACTTTATTAACAAGTAGCATTCCTCTTTTATAACCAGGATCACTAAGGTGAAATATGGTTGGTCTCAAAGTGAAAACCTTTCACACGATTGGTACACTTGGACTTCGGTCAGTGTAGCAGAACATATCTATAAACAATATGAACAGAGAGAGATAATAATTGTTTACATTCCTTTTGGACTCTTTCCCAGGCTTAGCTTGGTAGAAATTTCTCCTTTTCTCTCTGACTGAACTGAGAATATCCATATATTCCTTTTTGAGAGAGACTAGATTGTAAATTTTCCAGTTTATCTGGTCCCAGAAATCAAAGGTAAAAGCAGACTTCAAATCTATATTTTGAGTATTCGCTTTTACTCAGGTTAATAAGTCTTTTAGTTAATGGTTTGAAATATCTGAATGTCTTTTGTCCTGTAAAATTGTCTCGAGCCAGTAAAAGACGTCCCATTCTGGTTTAGATAGATGGCTTCCCATCTCGTTGCCAAGGAGCCCCTAAAGTTGCTACTTATTACTTGCAAGGATATCAGCTACAGATGACAAAGGGGATGATCTATTCCTCCTGTTAACAACCTGGGCCTCTGGCGACTGCAGTGTCCACGATCTTTTTTATTCCTCTAGTCTAACAATCCTCCTCACAGAGGAGCACCATTCATCACTGGCCAGGGGACTATGTACAAATCACCAACGGGATGGGACTGCTGAGGAACGCATCTCGAGCTGTTTATTTTCCAGCATCAGTCTTATTACATGGTTATGACAATAGGAAGATGCCAGCAGCTCACATCCTTGGCAGCAGACAAAGAACTTAATGTTACAACTTACTTTAAAAGCTTTTTGACCAATCACACAAAGCAAAAGTATATTGACAATAGTTCTATCCAACCACTATAAGCACACGTACCTTTGGTTAAAATAATGCTCGCTTATTTTGAATACAATACCTACTTGTAAGCCTTAAAATACAATGCACAGAGCTCCATTATTAAGCTTAGAACTTCCTAATATCTCTCTAGATCTACTTTTCTCTAACTTAGGGAGTTACTCTAGCCAAGTGTTAATACACTGACCATTGTTCTATTTGTCCTTACTTTCTACTTCTTGTATAATTTTTCTGCAGACAGATCTTATCTCTACTGCTTAGCTCTAATAGCAGTTCTGCTGTCTCTGAGGCCTGCCTTTTGCAACTTGCCCAAACCCCTGATTTTAAGGATTCCCACACCTAATATCTTTGTGCTAGCAAAGCTCAGCCACGTGTTTTTCCACCAAAATGCCCATGCATTAAATAGAATGTTAAACCTAAGGGACCAAGCGAAGGCAACCATAAGTATGTGCCCCAGTTTTCAAAAGTTCTCTTTACCATCCATAGGGGTTGGAGTCAATCTTAGAGGATGACCTCCGTAGCCTGCAGATATGGCAAACTGATATACCACACTATCCATCCTTTGGTCAGTTTAAATACCTTCATGTGTCTATTGATGCTTTTTCAAGTGCCATCTTCGCCTCAACACATACATGAGAAAAAACTGTAGATGCAATTAAACATTTCCTCCAAGCATTTGCAGCCACGGGTATCCCCCAGGAGAAAAAAACTGACAATGGACCAGCTTATGTCTCTCAATATATGCTTTTTTGATCAATGGGGAATTACCCACACCACCAGTATTCCTCACTTCCCCATAGCCAATCTATTGTTGAAAGAACTTGTGACTCTCTCAAGTGCCTTCTAGATAAACAGAAAGGGGGAGTAGAGATCTTGCCCACCAAAGAGAGACTAAGCAAGGCACTGTATGTCCTTAATTTTTTAAATAATTTGTTTATGGAGCCCAGTCACTCGACATTTTTCTAATACTTCACAGGCTCAGTTAAAAGAAAGGCCACTAGTATTGATAAAAGAACCTGAAACAACCCAGATCCTGGGTTCATTTCCATTAGTTACCTGGGGGAGGGGATATGCTTCTGTCACCACTGGTAAAGGACCTCGGTGGATCCCGGCAAAAAACAGCAAGTCCCACCTACAGCCACTGAATGAGGATTCACCAGAGGAACCCACCAAGTCCACCCCAAGACAAGAACCACCAGACAATGACTTTGACATCCAGACCGGACAACTCTTTTGAAAATGACCCATAAGAAGCTTTTGCTCACCTTCCTCAGCCTGTTTGCAACCAGGCCCCTTGAGAGTCCATGGGTAGTCCCACAGACAAAACAGAACATATGGGTAACCCTAGCAAAAGCCATAAAACAAGATACCACGTGCCTGTCTGCTGCTAGCCCTGACAACACCTTTTCCACCTGCCTAGTAGGATTATCTGTGGATAACCCTATCCACATATTGGCCGATAACTGAGGATGCCATCTGTAGTATGCGAGGTGACAATCCTAATGGGAAATGGAAATGCAACACTGTCGACGCCTGGGACTACTGGACCTGGAAGCTCCCGCATGCACCACTTGAACCCCAGGAGCTAGAAATTCTTGGCTCTGTAAAAATGGACTTTTGTGTAGAAATGGGAAGAGGGTGAAAGAGAATAGCAGCCTCCATATTGTTCTCTTGGGTGTCTGCAGCCAAAGCCTTAGGACAATTAGACCATCTGGGTTTCTGTTAAGTAAGCAAACCAATGCTACGTCCCTTGCTTTGAGTGACTGGCTCTCATACGTAGATACCATCAGACACACACACCTTGCAGCAATAGACTTTCTACTTTTGGCACATGTGTCGCCATATCCACCTGAAGTCTGCTTTGGTATGCCCGACCAGCGCTGACACAGCTGGCAGTGGGGGACACTCTTCTATGTTCCTCAGGAATCCAGAGAGTGGCTAGGGTGCAATTACTCTAACTGGAGGAGCGGCTGGTGACAATCGTGGAAGAAGAACAGGCTTACTCTCTACTGGGGCAAAGTCAAAAGATTTATTGAGAGCTCTGAGGAGCTCTGAACCTCAGGGGAGCCAAGAGAAGAGCCCCAAGAGGAGCTGTGTAACAGTTTATAAACAGGAGAGGAGACAGGGGAGGGGATCACCCGACGACCAATGCGGATTTTAGGGGAATGGAAGCTGGAGAGATGGATAGGTAGGATAACATATCAGGAAGGGTTAGGGGAGGGGTCCCCAGTCTTTGCCCAATCCCTTGACGCCCTTCTTGGAAACTTCCAGACTGGTGGGATGGGAAGTCAAGTGATTGACAAGGTACTTGGGTGGGAATGACTCAGCACTATGGAAAACAGGAGGGTGGATAGGGAGAAGGACTGACGTTCAAGGGAGGAGGGATTGACTTGGGTCAAACCATTATGGGAGGGGGTACAAGGCTGAACTTGTTACAGAAACAACATGAAATACGAAAACACAATACAACACACATGGGCACAGTTGTGAGGACTTTGTGGGAATGTGTTGCATGAACCTCTCCAGCCACAGCGAGTCAATCCACAAGATCATTCAAGTGCTGAGGGGAGGGGTTCAAGAAGCTTCAAGTGGAAAACAAAGACTGGTTGAATAAAGTCTTCTAATCCTGGGGACAGAAGGGTTGGATGATGTCTTTAGTCAAGACAGAACTGTTGGTTTTCTTGGTTGTTGTTGTTGTGTTGTTGGTTGTTCCATGCTTGTTTGGATGTCTTTATAGAGTTTTGCAAAGTCTTTCAGTTCCATTTTTGTTATAAAACAGAAAGGGGGATGTCACCCTGGCTCCAAGAATGACACAAGAACAGACGAGAGACCAAATTGCAAGAGGAAAAAAAGAAGCTTTAATACAAAGGATTGTCTGGCTTATATAGACTGATACGATACATTCCACTTGATTGGCTAGTTAATAAAAACATCTTTCTCACACACCCTCCTTGAGAAGAACAGAAAAACAAAGTAGAAAAACACCACCTGCAGATTCTTTATGCTAACAAGTTATCACATTCTTACAACTCCCTAAAAATTCTCACAAGCCACTGTGAGAAACGATTGCTGTTTCTCTCTCCCTAACCAGGCTGGCATCCACAGGGGGAGATGTGATATTGGCCTGGCTGTGACTCAAAGTCAGCCGGATTTTACCCCAGAAGAACTGGGCATTTCTTTTCAAGCCTTGGGAATAATTTGTTTAACTTAGGGCAAGCCTGAGAGTTTCCCCATAAACGTTTGGTGTTATTATGTTAAGTTGTCCAAGTTCTGCTCCCCTACTGACTACTTGTTTCCCCTATGTGGTTCTAGTTCCAGAATGTTCCACCCCTAAGTGTATATGTTGTTTCCATTTTGTTCCGGGTCTTTGGATGCTGCCCCCTCGTACTATGCTCAGCTTCTCCACGTTTGTTGTTTTTCACCCTTTATTAAAGTTCTTTCCAGGCAACTCCATCGAACCTGCTCCTTTCCATTTTCGCCACTCTTGACCTGAAGTCAGGGAACCAAAGAGGTTTGTTGCAGCCACCCTCACTGCAACAGTGATGAATCTTTCTTAATCACTGCAGACAATCTTTGGTAGTGATGATTGGGTGCATTGCTGAGCTTTTCCTTCTGTGATTCTTTGCTGCTTTGAACTACAGTAAATTACACTGATTCCTTCAGTTGGTGTTTGTGTCTTTGATGCTGACACTGTATCCGAGATTGAAAAGCAAGGTGCGTTCTATTTGCCATCTGTATGGCAGTTGTCTTGTGTTAAGCGGGCAGTTTTTCCTTATCTCCTCCACAATCAATCCTCCCACCAGAGAGACATCTGCTGATAACGGGCTATTAAATGTCACTACATGACTGATAAAAACTGTAACACCCCATTGTAAGATGCTCCACCCAGAGGGAGGAGCCAAGCATTCCTACCTGCATATAGTCTCAAGATTCTGGCCCACCGTGCACAGCTTTTTCTGTGCTGGATTTTCCCAGAGGAACAGCTGCCTCTTCCACTGCCTCTTCAGAGGAAGACTACACCTTTCTTGTACAAGATCACTACTCCAATAGAACCACACCTGACACTCCAGGAGGACTGCAGCCACAATTCCAATTGAACTGCTAAACTGCTACCAACACCCTGTCCAACAGGGTGTCAGGTTGTGTTCTGATCAGTGTTGTTTTGGTTCACTGCATTGTTTATTTTATCTTTTTAGGTTCTTCCCTAATAAAGAACTGTTATTCCTGCTCCCATATTTTTGCCTGAGAGCCCCCCTTAATATCAAATCCATAACAATTCAGAGGGAAGGGGTCTACATTTTTCCATTTCAGGGGAGGCTCCTGCCTTCCTTAACAGATACCTGTCTTTCCAAACCTAGACACCCTGCCCATTGGTAAAACAAAACTGGCATAGTCTGGCCAGATCACAACAAAATGTCACTTCTTAAATGTAAATTTAAGGAATCAATCCCATCCGAAATTCCCAGATGGGAAGCCCTTCCCTAGAGTTTGCTGACTCTGGAATGGGCTGAGATCAGAACTCTATGCAATCAGTGGGGCAGTCAATTAAAAGAAGCTGAACCACTGGATGTATTAAAATGCATCCAAAAATTGCATATGGAGAAAGGAAAACAATTTGTGGGTAGGTGAAGATGAGGATGAATTTTGTTAACAGCACATTGGAAACAGCACCAAGAGAAGGAATGGTTGTTGGAACACTCCTACATGGAGCGACAGCAGAAGTTTTTAATCTTGAGCTTGTATGAATTTGTTCAAGTGAAAGAATATTAATATAAGAAATAACTATATACATATATGTAATAAAATGTAACATTTTAATATATACTTATAAACATATTTTTATATATCAATGTCTATCTAAATCTATGTTTCTATCTATATATTTATCTATATCTAAAATAATAACGTGAAATAATGCTGACAATTCTGATTTACCACCTTTGGCTGCTCAAGGATTTAGCACTAAATATCCTACAGAAAAGCATTGGCCAGGACCTGAATGTCAGTGGTGTCCAAGACTGAGCACCAAGATGTTTCCTATTACCATCCGAGTAGCAGTTGCATCTGGACAGTTTTCCTTATCTCCTGTTAATAGGCCCATCAATGTCTCGCCTCATGACTCAGAGATAACACTCTCCAAGAGCCAGTTCTGTTTAACAGGTGATTAAGAACACACCTTGTGACTCAAAATAACATCAGCCCATTGTGAGATGCTCCACCCAGGGGGAGAAGCTAGGCATTCCCACCTGGATAAATCCAGGAATTTCTAGACAGAAAGCCAGCCTTTCCACAGGTTTCCAAGAAGACACAGCAACCGCATCTGCCACTCCAATAGGACTGCAGCCACTCCAATTTGGACTGCTACCAGCATGCTGGCCAAAGCGGGTGTCAGGTTGTATTCTGACTTTGCCAGTGGTCTTCCTTTTGTATCATTGTGTGTATTTTTGTCTTTTGTTTTCCCTTTTCCCAATAAATTGTATTTCTGACTTAGAGCCTCTCACTGGTTTTACTTTCAAACCAGAACAAGTGGTAAACTTTGTGAGATTATATACAACAAATAAAGGAGGAAGGGATGAAATTGGCTATTTTTATGGGGTTTGCTGATACTGTGATGTGGAATGCTTTGTCTGTTACTGTGAAAAATACAGTGATTAAGACTGCTGGGTTTTTCATTCACCAGACTATCCACAATCTGCAGGAATGGGTGAAGGGGTTGTTCAAAGAGCAGTTGATAAAAAGGAGGAGATGGGAACCTGTCCCCATGGAGAACCCATCTCACAGGTGTGCTCTACACCCTTGACAAGGGGCCCCCTGGGAAATGGAAACCCCCTGGATGTGCATGGCTGCACCCAATTTGCAAATACAGCCATGGACAGTGACGCTTTACCTTCCTGAGAAATTATTCTGGGTCTGATGGCCCCCTGACAGGACCTCCCTAGAGGCTACAGAGCTGGACCTTCATGCATTAGAATTAATTAGGATAAATCAAAAGCAAATGAGAGTTATCAATACTGACATAGGGATTCCAATTCCTCCAGGACACTTTGGTTTGGTAACTGCTCACTGGAGCTTGGCTTTGAAAAGCATTCATGTCATGGGAGAAGGAGTTGATGCAGATTATCAAGGAGGAATTAAAGTAATTCTGTTAAACAAGAGTGAATAAGGTGTGATTACTCAACTCCACGACAGGGTAGCCCTATTATTGATATTGCAGTTTTAAAAACAGTTGTGAAAAAAGGAGATGCACCTCCAATGACCACTGTTGCTGGAGATAAAGGATTTGGATCCAACAGTCCTAATAATGGAGCCAAAGTGTGGGTCCAGAGGACAAAAGGCCCTCCCGATCCAGCTGAAGGAACAGCTGTGGGGAAAGACAACACTGTTTGAATCCTGAAACCAAAATCACCAAGAAAAGGGGGCTAAAATCATCCACGCAGGCTTAAGATCCACCCATATGGGCTTAAAATCATCCAAAGTGACCTAAAATCCACACTAAAATGCTTGAAATCACTCTGAGGGATCTAAAACCCACCCTAAACCTGCCCAGCTTGGCCTACAATCACCCAAATGGGCCTAAAATTTCAGGGACAGGGACTGGGACCAGGACCAGAACTGAGACCAGCACCACTCTGGCACCAGCACCAGTACTGGGACCAAAACCGAAACTGAAACCAGCACCAGAACTGGCACTGGGACCAAGACTGACACCAGGACTGGCACTGTGAGTGCTTCAGAATCAGGACTGGCACCGGGAGTGCTTTGGGAGCAGGACCAGGAACCGGAACTGAGACCCGCGCCAGCACCAGGACTTCTCTGGGACTGGGACCAGGATGGAGACCAGCCAGAGCACTGTGGGACTGAGACTGAGACTGGCACCAGAACCAGCACCAAGACTGGCAGTGCTCTGGGACTGGGACTGAGACTGAGATTGGCACAGGGAGCACTCCAGGACCAAGACCGGCACAGATACCAGCACTAGGACCAGGACAATTCAGAGACTAAGACTGAGACTGGGACTGAAACCAGAAGTGGTACTAACACCAAGACTGGCACCGCTCTAGGACTCAGACTGAGACCAGGACCAGCACAGCTCCAGGATTGAGATCAACACCAACACCAGAATCAGCACTGGGAGCGCTCCAGGAGTGCTCTGAGACTGAGATCAGGACTGGGACTGAGATTGACACTGAGAGCTCTCCTGGATGGAGACTGAAACCAAAACCAGGAACGGGATTGGCACTGGGATCGCTCCAGGACCTTCGTGTTTGCTCTGGAGAGTTTTGGCTATGCCCCCGCACAGGACTGGAAGGGATCCCTGGGTGGGGTGGGACTGCCTCAATTCTGCATTGTTCTGGTGCAGCCATCCTGGTCCATATGATCCCAGTCTGTACAATCCCAGTCCTTGTGATCCCAGACTGTAAAATACCTGTCTATACAATCCCAACCCATACAATCCCAGTCTACAAGGTCCCAGACCACATAATCCCAATCTGTATGGTCCTGATCCATATGGTCCCAGTCTGTGCAGTCCCAGTCTGCAGGATACCAGTCCATATGATCCCAGTCTGCATTGTCCCGCATGGCACACACTCCAAGCTCTGGAATTCCAGTTCCCAGTGAAGAAAAGGTGTTCCTGCCCTTGAAGGCAAAGCTCTTAAGAAGGGACTGAAAGCCAAGGTCAGCAAGATCCTACAGTGACATTTTAATGCCAGCCTTCCTAACTTCACCCATCGTTGCTGTAGCTCCTGCATTGGGAATTAAATCAGGACAGGGTCTTTGGTAGCAGCTGCCCTGGCTCAAGAGAGACACTGAGAGAGAAACAGAGCAGGCAAAGAGGGGCAGGAGAGAAAGGAGGACACAAACATAATCAGCTGAGAAGGTGGCACACTGAAAACAGAACTGCAATGGACTGAAAATGAATGGGGCAGAAATCACTTAACTCTGAAAGTTTTAATACATCCCACTCACTCAGCCCCACACAATCCCAATTCACCACTCCAAATTGGGATCCCACTTCTCCCAATCTCCTTCCAACCCCATCTCACTCTGGCGGTTGTGGAATCGAGTGAGTTTGGCATGGGACTGAGTTTTTTTGAGGTGGGAACAAGCCATTTTGAGGGGGTATTGAGCCCTTATGGGTTAAAATTCAGTTGTTTTCAGTGGGATCGAGTTGTTTTGAGGTGACAGATTGATCCCTCTTGGCTTCTACAGTGCAAAGAGATAGAGAACACTGCCCAAAATCCTCCCAGAACCCACAAATCATCCAGAGTATGTCCCAAATCCTAAATTCCCCCTCAAACAACAGTGAAACTGTGGGACTTCACACATCATTGATCAATTTCTTTCTTTTCAGGCCTGTTTTGGCTGATGAAGTTGAGTCAGAAGAAAATTAAGGCCAAAACAAAAGGATAACCAGCTAGGTGCCTTCCCAACATGGATCACAAGGGAATGTGGGTCACCAGATCTCTTCCCAACAAGGGTCATCTAGTGGAGGATGGAGCTGGAGCAGCTCTTCCCACCGTCAGGGCACTCACAGAGCTTCCCTTACCGGTGGCTCTGTTGGTGCTGGGTCAAAGTTGAGCTCTGTGAGAAGCTCTTCCCACACTGTAGACTCTGGTAGGACCCCTCCCTGGTGTGGGTGTGCCGGTGGGTGATGAGGGTGGAGTTGGGCTTGAATCCCTTCCCGCAGTCGGGGCAGCGGAAGGGTCTCTCCTCTGTGTGAATCCGCTAGTGGTTGATGAGGGTGGAGTTGTATATGAATCCCTTCCCACAGTCTGGACAGTGAAAGGGCCTCTCCTCTGTGTGAAACCGATGGTGCAGGAGGAGATGTGAGCTGATCCGAAACCCCTTCTCACACTCTGAACACTTGCATGGCCTCTCACCAGTGTGGATGCTCTGGTGCTGGATCAGGTTGGCACGCTGGCTGAAGCCCTTCCCATGTTTCCCACACTTGTAGGGCCTTTCCCCAGTGTGAATGTTCTGGTGCTGGATCAGGGTGGAGCTCTGTCTGAAGCTCTTCCCACATTCCCCACAATTGTAGGGCCGCTCCCCAGTGTGGGTCCTCTGGTGGCGGATCAGGTGGGAGCTCCGGCTGAAGCTCATTCCACATTCTTCACACTCATGGGGTCTCTCCCCAGTGTGAATGCGCAGGTGCCTGACAAGATGGGAGTTTTGCCTTAAGTTCTTCCTGCAGTCAAGGCAGTGGAAGGGCCTCTCCTCTGTATGCGTGCGCTGGTGCACAAGGAGACTGGAGCTGAGCTGAAACCTCTTCCTGCATTTATCACACTCGTAGGGCCTCTCCCCAGTGTGGACTACCTGGTGACGGATCAGGGTGCAGCTCTGGCTGAAGCTCTTCCCACATTCCCCACACTCGTAGGGTTGGTCTCCAGTATGGATAATCTGGTGGCGGATCAGGCTGGAGTAGACTCTGAAGCTCTTCCCACATTCCCTGCACTCATAGGGCCGCTCCCCAGTGTGGGTTCTCTGGTGCTGAATCAGGCCGGAGCTCTGCTGAAGCTCTTCCCACATTCCAAGGACTTGTGGGGCTTCTCCCTATCATGAACCTGCTCACAGACCACCAGGTCCGAGCTCTGGCTCGATCTCTGGCTGCCTCCCCGGCCCAGGGTGGGTCATTCCTCCTCAGATCCCCGCGATCTGCATTTGCAGCCTCTCCTTGTGCGGCATCTCCGGGGCTTTTCCTCCCCGTTGGGTTCCTGCGCCATGGAGCTGCTCAAAACGGCCTCTTCCACGAGGTTCTGCCACAGGGATTTGTCCTCCCTGCTCTCCATCCTCACCTCCTTCCCTGGGGAAGGAAGGACAAGGAGAGGATGGGATTTGCCTCCGTGCCACAGGGAAGGAGAAGAAGATCCCCCCTGTATGTCCCCAGCAGGACAGCACTGGCAGCGGGGTGACTTCCTCCTCACCTGCCTGGGTGTCCCAGGGCATCTTCCTCATCCTCGCATCCTCCTTCTCCATCTGGCCAAGGGCTGGGAATGCGAAATCCTGGTTTGGTGGAAAACAAGAGATGAGTACATTGAGTTTGAAGGTCCCTCTGCCCAAGTCCATCTCTGGAAGCCACCGGCCACGTGGGCTCCATAGAATCCTCCCAAATACCAAGATTCAGCCCTGAAAAAGCCTCCCAGGAGTTCCCCATCTCTGGTCCCTCCCCTTTGGTGTTCGGGGATTCCTCCCTGTCCCAGCTGCTGGGGGTCACGCTTGGATTGGGGGTCCCCCTTCTCCTCAGTCCCTTGCTGCTGTGAATCCCAGGAATTCGAAAACCTCCCCCCTCCTCAGCCTCCACATTTAGGGATGCTGGGGGTTTTTAGGGTTTCAGGGTCCCTTCTCCCCTTCTTCTCTGCTTTGGGCTGCAGCAGCTCCAAGGAGTCCCCTCTGCCTCTCTCCAGGCTCTTGAGGGTCCCGCCCATGGCGGCACTCCCCCCTCTCTGGGCTCCCCACTTTGGGTTCCTGGGGAACACAGGCCTCTGCTCCTCCAGGCTGCCTCTACCGGCAGCTGCCACCGTCCCCCAATGTCATCAAAAGGGGCCTTTTCTGCTCAGCTTTGGAGTTCTTAATTATCCAAACATTCCCATAAAAAAACCCAACCCATGGAGCCCCCAGAATATCTGGGCCATGCTCCCTCTCCCCTGTCACCTGCAGGGTGGGGGAGGCGATGATCCTAGAGGTGGGGGGACTATGATTTCAGGGAGCACTCTGCGTCATGGTTCCTTCTCGTTTCTTTGATCCTCCTTTGTCCCTCCTCTTCCTCTTCCTCCCACTCCTCCTCTTCCATCCCTCTTCCTCCTCTTCCCTAAGCCCACCTCCTTCTCCCACTTCCAACCCTTCTTGCTCTCCTTCTTTATCCCTCTTCTTCCATCCCTTCTCCTCCTCTCCCAGGAGCATCAACACCCTCAGTGCCCCGTTCCCAAAGCCCTCGCAGCCCACGGCAGGAGCTGGGATGGAGCCAGGACAGTTTGGGATGGGCGGTGCGGGGCTCTCAGCTGCTCCCACCCGCTGGAACCCAGCCCGGGGAAAAGGAGAGAGAAACTAGGAAAACTGGGGGCTGCACATCCAAACTGGGGCTTGGTGTGGACCCTGGATGGGGTATTCCAGCCTTTGGGGCTCCTCTCAGGAGATCCAGGAGCGGGGTAACACAGAGAGGGCTGGGGATGCCAGGAGTGGCATCTCTGGGAGGGACTATGCTGTACTGGGGTAATTGGAAACTCACTGGGGCAACTGGAAATGACTGGGAATTACTACAAGCATGCTGAGAGCAACTGGGGTATACTGGGAGTGTCTGTAACCATACTGGGGTGACTGGAACCACACTGGGAACAACGGGGACTGACGCCGCGCCCCAGTCGCAGGAGAAGGAAGCGGCACTGGCTGCGAGCGAGCCCCGACTCCGCTTTCCCCGAAGCGCATGTCATGAGCAGCCGCCCCTCTGCCTCTGGCACGGGCCAGCAGAGGATGACGGTTCGGCCATCGGCTGTGGTCCCTTACCGACAGAAGCAGCCGATAGGAGTGGACCCATGTCAAGGGACCAAGGCAAAGGAAGAGGGAAGGACCCTTTGCTTGCCTCTCTTAGCAATCTTATTCTTCCCCACGCAGGGGGGCAGTGGCACAGGGTGATACAGTATCATGATTCCAAGTAAAGGCAAGGCAAAAGGGCTCGAAGTAGGGAAAAACGGCGGTGTTTAAGGGGGGCTGTGCCTGGGGGGTGGGGGCAGCCTAACAACAAATGAAGGGCTAGATAGGAGGAGTATGGGGTGGATATGTGTAAACATAAAACCAATAGGGAAGGGGAGAGTGCATACATAATGTGCCAATGAGTGAAAGAAAATATCATAACTGACAGGGAAGCTTCCAGATAAACAGGTGTAGCAAATAATGACAGACAAGCTGCAGGGGCAGGATTTGGAAGATAGACAGGGAAGGGTCTGGAAATAAGGGAGGTATACTCCAGGACTGACACAGGGAAAGGCAGAAAAACAGGTGGAAAACAACTTTGGGGAGAGACTATTAGGAAAACTGAACAGGGGTGAATAGGAACAAACCATTACAATTATTTTAAACAATTTCTTAAACATAAACTTCAAAATTCCACTACTACAGGAGACCATGCAGGGGAGAACTGGGACCATGATGTGGGCAACAGAGAGAGAATGGGGGTGACTGGGTCTGCACTGGTGGCAACTGGGCATGACTGGGACCATGCTGGAAGGGACTGGGATCATCTACAGCATGACTGGGACTATACTAGGGACAACTGGGTTCAACTGGCATCACACTGGGAGGGACAGGAAGAACTGGAACCATGCTGGGGGCAACTGGGATCCTACTGGGATCACAGTGGAAGCAGCTGGGCCTATGCTGGGGGCAACTGGGGTCCTAATGGGATCACAGTGGAAGCAGCTGGGCCTATGCTGGTGGAGACTGGGATCATACTGGTTCATACTTGCAGCAACTGGGACTGCACTGAGGGTGACTGGGAGTGGTTGTGATCAAATGGGATCAGGCTGGAAGCAACTCTGGGCGCCTGGGAACATGCTGGGCCCAACTGGGTTATACTGGAAGAGACTGAAACCATAGTGGGGGTAAAAGGGAGCAACCAGAACCATGCTGAGTGATAATGGGAGGATGTGTGCCTATGTCAGGGTCATACTGGGATCCTACTAGGAGTGACTGGAATAGTACTGAGAGTATCTGAGAGTGACTGGGATCCTACTGGAATCAAACTGGGACTGAGTGGAAAGGTACTGGACATGACTGGAACCATACTGGAGATGACTGGGAGCAACTGGGACCACACTGGGATTTACAGGGAGTCACTCTGGGCATGACTGGAATAATACTGGGAGGATCTGGGAGCGACTGAGGTAATACTGGGAGCAACTGGCATCATACTGGAAGTGACTGGAACCATACTGGCAGTGACTACAAGTCCTACTGGGATCATCCTGGGAACCACTGGGATTACAATGGGTGTGAACAGATCCTGACTGGGTGCTAGTGGGCCCATGTTGTGAGAAAAATGTGAGCACATTCGGAGCAACTGGGATCAGCTGGAAGGTACTGGAACTGTGCTGAGGGGACTGAGACCACAACTGTGGCAACTGGGATCATACTGGAAGCAACTGGGACCACACTTTGGGCAACAGACAAAAACTGGAATCATGCTGGAGGCAAGTGGGAGTAACTGGAAAAGACTGGGATCATTCTCAAGTAACTAGAGCCTCACTCAGGCAACTGGGAGTGTCTGTAACCATACAGGGATAACTGGAACAACACTGAGAACAGCCGGTACCATTCTGGGGACGACTGGGACTACTCTACAGGCAACTGGGAGTGATTTGATCTACATTGGGGGACTCTGGGTGTGACTGTGACCATGCCGACAGGGACTGGGACTATTCTAGGGGCAACTGGGATCATACTAGGATCACAGTGGAAGCAGCTGGGTCCATGGGTGAGACCGGGATCACACAGAGGGTGACTGGAATCATGCTGGGATTGACTGGGACTGGCTGTGAGGAACTGGAGTTGTGCTGAAAGCAACTGGGAGAAAGTGGGAGTGACTAGGAGCATACTGGGGGTGACTGGGATATACTGGGAGAGACAGGGAGTCACTGGGATCATATTGGAGGCTACTGGAGTCATGCTGCTATTGACAGGGAGCAACTGGGAACACAGTGGGGGCACTGACATCATACTGGGAATGACTGGGATTAGACTGCAAATGACTGGGATCATACTGGGAATGGCTAAAATCATACTGGGATTAGAGTGGGTGTGATTGGACCCTGACTGGGAGTTGTTGGGAGCTACCAGGCCAGTCGCTGTTGAGCAGGACGGGAATGAAAGACTCCAAGTTAGAAGGCAAAGAAAATGAGCTCAGATTTATTTCAAATGCACCGCTCTATATATAGAGAACATCATGCGGATTAATTTCATTGGTCTTAGAGTAAAAACATCTCACACCATTGGTGTGCAGTGAATGATGCACGGTAGCAGAACATATCTATAAACAACGTGAACAACAAGACAGATTAGAGAATTATTTACATTCTTTCCCAACTGCTTCCCAGGCTCTCACCTGGTTAGAAAACCTTTCTCTTTCTCTCTGACTGAGCTGAGAATATCCACACCAGGCCCATGCTGGGAGCCAACTGGGGATATAACTAGACAAACTGAGAGCAATTGGGATAAAAATGGAGGTAAGTGAACCATGAGGTTCGCTGAGGTAATTGGGAGTGCCTGGCAGTAACTACGAGAATGTTCAGGGTACCTGAGATATACTGGAAGTGTCTGACCCAATAGAAGTGGTGCCTGGGAGTGGCTGGGAATGTTCTGCAGGACTTGGGGTCATGCTGGGGTCAAATGTGAGTGACTGGGGCCCTGCTGGGAAAGACTGGCATCATACTGCGAGTGACTAGGACTGTGCTAGGGGCAGCTGGGAAAACTGGGAACACACTGGATGAAAGTGGGAGAAACTGGGACCTTGCTAGGGGCAAATTGCATCATCATAGGGAATGACTGGGAGCGACTGGGCTCATACTGGGAGTGCCGAGGAAACTGGAAGCACAGGGCTCCTACTGGGAGCAGCCACCTCCAGCACCAGGACCCCTGAACCCTTTTCCTGGCCATCCCACCCCTCCAGCCCCCAACAGGGTCCTGGCAATCCCAGGGGTCCGCCCCTCTTGGGGTCCCCACTTTGGCCTTCTGGGGCTCTCCTCTCTCTGGGCTCCCGCTCAGGAAAGCCACGGCTCTTCCAGGGCTCCCCAAAACCGGTGACCCCCGCCGATCCTGCCGCTCCCACGCAGTCCCCACGTGGCCCTGGCAGAACTCGGAGGGCCCAGCCAGGAAGCCCAACCCCCATCGCGGGGGGACTTGCATCCCCCCGGCCCCCGCCGGGGCTCTGCCGCCACCCACACTGGGACCCCACCATGTCTCCCCGCGGGCCATCTGCGGCTCGCCTTTGGAGCCCTGCAAGCTCCAAACATCCCCCTCAAAAAAACCCACATCCAGGGACCCCCAGGAATATTTGGGCCAAGCTCCCGCTCCCCAGGCACCTGCAGGATGGGGAGCGATGGTCCTGGGGCTGCGGTGAGTTCAGGGAGCGCTGAAGCCATGCGATTTCCCCCTCTCCTTTTCTCCTGCTGCCGCTGCGCCTCTTCCTCCCTCCCTCCTCCTCCTGCCCCGTTCCCGAAGGCCGAACCGTGAGGGGAAAGGGGGCGAGGAAAGGGCGGGAACCGTGAGCGGAAAGGGGCGTGGCCAAGGGGACGCGCGATCCTAAAAGGACCCATTTTGGCCTAAAATGACCCAAAAGGCCCTGAAATGCAGCGGAAATCCACCAGGTTTGGCCTAAAATCAGGGAGATGCGATTAAAATTATACAAAGAGGTCTAAAATCCAACCAAAGGGGCCTAAAATTGCCCAAAGTGGTTTGCAACCCACACAAAATGGCCTAAAATCACCTTTAAATCTTCCAAATGGGCTTAGAATCCACCCTGCAAGTACCTGGTTTTGCCTCAAATGACCCAAATGTGCCTAAATCCGGCCTAAAATCCACCTGGTTTTTACTAAAATCACCCACATGGACCTAAAATCACCCAAACAAGCCTGAAACCAACACAAGAGGGCCTAAAATCACCCTAAAAGCCTTGGTTTGACCTAAAATTAACCAAAGAAGACAGAACTCTATCCAAATGGGCCCAAAATCACCAGGACAAGGGACCTAAGATCACCCACACAGGATTAAGATTCACCCATATGGGCCTAAAATCAGCCAGAGGAATCTAAAATTCCCCCTAAAACTCACCAGATCCAGCCTAAAATCAGCCAAAGGGGCCTAAAATCCACACTAAAAGGCTTGGAATCACTGCAAGGGACCTGAAACCCACCCTAAACCCGCCCAGATTGGCCTAAAATCACCAAAATGGGCCAAGACCGAGGCCGACATCGGTATGTGCAGCAAGATCCCTCTGGCACCGGTGCCAGGATCGGAACTGGGAATGCTTTGACATCAGCTCTGGGATCAGCTCCGGGATCACTCGGGGACCTGTGCGTTTGGCCGTGCCCCTGGATGGGACTGGGCTGAGACTGGGAGGGACCAGGGCTTTGGGGAGGGTTTTAGGAGAGTTTCTGGGGACCTTGGGCTTTTTTAGGCTTTGGGGAAATTTGTTGGGAGTTTAGGGGCAATTATTGGGTTTTTTGAAGAAAACTACAGGGTTTTGGAGAAGTTGTGGAATTTTGGGGAGTTTTGTAGGTTTTGGGGATTTTGATTTTGGGGGGGTTGTTTTTCTGGGGGTGTTTGAGGGTATCTTGGAATTTTTTGGGTTTTTAAAAATTTTGGCAGGTTTTACTGTGATGTTGTGCAGATTTTGTTGGATTCCCTCGAATTTTTCATGGTTTTATTTAGATTTTTAGGGGTTTTGGAAGCATTTTATTGGAATTGGGAGGGCATTTAGTGGGATTGAGAGTTGGGGTTTTTTGGGATTTTTCGTGGGGTTTTATGGGGGTTTTGGGTGTTGCCAGGATTTCTTTGGGTCTTGGGGGGATTTTGTGGGACTTCTTGTAGTTTTGGGGACATTTCTGGGGGGATTTGTGGGGTTTAATGGGGATCTCGAGGGGTTTGTTGCGACTTCAATAGATTTTGTGGGCTTTTATTGAAATTCTAGGGTGTTCTAATGGGATTTTGTGGGATTTAATTAGGATTTGTGGGATTTAATTGGGATTTTTGGGAGTTTTAAGGAGATTTTGGTCAGCCCTTCCCCACACCCAGGGACAACCCCAAAGCCCCCCCAGACCCCCCGAAGCCCTCCAAAATTCCACTAAAAAAACCCCAAAATTCTCTAGAAATCAAAATAAAACCCTTCGAAATCCCAAAGAATCCCACAAAATCACAGTGAAACCCACCAAAATTCAAAAAAACTCCAAGAAATTTCAATAAACCTCCTCAAAAAACAACCTCCCCAAAACTCCAATAAAATCCCCCAAAATCCAAACCCCCTCCAAATTTACAAAACCCCCAAAATCCCATAACCCCCTCCAAGAACCCAATAATTCCCCTTAAACTCCCAACAAAATCCCCCAAAGCCCAAAAAAGCCCCCCCAAAATCCCTCCCAAACTCCTACCTAAATGCCCCAAAATCCCCCCAGATCCCCTCAGACTCACTGGGGACTGTCCTGGATCAGGGGGCACTGGCCGGTGGAACAGAAGTGACTTCAGGGGGATGCTTCAGGATCCACTTTTTGGGGAGGCAGCATGATGGGAGACCCCCCCCAAAAACAGTAGTGGGAACCCCTGTTGTGCCCCCTCCCCCTGAAACCCCCAGACCCCAGTTCAGGTGGGCCCAGGACCCCTCGGGACCCCCTTCAGGAACCCCAAACCCCCCTAGAGCCCCCCCCAAGGCTGGCCCAGAACCACCCTGGATCCCAAAACCCCCCCAGGACCCTCAGACCCAAATCGGACCCAGCCCAGGATGTCCCCTGAGAACCCCTCAGACCCTTCCCAAGACCCCTCCCCAAACCCCCCCAAGGGATCATCCCCAGATCCCCCAGACCCCTCCCCAAAACCAATCCAGGACCCCCCCCCCAGGCCCCCCAAAACCCCTCCCACAACCCCCCCTCCCCAAGGACCACCCAGCCCTCCCAGGACCCTCCAGACCCTCCCACGACTCCCCCTCGAGACCCCTCTCAGGACCCACCCACACCCCCCCCAGGTCCCCCCACAATGTCCCAAGACCCCTCCCCAGACCCTCTCTGACACCTTCAGGACCCCTCAGGATCCCCCACCCAAGACCCCTCCCCAGATCTCCAACACCCCACCCAGGACCTCCAGAACCTCCCAAGACCCTCCTACGGTCTCCCTCCCCCACGATCCCCTCTTAGGACCCCCATCCCCCTCCCCCAGCTGTCCCGGCCTCTCAGCAGCTCCCGGAGCCTCCACCCTCTCCCGGAGCCTCCCCCGCTCTCTCCAGCGCCTCCCGCAGGACCCGCCCGAGCCCGGGGCGGGCCCGGGGCCGGCGGGGGAAGGGGCGCCCGGTTCATGGCCGGCCCCGGGGTCAGGCGACGCCACTTCCGGCTCGCCTCTGATTAGCTGGTGCGGCGCGGGGGAGGCGGGTGTTGTGAGCGAACCCGCGCGGTGATTGGTTAGTTCGGGGCGGGTCGCGTCGCTATTGGCTGGAAGGGGCCCGCGCACGCGGTGGAGGCGCCGGCGGCAGCAGCTCGTGAGGGGAGAACGGCTGAGGAGGGAGCTGAGGTGGGGTCTGTGAGGAATGGAGGGGTCTACGGTGGCTTTAGGGGGAAATGGGAGGGGGTTGAGGCGGGTCTAAGGGGAAGTGGGGGGGTCTGTGGTGTGTGCGGGACGTACTTGGGGGAAATTGGGTGGGTTTGAGGGTTTTTTGCGGGGTCTGAGGGATAATTAGGGGGCTCTCAGGTTGGTCTGGGGGGAAACTGGAGGGACAATGGGGGTGTCTGAGGTGTGTCGAGAATGGGTTTGGGGGGAACTGGGGTGGTTTGAGGGGCTTTTGGGGGGTGTGAGGTGGATCCAGGGCGAACGTGAAGGGAACTGGGGAGGTTTGAGGGGGGGTTGAGAGGAATCGGAGGCGTTTGAGGTGGGTATGAGGGGAACTGAGTGGTCCGAGGCGGTTTGGGGGAGCATTGGGCGGGTTTGAGGGGTTTTTGCGGGGTCTGAGGGGGATTTGAGGGGAAATGGGGGCTTCTGAAGTTGGTATGAGCGGAATTGAGTGGTCCAACGTGGGTCCGGGGAGAAATGGGGGTATCTGAGGTTGGCTGTGGGGGGGTTCTGAGGAGAGTCTGAGGAGAAGTGGGGGATTTTGAGGGGGTTGAGAAGAAATAGGGGGATCTGAGGTCGGTTTGGGGGGAATGAGGGGGCTTGGGGAGGAGCTTGAGAGGGTCTGGAGGGTTCTGAGGTGGGTTTAGGGGGGGTCTGAGGGGAATTGCAGGGATATGGGGGGTCCTGAGGTGGATCTAGGGGGAATCTGGGGGAGTCTGAGGGAATTGGGGGGGATCTCAGGTGGATCTGAGGGGGTTTTGGGGAGTCCCAGGTGGGTCTGGGGTCAATATTGGGGAGGTTCTGAGGGTAATTGGGGGGGGGCGTAGGTGGATCTGGGGTGGGTTTGGGTGTTTGGGGGTACCTAATGTGAGGTCCGAGGGGATGAAGGGGTTGTAGACCCCCGAGATGCCCCCTAAAGTCCCCCTGTCCCCACAGAGGGGTCCAGGCCATGGCGGTGCAGGACCCCCGGCCCAACCACACCATCTACATCAACAACCTGAATGAGAAGATCAAGAAGGATGGTAAGGGGGTCCTGGGGGGGTCTGAGAGTGTCCGTGGGTGTCCCCAGGGGCTCAGGCTGTCCCCTGTGTGTCCCCATTGTCACCGTGATGTCCCCATTGTCACCGTGATGTCCCCACTGTCACCATGCTGTCCCCATTGTCACTGTGTTGTAACTCTGTCCCCAGAGCTGAAGAAGTCCCTCTACGCCATTTTCTCCCAGTTTGGGCAGATTTTGGACATTTTGGTGTCGCGAAGTCTCCGCATGCGGGGCCAGGCCTTCGTCATCTTCAAGGAGATGAGCAGCGCCACCAACGCCCTGCGCTCCATGCAGGGCTTCCCCTTCTACGACAAACCCATGGTAAGACAGAGACTGGGGGAAAATCCTGAAATTTTGGGAAAACACTGGAATTCTGTGGAAGAAACACCATAATCTGGCCTCAAATATCCACAAAAATCCGACTTGTAATCCCTCCAAATTCACCCTGAACACCCCAAAGTTTCCCTGTCTATGACACACCCATGGTGAAATAGAAATCCTGGGGAAAAACATTGGAAGTATGGGAAAAAATCTTGGAATTTTGGGAAAAACCTGAATTCCTGGGGGAAAAAACCCCAAAATCCAGCTGGAAATTTACCGGAAATCTCCTGAGAACACTCTCAACTCAAACTAGGAATCAAAGCTTCCCCTTCTATGACAAGCCCACAGTAGAGCAGAAACCTGGGAAAAAAAATCTGACATTTTGGGGAAAAATTGGAGTTCTGGGAAAAAACTTTGAAATTCTGGGGAAAAACCGCCAAAATCTGGCCTCAAATATCCCCAGAATCCAACCTGTAATCATCCAAATTCACCCTGAACACCCCAAAGCTTCCTCTTCTATGAGAAGCCCATGGTGAGACCCAAATTCAAGGGAAAATCCTGACATTTTGGGGAAAAAACTGACATTTTGGAAAAAAATCCTGAAATTCTGGGGAAAATCCTGAATTCCTGGGGGAAGATATCCCAAAATGCAGCCTCAAATATCCCCAAAATCCAACCAGGAACACCCCAAAGCTTCCCGTTTTATGACAAGTTTATGGTGAGAGAGAAGTTCTGGTGGAAAATATTTGAATTTTGGGAAAAATCCTCAAATTTTGGGGAAAAA
The DNA here is from genome assembly GCF_026979565.1 of Vidua chalybeata. Classification (NCBI taxonomy): domain Eukaryota; kingdom Metazoa; phylum Chordata; class Aves; order Passeriformes; family Viduidae; genus Vidua; species Vidua chalybeata. The sequence continues at coordinate 107,079 of NW_026530345.1, forward strand.
AACCTGAATTCCTGTGAAAAAAGAATAAAATCCAGCCTCAACTGTCCCAAAAATCCCACAAAAAACAAAAAAAACAAAAAAAACCCAAAAAAACAAAAAAAATAAAAAACCAAATCCAACCAGCAGAAATGCACCAAAATTCAACCAGGAGCTGCCCCAAAGCTTCCTCTCCTACAGCCAACCCTGGTGGGAACCAAATCCCAGGAAAAGCCCTAAAATCCAGCCAGGAATTCCCAAAGCTTTCCCTTCTCTGATGAACGTGTGGTGAAACCTCAAATTCAACCTAGAAGCCCTAAAAATCCATTCGCAACCCCCAAATCCCTCTTGGAGCTCCTCCAAAATCTCTCTTGAATTCCCTCAAATCCCTCAGAAATTCCTAGATCCCTGTTAGGACTTCCTGAAATGCCCCCAAATTCCTCTTGGAGCTCCCCCAAACGCCATTGGAAAATCCCCAAATCCTTTCTGGAACCTTTCCCAAATCCCTCAGAATCCCTGACAATTCCTTGGAAAACCCCAAAATCCCCCCCAAAACCTCCTCAAATTCCTTCTTGAAATTCCTTAAAACCTCTCAGAACCCCCCAAAATCCCTCAGAAACTCCCCGAATCCCTCCTAGAATCTCTCCCAAGTCTGTCAGGACACCCGAAAATCTCTCAGAAAACCCCAAAATCCTTCTTGGAAATTCAGAAATCCCTGTCGGAACCTCCCAAATTCCTCTTAAATTCTCCCAAAATTCCTTCTAGAACTTCCCAAAATTCCTCAGAAACATCCCTAATTGCTCTCGGAACTCCCTGGAATCTTGTCTGGAACCTCCCCAAATCCCTTAGAATCCCTGAAAATTCCTTGAAAAACCCCAAAATCCCTCTTGGAGCTCCCCCAAATCCCTTCTAAATTCCTCCCAAGTTTCTCTGAAATTTGTAAAATTCTTTCTAGGACTTCCCAAAGTTCCTTGAAAATCCCAAAATCCCTCTTGGAACTTCCCCAAATCCCTTAGAACTCCCTCAAATCCCTCATAAGGCCCCAAATCCTCCCCAGATCCCCCCCAAAATCCTCAGGAAGAAGCCCAAAATCCCCTGAACCATCCCCAAATCCTCCTGGACTAATCTAGAGTCCCGTGGAACCACCTCAAAATCCCCTGAAGCAACCCCAGTTCCTCTCTGGAACCCCCAAAATCCCTTGGAAAACCCCAAAACCCTCAGAACCCCTGGAAACCCCTCGGAAAAGCCCAAAATCCCTCTTGGAAGTCCGTGAAATCCCTCCTGGATTTGCTCCAAATGCCTTGCAATGCCCCAATGCCGGGTTGTGCCCTCCCAGCGGATCCAGTACGCCAAGACGGACTCAGACATCATCGCCAAGATGAAGGGAACGTTCGTGGAGCGGGAGCGGGACCGGGACCGGGAACGCAAACGGGACAAGCGCAAAGCCAAGGGGGGAGAAGCCCCTGGCCCCAAAAAAAGCGGGGCCGGAGCGCAGGGGGCAGCACAGGGGGCAGTGCCCGTGAGTGCCAGGGGACTGTGTGATGGGATTGGGGTCATTTGTGGGATTGGGGGTCATTTATGGACTATGGGATCATTTGTGGGATTTGGGGGCATTCATGGGATTTGTGGTCATTCATGGGATCGGGGTAATTTATGGGACTTTGGGATCGGGATCAGGGCACAGGGAGCAGTGCCCGTGAGTGTCAAGGTATTTATAGGATCATTTATGGGATTTGGGGTAATTTATGGAATTTGGGATCATGGCACAGGGGCCAGTGCCCATGACTGCCAGGAGATTTATGGGATTGTTTTATAGGATTTGGAGTTGGGCTACAGGAGGCAGTACCCATGAGTGCCAGGGGGATTTGGGATGGTTTATGGGGATTTTGGGATTGTTTTATGTGATTTGGGATTGTTCCCAGGGCATTTGAGATCAGTCCAGGGACATTTGGGATCATTACAGAGGGTTTGGGATTGTTTTATGGGATTTTGGGATTACGTTGGGAGGATTTGGGGGTGGTTCCAGGGGATTTGGGATTATTCCATTGGATTTTGGGGTGGGTTTATGGGATTTGGGATTGGGGCACAGGGAGCAGTGCCTGTGAGTGCCAGGAATTTGGGATCAGTTGTGGGGATTTTGGGATTGGTCCTGGGGGATTTGGAGATGTTTGGGTGGGGATTTTGGGATTGTTCCAAAGGATTTGAGGGGATTTACAGGGATTTGGGATCATTCCAGGGGATTTGGGGGATGGTTCTGGGGGATTTTGGGTAATCTGGGATAATTCCATGGAATTTGGGATCGTTCCTGGGCATTTTGGGGGAGGGCATAGGGGGATTTGGATGTAATTTTGGGGGATTTGAGTTCTTTGGGTTCTTTGTGTGCCTTTGGGGTTATTTGGGGTAATTTTGGAGTTGTTTGGAGTAATTTTGGGTCGTTTTTGGATAAATTTGGGATATTTTGGGGTAATTTAGGGTAATTTTGGGGTTATTTGTGGAAATTTTGGGATAATTTGGGGTAATTTTTCATGTTTTTGGGAAAATTTGGGTTTTTGGGGCCATGTGTCTGTGGGGTCATTCAAGGATAATTCTGTGTGGATTTGGGATAATTACACATTGATTTGGGTTTCTCACTGTACTTTTGGGATAACTTTGGGGTTCTGTCTGTGCCTTTGTGATGATTTGGGGCGTGTTGGGATCTCTCCTCAGGGAATGGCACCACTGGCACAGCCGCCCCGGATGCTGCCGCACCTGGGGGGGCAACCACCCTACATCCCCCCCCCGGGCATGATCCCAGCCCCAGGAATGGCCCCGAATCCAGGAATCCCGCCGGGAATGGCCCCACAGCCTGGAATGGCCCCAATCCCCACCCCCCAGCCCGTGAGTAATTTAGGGGACTTGTGGGATTTTTGGGATGGATTTTGTGAGATTTTGTTGGGTTTTGGTGGGATTTTGAGGCAATATTTGGTGGGGATTTTTTGGATGGATTTCCTGAGATTTTGGGTGGGATTTGAGGCGACTTGGGGGAAATTTTGGGGAGATTTGAGAGGGTTTTGGTGGGATTTTGGTAGGGATTTTGGAATAGATTTTGAGTGGCTTTTCAGGCAATTTTTGTGGGATACTTTGTGGGAATATTTTGGATGATTTTGAGGGATTTTTTGGGTGGATTTCATGTAATTTGGGGATCTTTGGGGTGATTTTTGTGGGATTTTAGTTGTGATTTTGAGGGATTTCTGTGGGTGTTGGTGCAATTTTTGTGAGGATTTTTGGCATGAATTTTGTCGTCTTTTGGGTGGAATTTTTGTGAGTTTTTGGTCAGATTTTGAGGGATTTTTTAAGGGGGATTTTTTGGGTTTTTTGGTGGGATTTTGGGTGGGTTTTTTGGTCTGTATACAGTGTGATGTTAGGCAGATTTTGGGCCTGATTTGGGGCAGATTTGGTGCTGATTGTGGGGGATTTCTCCCATTTCCATGCAGCTGTCGGAAAACCCTCCGAACCACATCCTGTTCTTGACCAACCTCCCTGAGGAGACCAATGAGCTGATGCTCTCCATGCTCTTCAACCAGTGAGATCTGGGGCAATCCTGGGATTTCAGGGATTCTGGGAGGGGTTTGGGGGATTTTCAGGCTGGGGGGGGTGGAGAGGGGTGATGGGGGCTTGGGGCTGGATTTTTTTTTTTTTTAGTATTGGGATTTTGGGGAGGAATTTCTGGGTTTTCTGTGGGGGAATTTCTGGGTTTTTGGAGGAATGTTTCCAAATTTTTTTGAGGAATGTTCTTGGGTTTTTTTGAGAAAATGCTGGGATGGGGGGCAAGGGAAATTCTGGATTTTTGGGGGTGGAATTTTTGGATTTTTCGGGGGTGAATTTCATAATTTTTGGGGTGGAATGTTTCTGGATTATTGGAGGAATGTTTCTGGATTTTTTGGAGAGTTGGATTTCTGTGTCTATTTGGGAAAACCTCGAGTTTTTGTGGAAAGTTCCTCAATTTTTGGGAATGCTTCAGTATTTTTTTGGAGAAACTTTCTGGACTTGGGGGGGACATGTTTCTGAGTTTTTGGGGGAACATTTCTGGGTTTTTTAAGGAAAGTTGCTGAATTCTGGGGAGCGTTTCCAGACTTTTGGGGGAACGTTTGTGGATTTTGGGAGGAAGTTCTTTGATTTTGGGGAATATTTCAGGATTTTTGGGGGGGAAAGCTTCTGGCTTTTTGGGGGGGCAGTTACGTATTTTTGGGGGAAAGGTCCTCAATTTTTAGAGATATTTATGGGTTTTTGGGGGGGATGTTTCTGGATTTTTTGAGGAACATTTCTCGATTTTTGGGGGAAATGTTTCTGGATGTTTTGGAGGCCACTTCTCGATTTTTTTGGGGGGAACATTTCTGGACTTTTGCGGGAGTCGAATTTCTGGTTTTTTGGGGGGGAACATTTTGGAGAACATTTTTGGGAATCTTTGGATTTTTTCAGGGAGGTTTTTTGGGGGGAATGTTTCTGGATTTTTAGGGAGGTTGGATTTTGGGGGTTTTGAACAATTTTGGGATGGATTTTATGGGATTTTAGAGGTAGATTCTTGCGGGTTGGATTTTGGGGAAATGTTTCTGGACTTGGTGGAATTTTTTTGAATTTTGTGGGATATTTCTGAATTTTGGGGGGTGTTGGGTTTTTGGGGTTTGAGGGACTTTGAGAACGTTTAGGTGGGATTTGGAGTCGGATTTTTGATTTTTGAGATGTTGGATTTTTGGAAATGTTTTGGAATTTTTGGGGTTGTTGGATTTTTGGAGAGTTGGACACTGGAAGATTTTCAGAGCATTTCCCTGGAATTTTGGGGAAATCCTGCAGGACTTTTGGGGTTCTTGGGGATATTTTGGAATTTTGAGGGATATTCTGAGATTCTCAAAGCATTTTGAGAATATTTTAGTCAAATTTTGGGGGCAATTCCCAAATTCTGGGCTCCTCCTGATGTCAACCCCCCATCCCGAATTCAAAGGCATTGGGAATCCAGGAGCTCCCTCGGGGGCATTTGGGAGAGTTCTTGGAATTTGGGGGAATTTTGGGATTTTGGGGGGATTTCGAGGGGAGTCAGGTGGGGGTTGGGTTAGATTTTTGGGGGAGCGTTTCTGGATTTTTTTTGAGGGAAATGTTTCCAGATTTTTTGAAATGTTGCTGGATTTTTGGGGAATGCTTACTGGAGTTAAATTTCTGGGTTTTGGGGAGTGTTGCTGGATATTCTTGGGGACGTTTCTGGATATTTGGGGCAGTTGGACTTCTGGATCTTTTTTGGGGGAAAAGTCTGGAATTAGAGGGGAAATTCTGGATTTCTGGGGAACATTTCTAGACTTTTATGGGGAGTTGGATTTCTGGGGAACATTTCTAGACTTTTATGGGGAGTTGGATTTCTGGACTTTTTTTTTTTTCTTTTTTTGACTGTTTTTGGATATTGAGGGGTGTAGCTGGATCTTTTTGGAAATGTTTCCAGGTTTTTGGGAGGGAACACTCCTGGATTTTTGGGAGAAAATTTTTGGTTTCTTGGGTTTTTTGGGGAGTGCTTCTGGGTTTTTGAGAGAAGTTTCTGGATTTTTTTGGGGAACATTGCTGGATATTTGGGAATAGTGCTGGATTTCTAAGAGAGGCTGTTTCAGCGTGTTTTCGGGGGCGATGCTTCTGGATCTTTTGGATAACATTTCTGGATTTTATTGGGGAATATTTCTGATTTTGCGGGGGGAACATTTCTGGAGTATTTTTGGGGACATTCCTAGGTTTTTTGGGGGAACATTCCTGGATTTTGGGGAATATTCCGAGGTATCTGGGGGAACATCCATGATTTTTTCGGGCTCTCCTGACCCTGTTTCCCATCCCAGGTTCCCAGGGTTCAAGGAGGTGCGCCTGGTACCGGGGCGCCACGACATCGCCTTCGTGGAGTTTGACACCGAGGTGCAGGCAGGTGCTGCCCGCGAGGCCCTGCAGGGCTTCAAGATCACCCAGAGCAACGCTATGAAGATCTCCTTCGCCAAAAAGTGACCCAAAACACCCCCAACCCCACCAAAACACCTCCAACCCCCAAAAAAACGTGCCTGAAATCCCCTGAATTCCCAAAAAAATGCCTCAAACCCACCCCTAAATACCTGAAAACTGCCCCAAACCACCCCAAATCCCTCCAAAACACCCCAAAATCCCATAGGTACACCATAAAATCCCTCAAAACCACCCCAGAGCACTCTAAATCCCATAAAATTGCCCCCAAAACCCATAAAAATACTCCAAAAATCCCATAAAACTGCCCCAAAAATGGTCCCGTCCCTGCTCCAAACCCCCCATGTGCCCCCACTCCCCCAGGTAAGTTCAACTTGGCCCAAATCTTCCTTTTTTTAACCCAAATCCTCCTTTTTCCCACCCCTAATCTTCTTTTTCCCACACCAAATTATTTGTTTTCCACCCCAAATCCTGCTTTTTTACCCCAAATCCTTTGTGCCTCCCAAATCATCTCCCACCCCAAGTATCTGTTTCCCACCCCAAATCCTTCCCTGCCCACCCTAAATCCCTTTTTCCCACCCAAAATATCCTTTTTCAACCACAAATCCTCTTTTCCCATCCCAAATGCTTCCTTGCCCACCATAAATCCCCTTTTCCCACCCAAAATCTTTCCCCATTCTAAATCCCTCAATTCCCACCCTGATACCCCTTTTCCCCTCCCCACCCTAAATCCCCTTCCCCCACCCAAAACCCCTTTTTCCACCCCAAATCTTTTTTCAGCTTAACTCCTTCTTTTTCCACCCCAAATCCCCTTTTTCCCACCCAAAGTCCTTTTCCATCCCCTTTTCCCACTGCAATTCTGACCCCAAATCTTCAATCCCCACCCTAAATCCCCTTTTCTCACCCAAATCTTCTTTTTTTACATCCCAAATCCTTCTTCTTTCACCCCAAAATCTCCTTTATCCATCTTAAATCCTATTCTTTCCTCCCTAAATCTCCTCACCTGCAATCCTTCTTCTTTCATTCCAAATCCCCTTCTTTCACACTGGATCCCCACCCCAAATCCACTTTCTCAGCCCGCCAGGGGTTTTGTGGTTCCCAAGGGATGTTTGGGATCTTTCCCAGCATTGTACCCAGGGTCTCTCTGTAGACATTGCACCTGGAGCCTTCCCAAATAAACCCCACTGTATCCCCATGGCTGGAGTGGTTTTGGGGGGCGTTGGGGATTGGGGGATGTGACTCACCAAACTTGGGGATTGGGAGGATTTAATACTAAAATTTAGGGTTTGGCGGGGGTTTGACACCCCAGGGTTTGTGTGTGTTTGAGAATCCCAGGATTTGGGATTTGGGGGTTTTTGACCCCAAACTTTGGGAACTGGGGGTGTTTGACACCCTGGGGTTTGGGGTTTTGGGGTGTTTGAGAATCCCAGGATTTGGGATTTGGGGGGTTTTAACCCCAGGATTTGGGTATTGGGGGATTGGACCCCAGACTTTGCTGTTGAGGAGGGTTGGATACCCCAGATATTTCAAACCACAGGAGATGGGGATTAGGGGTTTTAACCCCAGACTTTGGGGATTGAGGGTGTTTGGCACCTCAGGATTTAGGATTTGGAGGTATTTGACCCCAGACTTTGCAAATTGGGGGTGTTGGACACCCCAAATGTTTTAAACCCCAGGATTTGGGGTCAGGGGGATTTAATCCCAACGTTTGGGAATTGAGGAGTGTTTGACATTCCGGGATTTGTGGGGTTTGATCCTAAAATTCAGGTTTCAGGGTGGAGGGGGGAGGTTGACATCCCAGAGTTTGGGTTTAGGGGTGTTTGACCCCCCCCCCAAGTGTTGGAGACCCCAGGATTTGGGGTCAGGGGAGTCTGACCCCAGGATTTGGGGTGTTTGATCCCCCAAGGTTTGTGGTCGGGGTTGAGATCGGAGCCATTCCGTGGAAACAGCGGTGGGATTGGGAACAGGATCAGGAATAGTATCGGGAAGAGGAGACACCCTGACCCAATAATCGTCCCCAACCCAGGGGAGAGACCTCACCCCAATCCTGGAATGGACCTATCCCCACAATCCTGCACTCCTCTCCATTCCCAGACCCCACCCCACTTACGGATCCTTCTCCACTCCCAGACCCTCCCCAGTTGCAGACCCTCCCTCATTCCCAGACCCTTCCCTACTCCCAGACCCTTCTCTCAATCCCAGCCCGCCCCAGTCCAGATTGGACCATCCCCAGCCCCTCCCTCATTCCCAGACCGAACCCTTCAATCCCTTTTTGGGGCGGCTCCTGCCCCTTCCAGCCCATTTTTGGGGCTTTCAAAAGGCTCCAGGGACCCTCCCCATTTTAGGGGTGTTGGGGTGACCCCAGGGCTGCACTGAGGGCCGAGGGGGGATGGAAAACCCCAAATCCGAGAGGCTCATGGGGGTCCTCAGTTCCTCCTGTCCCCACCCCAAAACAGATCCTGGCCAATCAGAGCACGCGGTGCTGATGACAAAGCAGTTGTCGGACGGACAGCGCCTGCGTCAGTTCCTTCTGTGATGGTCGTCAGTCTTCTGGTAGTCTTTTGATGAAGGCTTCTGTAGTCCTCCTCACGTTGGAACTTTTTACCTGTATCAGCAGTGCATGCCTGGTGCTTCTTGTTCTTCAGTCTAACCTGGTTTTAGCTGGTTTTGCAGTTTGCAAGTTCTGTTAAAACTTGCTATCTTGCTCTTGTTGGTGGTGTTTGTTGTGTTGCTTGCTCTGCTCTCTTGCTTTCTCTGCTGTCTCGCCTGCTTTAGCTGCACATTTCATTCCAGTGCTGCATGTGGTGAACCTTTCCTTGCACACTACTGAGGATTCCCCCCACCCCAGTGTCCCAGCAGCTCCATGCCCAACCAGGAGGAGCAGCAGGGCCAGGGTTGACAGGGCATCCCCCCTGATTTTGCCCCCACTGATGACACAGCCGGACACTTGGGAGGCTGCCTCAGGCTTTTTTGTCCACCAGCATCCCAGGAGGGAGCAGAAAATCCTCCTGCAGACGCTGATTCTGGAGGCTCGCAATGCTTCCTTGCCTCCATGAGGTTCTGTCAAGTCCCAGTGACACCTTAGTGCCGCATTGCTCCACAGCCTCACAATGCTCTCCTGGCTTCCATGAGGTTCCTCTGTGACCCACTTCAGCCTTGGCTCCATGAGGGTCTCTTGGGTTCCATGATGCTCCACTACATCCCAAGGGGCATCTGCGGCTCGGCTTTGGAGTCCTGCAAGATCCAAATATTTTCCCCCAAAACACACCAGCCCAGGGACTCCTAGCATATTTGGGCTGAGCTCCCGTTCCCCAGGCATCTGCATGGAACGCAAGTGACCGTTGTGACTCCATGGAATGTCACGGAACAAACTGTCACTTGTCAGAGAGCGGGGTGCCATGGAACCCAGGTGCCACTGGGACATTGCCACTGCCCATGGAACCAGGTGTCCATGTGACAGAGCCAGGCCTAATGGAACACAGGAGACCACTGTGACCCAATGGAAACTCACGGAACCAAGGCTCCATTGTGACACAGAGGGGCCTCATGGCACCAAGGAGACCATTGTGAGGCAATGGAATGTCTGGGAACAACGAGTAAATTGTCAACACAGCAGGGCCTGATGGAGCCCAGGTGCTGATGGGACATTTCCAAGGCTCCTGCAAGCAAGTGTCCATGGTGACAGAGCCAGGCCTAATGGAACACAGGAGAACATTGTTACCCAACGGAATCTCATGGAACCAAGTGTCCAGGGTTTCACAGTGCAGCTTCCTAGAGTGGTGAGACCATTGTGTTGCAATGGAATATCCTGAAACCAAGGCTCTGTTTTGACAAACCTGGGCTTTGTGAAACCCAGGACACCACTGTGATGCAATCAAATCTCAAGGAACCAAGGGTCAACTGTCAACACATCAGCTTCTCAGGAAACCACAGAGGACATTGTGACACCGTGGAATCTCATGGAACCAAGTCTGAATTGTTACAGAGAGGGGCCTCATGGGACCCAGGAGACCATGGTAACACCATGGAATCTCATGGAAGCAAGTGTCCCGGGTTTCACAGAGTGCTGAAGACCATTGTGTCACAATGGGAACACATGGAACAAGGGCTCCATAGTGACCCAGCAGGGCCTCATGGAATTCCAGAGACTATTGTGATGGAATGGAAACTCCTGGATTCAAGGGTCCACTGTTTTGCAGCAGGGCCTCATGGAATCCAAGGAGACCACTGTGATACAATGGAATCTCTAGGATTCAAGGATCAATTGCCAACACATCAGGTAATGCTTTTTCTCTTCAAGCTTGGTCTTATAAGCTCTCAGAGATAAGCATTATACCCTTGATAGCTCAGCTACCTCAGGTGGCATAAAAGAAGCAGGATGGCTCCTGTGACAGTGTTGGAAGCAAAGAGTTTTTAATAAAAGGCAAAATAAAAAAGCTCTTTACAGAGAAAAACCGAGCCAGGGCAAGAGGTTCTTGCTCCTGCTAAAACACTTCACAAAAGCCATTACTTCTTTTGTTCTCTTCTTTTTCTAGTGAATTGCTTAGGCGGGACTTTTCGGCTCCTGTCCAGTTAGCTATCCTTAAGTTTGAGGTGAAGTCCCCAAGGTCCTATGAGGTGTCTTTTAACCAAATTGAGGAGAGAAACTTCTGGGCTTTTTTCCTTTTTAAGGGGACAAAGGGTAACTTGTTTACTCTGTCAGCAGGGGGCACATTCCTACACACAGTGGATGGAGATAAAGACATGGGCTAAGACAAACCCATCTGTGGGATTGATTTTGCTCAAGGACCTGTTTACACTTGGTGGGTAATGCAGAAAGATGAAGAAGTGCGTTGTGAACCACAGGGAAACCTAGTCTTAAGTGAGAACTGTGTATAAAGTTTCATTGTGTAGAATTTATTGATGTGGATATGATGAAGATGGTAATATAACACAGGGTGGATGATGTCCTAGGTGGTAAGATATGTGTGTGTCAGAACCCAGAATGTCCCTCGGACATTCTTGGATGTTCCAGGCCCAGGTCAGAAGCATTTGAGACCCTGACATGCAGCCAGAAACCCCTGTGGCTTTGAATCTGATCCATAGAACAATTTACCAACCTTGCAGGAGGAACAAGAAATCAAAAAAATTTAGATATTATAGTAGAAGTAGTCACAAAGTGAAAGGAAGAATCTTTGGGTGCTGTATAGGGGGGTTTTAGGCCTTGTACAGAGGGGGTCTAAGTTTTGTACATGGGGGTCAGAAGTTCTAAGATGGAGGGATTTGGGTGTGCCCTGTCCTCCTTCTTTCTCCTTCCTAACCTCCATGTTCATGGTGATGTTGGCACTTACAGATTGGTTTAGAGTAGAAAGTCACCATTCAATATAGGTAATAGGCATTGGGGAAAAACCATAAACATTTAACACGTAATGTATGATATACAAGATGGTACCAGCCCCCGGGGCAGTCAGAGTGTGTCAGAGTGTGTGTGTGTGTGCATTTGTCTGACCTGCTGAATGGACTGCAGCAGTTCAGAAAGAAAATCTTTTAGATAACATACAATAAACTACCTTGAGACTGGACAACTGCCAGGTGAGCCCTGGCATGTGTGTATTCTATTTCCCATCGGTTAGAGGTGGGACAGTTATCTTCTGTTAATTGGGCAGTTTTCTTTATCTCTTCCACAACCAATCCGCCCTCTGGGGAGATGTCTTCTGTTAATGGACCATTGAGTCCTACTGCATGGCTGATAAAATTGCATCATCCCATTGTGAGATATTCCGCCCAGATGGAGGAGCCAAGCACTCCTTCCTGGATATAGTCTGAGATTTGGAACACCACAGCAGCCTTTCCCCATTGGATTCCCAGAGGAGCACCTTTCTTCTTCACTGGATTCCCAGAGGAAGATCAGGCCCGTCTACACCACCACTGGATCTTCAGAGGAAAACTCCACCCTTCTACAGGATCCCTGCTCCAACAGAACCACACCTGTCAGTGCAGAAGGGCTGCAGCCACCATTCAGTGGGACTGCTACCAACACCCTGACCCACAGGGTGTCAGGTGGTATTCTGACTGTCAGTGGGTTTTTTTTTTGTACTATTGCATTTGTATTTTTAGTTTTCCTGGGAAAGAACTGTTATTCCTATTCCCATATCTTTGCCTGAGAGCCTCTTAATTTCAAAATCATAGTAATTCGGAGGGAGGAGGTTTGCATTTTCCATTTCAAGGAAGGTTCATGCCTTCCTTAGCAGACACCTGTCATTTCAAACCAAGACAGCATGTTAGCCTGAAGGATTGTGGTCTTGCCTGACAGCTCTTGGATGTGAGTGCTGCAACTCCAGTGGCACATGGGACACATCACTGGCTGAGGGGAGCTAGGTTTGTCAAATTAATTGGAAAGGCTCATTCAAATTAGAACCCATGCTGTCTTCTGTCACCTTGTCTGCAAAGGGCCCTTTCAGGTAGGATTACAGAATACATTTTGCATTTTTTAATTAAAAAGGAAAGGAAGAATTGTCCCAGTATTGTCACAGTACTGTGGTCTATAGCTGGATAACATAAATCCAGCCATAACACATATCCAATTTGGCTAGCCTGGTTCATTCCAGAAAATAAATCCCTGAATAGGTTGGATTCAAACCTTTTCAGGGGACCCTCAGCCAGCCTTGTTCAAGCTTATATGCAGGCACACCACTGGCCAGAGATCTGGGTAGAGAGATCCCAACCAATCAGCTGTTAAGCCTGGCAGTTTCAAAACTCCTATATAAGGAAACTTCATAATAAACTGTTGCTGTTGTCACATGTATTTCTAAGAGTTTGTTTTGTCCCTGTCTCCAACCAACAACCTCACGTAACACATCACAATGGTCTCCTGGGTTCCATGAGTCCCTATTGTATCCCAATGGAGCCTTACTTCCAAGAGATTCCATTGGGTCACAAGGGTCTTTTGGGTTCTTTAGGCTGCACTGTGTCACAGTGGACACTGGGTTCCACCAGCCCTAGTAATGTCCAAGTGGTTCCCTTGGGTGGGGTCTATGATGGCAAAGATCCACCTGCAAACCCTGCACGATCCCACACTGGAGCAGATCAATTCCCAAAGGAAGCCGTGACCCTGTGTGAAGCCTGTGCTGGAGCAGACTCCTGGGAGGACCTGGGGAACCCTGGAGCGAGGAGCCCACCTGGAGCAGGTTCCTGGGAACATTTAGGATCACATGGGGTCCCACATTGGAGCAATTCCTGAAGAACTGACCCCATGGGTGGGACCCACAGGAGGAGGGAAGGATCTGACTCCTCTTCCTGAGGAGGACCCTGACCCCCATTCCTGTCTCCCTGTGCTGCTGGGAGGGAAGATGGACAGAATTGGGAATAAAGTGGGACTTGGGTTTGGGAAAAGGTGGCTTAGGATTTATTTTCCTTCTCATTTTTGCTTTTGGATTCTGACTGGGGATAAATCCATTTAGTATCTCCCAGCTGAGTCCCTTTTGCCCAGAATCCATAAGGGATCTCTCCATGACCTTCTCATTACTTAGGAGCCTTTCCTTGTATTTTATCCCCATCCAGGTGTGGAGGGCAGGGAGAAAATCAGATCCACTGGGACACCCACAGTCTCCAGTGTAGCAGTCAGAGGCTCTGGAAGGCCTCCATGGTGGTCACTAGCCTAAGATAAGAAATGCAGAGTCATGATGAGTGGAACAGAGCTGCCCCTCTTCCGCACATCAGACCCCTGTTATCTCTCTGTAAGGCTATAGGTCGTATTCTCCTCGACCCCAGCCATTGGAGGATTTCCAATCCCCCAGTAGCCTACATAAACCCTCACCTCTGCCCAGTTCAGTGGAAGAGCTGTCACTGGAACCCTTTGCAGAAGCTGCCAATAAAGACATCTCTGCGGAACTCCACACAGCCTTCACCTCTTTCCATCCCTGCATCTGCCGAGACACTTTGCGAGCACAGAGCTGAAATCACTGAGAGCTGAAATCACTGAGAGCTGAAATCACAAGTGCTCGCTAAAGTTGCCAGCGGCTTGGAGCTAGCCGGGGAGCCCAGACAGGCTGCGCCTCATCAGCACAGTGCTATCCGGGACACCTACGGCGGCTGCTGCCCGGGGGGCCAGACGGACCCCCAGGACTCCAGACCGCGATATCCAGGACACCCAGAGATGGAACAGCCATGAGCCTGAGATTTGGCTCCATGAGATGTCTGGAATCCTTTGGGATGATCCTGTTCCATGCCTCTCTTGATGATCTGGATGAAGGGATTAAGGGCCCTCTCAGTAAACTGATGGATGAGACCAAGTTGGGCGGAATGTGGACGTGCTGGAGGGCAGGAAGCTCTGCAGTGGGATCTAGACAGGCTGGAGCCATGGGATCCATGGGACTGATGGTGTGAGATAGGCACAGGAGGGTGTGAGGGTCAACAGGGATGAGTGTCAGAGTCAACCCCATGGAATGTTCCAGGTTGTGGGAAGAGCAACTGGGAAATTGGGAAAGGACCTGGAGGTGCTGGGAACAATGGCTGGATGCCAGTCCAGGTGTGCCTGGGTATATCCATATGTATCTACATGTGTCCAGGTGGTCAATGGTACCTGGCTTGTATCAGGAATTGTGTCCAGCAGGATCAGCCCAGGGATTGTCTCCATGTACCTGCCACAGATGAGGCTTCACCTGGAATCCTGGGGCCTGTGGTGGGCCCCTCACAAGGACACTGAGGGGCTGGAGCATGTCCAGAGTTGCGAACGGAGCTGGGGGAGGGGCTGGAGAACTCCTGAGGGTGCTGGGGCTGGGTCAGGTAGAACATGAGGAGGAATTTTTCCATATAAATGGGTTGTTAAAGATTAGGAGGGAGCTGGGAATGGGGTGGAGTCCCCAGTCCTGGAGGGGTCCAGGGAACACCTGGACGTGGCACTCCAGGTCTGACAAGGTGGGATCGGGCACAGGTTGGACTTGATGATCTCTCAGGGATTTTCCAGCCTGGCCTCCTTTCAGCTGGAGTTAATTTCTCCTCAGAAACTGTTCCAGTGCTATGGTTTGGATTTGGAAGGAGAACAGTGTTGATAACACAGCAATGGTTTGGGTTTTGCTAAGTCAGGGTTATCCTGACTCAAAGACATTTCTTCTCTCCTGCTCTGCCAGTAGGAGGTTCCCAAAGGAAACAGTGAAGAAGCCAACTGGGACATGTTGACTGAACGTGACTGAACGAGCCAAAGATATCTTCCACAGCACGGAATGTCACTGCCACCTCTGAACTGTGGGGAGTTATGAAGAAGGGCCAATCTGGGTTGGGGAAGGGGGGGTCTGGCATTGGTCAGAAGATGCTGAGCAATTGCATTGGGCATCACTTGGGGTTTTTCCCCGTTTTATTATATTTTGTTGCTGTTATTATTTTAATTTTTACATTTTTACTGTATTTTATGTGACATTCTCTGGACAGAAAGACGTAATTCTGTCTCTCAGGAGAAGCACAGAGAGAAGAAGAGAAAACTATCTTGGCTCCTTTGTTTTCTCCATGTGGAATGTGGTATGGAGATTGTTTACCTGAAGTGACTGCTTGATTGGATTCTGGTGAAGGGGTGAAGGTTGTTTGGGTTCAATGACCAATCGGATCCAGCTGTGTCTCAGACTCTCAGCAGAGAGTCATGGGTTTTGCAAGTTTTGTTAGTTGATAGTTAGGTAAGTAAGAAGTATGTATGTAGAACAGGATAGTATATCTTTAAATAGTATATTAATGTAATATAGTATAGTTTTAATGAAGCTATACTTCAGCCTTCTGATCTGGAGCCAGACATCATCATTTCTTCCCCATCGGGGTTCCGGTGATTTTACTATAAGTGGTGAACCCTGACGTTGGCTGAAGAACCAGGACCTGGATGGATCTGATCGGGTCCACAGCCGAGATTGAACACGAGAGGTTATGCTGAATCCTCTCAGAAGGTGTGTCTGGAGACCCTTTGAGGTATCGGGATGACAGACGCTGCAGAGATGCTCCCTAGGACCCTGTGGAGCCTCGAGAAACCTACTTGCAACTGGACATGGCTGCTTTCCCTGGAAAGGTACTGATAGCCTTCCCCCGTCTCCCTAGAGAGGAGACCCGGTCTCTTCTGACCATGTTCTGGCCCTGTAGCCCTAGTGGCTGAGGTGGGGAAAGCTCTTCTGACAATAGTACTGCCCCTGCCCTGGAGTGGACTTAGCTTTGGGAAGAGATGTCTGCAGATTTGAGCATCAATTTTCTTTGGGAGACCTCTTCATTTTGGACCCGTGGAGAGCTCTGGTTCAAGCACATGGAATTTTTAATCTCCGACAATGATTTATATGACTTTTTTGAATGGGCAAAGGCTCATGCCTTGGGGGGCTTGGCTTCCCCTCTGGATCTGTAGACCTGGGATTACCTGGGTCTCGCCCTTGTGAAGCAGGTCAGACGAGATGTCAGAGCATCTTGACACCTGCCGGTTTTTGTGATGCTTTTCCAAATTGCGCAGGGGAAGACCCTATGGGAAAGTGTGTCTGATTTGGTAGGTGCGTTCGCTTTGGATTTGAGGAACTGCCTCACGCTGGGCGGGGGACCATCAGCTTCCCCAAGGACAGAAACTGCTGGTCCCCATCCTCCTCGCACTGCGGGGTGGGGCCGCTTTGCCCACGCCACAGCCAGAGCAGTTTTCCCGGAGGAGAGACTCCTCGGAGCATGCGCAGGAAGGGCCATTTCCACCCCCTCCTCCTTCTCCCCGTGCGGCATGTGGGTGGGCTTCACCACTGGGGTCACCCTCCCCTCTGGCCCGGGAGGGTGCGGGGCAGCTCCCACCCCCGGCAAGAGCAGCAGCCCCGCCTCCTGCCCCGCTCCGCCTTCAGCTCCCCCCGCCGCTTCGCCCACCAGTCCCAGCTGCCGCTCCGCCTCCGGCACCGCCCGTCATTGCTCCGACCGCAGCAGCCGTGCCTCTGGCAGCCGCAGAGACACCGCTTCCTTCTACTGCACCCCCCCCCCCCCCCCCCCGGAGCTGAGAGAAAGACCCGCTGCTCTGTCAATGGTGGCTGTGCCCCCCACGCCAGCGGCCAGTCCCACCGTGGCGCCTGGCCCCACAGTGCCGGAAGCGGCTGTTCTCTTTGCACACCACACCACGGAGGGAGAATGCCTGCAACCTGCGGTAGCTGCAACCTCCACTCCGCAACCTGGCTCTGCAGCGGCTTCGCACTGCCCCCTGCTGCCTTCAGAAGCCAGCCCACGCTCGCGTCGCAGCCTGCCTCAGAGCCGGCAATTGATCCATCGGCGGCAATGCCTGTGGCGCCGGCCGAGGACCTCCCCTCGCTGGCTCCGGCCCTAGAGCTTGAAACTGGTTCATTGGCCGTGGCGCCCGCCTTGCTGCTCCCAGCTGCCCCCTTACCACCTGCTGATTCTATCGGGTCACCAGGCACTGCAAACGGTGACAGCAGTGAGCACCAACAGCCTAGCCCTGGGCAGGGGTGTGCACCCGTGGCTGAGCGCCAGCCTGATCATGCTGTGGAATCTGAAGATTCCTCTGGGGGAAACACCTTCCCTGCCATGCCCTGGGGCAGCCCGTGCGTCCCGCTCCCATTTCGGGGGCAGGGGCAGCGGCATCCCTAGAGGCTGTGGCTTCAGCCGCGCCTGGGTGGGGTGGGAGGCAGACGACATGCTGGAGGAGTTGCCATGACACTGGCTGCATGGCGGGGGCAGGCTGTGAAGATGAAGACCCCATCCCGCCGGCTGGGCTTGAGTCGCTTGGGCCACCCACCAGGGGACGGGCCACCACCCCACCTGCCGCCAGGTCTGGGCTCCTCAGTCCAGGCCCCCATGCCGGGGCTCCCATGCCCCCCACCGATAGGTTTGGGATCCTTGTTCGGCCCACCCAGGCCAGGTCCACCGTCCCGCCCAGCACCGCAGGGTCTTAAGACTTGCTGCTGCTGTTCTGACAAAGAGGGAAAAAAAAAAAAATAGGTGGAAAGACCTACCACCTCAAAGTACTGGAAAGCTACGAGTCAGCCTGGGCCAAAGTGGTTGAATTAAGGGCTGTGGCCATGGCATTCCAGAGATTTTCTCAGTTCTTTTGAATTTGGTGGTGGGTTTTGTACAGAAAAGGTATTTCTGCAAACCATCCAATTAGAGCTGGGGCTGTGGCCAGGTCCTGACTCCATCTGGGTGGGAGATGGTTGACAATCAACCCAGTTGTTTTCTGCATCCAAGTCAACGGGAGTTTAAAGATCATGATACAAACATGATTTTCCAATGCTGCTGATTTGAGGTTTATCAGCTGTTGCAGACACTGGGATGATATTTAATGTTTTAGTGCTTGATAATTATATGACGTCATATTTGATGGATTTCTAATAGTTGTTGGACTTTCTTCAGCTGTTCTCTGTTTCAGGATACAGCAGTTCTCTGTTTCAGGACTGAGAAGGACTTTCAAGGATGTCAAATGTTATAAATTGAGGCGAATAATTTGTTCAGCTTTTCGAGAGTCAATCAGAAATTTATTGATTACAGCAAGCAATGGCAAGCAAACAGCACTGGGTACAGCCGGGGAGTCAGCGCTCCGCCAACGGCTCACGCCGTTTCCCCCTTCCCACAGTCTTTTTATACTCTCTTTCTTCCGTGTCCGCGGTATCTCTGGGTGTACTCTGCGCTTGCGCCCTCTGTTGCTAGGGGGTCTTCTTTTACTCTCTGGTGGTCGTTTGAGGAAGGCTCCTCTCTTCTTCCTCGGTGGAAGTCCACGGCCCTGTAATGGTCTTTTCCATATAAGGTTATATGTTATATGCGCATAAGTTCAAATCCTATTATCTACACAAGGTTTCCCCTTTGGTTTCCTGTTATTTACACAAGGCTTCCCCTTTTTGTCTTGATGAACAAAGTCTTTTCTAACTTATCACATCAAAGATCAACATCTCCAGTCAATGGACCTTCTCCTGAGACTCAGCTGTTTGGACTTTGAAACATGAGCATTCTTTGCATTGTTGTTTGTGTTTCTTATATTGTAAGCCTTGTTTTAGAGATTTGATAGAAGTAGATGTTCTACAGGTCAATGATCAATCTCCTTGATCATTCTACATCACCACTTGATTGAGGTTCTGCTTGACAACCAACAAATTGTTAAGGAAACCTCTTGAGATGTGTTTGCTCTCTCTTCTGCAAGGGCCCCACAGAAGAATTGCAAACACAGCTTTTAATTTTATTATAGTAAACGGGGAGATGTGACATTCACATTCTCTGGACAGAGAGACATAATTCTGTCTCTCAAGAGAAGCACAGAGAGAAGAAGAGAAAACAATCTTTATCTCTGCTCCTTTGTTTTCCCCATGTGGAATGTGGTATGGAGATTGTTTACCTGAAATGATTGCTTGATTGGATTCTGGTGAAGGTTGTTTGGGTTCAATGACCAATCGGATCCAGCTGTGTCTCAGACTCTCAGCAGAGAGTCAAGAGTTTGTTAGTTAGATAGTTAAGTAAGAAGTATGTATGTAGAATAGGACAGTATCTCTTTAAATAGTATATTAATGTAATATAATATAGTTTTAATAAAGCTATCCTTCGGGCTTCTGATCTGGAGCCAGACATCATTTTTTTCTCGTCTGGGGTCACCTGTTTTACTATATTTTCCTTTGTATTCAATTCTTAAACTGTTCTTATCTCACCAGAAGTTTTACTTTGATTCTCCTCCCCTTTCCACCAGGGTTGGAGGTGGGGGAAGAGAGGAGGGTTGAGTGAGTGGCTGCATTATGTTTTAATCTCCTGCTGGGCTAAAAGCCAAGACAGCTCCTGGCTGCACCTGAGACTCCTCCAGGCATCTCCTGGAGCCTTTTCACATCTCCTCAAGGGAGCTGAGATCCCAGGGAGCAGCCCCAGATTCCTCCAGGGGAACTGCCTCAGATGATTTTTCCCCTCTTGCAAGGAACTGTAGCTTCCTGGATTCAGCTGAGATTCCTCCCAGGATTATTCTGTAATCTTTTGAGCTCTCATTTTGGCACCTGAGTTGATAACCATGGGCCCACAATCTTCTAGGGATGGTTTCTAATATGCTTTTTCTCCTTAGGAGGTAAATTTTTGTTCCGGAATCCGCCCAAGACTCCTCCCTGGTATGTTCCAGAGTCTTCACACCTCCTTGAGGAAGCTGAGATCCCAGAAGGCAGCCCCAGATTCCTCCAGGGAAGAATCCCAAGATGGTTTTGCTCATTTGGAAGTATTTCTCTATGCCAGAATGCACTGGAGACTCTTCCTGGAATCTGTCAGTCTTTTCCTCTCAGGTGTCGGCATTTGTTATCCCAGGTAGCAGCCCCAAACTGCTCCAAGGCACATACCTGAGGTGGTATTTGTCTTTTTGTGGAAATTGGATATTCTGTGATCTACCTGACATTGTTCCAAGGAATCTTCCAGAGTCTTGACCTCCAATTTGAGGGCAACAAAAATGTCCATCAGCTCCATATTGCTCCAGGAAAGCTGACCATGATCAATATTTGCTTTTGCAGTGAAGCTGCATCTTCCAGGATTGTCCTGAGACTCCTTCCAGGCCTCGTCTGGAGTGTCTTCCAGCCTTGGAAAAGGAGCTGAGACCACAGAGAGCAGCTTCAGAGGGCTCCAGAGAAGCTGCCCAAGGGGATTTTGTGCCAGGAAAGAGGGAGCTGTGCAGGCCTGGAGGAGCACAGTCACTACACCCTGCTATGGTGACTCAGGAGCAGCTGAATGTGGTTCCTCTTGTGCCAGGGGTGCATCTTGTGTGCCCTGCTTGGGGCAGCTGAGAATGTGGCTTGAGGAGCAGCTGAATGTGCCTGTGGCTGCAGGCTCTTTGTCTGGGGTGCTGCTGGCCACAGAGGCCACCTTGGCCTCCTAGTGTGGGGCGGGCAAAGGGCTGGGCAGCAGCCCTGTTGGTGCCAAGCGGCAGGTGGGCCTGGCTGCAAGGGCCAGCCAGGACAGCAGCTGCCCCACTGCGGCCCTTGTCCCCACCAGGACCCCTGGGCCAAGCTGCGATGGCTCCACTGCTGCTGGAGCTCAGGGGCTGCAGGCCCATGGCAGCATGGCCCTGTCCCCATGGAGGGACCAGGCCTGGCCCTTGCTTCCCCAAGGCTGCCGCTGCTGCAGCTGCGGCCGGAGGAGGAGGCAGTGTGGAATGGAAGCAGCGGCCTCTCCCTCCTGCCCTGTCCCTCAGCCAGTGCTGCCCTTGGGGTGCTAGGCCTTGGCTTCCTCTTCTCCCTGGGCATCCCCTGCCACCCACCCGCCCAGGGTGTCCCAGGGAGCTGCTGCCCCTGAGCCAGGGGCTCTGCTCTGCTGCCCTGGGCACCCCGGGGCTCCCGAAACACCCCACGGCCCAGAGTGTCACAATGTCCTCTTGGTTCCATCGGGCCCTGCAGTGTCACAGTGCTCCCTGAGGCCCCATATCACCCAGCCCAGGCCATTGCCATGGTTCCAGTATGAGCCCAGTGACTCCCAGTCTCTTTCAGTACATCCCAGTTGCCCCCATCATGTTCCCAGTTACTCCCACTTCCTCCCAGTTGCTGCCAGCGTGATTCCAGTTGCCCACAGCCACTTCCAGTCACCCTCAGTGTGGTTCCAGTTGCTCCTAGTACATCCCAATGGCTTTCAACATGGTCCAAATTGCCCTCAGCATGCTTCTCACCACTCCCAGTGTGACACCAATCCCCCTCAGTGTTGTCCCAGTTGGCTCCAGCATGGTTCCAGTCTCTCTCAGTTCCTCCCAGTATGATCCAGTTGCACCCAATTGCCCTTAATTGTCTTGGTTTAGGGTAAATTTGGGAGAGAATTTCTGAAGGGGTTCCTCTAGAAAGCAGATTCAAGCAGCCTCTCCCCCAACTGGTTCGGGAAAATATTTCCTTGGAGAAAGGTGGAAAAAAAAATCTGTTTATTTAACAGGCAAAGAATTCACTAGCACAAAAAATGAACAATATTAAATAATAAAATCTCTTGCTGCTCCAAAAGAGGTGACAAACACAGAAAGTGCCCTCTATGGGCTGTGGCTTGGCTCACTCAGTCTCTTATCAGTCCCTCCAGTGCTGCAAATGCTGAGGCCCAGGCTCAGCCCAGTGGGCTACAGGTGCGAGCTGCCACTGGTCTTTTGGGTGTTCAGTCTAGAGCAGGTTTAAACAGGTCTAAGGAAAAAAAAAAAAAAACCACAGTCTAGGGAACTTCTCTGACTCAGCTAGCTAAAAACTAACTAAAAGCAAAGGAGAGCTCTGGCCCGCCGTCTGTCTGTCTGCAGAAAACACAGTCCAAGAGCAGGAATGTGGAGGAGTGAGTGCAATTTTTGAAAACAAACTGCGTGCTTCTTCTTCCCCCACTTCGCTCTCGCAACCAGTCTCAAAGGTGCAAAACTTATTTCTGGGATAAACAGACAAATGGGGATACAAGCATCAAAAAGTCACCCCAGGGCATTCTACGCCTTATCCCCATATTGTTAGCTTACTACTAAAACTAATATATATACTAACTCTACAAACACATACATTATACATACATATATATATATATATATGCACACACAGTGTAGAGCTATATATAGACAATGGCAGTATCATTTAGTGATATTTACACTAACAATAACAGTGATATTTACACATAATTCTCAAGAATCAGATCTCCTTGAGGTACACTGTTGTTTTATCTTTTTCTATTATCTACTATGTGCAACTTGGTCTCTGAGCAAAGACAACCCAACAAATGGGTTTGTCTGTACTCAAGGCAGAATTGATCTAAACTGTCTTCCCTAACAAACTTTTGACATTTACTACTGGGACTAGGTGGCCTTTGCTAGATGCTGCTCTCAGTTTTTGAAGGATTCCCCTACCCAATCTTTTTAAGGTAGTTTTTAACAGTCTATTGTACTTCTCTACTTTGCTTGCAGTTAGTGCATGGTAGGGGATATGGTACATCTACTCAATGCTATGCTCCCTAGACTAGGTGTTGATAAGGCTGTTCTTGAAATGAGTCTCATTGTCTGACTCGATCTTCTTAGGGGTACTATGCTTCTAAAGGATCTGCTTTTCAAGGCTTAGGATGGTGTTTCAGGCCATAGTGTGAAGCATAGGGTAGGTCTCTAGCCATCTTGTGGTGGCTTCTACTACTGTGAGCACATAGCCCTTACTTTGGCATGTTTAGGGCAGTGTGGTGTGGTCAATCTGCTAGGCCTCTCTATACTTATATTTGCACCACCACCCACTATACTCTAGGGGCTTCACCCACTTGGCCTGTTTGATGGCAGCACATGTCTCACAGTCATGGCAGCACAGTCTCACATGCAAAATACTGTCTATAGTTAGGTCTACTCTTCAGTCTCGTGCCCGCTTATAGGTGGCATCTCTACTTTGATGACTTGAAGCATCATGAGCCCATGTTGATAGGAACAACTCTTTCTTGTGTTGCTAATTTAAGTCTATCTTTGACACTTCTATCTTTGCATCTTGATCTACCTGCTGATTGGTTTAGTGCTCTTTATTGGCTCTAGTCTTGGGGACATGGGCATCTATATGGCGGACTTCCGCAGGTAGTTTCTCTACTTTGGTAGCGATATCTTTCTACTCATCAGCAGCTTAAATTGGTTTTCCTCTACGCTGCCAATTAGCCTTCTTTTATCTTTCTAGCCAAACCCACAGGGCATTGGCTACTATCTATGAATTAGTGTAAAAGCAGAGCTTTGGCTACTTTTCTCTTTCAGCAATGTCTAGGGCCAGTTGAAGAATTTTGAGTTCATCAAGTTGGCTTGATCTACCTTCTCCTTCAGCAGCCTCTGCAACTTGTTGTGTGGGGCTCCAAATGGCTGCTTTCTACTTTTGTTTCATCCCTACAATGCAACAAGAACTATTAGTAAAAAAAGCATAAAGTATTTCTTTTGTTGGCAGTTGCTTGTACAGTGGATCTTCTTCAGCCTGTGTCACTCGCTCTTATTCTTCTTTGTCTACAAGACCAAAGTTTTCACTTTTAGGCCAATTTGTAATTATCTCTAAAATCTCAGGGTGATTTAGTTTTCTAATATAGGCGCGCTGTGTGATGAGGGCAATCTACTTGCTCAATGTGTCATTGGTGGCATGGTGGGTAGAGGAAACTTTTGCTTTGAACATCCACCCCAGCACTGGTATTTGGGGTGCCAGGAGGAGTTATGCTTCAGTGCTTATTACCTCTGAGGCAGCTTGAGCTCTTTCATAGGCTGCTAAGATTTCCTTCTCTATTGGAGTGTAGTTGGCTTCAGACTCCCTGTAGCTTCAAGTCTAAAATCTCAGTGGTTCACCTCAAGTCTCATCAGGCACCTTCTGCCAAAGGCTCCAGGAGAGACCATGGCTCCCGGCTTCAGAGTAGAGCACGTTCTTCACATTTGGTCTTGTCTTGATTGGACTAAGGCCTACCGCATGAGCGATCTCTTGCAGAATTTGGGCAAAGGTTTGTTGCTGTTTAGGGCCCCACTGGAAAGTGCTCTTAATGTGGGTGACCAGGTAGAGAGGGCTCACAATTTGGCTGTAATCAGGAATGTGCATTCTCTAAAAACTTATGGTGCTTAGGAAAGCTTGCATTTCTTTCTTATTGGTTGGTGGAGACATTGTTGTGATCTTGTTGATGACATTGGTGGGAATCTGGCACTATCCATCTTGCCACTTTACTCTCAGGAACTGGATTTCTCAAGCAGGTCCCTTAACTTTGCTCTTCTTGATGGCAAAACTGGCCTTTAGGAGGATTTGGATGATTATCACTCCTTTCTCAAGCACTTCTGCTGCCATGTTCTCCCACACAATGATGTCATCGACGTACTGTAGTTGTTTTGGAGCCTCATCTTTTTCTAGTGCAGCCTGGATCAGTCCATGGCAGATGGTAGGACTGTGCTTCCACCCCTGGGGCAGTTGGTTCCAGGTGTACTGCACACTCCTCCAGGTGAAAGCAAACTGAGGCCTGCATTCTGCTGCCAAAGGAATGGAGAAAAATGCATTGGCAATGTCAATAGTGACGTCCTACTTTGCTGGACTCCAGCTCGTAATGGAGCTCTAACATGTCTGGCACAGCAGCACTCAATGGTGGAGTCACTTTATTCAAGGCAAAATAGTCTACAGTTAATCTCTATTCTCTTTCAGATTTTCACATAGGCCAAGTGGGGCTTTTGAAGGGTGAGTGGGTTCTGCTGACCACCTCTTGACTCTCTAGCTCACAGATCATTTAGTGGATGGGGATCACAGCATTTTGAGTTGTTCTATACTGTTGGTGGCACTATCGAGGTGGCAATGGGTACTCATTGTTCTTCTACCTTCAGGAGTCTTACTGAAGATGGGTTCTCTGATAGTCCAGGCAAGGTGTTTAATTGTTTAATGCCTTCTGTCCTAAAAGCCTACTTGAGTCTTTTTGGGTCTTTGAAATACCCACTTCGGAGGAAGTTTATGCCTAAAATGCATGAGGTCTTTGGGCTAGTCAGAATAGGGTGTTTCTTCCACTCATTTATAGTCAGGCTCACCTCAGCTTCCACTAAAGTAAAATCCTGTGATCCCCTTGTCATGTCAGCAATAGAAACAGATTCTACCCCACATGGCTTGATGGGATTAATGTGCACTGTGCACTAGTGTCAACTAAGACCTCATATTTTTGTGGTTCTGATGTACTAGGCCAACGATTCTATACAGTCTAAAGTACACGGTTTTCTCTAGCCTCTACTTGGCTAGAGATAGGGCCCCTCTAAGCCTAGTTATCCTTCTTTCCCTGGGCATATGTCTTGGAGGTTCCTTCAAGGGGACATGTCGTCATCATCATCATACTTGGCAGTTCAGCTATGGGCTATTGGAGCTGCTTCTTTTTTGGTGGAACTTCTTCTCTGAGTCTTGCTGTCTTTCAATTCAAGCACCCATTATGCCAGAGCAGCTGTAGATTTTCTATCTCATCTCCTCCTGTTTTCTTTACAATCATGCAGGATTGTAAAGCTTAGCTCATGGGGGTGTACCTTCTGTCTCTATTTGGGAGACATCTGCGTTTGGTACTAGAACTTCTGATCTGTACTGCTGAGATTTGGAGAAAGCCATCTTTCATCTCTTCTCTAATCTCTTCTCTGAGTTTCTTGTGATTCTCTTTTATCTTCTAGTTTCTGCAGGCATGTTTCTACAGCTGTGATTCTTGCATGTGTGGGGCTATGCACAGCATCTGCATATATTAAGAGCTGTGGAGGCCAGAAAGCTGGCCAAGGATAAGCCTGCTGCACTCCCCTGGAGAACCAACCTGCAAGCCATAACCTTCCTGGTAATGCTGAGCAAAAATATTCCCCCCAGAAGGCTTTATTACCCTGTGTTGATTCTTTATACCCCATTGGTCCTTCCCCTTTGTTCCGTCCCCATGCCCTCATCCTATTCATCCTACTGTTCTGTCCTGCCCCTCGCTACTTCTATATAAACCCCTATTCTCCCTGCCTGTTTGTCTCTTCATCCCTGCACCACCTTCAAGGAAGAAACACAATAAAGGCTCTCCTTTGAACTCCATACAAAGACCCCGTCTCTTCTTCTGCATCACCCAGATCCAAAAGGAGCTGAAATCACTTGGCAGCGCGGGATGTGTCTGTGCCCCCAGGACGTCCTTCTAAGGATGCTTCTTCAGGAAGGCTGCAGCACTCTGACCATCATCTGCCACCGTGACATGGAGCTTCTTTGCTATACAAGCATGGTCTCCTCCCTGTCATCCCACTTCATTATTGCTAAAGCAGAAACATATTTTTGTGGCTCAAGTTGTACAAGTTTTTGCCACATCACGGATGTACATGGTACTAAGTCTGTATTTACAGTGTCTAGGTCATCTGAGAAGACAATCGCTGCCACTGCCATTTCTCTCAAGCATTGAATTCCTTGTTCTATGGTCTTCCACTGGGTTTGCTGCATATAGAGATTGTCTGCACACAGATATATTTGTGCCACACGTCCTAGAACTTGAGACACCTAGAACCTAGACACAGAGACTGTAAGGGTCAGCCCCCCTCATCATTCTTTGGTTGGTAACTGGATCATGTGACAGGGATCTCAAATGCTTCACTTCAGTACTGTCTAGAATTGTAGCCTCTCTTGCAAGATCCCAAAGACAGATTAACAAACTAACTATAGATTCATCAGGTCATTAACTGTAATCTTTTCATAGGCCATGAAGGTCTTTTAGGGAAAAGGACTCAAGAGTGACTTCTTATTTTGTGTCAGCTTTTGGCTTTGAGGGTCTTTCCCCCCAGATCATTATCATCACGGTCTACTGGCCAATTGGTTTTAAATGTGTTTTCTGCCTCTCGTAGTAGGAGCAACAGCCATTGGTTGAGGCTCACTGTCTGGTTTAGCTGTTGGCTTAGGCTCACTGATTTAGCTACAACCTGAGTAGCTGGGGTGTTGGCTGCAGCTTGAGAGACTGGGGTAGTTGGTGATTTACCTCTCTGCTCTCTTGCTTCTATCTGCTGCCCTACAGTATCTAGCAGTGTGGGATAAGCATAGGCTAGGGCCCAGCTTATTGCAATGATTTTCTCTTTAGAGTAATGAAGGTAGTTCTCTTCTAGATATTTCCAGAAGAAATAGGGTGGGACAGGGGGACAGGGACCCCCCGGCTGCATTCCCATGTCCCCCAGGGCCAGAGCCTGGGCCAGGGCTCCTCCACCCTGTTATGAACAAGAGGTTGAGAGCCCTTAAAAAATCCCTGGCAAGGGATCAGCAAAAACCAGATTTAATATTAAGTGACAGCATGGCCAAGTTCATTGGCAAGAGTCACTCTAGTCCTGACTGGACACTTCAGGCACAAAAAGGAAATAAAGCAACAACAAAACAAAACAAAACAAAACAAAACAAACAAACAAACAAACAAAAACAACAACAAAAAAAAATCCAGGCAATTAAATCAGAAATGAACAGAGAACTCTGTGTGTGTGTGTGTGTGTGTGTGTGTGTGTGTGTGCGCGTTTAGGTCCATATGACAAAAGGACAGTGAGGGCAAGGATAAAAGGAATATGGCATAAAAGCTTAACAGAGCTCAAACTTAACAGGACTTAACTTATACCTTAACTGTGTCTTATATGTCCAACATCACAATTTAGCACTTAAAAGAACAGCAGTTAACAGTATTTAACCTAACTTATAACTTGTATTAAACGTAACAACTTAGCAAAAGAACAACTCTTAGCAATATTTAATTTAGCTTACACCTTGTGACTTAACTGTACTTGCATATCTGACTGACTCAGATACCCAAGGCACTCAAAACACCTCGGAGAGCAGCATTTCTGCCACATTTGCCAGAGCACAGACACTTGTGTGTGCACACAGACAGAAACAGTCAGTGCAAGGGAACTGTGAGACATTCCCGTGGAGGGCAGGGAAGTGCTCACTCTGGATGCTTTGGCATCTCCCCAGCGGATGAAGAGTTGAGCCTCAAGGAGTGGGGGGATCGGCCCATGCTCTGTCATTGTTCGGGGATCCCCCAAGTGCAGCAAGTAGGAGAGTTTCTGGCTCGGAGAATATCACAGTTTAGAGTTTGCTGTGATCCCCTTGCTCAGCTTGGCTGGAGGGAGATGGCAAAATAATAGACAGGAACAATGGTCTAGCCCGGAAAATAAAAACTTTAATAACGAAAATAACAAATGTGGAAACTGCAGAATACAGGGACTAGATCCAAGGACCCATGGGTGTGGCAAATGCAGCCTGGTATAAGAACAAAGGTCCAGTCATGAATGTGAACTCTGAACATGACCTTCTTTGAACTAGGTCCTGAACCAACTGAGAACAAGAACCAGAAACTTGACCAAATACAGGATAGTTCTGTTAGCATACCGACTCCCAAGAACCCACAGTTCCCACTGTGACCCGACAAAGTGCCCCCTCAGTATACTGTTTGCCATGGTCAAAGGTTAAAGCCTTCTGTAAATGCAACTGAGGCAGAAGTCTCAGTTGGATGTGATCCCATAGGAGAGGCCCCACTCAGAGGGAGGTCGTGGCCCAGGAGAGTCCCAAGGGGCTCTGTGGGAATACAGCTGGAGAACAAGACTCATAGCACTGCTCAACTCATGACTGAAGTGGATGTTCTAAGTCTAGTGGACCGCAAGCCCTGGCAAGTCAAGGCAGAACCCTGAATGAGGAAGCAAAAGGTGTGCTTGGTATGCTTTAAGATATATCATGCAAGGCTGTACGTGCCTGTGCAGGTCTGTGAAAAAGCTCTGTGTAGAGCTCTGATTAAGTAATGTTACTTAGAAACACCAATTGTGTGATTTTTGTTATTTTTACCTATAGCTGAAAAGGGAAATAAACTAAGCTGTGTGAGTTAATAAACTGGCTTCATGCATGCAAACCATGGAAACCCCATCTCTTTGTTAATTGTCAACAGGTTTCATTTTGGAGCGCTGTTTCTAGGGCCCCAAGAGGGGGCTTTAGTCACAGCAATGTTTCATCCTGGCCACACTTGGGATCAACAGCTTTCTTTGGAAGTGTGAGTATAGGGATGTTGTCTACTACAAGTGTAAGAATAGAGATGTTTTGAGGGAACAAAAACAGTTCCCAGGGCTGCTCCTAAAGAAACCAGGAGCTTGTTGGACAGGAGCAGTGCCTGGGAGCAGACAGTGTTTCTGATAAGCTCCAGAGGAGCTGAGCCCAGAGGCTGTTGGCCAAGGCCAAGGCCTAACAAGAATTTCTCAGGGCAGCCTGAGAAGGAGAGGGGGGAATGCACCAGCACAGGACCCATGGAACCAAAAGGACATGGTGACACTGTGTGGCACCTTGGAACCAAGGATCAATTGTGATACCATGGGGCCTCATGGAACCAAGGGGACCATAGTGACACTGGGGGGCTCCATGGGACTAAGGGAACATAGAACAGGTCTGGCTGGTTCTACCTCCTGAGGGCCACCTGACTAGTCCAGTGGCCAGTGACATCAGCGTGGTCCAACATGACACTGACCTTGTCATGTTGAGGGCTGCTTCTCATCTGCTACAGAAACACTGGGGCTCTGTGCTTTCTTTCCTATGGAAAAGAACTGTCGTCCTCCAGGCACCCATGGCCAGAACTGGGATTTCACCTCCAAATTTCCTTATATCCAGGGATTGTTCCCATAAGAATATTGCCAGGAGAAGTCTGGCTGGCAATGGTTTCACAAGGGTCACCTCTCATCTGTCCCTGAAACCCTGGAGTTTGGGGATGCAGGCACAGAGAACTCCCAAGGCCTCAAGCATACAGGCTCAGAGATAGAGATACAATGGGATAGGGAGACAATGTTTAACCTAAGACCTTGGAGAAGGCTTGAAGGTTTAGAACAGAAAAGTGAAACAGACACAAAGTAAGAATAACGATTTGTAGTTTAAGCAGAAATATGTTTTAAGCAAGTAGAAATATGCCACATGTAAGTGAATAAATATGTTAAGCAAGATAGAAAATTTTAAATTCTAGCAATAGAACTTGTTATAGAATTGGAAAAAAAGTAGAAGATACAGCAATAATTTTCTGTAGAGTTATGATTGGATAAAAAGAGACGCATTGTGGCAGAATTATGTAAAACGTAGCAATTAATGATTGGTTTATGAAGTTGCTAACGAGCTTTGTGGAAGTAGATGATTAGAAAAGAAATATATAAAAGACATTGTAACTAGAATTGAAATAGCTTCGGATGTGATGGTGTTGAATGTAACAACCTCATGGTCTCACCCTTCCATGAGACTGATTTTGTAATAAATCACCTCATCAGTCGACCCCGTCTACTCTGTATCCTAAACACCAGGGAAGAGAAAGCTCCTGCTTTCCTTCCTGTGTGAAAGAACTATTCTGCTTCTCCAGGTGCCCATGGCCAGAATTGGGATTCCACCTCCAACGCTGCCTATTGTGAGAGACTGGAGGACATTTTGGTTTGAAACATTTTGGAAGGGAGGAAAGGACAGGTCCAGCCTGTTACCCCAGCACTGCCCTGCCCTGTAACCCCAATCCCCCTAGAACCTCTATCCCAGCCCAGCAGTGTCTGCCAATCCCAGGCACACCAAAGGCAATGCTCTCTACCCACCTCTGGGTCCCCTAGCCCAGGTCCTGAGTGACCAAATGACTGGAAGTCCCACCTAGGGAAGGGCCCAGGAAGACCAAGGGGTATTGAAGGCTAGCATGCATCTTGACCCTACCTCCTCTTGGAATTTCTATCTGAACACTGCTGGAATCCAGGAGTTGGTAGCTGTATGTGTGCTTCTCTGTATATTTTTTGTCTTTCTTTTTGTGTCTTCTCCTTTTAATTCCCTCCTCTTGCAAATTTTGAGTAACTTCAAATTGAACAGTCTTAGAGTTTGTGAAGTTGAATGGACCAAGTTAATGTTTTGAGAAGTGTTTTTTGTTGATTGAATGTTGTGTTAAACCTTTTGCCAAAGCTTCTCTGATTTTCTAAACTTCCCAGTAAAGCCTATTTTGTTGTTTTGATTTTTTGAGGAACTCTTGTTGGTATTTCTCCAGTGCATACACAAACAATTGTAATTCTTTTTAAATGTCTCCTTGAGAGAATTGTTTGGGGGATGGGAGTCAGGGCTTGTCTGTTCTGCTTGGCACAGCCCAGGCAGGGCTTTTACAGCCACATTCCACAGTTAATTTCCCACCTGAACCTTGTGGTGCCTCTGAGTTCTGCTGCCCCAGCACCAGGGACACTCTTCTTGTCTGCCCATTCCTCCATGATCTCTGGGCAGGGATGGCCTCAGTGGGAGCTGCTGACATCCGCAACAACTTGGAGGCTGCTGCTGAATTTTACTGCTCCAGAGGTTGTTCAACCTTCAGCTCTTCAGTTCAGAAATTCAGTGCCCCAGGGCTCATTAACATTTAAAATACCTTAACAAGCCAAGCGTCTAGGAAGAATTTTATTTAAGTTTTCAAACTTTTTTTTGTAGTTAATTAGACATATTTCAGAAGTGTATTCAAAGTGAACATGTTTCATTAAAAAATACAGTGAGAAGAGATTTTTTTAGGTCCTGTTTAGGATTTTTTCCTGTTAATTCATTGATATGTGCAATCACCAACTGACACTGAATCCAAGTACCTCTTAATGCAATTCGAATAGATATGAAAATCCAGCATCAAGTGCCTCTCCCCATCACAGTCCAGTCAGCTCTGGCCCCACAGCACTGTGTTCTGGCCAGCGGCTCCACAGCCTCAGCCCCTCTGAAGGGCACAGGAGATGGGCTGTCCCTGCAAATCTTCTGTGCTCAACCAGCAGGTTCTGATTTCCTATAGAAAAGTGCTCACCTGCCACCAGAGCCATCACAGGCTGCAGTCCCCCCAGGCAGAGGACAGGCAGGAGATTGTCATCTCCATGGCCACTGACCACTAACACAGAACACCTGACACTACCCTCAGACCCTGAAGTACCACAGTGGCACCTTGATATCACAGCACTGAATCCAGGGATGAACAAGCAAAGCAGTGAGACTCTGCAAAATCCATTCCTTGGGCTTCTCCTAGAGACTAACCTAGTAAAAAGATCCAAGCCTTTGGGCACTACACTAATGAAATTTCCTTTGCTGATGGAACTGCTGTGATGGAGCCCAGCTGTGGGAACACAACTGGGATGGGATGGCTGGAATGAATACTGGTTTAGCCTCGGTGGCATATACAGGAGGCATCAACCTGAGACCATGGAAAGCAGGATACTGAAAGGGAGATACCTGGTCAAGTTATGTTGAGAAGAGTGTGGTCAAGGGAGTTGGTATGTTAATGGAATTATTCTGTAATAGGTCATGTTTCTGGTTGCTGTTCTCAGTTGGTTCAGGACCTGTCACATATAAGGCCATGTTCTGAGTTCGCATTCGTGATTGGACCCCTGCCCTCAGAATACCCCTATACATTGTTATGTTCACCACGCCCCTTGTCTTTGTATCTTGCCATGTTCTGAGTTCGCATTCGTGATTGGACCCCTGCCCTCAGAATACCCCTATACATTGTTATGTTCACCACGCCCCTTGTCTTTGTATCTTGCCCCTCAGATTGCGTGGTTTCTGTGTTTGTTATTTTGCTATTAAAGATCCTTATTTTTCAGGCAATTCCATTGTTCCTGTCCCTCTATTTTTGCCATGCTCCCCCTGGCTGGACCGGACTTGAGCTCGCAGTGAGCCAGAATGTGACGGTTGGCCCCCAGAACAGGAATCCTCACATTCATGGACCTCTGTGGTTCAGTTTGCCTGGGATTTGGTCAACAGGTAGGACTTTCCCTCTGCTGTGGATCATTTAAGTCAGGCCTTGACACTTTTCAGCAGGTTATGAGTGACCTTCGGAGGAGGACTAGTCGTCTCAGGAGATACCTGTGAGAAACGCAGGTAAGCAGAGAGGGGACAGTTTTCCTCATTGCACCTTCCCTAATAGGGGGGCATATCCCACCCCAATCCAAGTTCTACTGCTCTGCAGGATGGGACTAAGGCTGTCCACAAGAGAGAGGGACATCTAATGGTACAAATGGATGGATTTAATGGATGGTACAAAATACTTTTTTGTAGACTGTGGTAGATAGGGACAGGCGAACGGAAAATCTCGGGATGTGACGGAAAGCAAGACCCTTCCCTCCTCTTCCTGCTATAGGTAATCAATCACCCCTGAAGCATGCAGCCCCTCCTAACTCAGTAGTTTTCCACTCCTTACTAACCCTAGCCAGACCCACCATCCCCTTTTGACGTAGTAAAGCCCCCTTGACTATTTAACCCCACAAGATGAGATAATAAACGCCATTTGACCATCCACCACATTGGTGTCTGTGCATGTCAGTGGACCGAGTGACCCGGGGAGGCCGGGTCGCCGTGCTGTATCCTGAAACCAGGTCGCCCACCTTCTCATCAGAAGGCGACATATGGTGCCAAAACCTGGGAGTTGAAAAGGGAAAGGAAAGGGAAAAGAAGAAACCCTTGGGTAGTGGGTATCTCCTGGACGAGAAACAGCAGCCAGAACGGTGGGCCCGATTCTTGGCGGGGGAGACGTCCCCGGACCAGTGACGGATATGGAAACCATTGCGAAGGTCATGAGTTCAGTTTATAAGCAGTGGGGAATTAAATGTAAGCTCAAGGATTTTTACCTCACTATTGCGAGACTCTTAGAGCTTGGGGCGATTGAACGTCCCGTGGAAATACTACACCCAGAGGTGTGGGGGAGATGCACGGCTGCGCTAGCCGAGGATACAAAGACCTCAGGCAGCGGCAAAAGTCTTAAGGCTTGGGGAAAGGTCGAGCGGGCCCTGCGCGAGGCGCTAGAGGAGCAGGAAACATGGAGCGCCGCAAGCGCATGTTTATTAGCAACACCCAAGCTGGGGGTAGGAGCGGCAACGCAAACTGCCCCCGAAAAGGATCTGCCCGGGAGCGGGGACCGGGGGGTGCCGAGCGCGTTCCCCCCCTCCCCGAGCCCGAGCCCAACCCCCCCCACGGGACCTCCCGAAAAACCCACAGGACCTCCCGAAAAACTCGCGGACTCCCCATCCGTCCCTTCACCGTGGATCAGCGATTCGGCGCCGGGGGCGCGGCAGCGCGCGCAGTCCTTTTGGGAGGAACTGGCGAGGGAAGCCAGAGACGCGGAGAACCTGGCTCGGGAGGAGGCGCGGGCAGCGCCGCCGCCATACCCAGCCGAACATGGCGCTGGCGACTGAGGGGATGGGCAGGGCGCAGAGGCTCTCGGCAGGAAGAGCCCAGAGCCCCGAATTCTTGCTAGTGCGCATCCGCAAGGAAAAGAGGAGGAGGGGGGCGGCGGAGAGCGCATGCCCAATCGGGAGCTGCGCTCAGCGCTGCTACCATTTAAGGGAGAGACCTCCCCCTGCGGGCGACAGGGCAAGCCCACGGGGCGGGAACGGCACCACCCCCAAAGGGAGGGGGAGGGACGGGGCCGGAGCCGCACGAAAAGGCACCGGAGCCCGGAAATGCGTTGGTATTCGACTTCCGGCTCTGAGTCCAGCTCCACCAGCTCCGGCAGCTCGGGAGAGCTGACGGAAGCCGACGGGGACTCAGAAACGGAAAAAGCGGAGCTAACGCGGTTTAAAACAAAAACGAATAAAGCCTTAAGCCACATCGAAAGGCAATCACAATGCGAACCAGCCCAGTTTACCAAGTGGGCTAAGATAAAGATAGCCTGTGCAGAGTGGACTCCTTCAGGTGCGGTCCAAGTTTTCCCGGTTAGGATCACCGGACCAGAGGGGAATCAGCAAAGGATATATAATCCGGTAAACCCCAAAGGGCAGCCATGCACAGTGCTGGACATCAAGGACTGCTTCCTTTCAATACAGCCACAACCCAGTGGACTAACGAGAATTGCGAGTTTCTGTGGGCATGCTCGTGGGTCGTCCCCGTAACGCGTACATCCCGGTTCCAGAGGAAAACGACGAACCACCGAAACGCCAGACAGCACTCAAGAATCCTACACCGGTGAGACCCAGACAGCAACGGTGGCTTTGTGCAATCTTGCTATTAGGGCTCATTGCCGGGGGGCGAGCTAACCCAGACTATTACCCCCATCAGCCATTCAGGTGGGTCATGCAGCATCTTTCAGGTGACAAGGTGTTCAAAGAAATCACCACAGCAGGCACCGCATCCTTCGTGTTCCATATCGCCGACCTGTTTCCAGGACGACCAAAACTACGACCCCAACACCCACACATCATGTACATGTACCTATCCTACTGGTGTCCAGCCTCCAACCCTGTAACTACCCGGGGTGGGGATATTGCGGACACTGGGGCTGTGAAACCATTGTCACAGATGCCAGACCATCGGGAGAAGGGTGGGAACCGCAGGAGCCCGATAGATTTTTACAGTTCACCTGGGCGCCTACCGGCTGCAAAAAGCCCGCCATCGTGAAAGGGGTCTATAGCAACCATTATACACAACCCAAATATCGGAAGTGCACAGACTATAACATGACGGTTCTGCAGCCAGAACACCCTAGTTGGGCCACAGGCAGAACGTGGACTGTAGTCCTCAAGGGGCCAAAAGAGTGGGTGAATGTACCGGCACCCTGACCGGTAGGACCCAATAAGGTCATTAAGGACGTGCTGATAGGGGGAAACATAACCCATCCCAAACCACTACCCACAAAGGCCACTGACATCCCGACCGGCCATGCAGATGCCTTCCAAATAGGCCGCTTAGCCAAGTCGGACTCAGACCCAATCTTCCGCATGCTAGAGGCTACCTTTCTATCCTTGAACGAATCCAACCCGAACCTAACCAACTCCTGCTGGCTTTGCTACGATGTCCAACCTCCTTTCTACGAAGGAGTTGCTCTAAATACCCCCTTCAGTTACTCCACAGCCGAAGCCCCTCACCAGTGCAGATGGGACACTCCCCGTAGGGGAATCACCCTGAGTCAAGTCACAGGCCGGGGCAAATGCTTTGGCAATGCAGCCTTGGCAAAGCAGAAAGGCAACTTCTGCACCGAAGTCGTCAAGCCCAACAGAAAGATCAACAAGTGGGCGGTCCCATCCGCATCTGGGATGTGGGTTTGTCAGAGGTCTGGGGTGAGTCCCTGCGTGTTCCTTGCCAAGTTCAATGATGCTATCGACTTCTGTGTCCAAGTTCTGATTGTTCCTAGGGTCCTGTACCACTCAGACGAGGAGGTATACCACCTCTTTGAGGAGCCCGGCCGACTCCACAAAAGAGAAATAATAACAGGAGTGACTATGGCAATGCTGCTCGGCCTGGGAGCAGCTGGCACAGCCACAGGTGTCTCAGCCCTCGCGACCCGACACCAAGGGCTTGCTCAGCTGCAAATGACCATCGATGAGGACCTGCAGAGGATCGAGAAATCCATCTCCTTTCTAGAGAAATCAGTTTCCTCGCTTTCGGAAGTGGTCTTACAGAACAGGCGGGGACTGGACCTCTTGTTCATGCAGCAAGGAGGTCTGTGTACCGCCTTGAAGGAGGAATGCTGCTTCTACGCGGACCACACAGGAGTCGTTAAAGACTCCATGGCAGAACTCCGAGATAGACTGGCTCAAAGAAAGAAAGACAGGGAAACCCAACAGAGCTGGTTCGAGTCCTGGTTCAATCAATCGCCATGGCTCACCACTCTAATTTC
This sequence comes from Vidua chalybeata, assembly GCF_026979565.1. Taxonomy (NCBI): domain Eukaryota; kingdom Metazoa; phylum Chordata; class Aves; order Passeriformes; family Viduidae; genus Vidua; species Vidua chalybeata. Next base: position 143,970 of record NW_026530345.1, read on the forward strand.
CACCCTAATAGGTCTGCTAGCGATACTGCTTTTAACCTTCACATTTGGACCATGCCTGCTAAACAAGCTGGTCTCATTTGTTCAAGCTCGCCTAGAACGGGCCAACATCCTGTTTATAGGCCGGCAACAAATGCTGTGAACCAAAAACCGAGGACACTGCCAGTCGCAAAGGTTCTCTAAACTTCCCTTGCGAAGACTACTCAGGTTTACCAAAAACCCCTTTTCCCTTATCATATTATAACTTTGTACCTCACCTTAGTGCCTATGTTTATAACTACCTCATTCATTAGTAAAAAAAGGGGGGGGGAGATGTGGTAGATAGGGACAGGCGAACGGAAAATCTCGGGATGTGACGGAAAGCAAGACCCTTCCCCCTTCTTCCTGCTATAGGTAATCAATCACCCCTGAAGCATGCAGCCCCTCCTAACTCAGTAGTTTTCCACTCCTTACTAACCCTAGCCAGACCCACCATCCCCTTTTGACGTAGTAAAGCCCCCTTGACTATTTAACCCCACGAGATGAGATATTAAATGCCATTTGACCATCCACCACATTGGTGTCTGTGCATGTCAGTGGACCGAGTGACCCGGGGAGGCCGGGTCGCCGTGCTGTATCCTGAAACCAGGTCGCCCGCCTTCTCATCAGAAGGCGACAGTAGACCACGGAAAAGAGGTTGGAAAGTTTAAAATCCTTTTACAATGGGTATTTCACAATTTCCCAGCCACAGTGGTGGGCTCCGCCATGCCGGCCAACACCACCTCAGGCAGCGCTGCGGAAGACGGCACAGACCGTAAAATCTTTACCACGGCATTCTGGGACTCTTTGGGAATCAAGCTTTATGACCTGACTACTAGAAGAGACCCTCTAGCACCCTGCATGCTGCCTGCCTTTCGTGCAATACTCGAGACCCCAAAAGCCAAAGAAAAGTGGCACAATTCCAACTCTAACACCATCTCCCAGCCTGGGACTGCCTCCAACTCCTCTAACCCTGGGGATAGAACACAAGAGCAGAGCCCATCCCAGATGCAGGAGCCCGTGCAAATCACAATTTTTGTGTTCCCTTTCTTCTTGCCCCTCTAACTGCCCTGGAATGGAATACAGTCCCAATCTCCCTCCTGTTCACCCGAACAGTCTGTTGTATTACCTGCTGACCACCCTTTTGCTGTGTATTCCACCCGAGTTGCCATGTTGCCTCAAGGTTCCTCGCTTGGCTCCACCCCTATGGTTTTGGGTCCCACTGCTCCTGCTCCAGACCACGTCCCTTCAGCCTCAGGCCACATCCCTCCTGGGGAAACCAGAACCATGCCCACCATGGTCCCGGAAGCACCGCTCTCCAACATGGTGACGCCCATGTGGCCCATGCCAATGCCTGTGCTGAAGGCCAAGCACTGCCACTACCCATCCAGCAATAAAGGTGTTGTGCTTTCGTCCTCCTCCTCCTCCTCCCCCTCCTCAGAAGAAGACCTGAGACCTTCTAGATCCAGTCTTTCCATCGATCCATGGGAGAAGATCTGGACAAGTGCAGTAAAGGAAGGGAATTGCGAAATGGTTTTGAAAATCACTGCTTTTCCAGTGCAATACAGGAGGGGAGGAGCTGGTCCTGGGTAGGAACCTCTAGCCTATGGGGAGGTAAAACTGTGTAAGGCTGACAAAGATTCTGGGAGGGATTCTCCTTTCTTTAACAATCTGATACCAGCTACATTCAATGCACATGTGTTAACCCCTCACGATTTAAAACACATAATGACTGTGCTGCTGTCTCCAACAGAATTCACCCTGTGGGAAGGGAGGTGGAAGAGTCTGTTGAAACAATTGTTGCTTAACTATGCTGGAGAGCAAGCACGGGCAATGCTAACATTAGAACACCTAGCTGGAGAGGGGGTACATACCCAGCCCAATGATTAGGCTGCAAACCTTCCAAGGCCAGTGCTTGATGATATTAAAAATGCAGCAAAGAAAGCACTCATGCAAGTGCCTGATGGTAACACACCTGCACAAGATTTTGTAAATACAAAGCAAGGGCCTTGTGAATCATACATGAAATTCATTGACTGCCTTAAGCAAGCCATTGAAAAACAAATCATAGAAGAGAAAGCTAAAGATGAAGTAGTGAAAAAATTGGGCATTTCAAATGCAAATCCTGAGTGCAAGAAAGTATTATGTGCCTTTCCCCCTGAGCCTGAGCCAACCTTATTGCAAACGGCTGAGGCCTGTAATCGCCTTGAAACGCCAGAACACTCAGCTACCCTACAGGCTCAGGCAGTGGGACAGGGAGTGGCAGAGACTTTGGCAGCAATGCAGCTAATTCCTCAAGGATCCCAACAACAGCAAGGTCCTGGTCCGTGTTTTGAATGTGTCAAACATGGACATTTCAGAAGAGACTGTCCCCAACAAGAAGCAAGGCCCAAGGCTCCTGCCTGTTCCAAGTGTAAAAGGAGTTACTCTCACACTAACCAATATCACCCAAAACAGAGGGGTTATGGCAAGCCGGACTCAGGAAACTTCCAGCCAAGCACAGGACAGACTTGTCATAGCCTTGTGTGCTATGACACAAATGCCCTAGCTACTTATGCCCATGACCACTGGAGGGCAGGTAGCTCAGAGCTTCAACACCTCCTCTCAGGGCTACCAGCAGCCTTGCACCTAGGTGCCAGGTTGGAGCTGGCAAGTGCCAAGCCAATAACACTGACTGATTATTTTACACATACCATATCATCAGGTCAACTTCGGCCCGAAGATCAGCCTCGTGTACTGTTAATTTTAGGAAATTGCAGATCAAAGACCAAGGGATTTTTTGTGTTATCCTCTGTGTTATCAGTAACATCCCAACAAGAAATCACTGTGTTAGCATTGTGCCCTGACCCACCTTGCTTTATCCCCCAGGGACTAGTAATTGCTCACGTGATTTTGCTCCCCAGACAAGACTCTAATGACACATCAGAGTCCTTAGTAATGTGGACTAAGACAATAAGCCACAATCAGCCTCAACTAACCTGCGCACTAGAACTTAACACTAAAAATTTGTTCTCTCAGGACTTGTTAACACAGGTGCGGACATGACAGTCATCTCACAGTCCAAGTGGCCTCTCAACTGGACTCTTACATCTGCTCCAGGGACACTATTGGGGATTGGAAGCATCAGCGATAGGCTGAGGTATATGCAGCTGATTAAGTTCAAGGGACCCAAAGGCTGTATCACCACTACTAGACCCTTTGTGGTAAGAGCTCCCATCGTTTTGTGGAGAAAAGACATTTTGTCCCAGTAGGGAATGCACCTAGAGACAAAATTTTAACTGCCCCAATAGAGGGGCCATTGAGCAGCATGACACCCTTAAATTGACCTGGAAAACAGATAAACCTGTGTGGATCGATCAATGGCCCCTCCCTAAAGCAAAACTTGTGGCGTTTGAGTCTCTAGTGCAGGAACAGCTCCAAAAAGGGACACATTATACCAACCACAAGCCCATGGAATATCCCTGTCTTACTCATCCAAAAATGAAACAGCAATAAGTGGTGGCTCTTACAAGACTGACATAAAATCAATGAAGTCATAGAAGACATTGGCACAATACAACCTGTTATGGTTCCTAAAGAATGGAAATCTACTGTTATCGATTTAAAGGACTGTTTCTTTGACATTCCCCTTCATCCCAATTATGCCCCTTGATTTGATTTTTCAATACCAAGCATTACCTCTCCAGAGGTATCACTGGACATTACTACCCCAAGGCATGAAGAATTCCAATGGTTTGTGACTAAAGTTTTGGTTCCTGTTCACCGAGATTATTGACAAGTGATTATTTACTATTATATGGATGATATCCTTATTGCAGCTGAAAATTATCCATCTTTAGATACAACTTTAAAAGCCAACATCACAGCCATCCAACAAGCAGGACCTACCATTGCAGAGGAAAAGATACAACAGGCGTCACCCAGGAAATATTTGGGACTTAAAATTCTCTCTCAAGCTATACAGCACCAGCCATTGAAACTAAATGAGAAACAAGAGATACTCCAAGATTTGCAAAAACTGTTATGAGCCATTAATTGGGTTAGGCCTCTGCTGGGAATTACTGATGAGGATTTGGTTCTGTTGTTTGTTTTGTTAAAGGAAGATTCTGAGCTAAATTCACCCAGGCAGCTAACTGATGAAGCAAGAGATGCCTTAGACAAGACATCCCAAGCCATTCAAACTCATCTGGCACACAGAATAAATCCAAATCTGCCATTCCTGCTAGCTATTTTGGGAAAAGGACCTCAACCTCATGCTTTAATTTTTCAATGGGACCCTGAGGCATCTGATCCTTTGTTAATTTTAGAGTGGATTTTCCTACCCCATCAGCAGGGGAAAACCATAACAACAAAGCCAAAGATGATGACTCAGCTTACTATAATAGCCAAGTCATGTGGGAATCCATAAAATCAGAGGATTTTGGGAAAGCTGCAAAAGGCAGGCCTCAGAAATAGCAGAACTGTAATTAGAGCTAAGCGGTATCCATAAGATTTGTCAGCAGAAAAGTTATATGAGAAGTAGAAAGTAAAGACAAATGGAACAATGGTCTGTGTGTTAACACCTGGTCAGAATAACTCCCTAAGCTACAGAAAAGTATATCTAGCAAGATATTAGGAAGTTTTAAGCTTAATAATGGAGCTCTGTGCATTGTATTTTAAGGCTTACAAGCAGGTATTGTATTAGAAATAAGCAAGCAGTTTTTTTAACCAAAGGTACATGTACTTATAGCGGTTGGATAAAATGTCAATATGCTTTTGCTTTATGTGGTTGGTCAAAAACTTTTAAAATGGGTTGTAACATTGAATTCTGTGGCTGCTGCTGAGGATGTGAGCTGCTGGCATCTTCCCAGTGTCCTAGCCTTGTAATGAGACTGATGCTGGAAAATAAACAGCTCGAGACACGTTCTACAGCAATCTGGTCCCATTCGTGATTTTGTACATAAACTCGTAGCTGGCATTATATTTTCCCTTGCAGGGAAAGGTTTCTCTACTATATTCTTGCCTCAACTACTGTATATTTAATCTGGTTATCACAGCAATCAGAATGCTTACAAATTGTACTTGAAAATTTTACAGGACAAGTTTCAATTCATTACTCTAAACATAAGCTGTTACATTCCTCTTTTAACTTAATTCCTAAACCTTTAAAAAATAATATACCCCTTAATGCACTAACCATCTTTAGTGATGGATCAGGACAGTCCCATAAATCAGTTATAACCTGGCAAAACCCTGTAACACATGATTGGGAATCTGACACTGAAACAGTAGAAGGTTCACCCCAAACAGTTAAATTAGCTAGAGTTGTTAGAGCTTTTTCTAAGTTTACATGACCTTTTAATTTGGTTACTGATTCTGCTTATGTAACAGGTATCGTCTAGAGAGCTGAAAATTCATTCCTAAAGACAGTTACTAATCATCAGTTATACTCTTTGCTTAAAACTTTAATTTTTATTCTTTCTCAGAGACAGCATCCCTATTTTGTCATGTGTGTACATTCTCATACTTCTTTGCCAGGATTCCTAGCAGAAAGTAATAGACAAACTGACACTCTTGTGATGACCATACAGACCACACTTCCAAACATCTTCGAACAGGCATGGCTCAGACATGCATTCTTTCACCAAAATGCTCCTGCACTAACATGCACGTTTAATACCACCAGAGACCAAGCTAAAGCCATTGTCACTACATGCCCTAACTGCCAGAAGTATTCTCTGCCGTCTATTGGGGCAGGAGTAAATCCTAGAGGGCTTCACAGTTCACAAATTTGGCAGAGAGATGTTACCCATTATGCATCTTTTGGTTGCTTTAAATATATACATGTTTCAACAGGCGCTTTCTCAGGAGTAATCTTTGCCTGTGCTCACATACGTGAAGTGCCAAAAGATGCTATGAAACATTTCCTATAAGCATTTTCAACTCTGGGCATCCCAGAAGAAATAAAAACAAATAATGGGCCTACCTATGTCTTCCAGAAAACACAGCAATTTTTTAATCTATGGAGAATCCAACATATCAAAGGCATTCCATACTGTCCCACAGACCAAACAATTATTGAAAGATCACATAGGTCTCTTAAACGACTGCTAGAACAATAAAAAGGGCAAATACAAACACTATCCACAACAGAAAGGCTTGCAAAGGCCACATATGCATTTAATTTTCTGAATAATTCCTTTATGGAACCAAATCCCGCAGTTATCAGGAACTTTTCTAATACAATGCAGGCACAATTAAATGAGAGACCCCTAGTGTTAATTAAAGATCTTGGGACAGGCCAAATTATAGGACTCTTTCCTCTGATTACTTGGGGGGAAGACTATGCTTGTATCTCTACAGGTAGAGGACTTTGATGGGTTCCAGCAAAGAACATTAAGCCATACCTGCAGCCTCTACAAGAACACCAAGAAGCTCTACAGGAGGAACCCTGGGAAGAACCTACAGAAGAAACACCTTGAGGTTTGTGAATAGCCATCCCTCACCTCCTACTTATTGCTACTTAATACCACCAGTTTCTTAACTCCTTAAGCATTATTAATTTTTAAGGCCTGTCCACAGGTTGTTCCACCGGACATGACTCATAAAGGACTCCTGCTCACTATACCCATCCTGGTCAATGCCATGCTCCTGGCTAAGACCTGGGAAGTCCTGCAGCCGAAGAAAAATGTCTGGGTTATGTTAGCTAACATCACCAAACAGGAAACCTTGTGTCTGTCGGTAGCCACCCCTTTTCCACCTGCTTGGTTGAGTTATCAACAGATGTGTGGCCACTAACCAAGGATGCCATCTGTTTATTGTGTCCCCGCAATGAATGGGTTCACAATCTTGTTGATAACTGGGATTACTGGGCCAAGAACCTACTGCATACACCACTAGAACACCAAGAACTGGAAATTCTGGGCTCTGTAAGAATGGATTTTTGTTAAATTTCATTATATTAAAACGATTCCCAAATTAATGCAAAATGTCATTGACTCTCAGGCTATAAGAGAACAACCAAATACATGGTGGGACGTTTCCCCACATCATTCGGTCTATAAAAGTGGAAGTACCTGGTGTAACTACACCTCACCCATCCATGGTCCAGTAATTTCCTGGAACAGTTACCATCTGGGATGTTTCTCTTTTGTGGAGACAGAGTAGGGCCCTCCATTCCATCTCACATTAAGGGCAGACCATGTAGCCTGGGGAGGCTTATTGTGCTAGCACCTGAGATTGCCTTAATTTGTGACCAAAAGATTAGGCATAAGAGATTTATCCATCAGTTTGAATTGGATTGCTGTCCGAGATTGAGAATCAGGATGTTTTCTATTACCAGCTGTGTAGCAGTTGTCTTCTGGGCAGTTTTCCTTATCTCTTGTTAATGGGCCCATTGATGTCTTGCCACATGACTCAGGGGTAACTCCCTCCAGGAGCCGTTTCTGTTTAACAGGTGATTAAGAACTCATGCCATGACTCAGAATGACATCAGCCCATTGTGAGATGCTCTGCCCAGGGGGGAGGAACTAAACATTCCCACCTTGATACATTCTGGGGTTTTTAGGCAGAGAGGCAGCCTTCCCACAGGTTTCCAAGAGGACACAGCTGGGGTTTCCACTGGACGACTACACCTTTTCTACAGGACCACTGCTCCAACAGAAACCACATCTGCCACTCCAAGAGGACTGCAGCCACTCCAATTTGGACTGCTACCAACACGCTGGACAAAAGGGGTGTAAGGTTGTATTCTGACTTTGTCAGTGGTCTTCCTTTTGTATTATTGCATGTATTTTGTTTCTTTTCCCTTTTGCCAATAAATTGTATTTCTGACTTGGAGTCTCTCACTGGTTTTGCTTTCAAACCAGAACAATTGCTAAGACGAAATTAACTTTTGGAGTAAAGGAAAAAGAACAACAGCCTCAATATGGGCACCTGGGGGTGCTGTGGCAAAAGCTTTAAAAATGTTGGGCAATCTAGGGTGTGCATAAGCAAACCAATGCTACGTCTCGGGCACTGAGTGATCTACTGGCAGACATTGACAGTATCAGGCATTCTACCCTGCAAAATAAAGCTGCAATCGACTTCCTGCTGTTAGCACAAGGACATGGTTGCAAGGATTTGAGGGCATGTGCTGCATGAATCTTTCACATCACAGCGAGTCCATACACAAGAGCATTCAATTTCTTAGAAAGGGAGTAAAAAAACTGCAAGTGGAGAATGACAAGGACTGGCTCAATGGAATATTAAAAAATGGAACTTATCTGGTTGGGTTCTCTCTTTGGTCAAAATGGGGTTACTGATTTTTGTTGTTGTTGTGTTTATGTTGTTACTCTGTTTTATGAGTTGTCTGTTAAGAGTTTTTCAGAAATCTTTACAGAAGATTTTTATAGTTCAACAAAAAGGGGGAGATGTGGGAACGCAACTGGGATGGGATGAATAGTGGTTTAGCCTTGGTGGCATATACAGGAAACATCAATCTGAGACCATGGGAAGCAGGATACTGAAAGGGAGATAGTTGGTCAGGTCATGGTGAGAAGAGTGTGGTCATGGAAGTTGGTATATTAATAGTATGTTAATGGAATTATTCTGTAATAGGTCATGTTTCTGGTTGCTGTTCTCAGTTGGTTCAGGACCTGTCACATATAAGGCCATGTTCTGAGTTCACATTCGTGATTGGACCCCTGCCCTCAGAATACCCCCTATATATTGGTACATTCACCATGCCCCTTGTCTTTGGATCTTGCCCCTCAGACTGTGTGGTTTCTGTGTGTCACTGTTGAGTCAGGAACAGAAGTGAAGGCAACACAAACTCTAACTCTCTTCAGCAGGCTCATTTATTAGTTTATTAGAAACCTATTCTGCCGTCGTGTCCACTCAGCATCCGCCTGAGTGACCCAGCTAGGTGACATGGCGACAGAGAAAGGCATTCCCTTCGGTTCCCTGTGGGTTTTCCAGGAGTGCCTCCAGAAGAGTGACCGAACAGCTATTCCACTGATGAAAGAGGCGGACTCTCTTTGGGGGTGAACATCAAGGAGTTTATTAGTAGCTCCAGGGAGCCCAAACAACCCTCAACTAAACCAACCAACGAGAGCCCCGAGAGGGACTCGACAACAGCTTATAACTGGGGGAGTGGAAAGTGCTGACAACCAATGTGGTAGAACTAGGGAGTGGTTCTCGGGATGATGGATCGGGACAACAACATATCAGGGAAGGTTAGGGGAGGGGTCCCTGGTCCTGATCCAATCACTCAACGCCCCTGATGGAAGCTTCTAGATGGGGGGGACAGGTTGCTGAGTGATGGACAAGGCACCAGGGAGGGGACACAGGAATGACTCAGCATTTATGCTGAGTCAAGGGGCAGGCCTAGGGAGGAGTGACAGGGGCTGAACCATAGGGGTATGGGGGAGTAACAGGAACAAACCATCTACCGAATATAGGTAATAACATCAGTATAAACGAACACAATACAACAGCATTCCTTTTTATACACTGTTCTGATACACGTGGACCTTATTGGTCATTTAATCAACACACCATCACCATTGGCTAATTAAGAAGATGCCCTTTGGTAAACAACTTATGAAAAAACAACTGTTCAAAACACCAACTGCAAGATTGTTTTAATTCTTTCAGCCTTCTCAAAACTCCCCAGAACAAGTCCTCAGAAAGTTTATCTGGCTTTCTCTCTCTGACCAGACTGTCACATCCACATTGAAATTCTTTGTTTGTCGGGCAATTCCATTGTTCCCATCCCTCTATTTTTGCCACACTCCCCCTAGCTAGACAGGACTCGGGGTTGCAGTGAGCTGAACTGCGACACCCAGCTGTGTCCCAGCAGTGCCCTTGGCCTGTCTCTACCTGTGGCCACAGCATGGACACGTGACAGGACAGGGACTGAGCTGCCAGAGCACTCAGGCCTTGGACAAGGACAATAAAGGAGAGGGCAGAAGTGGAAAAAGTGTAGCTCTCAAAAGACCAGGTGCTGCTGCTCTCTGGCAGTGCTGCTGGGCTAGGACTCTTTTTCTCTCGACTTCTGCACACAGACACTGCCCCTTGCAGCTGAAAAAGAGGTAACAGAGGGAGGATTTTTGACAAATAAGTCTCTGCAAGAACATTTACTTTATTTAAACATACACAGAGCATGATTCCTAATTTACACAGTTAGTGAGTCAAGTTAAAAGAGGTAGACAGTGAACTAAATATGGGATGAGGACTAAATTTTCAGTGTGAAAATGATCAGAAGGAAAAACTAGAAAAGCCGGCCCCCCCACTCCCAGTATTAGTAAAACTTTAGAAGACAGGGTAGGCATGTAATGTGTTACACAGTGAATGCTCTGCAGAAGAAAATAAAAAAAAAATTAACTTCTGAAAAGCATCTAGCCATCACTTTCCTCAGAGTATCCTTGAGCTCCTGGTTCCTCGGGTTGTAGATGAGGGGGTTCAGTACTGGAGGCAACACCGACTACAGAACTGACAGGGCCAGAACCAGGGATGTGGTGGAGATGGAGGGAGGCTTCAGGCAGGCAAATATGGCAGTAAACAGGGAGATACGGCTGGTAAACAGGGAGACCACTGCCAGGAGAGAGTGGCACATGGAAAAGGCTTTGTGTCGTCCCTGCTCAAAGGAGATCCTCAGTGTTGCCCTGATCTGCACATAGGCAAAAACAATGAGTAGAAAACAACCAAATCCAAAATAGATGGAAAACACAAGAAGCCTAAGTTCCCTGCGGTGACATTTGGAGCAGGAGAGTTTGAGGATCTGGGGGATTTTACGGAAGAACTGGTCCAGGGCATTGCCCTGGCACAGGGGCAGAGAAAATGTTGTGAGCAGCAGAGCATTGAGAAAGTGTTGTATTATGTTATTTGGTTTGTCCCTGTTTTTCCCTCGTTTATGGTTTCATCACAAGTTGTCTCCCCTCCCCTAAATGTCAGTCCCCATATCCCCTCCCTGGCACCTTGTCTGTCACTTGACTCTCCAGCCCCTCTCTCTAGAAGCTTCCACAGAGGCCGTGGAGTGACAGGCCAAGGGCCACGGGTGTCCCCTCCTCAGCTCCCCGATATGTTGTCCTACTTGTCAATTACTTCATGTCCCACTCCCCTCTATCCCCCCATTGGTGGATAGCCAAACCCCTCCCTTGTTTCCACTCCCTAAGAAAGGGGGCTGCTCCGGCTTCTTGGGGGCTTTCCAGCATTGTATCCCCTGAGGCCAGGAGCTCCCTGGAGCTACCAATAAACCTTATACAACCTGGATTGTCTCCTCCCGCTTCCCTCACCATCGCCGACAGTGCCTTCCGAGGAAAGGGCTCATAACCCTTAGCCGCTTTTCCGCACTCCTGAGCACGGAAGGGTATCCCCCACAGCCGCTGTGTTGGAGCTAGCAGGGAAGCACCAAGAAGACTCTTGGTGGACACTGCAGCAAGAAAGCCTCTGGCCCAGGCAGCTGCTGCCATGTGAGCACAAGCTCTGCTGCCCAGGAGGGTCCCATAGTGCAGGGGGTTGCAGATGGACACGTAGTGGTCATAGCACATGATGGTGAGAAGGGCAACCTCTGTTGAGAAGGAAAAGACCAAGAGGAATACCTGAGCAGCACATCCTTGTGTAGATGTCCTTGGTGTCCCAGAGGGAATTGTGCATGGCTTTGGGGACAGTGGTGCAGATGGAGCCCAGGTCACTGAGGGCCAGGCTGAGCAGGAAGAACATGGGTGTGTGCAGGTGGTGACCGCAGGCTCCGGTGCTGATGATGAGGCCGTTGCCCAGGAAGGCAGCCAGGAAGATGCACAGGAAGAGACAGAAGTGCAGGAGTTGCAATTGCTGCATGTCTGCCAATGCCAGCAGGAGGAAGTGGGGTGGAACTGCTGTTGGACATTGCTGGACCTGTTAATGGATAAGGGACAGTGACAAGTCAGGAGAGGCTGCTTTGAACCAAACCTGGGCCATTCCCTGTCGACTGTCCTGCTGGGACTCACCCAGCCTTGTTCCTGCTCTGGGAAAACCTTCACCCAGGTCCCTGCCTGAGCTCCAATTGTGCTTGCTGAGTGTGCCAGGAGCAGCCAGGGCTGTGCATGGGGGCTCTCAAGGAGCCATCCTTGCCCCGCTGCCCTGGGTTTGTGGCCACGTGGCAGAGGGATAAGGCTGGATATTCAGGATTTGTCAGTGGAATCACACCTAATGCAGAAAGGCTTGGTAGCATCTGTACTCACATTTCTAAAAGGAAACAGATGGCATGAAGTGGTTTTAGGAATTTTTTCCTACCCACACATCGTTCCTGGTTCTCTGAGGTCAGAAATCCCCAGCATTTCTGCTGTATTCAGAGTTTGCCGCTGAGAGATGTGAGAGGCAAAGGATTCCCTGTGGCTGAGGGAAGGTGTGGGGTTGCATGGGCTTCTTCCCAGCTGCCCTGGGTTTGCTTCTTTGGGTGGAATTAGAGCACAGTTGCATTCCCTTGTCACCCTGGAATAAACCAGACCCTGCCCAGAGCAGAGGGATCCTGGAATGTCTCACCCTCTCCAAAGGTCTCTGAGCAAGGTCTCAGCACCACCTTCTGCCAGGGACACTCACCCGGTGGACAGAAGGAGACACTTAAAGCAAAAGAAAAGGGAAAAAAGGCTCCCTAAGAACTGTGGTAGCCCCATAAATTCTTGTGTATGAAGACCTGAAGAAGAAAAGAGGATTGGTAAAGTATTCTTTTGGGGGGGCAAATACAAAATATGGGGGATGAATGTGCATGAATGAGAGGTGGGCTGGTTATTCCAGGCCTGCAAAGTGAGTAAGGGGTTTCCGAGGCCTGCATTTCTGATCTTTCGCGAGAAAGACAGCCAGCGAGGAGACAAAGCAAGAGATAAAAAGAGTGAGAGAGACCCCCTGGGTTAACTGGGATGGGGTCCCAGGGAGGGCTTGGACCCATTGGAAGAAGGGAGCCAAGGGTTTTCCTGGCACAATCCACTGGAAAAACAGGACAAAGTGGACGCCCTACAACGTTCCTGGATTGAAGATATGCCCAGGAGCATCCAGGGTTGGACAACACTGCTGGATTGAGGGATAAGATGCCCAAGAGCATCCAGGGTTGGACAACACTGCTATTGAGGGATGCCCAAGAAAATCTGGGGTTGGCCAATAACATTTTGAGACTTTACAATACTCGTGGATGGATATTAACAAATGACTTGAAAGTAAAAGGTACCTTCTTGTTGTCTTGTTGTGAGTGAGAATGAATGAGATGTTAAAGAAATAAAAGTGAGCGAATGTGAATAAAAGTATATGTGATATAGATTGTTGATTTAAAGTTTAATTTTATTTTCTGGAAGAAGGTGGATTGTATTATAGTAATGAAGAGAAAGGATTTTTCTGTGCTGTGAAGAGTGGGAAGTGTTTAAGCTGTCAGGGGAATGGTTTGGAGCAGGGAAGTGCAGGTGGGGCCCTGGGGAAATGAGACAGAGAACCAGAGAAAGGGCCTGGGACCCCCTAGAAATGTAGCCTTTCCCTGTCTCCAGTTTCTCTGTTCATGTCAGGAGCTCCAGTCTCCCTACTCATATCAGCTTCTCTGCCTGTGTCAGGAACTCCAGCCCTCTCCGCCCATTCCTGTCCCCACCATGACTCTGGAGCCTCCTGCTCCTGCTCCTACCTCTGCTTCTTTGTTGATTCTGGCTTTCCTGCTGACTTCTGCTCCTAAGTCTGAACCTTTATTGGTTCCAGCCTCACTGCCATCCCCTGCTCTTGTCTCTGCTCTCTCGGTGATTTCAGCTCCCGCTGTATCTATGGGAGAGGTTCAGGAGGGGGACAGAGCCCCGCTGTGGTCAGTGTTCCAGGAAGGGACTAGGAATTCCTGTTTTTGCTGCAGCGGGGGAGAACACCCTCATTTAGAGGGAGACTTGGTGGTGCTTCAGGGGGAGTGCCCTGTGAAGGAGTGGAAAGATCATAGGCTCTGTTTTCTGGGGGAAGAATGCCATCTGGAGCTTTTGATAACTTGGGAAGCAGGCCTCCAAGAGGAAGTATTGGAATTTGTGGTTGATTCTGGGGCAAGAGACAACTTGTGTGGTGGAGATTTCAGGGATTTCACGATATAGGTGGTGACACAGTGGAAGTGGAAGAGGCGGAGGGAGAAAAGTTTAAAATCCCTGCCATTGAAGATGGAGTAATTACGGAGGAGACTGGAATAGGAATAGATGTCTTGTTGGTACCTGGAGCAGGCATGAGCTTGTTGGGGAGAAACTTGCAGATGCAACTGGAAATGGGGGTTGTACCAGAAGAGGATAGAGCTGTGGACTTACTTTTAGAGATAAACTAGTTGTGTGTACACCTCATGCAATGCAAAATGTGTTAATTCAGAGGAAAAATGAGGGGAAAAAAAAGAGAGGAAAAAAATGAAAAAAGAAAAAGAGAGGTAGAAAAAGAAAAAAGGGTGGTTAACAGACTAGGATGTTGGAATGTGGAATAATGATAACTTGGTACTGGAGGAAGACAGGAGTTTGAATACAATTTCTGTATGAAGAGCAGGGAGGTGCCTTAGCACACGGTTGTTTGGAGGTTGTTCAGTGCTGAACTGGGGTTCAGAAAGATCTAGCAGAACAAGCCCTCCTTGAAGGGAAAAGAAAATATGTTGATGGTTTGCCCAGATGCTTACAAAAGAAAAAGAATATCAGGAACACCTAGGGATGCCAGGTTGGGGGTTGTCAAGTTTAGGAGGTGTTTGGCCCCTCTCGAGCGAGCGACAAGGTCTCAGGGGGCTGTGGCAGGGGCTGATTTGTGTGGGTGACCTGGCACAGCAACTTCCAGTGTTTGCCCACTCGGTGGAGGCGGCGCAGGGCGCGGTTTGCAGGGGGCGCCGCTGAGGGTTGGGAGCTGGCTTAGTTGTGCCAGGGTCCCGGAGGGTGCAGGGTTGCCGGATGTGCTTGCCAGCCCGGCAGTGGTGCTGGGTGTGGATTGTGCGGGTTTGCCGCTGAGGAGAGAGCTGGCTCAGTGGTGGAGCTGCCGGGGGTGCCTCCCAGCCTGCCGAGGTCCCGAGTCCAGGATGGCAGTGTCAGCCCCAGTAGGTGGGTTGAGGGGGAGAGAGAGAGGGCAAGAGGGAGGCGAGGCACACCCCCAGGGTCCCCGTGCAGGTGGCTGTCTGCGAATCCCTCCCGCTCCCACTGGGGCAGGGTCCGTCCTTGCCGGGGCTGCTGCAGTGCAGTGGCAGCAGCGGGGGAGGGGCGAGGGACAGCGTTGAAAGCGATGCTGTGAAGAGAGGAAGAGAGGCCAGCGCGAGCGATTAAACCAAGGCAGAGATAGTCTTAATCTCTCGCTAGTTCTCCAAACCTCGCAAAGTTTGGTTGTTTTTTTTTTCTCTTTAAAAGCAAGATTCTTTTTTTTTTCTTTTCTTCTTTCTTTCTTTCCTTTTTTTCTTGCTGTTAGGAGGGGGGCTTTTGTTCTGGGAAACTGTTAGGGGAATAGGTCTGTGATGCTAAAACAGTTAAACATTACCCAGAGGGTAAAAAGCAATAGATGTGATTAATCTTGTGTCAAAATCGGCCTGGCCTTTCTTGTTTAACTAACTGTAGCTCACAGAAAGAAGAATTTGCATCTGAAACTGTTAGCACAGCTGGATATAAGAAGAGGCAGCTGTGGAAAAAAGCTTTTTGCTAAACTCAAAATGTTTTGGGGAATGCTGGCGTATTATTGTATTCCTTTTGTCACTGTGCCTGTACTATTAAGAAGTCCTTTTCAGGTACTACTGAAGCAGCAACCTGGATGAGGGAAAGAGGGTGGATTCATGCCAGCAGAATCAAAGGACCTGCAAAGGAACCTGAGGAATGGACTATTGAATCATTAAAACTGAAAATCATGGACAAAGACCCTCTAATTAGTTAAAGTTAGAAAGTGGTGTGTTTATTATGCTGGCAGGCAGCACGGGGCGGGGGTTTGTTCCCAAAATGCGTGACTGCACCGCACAAGGATTTTTGCCCTCTTTTTATTTTCCAAAAAAATATATATTTACATAACTCTAGCACCTCCCTCCCATCCCCACTTTGTATTAAAATGAGGTTATTAGTACTTCATGCATGTGCAGTTCTTCTCTTGAATTGTGTCGGTGATCTCAAATTGGGTCAGCGGTCCCAGGGATGAAGTCAGGAAGGTCTTCATCAGGTCTCTGTGACCCACTGGCATGATCCAAGGCCCCCTGCTTCATGATGGATTAGCATAGAGTCCGGTGGTTGGCATTGTTCTATTGGTTTCAATGTGTTCCTATAATGGTTCACTTGCTCCACTTCCTTCTATAAATGAGCTCATAATATAACAATTAGCTTTAGCTTAAGCGTCTAATAATCATTAACTTATCGTTGGTGTATCTAACTTCAGTATAAATTGGTTCTAACCCTCAACTAAAATCTTAAATTTTTAAAATCATGATTCACTATCACATCTAAACCACGTGATACCAAATGGACTGTCAAACAGGGATTGGGTGGTAATGGTTTGGGAAAACTCAAATGATCCAAGGCATGTACAAAGAATCATACCTAACTGGGAAATAAGGCCAAGCTTACATCAGTGGTTTCAAGTGCTGCCTGGACAAGTCCTGAGACACCTCCGATACCCTCCTTGGGGAGGAATACTTCCACTTCAAACAGGAGGATCAGGACTGTTTCGGTCAGAAAGTTCTCATATTCTGGCCTTAGCCTGTGACTTATATAAAGAAGAGGAGGAATTACAATTTCCATCAGTGCCATACCCTGTCTGATTCATCCTAATACTGGACATGCTAGCTGGGTTATATATAAATGTTTAAATTGTGGGAAAAATTGGTATTGTAGTTCACAAAATTGACCCTCTCATTGCAGGAAGTGTTAAGTACCAAGTCTATCCCCTATCCAGACAGAACTCAAAACAACTGAAATAATAACTTTGCTTTGTGGATGGGAATTACCAGTGCCTGTTGAATGGGAGATACCCGAGGAACAGTGGGAAACCTCAGTTAAGGAGTGTCAAAAACGATTTGCCTGGAAATTAGCAAAAAGGACATCGCAAGGATATAGAGGGCAAGCCTGGGTTTGCCGCTGTACTTGCCATTGAGAAGATCATATACACCTGCTATTGTAGTGAATAAAGTTCCTGATACTCCTGGGCAGGGCCTTCCTAGTTCCCATGGCAACACTGAAACAACTATTAACTGAGTACCAATATTGAAATGTTAATTAGCTAATTGCCCTGTTTGTTTTCTCTAAACTACCTGGAGATAACTGGCCTCCCACACCCCCCCCCACCCCCCACGCTGCCATTCTGGGGCTAAAATGCAAATAAAAATCCTTGGGATCATGGGAGTATTTTTAGGGGATAAAGACACCCCTAAATCAAAAACTAAACACAGTACAGGGGTCTAGACAAATGCCCTAGCTGAGGAAGAGGGAAACACATCCCCTGATTGACTTTTACCCATCACCATCACCTAAGAAAGAATAGACTAGGTTAGGCTGTGAGAAGCAGGGAGACAGAAAGGCAGAGAGCCCTGGTGCTGTCACCAGGGAAGGAGCAGGGACAGCTGTTGTTCTGGACTTCAGCAAGAGACTCTGCACATCACGCCTCCTCATCCTCTGGCCACCAGTGTGCCACAAAGGAAAGAAGAAGGGGCAGCTGCTGCGATGGACTTCTGCACGCCTCCTTCCTTTTGGCCACCTGGGAAAGCTACAACAGTGGGGGCGAGCTCCATTTGGGCCCCCTGCCCAGCTGATCTTTTTAATAAAGAGCTGAACATTAATAAAGACATTAGCCCTGTTCATTTCAGTATGGGTAGCAACCTCATAGGCAGGGAAAGTGTGGGTATAAGCCATACCAGACCTCTGTTATTCCTTTTTCTGTCACTCATTTGTTTTCTTTTCCCTTTTGGGATACAGGCAAGCTCGTGTCACAAATGCTGCTGAAAGCATTATGTGGAAAAAAAACCAAAATTCCTTTTTTATTACACACACCCATGTCAACAGCCACTGTTATAACCCATCCAAATTAAGTATATGTAGGTAAAATGGGGAAAAATATTGAATTGCAAGAAACTTAGGAAAAAGTGGTAATAGACTGGGAATTGAATGTCCAAAAGGAGAGAGATGGATTTGTTTCACATTTGACTTTAGAGATACAGTCAAAGATTTGGTAAAACAACAATTAATAAACAAAAAGGTAAAATCAGCACAGCAATCTAACTCTGTATTGGCTCTAAATTATATGCTGAACTGTATTATAAGACTCCAAGCAGTTACAGAGATGCTAACAAACAAAGCTGCTCGGGCACTGGAATTAATATCAAGTCACCAAAGGCAAACAAAAACTGTAGTGTTTCAGAAAAGTTTGGCTTTAGACTATTTAGTCGCTAAAGAAGGGGGTGTTTGTGGAAAGTTTATAATATATCAGATTGTTGAAAATAGATGACAATAGGGATGTCATCCTGGAAAAAACAAAATATATCAGAAAAATAAACCAGGTACCAGTCCAAAATTGGGAAACAATGTTAAAAACTAGCTGGTGGGGTAAAGCATTGGGGAAGATCGGTGGAAGAAATTAGGCTTCTTCCTTTTATGTGTTACAACTGGTTTAATATTTCTTCCTTGTTTAATCCCGTTTTATTTGACTAATTACCAGCATAGTCCAAAAAATGCAAGTGGACAAGAAATATTGCTTAAGTCAAATGATTTATAAAGAATAAGAGGAGGGATTGTTATAGATACATATTATAATATTGGCTTTTTGCAAATATTAAAATTAATTTTATAAGTGTAGTGTTAAAGTAACTTGATTATAAAGATATAGTTTTTATTTCTGTTGTTAATTAAGCTTAGACATAGTAGTGCAATAGCTGATAGAAGTCTGCTTGTGTTAAAATGCCTGCTTGGATGGGATAACATCCAGTGAACACAGGATGAGGACACCTGCTACAGATCTGCCAATGATCAGCACTCACCGTCTAAAGATAATGTGGGCTGGGGCCAAAACTGAAGATGATTATTAAAAAGGACTAAAACCACAACCAATGAATATGCATGCTCTAAAAAGGTGGACCCAAGGAGGAGATATGCTAAACAGTTCTTGGAACATGTAAACTAGTTTGGGGAAAAGTTTACTATGCATAAGGGTGTATGAATATGCAACAGGCTTATGTAAGGGAAAAGGTATTTAAGGGGAATCCCCAAAAATGATAGTGTGCTCTTGGCTGAGTGCCAAGATGCACCCAGCTGTAATAACCTTTGCTCTATGGTCCTTGTCTTCTATTGTACTTTATTAAACTTTTTAAATTTTCACAGGAGAGTGAACATGTTTTTCACACACATACACAGTTTGATCCAGGGGCCCGGCAGGTAACAGTTCCACACATCTGTTAGCAACCAGTGGCAAAGCAAACCAGACTGTTTTCCTCCTGCCTGTAGCTCTGAGCAGGGACCATTAGAAGGAAAAACACAGCCCTTGTGCTGGAGCTGAGCTGGAGACTTGGTCTGCCAAGCACTATTGGGCTCCATCCAACCCATTTTCTGCTTGTCTGATTGACGATTGGACCTTGTGCAGAACACTGACAGCCTGGTCTGGCACCCAGGGAAGGAAAAGGAGCCCCTGTAGAAGCTGTACCAGGTGATGCTGCTACTGGAAACACCAAGGATGACCTCAAGAATCACAATCTCTTCCTTGACCTGACTGCTGGCGAGCTGAAGACTGACTTCAGTTCCAGCACCTTCTTCAAAGACACAGTCCACACCCAATTTGCAGGTGAGTCCACAGCCAGGGAGATGCTCCCAGATCTGGGCATGGCACGGCCTGGCTGGGCACCAAAAGTTTCCCCCTTTGCTGGGGCAGATGCAACAATTTCTTCAGTTGGCTGCCAAGCTGCTTTTTGGCAGGGCTCAGGAGGACATAATGAAATGGGAGTCAGCTCCTGGTCCTGCCAACAGCACCTGCTGCGCCCTGGGCTGGGGGGCAGACAGCCTGACCAAAGCAAAACCCCATGGGGGAGCAGAAGTGGGGACTCCAAAAGCCATACACTGGCTCCTTTCATTTGCAGGTGAGGAAGGGCTTGGGCTACTCCACTCTGCTTGTCCCTGGCTGCACAACAGCAATGTCACAGGGGTGGCTGTGAGAGGTTACAGTGTCATTCAGAGCTGCTCTGCAGCCCTCAGCTGTCATCACTGTTGTGTTGCCACTCTTTTCCCCTTGTCCCTCCAGTAGGATGAGCTCTGTGACTGCTCTTTACCTTCCCCACTCTTCCCAGCCCACCCCCCTACCTCAGTGAGATTCAGGCTGAAGCTGACTTGTCTCCTGTGGCCCAGCAGTGCCATCGCCTCTGTGGGGAGCTCCAGCCCCAGAGCCCAGTGCACAGCAGTGTGGGCCGGGCTGGAGCAGCTATGCTGCACTCCTGGCTTGGCTGTTTGTGGGAACTAAATCCCACAAACAGCCTGTGTGCAGTTCTCCCTGCAGAAGAGCTGGGCTCCTGCAGCATCCTCTGCAGCCTGGGGCAGAGGACGGTCCCAGAGCAACTGCCAGAGCTGAGATTCCTGGGCTGTGGCTCCAGGCAGCATTTGGAAGGGTTGTGTTCTCATCTCCTGAACCTTGTAGGGAGACAGAACAACCTGTTCTGCTAGGCCAGCACTGCCCCTCTGCACAGGAACACGGCTGAAGGGTTTCCCATTCCAGAGGAGTCAACTTTAAGCCTTGACAGGGCCTGGCAGGGCTGGAGCTAGATCTCACCCCTGTCTGGGACTCACTGCCCACCCATCCCCACTGCACTTCCTTATCAAGGGCCAGATGGATCTGTCTGAGCAAGGGGCTCTTGAATGTCTCTGTATCCAGGGATAGGGAACAAACAGGGAGACGGAAAATGTCACACAAAGTGTTTGCACTCTCCATCCTTTCTATACAAAAACCATCTCTGCACACCCCATGTAGAGATCTAAGACAAATCTATGGAGGGGCAGAGATTTCCCATGCACCTCTAACTCTGGCAGCACTTCCCTGATGAGAGGTGACGAGTGGATTTGCTTTCCAGCTCTGTGTACAGAGTAGCTGTCCAAGAGCTGAAGGGAGCAGCATTTAGGAACAGTTTCAAGATTTCTAGTCAGGAAAGGGAGCTGATGGCCATTCCTGGAACTTGCAGTATTCATCAGGAGGGAGGGCTGGTTATTTAGGAATAAGGAACAATGGAGACAGAAGAGTTTGGAAAAATCTCAGCTCTGCGTGGATTTGTGCAAAGAAGGGAGCAGCAGAAATCCTTTGCGTCTGGTTTTGTGGACACAAGGTCCAAGGAGCTGCGGTGGCAGAGGGTGACAGGGCTGGTGCCAGGTGAAGTCCTGTTTCATGACATCCCAGAGTGGCAGAGAACAAGGCTCCAAGCACCCACAGGCACACTGATGAAGTCTCTGTGATGCTGCACATCCTCTGGGAAAAGCTGATGTCCCACAGTCTGTTGGAAATACTTCAGGTCTAAGTTTCAAACTGCAATATTTTCACACTCGACACAGTCACGCTAGAGGTGTCTGAAAGTGGCTAAGAGCAACTAGAATCATGCTGCAATCTGCTGAGAGCAACTGGAAGTGCGTGGAAACACTGGGGGTAACTGGGATATACTGGGATATACTGGGAGAGACTGGGAACAACTGAGATCATAAAGCAACCTTAAAGGAAGTTACTGGAATAATACTGGGAGTATCTGGGAGTGACTGGAAGCATACTGGGTTATTGGGAGCAACTGGGATCATGCTGGGAACAAATGGCATCATACTGAGAGTGACTGTGCTCATACTGGAATTATACTGGGAGGGACTGGAGTCATAGTGGGAATAATCATACTGGAGGTGACTGGAATAATATTAGGGGTGAATGAGAACCTGGGACCATGTTGGGATCACAGTGGTATCATACCGGGAGTGGCTGGGATCATAGTGGGAATTACTGGGACCATATGGGGGTGACTGGGAACCATAGGGCCCATTCTGAGAGTTACCTGAGCCCTCTCTGGGTAGAATGAGGTGAACTGGCTCAGCTGGGCTCAGGATTGTTCCACCCCAGGGCCACCCTGGATCTTGCTGCTGCCTCAGCCCCACAGAGCCTAGGGACACAGGAGAGGCAGGGAACAAGGAACAGACAGAGAACATGGCATGGCCAAGGGCCACTATTCTCCAGCAGTTTGGGCTGTTGAGTACAGGCTATTGCCCTTGGGGTCCCAGAAAATGACAAGCAAAAATAATCCTAATAAAACTCCATTCCTCCACCCCTCCCTCCTTCCCAGGCTTTACTTTATTCCCCAACTCCCTCCCTCCTCCTCACCACTGGTGCAGGGAGAATGGGAGTGGTGGTTATGGTCACTTCATACTGCTGTTTCCCCAACAGGGAGAGGAGTCCTTGCCCTGCTCCAGGGTGGGGTCCCTTCCATGGGGTCAGTCCTCCATAGACTTCTCCCGTGCAACTCTTTCCCAGTTTGCCTCTTTATGACCTGCTCCAGAGTGCAGGTTTTGATTGATTTTTTTTTTTTTTTCCCCACAATTGTTGGTTTTCACTTTAGCAAATGGACTTATCTCAACTGACAAGAGTTTCAGCAAACAGATTCATTCCAATCTGCGGGTTGTTTGCCAACTAAAATTTAAACAAATACAAACAACAGAGACTCAGTACCACATTGTGTTGGGTTAACACCAGTGGTGGTGGATCTCTGTTAAGAGGGAGGTTTCAGGTGGAATTCAGGATTTCTGTATCCTCCTGGACTTCACTGCGGTGTCTCTGCAGATGGCTGCAGATGGAGAATTTAGTCTCAGAGCACCTGTCACTGCTGATCCTGTGGGAGTTCGTGTAGGCGCAGTGGCCATTGCCCTGGATGTCAAACCTGGATCAACAGCAAAGTTAGAACTTATGGGACACAGCTGGGATGGGAGGGATTCCCATTTCCAGAGAGATTGGGAATCCCTCCCTGCAGAAGCAGGGACCAACCTTTCCAGCAAAGTCCCCATGAAGAACCCAAACTACCCCAGCTTCCACTCCTCAATGGTTTTCATGTTCTTGGTCCCAGGGGATTCATCCAGGGATGCCCCCAGGCCCTCATCAGCATCTGCATCCCACAAATCCAGGGGTTGTGTCTGAATGCTTTGGCACAACCAGGGAAAGTAGTGTTTGATTGCTCCCACCTCAACAGATCTATATCTACTTCTGCTTCCTGCATCCAGCCCCCTGCCCCAGCTCAGCCCAGGCCATAGTTTTGTTCTCCAGAAGATGGGACGTACAGGGCATTGAAGAGGGAACCATTGAGCCATTTCCAAGGTCCTGAACCTTCCCTCCAGAGACCAACCCAGTACTCCATGAAGTTCCCATAGCGCAGGAGGAAATGCTGGAAGTGGAAAGCAAGGATCACAGGTACCTCCATGCTATTCTCTTCAGGCAATTTCCTGCAATTTCCAAATCTGCTCTTCAAAGGCTGTTCCATACTGCCTCCTCAGGGCTTTCTCTTACCAGCTCTTCCTTGGTGTCGATGGTGGCTAGGTGGGCTTGGCGGGAGAGGCAGGAGTGCTGACTCCCTTCCCAGTCCACTTCCTCCTCCAGAAAGTAAAAGCACTTGTTCCCGAAGCCAATCCCACTCTCCAGGCAGCTGGGCAGGGCGGGAGCCGGGCAGGGTGGGTGTTTCTTGGCTGAAAACAAGCACAACATGCCCAAGTGACTCATGCTGGGGGGCTTCTCCAGGAAGGAGACTTTTGGGTGGTTCCTGCACCCTCAGACACTCACCTGCCAGCGTGATGATGGCGACAGTAAGAAGCAGCACCACGGCAAGCACAGTGACTGTAATGGTCACCTTTCTGTCATTGGTGCATCTGCGGCTGAAATCTTGGGACAAACCACGTGGGAAGGGCATGAAGAGCACCCCCTGTTCTCCCAGCTCTCACATTTCCCTTATGGGTCACTTCAACACCTTCCAACACAGCCCCAAAACACATTGGAGGCTCCCAGTGGGGCACAAGCTCAGTCCAGGGGGTATCCCAGTGCTATCATCGGCTTCCAAGGATTTCTGAGTCTGCCCAACCTCCCTGCATCGCCTCTATGCCCCCCTCTACCACGAAATGGGCACCATCCCCCAGACCCTCAGCTTGCAAACACTTTGACATTTCTTACTCCTCCTCCCACAACACCTTTGACCATTTTAGCTTCTCCCAACACACTGAGCCATATCTTGAAACAACATCCCCATAACCAAACTGGGGCTTACTGGTCCTTCCCTCTGCTCTCTGCTGCAGCAGCTCCATCATAGCAGCCGAGTCTCCACCTGTGCAAACAAAGTGAATTCCAGCTCACACTCAGAAGTGGGGAGTGGTAAAGTCCTGATTTGGGATATTTTCCTCCTAGGAGAGTCAGGCACCATTGTTCCTTTGACAGGTTTATATTTGCAGCAGGAAGGAAAACACAATTTCAACTTTCAAAAAACCAGGACTTGCTTGTGTTTTTCAACTCTGCTTCAACCTCAGCCAACTCCTGCTGGCTGTGGGTGTCCTGAAAAGGTGTTGTCTCGAGGACCTACACAAGTACAGAGGGGTTTTCAGGCCCAGCTCCCACTCCAGGCCACCCAGGGCACCCCAGAAGGTGCTGGATGGCCCCACTTGAGCCAACCTTGATTCTCCACCCTGCACAGGATAGCTTGGTGAAGTTCCTGGGGCAGGGGATGGTGCCTCTGTACCTTCTTCAAAAGGGACTTCTGCCATTCCCAGCACCACAGAGGGGACAGGGGCACCCTCCAGGGATAAGAGTGTTCCTCAGCTCCTCCTGCCACGAAGTGATCTTGGACAACACCCCAGGCTCACAGGGCCCAACCAGGTTCTGCTCCCTCCTAGGGCTTTACTAGGATACTCCTGTGATCCTAAAACAAAAACACAAAAAGCTGATAATCCTCCCAACTTCCTGGGTAGTCACAGCTCTCCTCAGCAAAGCAAAGCTGGTCCCACAGGAACAATCTGTTGAATATTTATAAGGAAAAAAAAAATCAGAGAAACAGAACAAGGGTTGACTGACACAGACTGGAAATACCTGTGGGTGCTGCTGTCAAGTCACTGGTAACTGAAAAGAGTTTCTATATTTATTACAACTATATAAATCACTCACATCAATGCCCAGCAGATGTTTTTGTCATCACTGTAAATTAAATTATTACCAGG
Source organism: Vidua chalybeata (assembly GCF_026979565.1). Taxonomy (NCBI): domain Eukaryota; kingdom Metazoa; phylum Chordata; class Aves; order Passeriformes; family Viduidae; genus Vidua; species Vidua chalybeata. Next base: position 169,097 of record NW_026530345.1, read on the forward strand.
CCCTGCACATGGTACTTCCCCCAGGTAAATATTTTCCATATGAGAACGACCTGCCTGTGTCTACAAAGGTAAGACATCCAAAAGGATGGGTTTTCCCCTCCAAATGCTTGAATTTTGGTTTAATTGATGTGGTGTTTTGTTACTGTCTCCAACCCCCCAATTCCTCCTGCTCCAGGCTGCAGCTTGGGGCATTTTGGGGTGAAAAACTGGTGGGGGAGGAAGAGGTGGGAAAAGGGGATGGAGGCACAGAGATTTCTCTCCCTCCAAGCTTTTCCTCTCATTTCTTCTCTCCCAGATTTCTTGAATCCCACCCACTCATACACCTGTTTTGCATCAAAGCAGCTGCTTCAGGAAATTCTGCAGAGTGGGGAGGCATCAGCTCACAAACCCTCTCCCAGGGGTACCTCTGGCCCCTTCACCCACAGGCCACAAGTGCCATGGATGATTTAGGGGTAATGGAACCTACCAACCAGCCTTCCCCATGCAGAGCCATTTCCCACTCCTGGGCACAGCCTCTGCTCCACAGAAAGGCTCCAACTCCCTTCCAGAACAAGATTTTAAATAAACTCTCTCTGGGCTTGGAAGCAAAAGAATGATGCAGGTTTTTCCTCTCCTCCCCCATACCTGCAAAGGGGCAAGAGGGAACAGAGCTGGGGAGGGCAGAAGTGGTGCTGGGGCCAGGGGTCTCTCCCCTGCAGCAGTGCAGGGACACACCTGTGTCTCCTCAGGGTGGCTTTGCTCACGTGAGGTTGCATCAAAGGGTGTGAGGGCCCCCAAATACTAACCCACCACAAAGGCACTGCTGCAAGAGCTAGAAGGGGCTAGAAGAAAAACCCAACAAAATCTCTGAAAACCGCTTACAAGGCAGCAAAAACTAGAACTCACCTAAAAAACACATCCAGACACTCAAACCAACCCCATGGTGGCAAAAGTTTCAGTAAAACCAGCTGTAAAGTAATGAGTTCGGGGTTTTATTCCCCTCTCTCTTTAATTTGCTACATTTATTTAATCAGTTGGTTATTTCAATCACCCTGAAGATGAGGCTATGATCTGGGTGTTCAGCTCCATCCCATCCATGGCATCTTTCCAGCCAGTGCCAACTCAACCAGTCCTGAGTTTTACAGAGAAGCTTCTTTTCCAGAACTCACCCTCACAGCCAAGCTCATGGAGACTGAACCAAATCCCTGGGGCTGTGTAAGTATGAGCTCATGGAGAGTGAAAACAGATTCCTGAGGCTGCTTAAGTATCATCACACACTGGGAATGAGGGCAAAGAGTTCACAGTCACAGTCTGAGCACTTGGCTGTGCTCCAGCAGTTTGGGCTGTTGTGCCCAGCATGTTGCCCTATGGCTCCCAGGAAAGGCAAAGGGGTGGAGAATACCCTCCAGAAACTCTTGTTTGCTTTAAGCTTTATGTTTAACATTTCCAGTGTGCCACATGTAATGGTTTGAGTCTGGCTGAGTGCCTGATGCAACCAAGGCTGCTCTGGGCAGTGCCTTTCTGCCCCAGACAGGACAGAGAACACCCAAAGAAAGGTTCTTGTTTGGACCAGGACAGAGAGAGGGCATTCCCCTGGCACTGCCATGAGCACGACAAAGCTGGCTTGGGGGAAATTACTTGAATTTATATCCAGTCAAACCACAACAAAAGAATGAGAATTCAACCACATCCTAGTAAAACTCATTTCCCTCACCTCTCCCTCTTTCCCAAGGCTTCATTTTATCCCCAGTTCCCTCCCAGTGATGCAAGAGAACCAAATGGAGATAATGGTAATTTCATGCTGCTCCATATCCCCCTGGATCAATTAAAAAAAACCCTTCCCAGGAGTTCCCCCTAGCTGGTCTCCCTCCTTTGGAATTCTGGGGTCCCCATGGACCCTGATGATCTCCCCTCTTTGGAGTCCAGCTTAGCGATCCTGGGGGGGTTCCAGGTTTTCTTTTCCCTTGATTCTGCTTCAGCTCCCAGGTCATCCCAGGGTTGCCCTCTTCAGGCTCCCCTCACTCCAGGCACTTGGGGCTCCTCCCTCTCCCTGCTACCCCTTTCAGGGTCGGGCATCCTGACCTTCCCTCATCTCTGTTTTCCCCCACCCCGCCAGGCTCCTGGGGGTCCTCCAACTCTGCTATCACCCCCTCTCTACCTTCCCCATTCCGAGGGTCCCATGTTACACTCCCCTGGTTCTCCCGGGGATTCCCAGAACTGATGTCTTGCCCTGCCAGTACTGGGCGATCGCGACATGGACCCCCCCAAAATGTCCCCACAAGGGGCATTCGAGGCTCATCTCTGGAGTTCTGCAAGTTTCAAACACACCCCCATCCCCCAATAAAACCTGCCAGGGAAATGCAAAGATACCTCGGACTTCATTCCGGAACCTGCAAACTCCAAACACCCCGCCAAAAAAATCCCTGCCACATACCCCCTAATATATTTGGGTCAAACTGCCCCTCCCCAGTCACCTGAGGGATGTAGGGGGTGCAATGCTCTTGGGGCGGCGGGGGTGGCGGATACAGCGAGCAGTATCCCTCCCCACTTCTCCTTCTGCTCCTTTTCATGCTCCTCCTCTTCCTACTCCTCCCCCTTCTCTCTCTCTCCTCTTCCTCCCGATTTTTTCCCATCCTTTCTGCCCCACAGCGCCATAGCACTGGCTGATGTGTTGGGGGGAACCCCACCAGGAATAAACGCGGGGGGAATTCCCTCAGTGCGCATCTTCACCCTCATTCCCCACCCTGAGCCCAGGGATTCACTCCAGGGCTTAAGTGTTGAGAGATAAGGGTGGACACCCATGGAACTGCCCTTCTTCCTTTACAGCTTCACCTTTTCCCTCCCTCTTCACTTCCTTTTCCATCGTTCCCCCTAATCCATTGACCTCTCCAAACTCAATTTGTGTGTCCCATCCCCCTCCCGCTCTGTTCAGAGATCCCAAGTCCCTCTTTTCTCCCTTTCCCATCGTCCCCATCCCCTGAGTTCTCAACCCACCTCCCCTGTGCTTGGTTTTGGGAATCCCAGCCCCTTCCTGTTCAGTTTGGGCATCTCACCTCCCCTTTTGCTCAGCTGGGAGTCTCAAGCTCTCTTCCCCCCTCTTTCCCCCTCCCATACCCCTTTCTCACCCCATGGGATGGGCAGGCTCCCAGCACCACCAGTGCCACCAATACAGCACCCAGCCTCCCAACACACCCCATCCCCAAAGCTGGGTAGGTGCTAACACCCCAAAGCAACTCGGCTGTGCTGTGGGGTGGTACTGATAAATAACACAGAGAATAGAAATTCTCAGTTCCCCTAAAGTTGCGGAATAGAGCTTAAAGACTAACTAGCAAATAAGATAAAAGAACGTTAAAGTATTTACACAGGATGATAAACATAAGTGGAACCAGTGGAGAAACAGATAGAAAGGACTACAGGGCAGGTTTTTTTTGCTAGTCATGTTTTTTTTGCAAGTCAGTAACAAAGAAGCAACAGCACACGCTCACAGAAAAAGTTCAATGCAAGGTCACCTTTTATATTGAAGCATTCAGTGAATATGACCACAAAAGACCCCTTTAGCTGACCCTTCAGGACCATACAAGGCCTTCTAGGAGGAGGATGCATGCCAAATAGTTCTAGGAAAGTGATTTTTATGTATTAAGATAAGAAACATGTTTTAATGCATATGTATTATTGTGATGGTATGAATGCCTTGTTGTAAAGTCTCAAGACACAGAGTGAATAAAGAATATCCTCCTCTGTGCCCTGCACAGATAAAGACTGCATGCTTTCTGATGCTTCAAATTGTGTTAGAAAGTTTATTTCGGCCAATTTCGGTATCAGGGGATCCCAGCCTCCTCTTTTGGCGCCTCCTCTTCCTTTTCCCATCATCCCCCCAGTCCTCAATCCCCCTCACCCGTGATTGGTTATTTTTGGCGTCCCAGCCCCCTCCTGTTCACTTTCGGCGTCCCATCCCGCCCTTTCGCTAAATTTGAGGTCCCAAGTCCTGCTCTCCCCTCCTCCCCTCTCCAATTTCCCCCTCTCCTTCCCCCTCTGCGGGGCTTCCAGCACCACCAGTGCCACCAGTACGGCCCCAGCTGCCCCCATGCGCCCCATCACCAGCGCCGGGCGGTGCCAACAGCCCCAAAGCAGCCACTCTGTACCCGGGGGGGGGTCTCCACAGTGACCCCGCCCCGCGCAGTACCAGGAGCACCAGTCCGGATTAGTGCAGAGCGCGGGCGGGCGGCATCAGCCGTGCCCGGGCAGGGCCGGCCCCGTGGGGCTCCCACCCACACTCAGCTGCCGCTGGGACAGTGCAGGGGGGGCCGGTGTGGGCGCCCTCCACCTCCCCCCTCCCCAAATTCCGCTCTCGGGGGACACTGGGGACGAGGCGGGGAAGCAGATGAAGTCTGGGTGGGGAGCGCTGGGTGCTGCGGGTCTGCCTGGCACCTGGGGAGTCATTGGTGAGAAAAGTTATGATTGGCTGGAAATTTGGGGAGGCTCTGGGCTTTGTGTGTCTCCTTGGCATCTGACGAGTCACAATTAAACTGAGTTCTGATTGGTTAAGTATCTTCGAAAGCTCTGTGTACAGTGTGTCTGCCTGAACACTTGGAAGTCATCATCTCGGTGCTCTCTGATTGACCAAGGGCTGTTTTGGAGAAAGGGGGCACTCCCCGTCCACCAAACATGGGACCCCCACAAGTATTGCAGGAAATCCAGGACCCCTGAACAACTGACCAATTTGACCAAGCAGAAGCCCTTTATTGTTTATATTACACACATTTTTATAGATTCTACAAACCACTACTAAGTACACACTGCTTGGTCGGTGCCTTTGTCTTGCTCACTCGTTTTCTGCCTCCATTTCTCAGCCCTGGTGTTTCACAGCCCTCTATTATCTAGCTCTTGTGATCCTGGTATTTGGTTTCTCAGCTTCTTTGTTCTTATTTTAGCACAGTTTATGTCGTAGTAACCTTGATGAATTCCACAGTGCCCTGAGAAAATTCTGATTCTGTACAAGCAGTATAGCTGATGCACACTGAGGCCTAAGTTGTTCAGATACATTGCTACAATTCCCCCTTCTTCTTCTTGCAACAGCCAGACCCTCTTTTACTGCATTCTCTAGTAAGGGTCACCAACTTAATTATGCATGGAATAACACAAAGCAATAAAATAATGACTACTAATACTAACAAAGTTCCCTTTACAATATCTTTCAACCATCCAAGTTATTCTCCATCCCTCAAACCATTTTTCCAACCCCCAGTCATTCACAGTCAATTTCTTCATGTTATCTTTTAGTTGTTTGAGTTTCCTGTGAATGGATGCAGAATGGTCAGAGACATTCATATAACACATTCCTTCAAACTCCTCACACTTGTGCCCATGTGCTAACAGCAAAAAATCTATAGCAGCTCTATTTTGCAGTATGCCATGACTAATACTATCTACATCAGTAAGCATTTGATTTAGAATAGGTGAAATTGTGTTCAGTTGTTTAGCTGTCCAGCACCCCAGCTTATTCAGTGTAGTCAAAGCTTGAGCAGCCACAACACCTGGAGTAAGGAATGATGCTATGATTTGTGCTGGAGCACCCCAAAACTCTACATGATCATTACAATTAGATCCTGATCATTACAATTAGATCCTAAGCTTGTTTTTGCTCTTTTAGTTCTTTTCCTATGTCCTGCTCTCCAAATAGTCTGATTCAGCATTTCTCGCATGCTAGGAGAAAACATGGTTAATTTTCCTAAGTAACAAGATCCACCAAAGGGATTACTTGGAATCACAGGCCATGACCTATCCCCAGAGATTAAAAAGACACCTGGTGGAAGCTTTCTTACAGCCGCATTTGCACCAGCACTTCCAGAATAAGACCAATTGTGGCAACATTTGGTCACGTTCTGATACCATGGAGAATTGGGATTAAGGATGACTCTATTATTTTGGGATGTGGGACTAGAACATTGCTCAGATTAGTTGTTTTTGGTCTAGAAAGTAGTTAAAAAACAAGCAATAATTCCCAGGAACCAATCCTAACAGGTCTAGTTCTTGGGGTTCTAGTCCGCTTTCAATTCAGTGATTGTGTTATCATAGCTGCTTGGAAGACTTCGCTGTTTGGCGATGTTACACCAATGATTCTCTGCACTTGATCTATTTGCTTCAACATATGGCTTTCCTCTAACTCCTACCCATTTTGCAAAACCGGTAAAATTACTTACTGGGATACCAATTAGACATGTGTGGAAGGGATCTGGCTAAGGATAAACAAAAGAAATCCACCCAGTAGCATTGGCCCAAGAAAGCCACATATTCTGCTGATGCCATCCTGGCAGGCTAATTTCCTCTGCACTACAGATGTTACTACATATTGCAGATAACAGAAAAAGACTCCCAAAAATCCATATCTCTAATTTAAGACTGTTCTTCATCTTGCTCATTGGTAAAAAACCCTTCCCCTATGAGATCAGGGACAAAATCTGAACTAGCTGTGCCTCTTGCTCTTTGAGCCCTTCTCCTATTCCTTCTTCTCTGGTTCCTTTCTTTCCACCTTCTTTTTGTTTGTTCCCACTGATTAGGTCTAACTCCCCAAGACCAGGGATAAATATTTCCTTACCACACTCAATATCCTTGATCTTATTGCTCAAGCTCCCGGCGTTCGCTATAATACCACTGAATAGCCTGCCCCAATTGCTCTTGATTTTCAAACAAGCTCAGTGCTTCTCAAGCAGTTTCAGGGGAATTAACTGTTCTTCCTGTCACTTGGGATAACACCACCCAGGTATTGAATTCTTGGTTGTGCCGATGTCTGCACACCTCACACCTTGCAAAGCTTCCTCCCCCAAACTCACATGACCTGTCTGCTTCACACCCCACACATTCTAATCTCACCCAAAGTTACCGAGTGTTTACAGTTCTGAGGGCAATGGATGTTTTCAGATGAAGCTGGTTGTAGGTTCATTAGTGGTATTAGGGATCAGAGTATCCTTTTCAAGGCAAGGACAAACCCACTTCACTGGTATCTATCGGGGTCCTTTGTCTGTAACAACACATAACCCCTTCCCCACATGAGTAATTCTGCATATCCTTCCCATAACCCTGTCATAGGATTTTTAAAACAACCTTTTGGCTGATGCTGTACCAATTCCGAATCCTGCTGCAAACATGAGTAATGTGTTGATGCTGGTGGTTCACTGTGATTACCTACTAACCATAGAGGATTCATAAAATAGCACTCTGTCCAGTGGGCTCAGCCCATCCTCCCCCATTTTTTTGTTTATCAAGCAGTCCTTTCAGGATCTGATGTGTCCTTTCGATGATAGCTTGACCTGTGGAGTTACCTGGAATATCTATGCTATGCTTCACTCCCCAAGAAGCTAAGAAATTCTGGGTTCACCAGGCTATATATCCTGACCTATTTTCTGTTTTGATTTCCTGAGGCAAGCCCATAACAGGAAAGCAGCCTTTCCAGTGTCAAAGTGAGACCCTTCACTTGTCATAGGAGTGGCCCAAACCATGGCAAAAAAAGGTGTCTATGGTCACATGAATACATTTAAAGCAACCAAAAGAGGTGTAGATGGTTACAGGGGGACTCAGGCTTGCCAGGCCACCCTGCTCGTCTGCTTTCTGTGACTCCCCTGAAGTAGAATGAAGAGGTCGGAGAGGGTGGATAACTGAGGGAGATAGCTGTGGCTGTTTCCCCCTTTCCATTTTCTCAACTAAAGCAAGTCAAATTAAAACAGGAAGTGGAATCAATTTGGACACAGAAGTGTCCCCCTGGTTCATCAAATCAGTCAATTTTCTTCCATCCTTGTCCCAAAAGGGGCTGGAGGTTACATTCATGAGGGACACCTGGGTGAATGGAAGGAACAGCCAGCAGATTAATCTTTTTAATAACCCTCTAGAAAAATGCTTTTCCCCAGCCCTCAAGATTCCCACAAGCTGGGTAAAAATCCCTCTCAGCTCTGCTGATAACTGAGCACCCATGATAAGATATTTACTTGGATCAGCTCAGAAACTCTACCCTTGACCACAGCAGAAATATTAACTAAAATAAAATAAAATAAAATAAAATAAAATAAAATAAAATAAAAGTCCAGAAGCAGCCCAGGGACAGGACACCACCCCCTCCCACACTACTAGGGGGTTCAGGACACAAAGCAAAAATATCCCTCCCGGTCTCACCCAATTCCCTCCCTGGGGAATACTGCTGCCTGGACTAGGGGAGCTGTAAGTCAAGGTCCCTCTCCTGAAGACGGCCCCTGGTGCTCTGCGGGTGGTCATCTCCATCCCTGGGGATGCTACCAGACAGAAATTGGCGTGCTTCTGTCCAGAGTATCTAACGACCAAGTCCTTAATTGCATTCACCCGCAAGTGACTGCACAGGTTCTTCCATGAGGTCTCAGACCTATCAGGAGGCCCCATGTTGGGGGCCAGCTGATGCAAACCATTGATGTCTTTAGCTAGCTCTTTAAGAACACCAGCAGCCACGGCAAAGTGTATGTAACAACTCCTGGATAAATCCACCAGGAGCTGAACTTCAGAGCTGCGGCTCTGCAGTGGGATTTTTTTTTTACCAGCGGCAGGGAGAAAAGTAAAAGAGTCGAAGGATGCTCTCTGCCTGATATTCCAGCAGGCCTTTAATTCAGACATTCAGAAATGAAAAGAGCCAAAGCACTTCCCTACAGTGGTTTATAAACAGGCCAAAACCAGTGGGCGGGTATAAACAGCCAGCCAATGGGATAACCATAGGGGAGGAGTGAGAGGAGTGGTTTACAGAGCCAGTTCCAATGAAAGCCAAGGGAAGGAGAAAGGGGAGTGGTTTACATCGGGGTGGATACAATTTAGGGAGAAACCAACTTGGAACACAGGAAGGGATTTGGAAGCAACCATTGTTAGAGAACCCGGATTACAAAACTGAAAACTGGGGTAGCACAAACACTAACCACAACATCTGGGAGCAACTGGTGTGATAAATGAATATGATTCATGCTAATATTGTAACTATATTGATATTTTAGAAAATATTTGTTAAAAAATAATAGAGGAAAATTATATGTAATTAGTGTCAGAAAACAGATGTTTTCGGATGGTCATGAGAAAATAGGATACAGGATGGAGTATTGAGATAAGCAATATCCTAAAACAGAAATTGGCCTTGAGATGAATAAAGTTAGGAAAAATCCCAAGGCGGAATTGGCACTGGGACAAACAAGGTTAAGACAACTCCCAAGGCAGGATCGGCATTGAGATGAATAAAGTTGGGTCAATTCCAGATAGGGAATCTAAAATAGTGGTCTTATTTATGAAATAATAAGGCTTCTTTGGAACATAATTCTTATTTACATAACAGAAAGCTTAATGCACATGCACAACTTGCCAGGTTATTCAGAGGACAGCGATGAAGACAGTGAGCCTTCCTCTGAAAAGACCACTTAAAAGCCAAGCAGACCCCTTAGCAACAAGTGGAGCATGCACTATGCAGTATAGTGATGTAGATTTCAAGAATCAAAAATAGGAGGAGATTTACAGAAAATATTGATGAATATGTATTAGCATACAGTATATAAGTCGTGTTTGGATTCTTTTACCTTTTGTACGTGAGGCAGGGTGGGAAACCCTCCCCGTACCCTAGTTGATTGGTTTTGCTTACGCTTTATCCAAACCACTGCCAAATTTTTTTTTTTTTTTTTTTTTTGTAACTACTTAGTTGTATTATTTTATATAACATTGGTGCTCAATTAAAATTGCTGCTAAATTCTAATGTTGTGGTTTATTAAATTAGACATATAGGGACCTCATTCATAACACTGGGATTAGACTGCAAGTGACTGGGATCATACTGGGAGTGGCTACAATCATACTGGGATTAGAGTGGGTGCAAATGGATCCTGACTGGGGGTTACTGGGAGCTACTGTGCCCATGTTGGGAGGAAAATGTGGACACATTGGGAGCAACTGGGATCAGCTGGAGGATACTGGAACCATGCTGAGAGGACTGAGACCACAACTGGGGCAACTGAGATCATACTGGGAGCAACTGGGACTGCATTTTGGGCAACTGCCAGAAATTGGGATCATGCCGGAGGCAACTGAGAGTAACTGGGAAAGACTGGGATCATTCTGAGGTAACTAGAACCTTACCCAGGCACTGGGATATAATGGGAGTGTCTGTAACCATGCTAGGGGGACGGAACCACACTGGGAATGGCTGGGATCATGTTGGGGTCAACTGGGACCACGTTTGGGGCAACTGAAACCACACTGCGAGCAACAGGACATGACTAGGACCCTGCTGAGAGGGCCTGGGACTATTCCAGGGGCAACCGAGCGCAACTGGTATCATACTGGGATCACAGCAGCTGGGTCCATGCTGGGTTAGACAGGAATCACAGCTGGAATCATGCTGGGATTGACTGGAAGCGGTGCTGTCAGAGCCCAGCCCAGGGGTCCCCCAGTCCTTGATTGTGGGGGATGTGGACGGCACCCCCCACGAGCACTGTGGCAGCAAGCGGGGGCGGATGAAGACGCAGACACCGGGCATGGTGGTGGGAGCTGATCTGGGATATTGGGATAGCCAGACGTGGGATATTGGGATAGCCAGACCTGGGATATTGGGATAAACAGAGCTGGCTCAAGGACAGGAACCGGCCCATGGCCGACAGTGACATGGAGATGGGGCCAGTACAACCAGAGCCAGGGGGACAGGGGGGAGCCAGGACCTGGGCTGAGATCTGTGGGAATGGAGGACTTTGAGGGGCTAGGATGGGATCTCAGAGGATGGAGGGGATCGGTGGGGCTGGAATGTGAATCCTGGGAGCTCCAAGGGGCTCCCTGGGGCTGGGACAGGACTCCATGGGTCCGTTCTCTCCTCATTCCCAGGTGTCCCAGGAGGCTCCTTGGGAATGTTCCAGAGCAAAACGTAAAGCAAACAACAGTTTCTGGAGGGGATTCTCCCCTTTGGCCTGTGCTGGAATCCCAAGGGCAACAGCTCAAAGTGCTGGAGCTCAGTGTCCCTCGGCCAGGCCTTGTTCCCGTGGCTGTGCCCTGTCCCTTAGCTGTGCCCTGTCCCTCGGCTATTCCCTGTCCCTGTCCCCTTTCCCTCAGCTGTCCCCTGTCCCTCAGCGGTCCCTGTCCCTTGGGGTCAGAGGTGGCAGCAGGATCCGGGGCAGCCCTGGGGTAGAACAAACTTGAGCCCCAGCTGGGCCACTTGCCCCAGTTCCCCCCAGGGGTGCCCAGGTCACTCCCAGCATGGGCCCTGTGGCTCCCAGTCACATCCAGTATGATCCCAGTCACTTTCAGTTACATTCAGTACAATCCCAGTATGATCCCAGTATGGTCCCAGGTGTTACCATTCACCCCTAGCATGGTTCCTGCCTCTCCCAGTATGGTTCCAGCCTCCCCCAGTATGGTTCCAGCCTCCCCAGTATCATCTCAGTCACTCCCAGTACGGTTCCTCCCAGTATAATTCTAGTATGAACCCAGTCACTCTCGGTACAATGCCATTTGCCCCCAGTATTGTCCAGCTGCTCCCAGGCACCCAGTGTGATTCCAGTTACTCCCAGTATGATCCCAGTCACTCCCAGATACTCCCAGTATTATTCCAGTAGTTTCCTTTATGGTTACTTTCTGATCCCTGTCACTCCCAGTCTCTCCCAGTATATCCCAACTGCTCCCAGTGTGCTTCCACACACTCCCAGTTGCTCCCAGTAGCTTCCACCATGATTCCAGTTCCCCACAGAGACCCCCAGTCAACTTGAGCATGATTCCAGTCACCCCCTGTTGCCCCAACATGGTCCCAGCTGTTCTCAGCCTGCTCCTAGTCACTTCCAATATGATCCCAGTATGATCCCAGTCACCCTCAGTGTGGTCCCAGTTGCTCCCAGTATGACCCCAGTTGTTCCCAGCATGGTCCCACTTCCTCCCAGGGTGATCCCAGTTGTCTCTAGCATAAACTCAGTCACTATCAGTATGATCCTACTCTGATGCCATGATAATCCCAGTATCTCCTCACATGGTCCCAGATGCTCCCAGTTCTTCCCAGTCTGATCCCAGCTAGGAAGCACAGCACTCAGTTGCCCCTAGCACAGACTCTGTCATTCCAAATATGGTCACAGTCTCCCCCAGCATGGTCCCAGTCAAACCAGTCACCCCCAGTATGGTTAGAGACACTTCCAGTATATGCCAGTTGCCCTCAGCATACTCAGTCATTCCCAGACACCAGCTACCACACCCAGCTACCCCAGTAAGGTTGCAGTTTCCACCAGTATGATCCCAGTCACTCCCAGTATATCCCATTTGCTGCCACTACGATCCCTGTTGCCCCAGCTCTGCTCCTGCTGGGTCCCAGTGTGCTCTGATCCTGCTCCCAGTGGGTCCTAATCCTGGGTGGGGTGTATCCTGGTGTATACCAGTGTCCCAGTCCATCCCAGCCTGTCCCAGAAGGGGATTGGGAATCAGGGATCACAGTTCCAGCGCCCAGTCCTGCTCCGACGGGGGTGGGACCCACAGCTGCAGGAAAAAATGGATCCACGGCTCCCGGTTGTCTTAAGTTGGAAGTAGGGGTAATCTATTCCTCTCTGTTAGAGGTGGGGCAGTTATCTTCTGTTAATTGGACAGATTTCCTTATCTCTTCCACAACCAATCCTCCCTCCAGGGAGATATCTTCTGTTAATGGGCCACTGAGTCTCATATGAGTAATTTTATCTGATAAAATGACATCATGCTTTGTGAGATACTCCGTCCAGGGGGAGGGAGCCAAGCATTCCTGCCTGGATATAATCTGAGATTTCAAACACCACAGCAGCCTTTTCCCACTGGATTCCAGAGGAGCAGCTGCCTTCTCCACTGGATTCCCACAGGAAGACCATCTACACCACCACTGGATCTTCAGAGGAAAACGGCACCCTTCTACAGGATCGCTGCACCAACAGAACCACATCTGTCACTCCAGTGGGACTGCAGCCATCCTTCGATTGGACTGCTACCAACACCCTGATGGACAGGATGTCAGGTTGTATTCTGACTCTGTCAGTAGGTTTTTTTTTTGTTTGTACTACTGCATTTGTATTTTTAGTTTTCCTAATAAACAACTGTTATCCCTATTCCCATATCTTTGCCTGAGAGCCTTTTAATTTGAAAATTATAATAATTCAAAGGTAGGGGGTTTACATTTTCCATTTCAAGGAAGGCTCTTGCATTCCTTAGCAGACACCTGTCTTTTCAAACCAAGACAGTAGGAGAAGGAAGTGGGGTTTGGGAGGAGGAGGAGGGGGAGGGATGGAAGAGGAGGGGATACAGGAAGAAGAAGGGGAGGGACAAAGGAAGATCAAGGAAAAAAGAAGGAACCATGAAGGTGATTACTCCCTGAATATGCAGCCCCCAACCTTTGGGATCATTGCTCCCCCATCATACAGATGACCGGGGAGGCGGAGCTCAGCCCAGATATCCTGGCAGTCCCTGGGTTGGGTTTTTTGGGGGGATGTTTGGAGAATGAAGAACTCCAAAGCTGAGCAGAAAAGGCCCCTTGGGGGGACATTGGGGGGTCCTGGTGGTGGCTGCCAGCAGAGGCAGCCTGGAGGAGCAGAGCCCTGTGTCCCCCCAGGAGCCCAAAGTAGGGAGCCCAGGGAGGGGCAAGCACTGCAATTGGCAGGACCCTCAAGAGCTTGGAGAAGGGTAGGGGTGGCCTCCTTGGGCACACAGCACCACAAAGCAGAGAATAAAGGAACAAAGTACCCTGGGAACACAAAAACCTCCAAAATCCTTAAATTAGTGTCCGGGCTTGTAATATAAGCATATATTCTATTTGCCATCTGTCGGAGGTGGTGCAGGTATCTTCTGTTAAGTTAAGCAGTTTTCTTATCTCTTCCATGAACAATGTCTCCTTCCGGGGAGATATCTTCTGTTAATGTGCCATTGAATAGCTCACTGCATGACTAATAAAGTTACATCATCCCATTGTGAGATGCTCCACCCAGAGGGAAGAGCCAAGCATCCCTACCTGTATAAAATCAGCATTTTTTAGGACATCAGAACAGCTTCTTCTCCACTAGATTGCCAAAGAAGCAGCTTCTTCTCCGCTAAATTCCCATAGGAGCAGCTTCTTCCCCACTGGATTCCCAGAGGAAGACCAGGCCCATCTACTCTATCACCAGACCTTCAGAGAAAACTACATCCTTCTACAGGATCATTGCTTCAGCAGCATTTCATCTGCCACTCCAGGAGGAGCAGCCACCATTTAACTGGACTATCACTAACACCCTGACTCATCAGGGTGTCACGTTTCTGACTCTATCAGTAGTTTTGTTCCTACTAATTACATTTTTTTTATTTAGTTTTTTCTTAATAAAGAACTGCTATTCCCATTCCCATATCTTTGCCTGACAGCCTTTTTATTTTAAAATTGTAGTTATTCAGAGGGAGAGAGTTTACCTTTTCCATTTCACAGGAAGACCTTACCTTCCTTCACAGACTCCTGTCTTTTCAAACCAAGACAATTAGGAGACCAAAGAGGGGGGAGCTTTTTGAATTGCTGGGACTCCCAGCAGCCTGGGGAGGGCAGGGACCAAGGAGAAGGGGGACCCCCAATACAAGCGTGACCCCAGCAGCTGGGACGGGGGGGAAGTCTTGAACACCAAAGGGGAGAGAGCAGAGACAGGAAACTCCTGTCTCTGGGAGGCTTTTTCAGGGCTGAATTTTGGTGACTGGGAGGTTTTTATGGACCCCAGATGGCCGGTGACTTCTTGAGATAGACTTGGGCAGAGGGACCTTCAAATACAACGTGCTCATCCCCTGTTTTCCCCAAAACCAGGATTTTCCATTCCCAACCCTTGGTTGGATGGAGGAGGAGGCTGATGGCCTCCTGAGAAAGTGAAAGATGCCACTGACACCCAGGCAGGTGAGGAGGGAGTCACTGCCCCTTTCCCCCTCTGTCCTGCTCCACCTCCCAGCCCAGCACGGCCCCCGGCTGCAGGACAGCCCTGCTGCCAGTGCCTTCCTGCCGGGCACGCACTGGGTGGATCTCTTTCCCCTTCTCTGTGGCATGGAAGCAAATCCCATCCTCTCCTTGTCCTTCCTCCCCCAGATAAGGAGCTGAGGATGGAGATCAGGGAGGACAAATCTCTGTGGCAGAACCTCATGGAAGATGCCGTTTTGAGTGGCTCCATGGCACAGGAATACAATGGGGAGGAAAAACCCTGGAGATCCTGCAAGAGGAGGGGCTGCAGACACAGATTGCGGGGATCTGAGACAGAAAGGTGGATGGAGATCAAGCCAGAACTTGGGGCTGGTTGGTGCATGCGCAGTTTCATGATGGGGAGAAGCCCCACCAGTGCTTGGATTGTGGAATGAACTTCACCTGACGGTCCAGCCTGATCAGACATCAGAGGACCCACACTGGGGAGTGGCCCTATGAGTGTGGGGAGTGTGCGAAGAGGTTTAAGACCAGCTCCAATCCCTGCCTGCACCAGTGCATGCACAGAGGAGAGGCCCTTCCACTGTCCCAACTGCAGGAAGGGATTCAAGCACAACTCCACCCTCACCACCCACCAGCACAACCACACTGGGGAGAGGCCACACAAGCATTCAGAGTGTGGGAAGAGCGTCTCCAGCTGCTCTCATTTGACCCAACATCAACGGAGCCCCAACTAAGGGAAGCCCTGTGAGTGCCCCGAGTGTGGGAATAGCTTCATATGCTGCTCCAAGTCCATCCCCCACTGGAGGATGCAGGTTGGGCACAGCCCTGGTGACCCACATTCCCTGTGATCCATGTTGGGAAGACACCTGGCTGGTTATCCTTTTGTTATGGACTTAATTTTCTTCTGATTCATCTCCATCCATTAAAAAGAGCCAAAACAGGGTTAAAAAGCAAGAAATTTATCAAATTGGTCTAAACTACCACAATTTCACGGGTGTTTGAGGGGGAATTTAGGATCTGGGGAGATATTCCGGAGGATTTGTGGGTTCTTGGGGGATTTTGGGCAGTGTTCTTCATCCCTTTGCACTGCAGAAGCCAAGAGGGATCGATCTGTCACCTCAAAACTACTCAAATCCCACTGAAAATAACTGATTTGAAGCCCATGAGGTCTCAATCCCACCTCAAAATGGCTTCCTCCCACCTCAAAAAACCTCAATCTCACACCAACTCACTCGATTCCACAACCGCCAGGGTGAGAAGGAGTTCGAAGGAGATTGGGAGAAGTGGGATCCAAATTTGGAGGTGTGGGATCGGGATTATGTGGGGCTGGGTGGGTGGGATGTATTTGATAGTGAATAAAACTTTCAGAGTTACTGATTTCTGCCCCATTCATTTTCAGTCCATTGCAGTTCTGTTTGCAGAGTGCCACCTTCTCAGCTGATTGTGTTTGTGTCCTCCTTTCTCTCCTGCCCCTCCTTGCCTGCTCTGTTTCTCTCTCCGTGTCTCCCTTGAGCCAGGGCAGCTGCCACCAAAGACCCTGCCCTGATTTAATTCCCAATGCAGGAGCTACAACAACTATGGATGAAGTTGTGGAGGCTGGCGGTGAAATGTCACTGTAGGATCTTGCTGCACTTGGTTTTCGGCCCCTTCTTAAGAGCTTTGCCTTCAAGGGCAGGAACATCTTTTTTTATTGCTGGGAACTGGAATTCCAGATGCTTGGAGTGTGTGCCGTGCAGGACCATAGAGACTGGGATCATGCGGACTGGGATCCTACGGACTGGGAGTGCACAGACTGGGACCATATAGATCAGGGCCATACAGACTGTCATCATACAAACTGGGATCATTTGGACCGGGATGACTGCACTGGACCGATGCAAGAAGAGGTGGTCCTACACCTCCCAGGGCTCCCTCCCAATCCCTCCCAGTCACTTCCAGTCCCAGTCCCACTCTGGGGTGCAGCCAAAGCTCCCCAGAGTGAACTCGAAGGTCCCGGAGCAATCCAGGTACAGGTCCTAGTGTTCTCAGAGTGATCTAGGATCCTGGTCCCTGTGCCAACCTCGGTCTCCGTCTCAGTCCCAGAGCACTTCCAGTATCGGTCTCAGTACATCCACTCAATGCCATGTTCTCTAGCCCAGGTGTTGATAAGGCCGTTCTTGAAATGAGTCCCCTTGTTGGACTCAGTCCTCTCAGGGGTATCATGTCTCTACAGGACTTGCTTTTCCAGGCCCAGGATGGTGTTCTGGGCAGTGCTGTGAGGTACAGGGTAGGTTTCCAACCATCCAGTGGTGGCTTCTACCATGGTGAGCACGTAGCGCTTGCCTTGGCGTGTCTGGGGCAGTGTGACGTGGTCAATCTGCCAGGCCTCCCCATACTTGTACTTGGACCCCCGCCCACCATAGCACAGGGGCTTCACCCGCTTGGCCTCCTTGATCACAGCACACGTCTCACAGTCATGGATAACCTGAGAAATACTGTCCATGCTTAGATCCACCCCTCGGTCTCGTGCCCACTTATAGGTGGCATCTCTGCCCTGATGACCTGAGGCATCATGAGCCCATCGAGCCAGGAACAACTGCCCCTTGTGATGCCAATCCAAGTCTATCTTTGACACCTCTGTCTTTGCAGCCTGATCTACCTGCTCGTTGTTTCGGTGCTCCTCATTAGCTCTACTCTCGGGGACATGGGCATCTACATGGCAGACTTCCACAGGCACCTTCTCCACCCGAGTGGCAATGTCTTTCCACTCATCAGCATTCCAGATTAGTTTTCCTCCATGCTGTCAGTTGGCCTTTTTCCACCTGTCCAGGCAGCCCCACAGAGCATTGGCTACCATCCATGAATCTGTATAGAGTTTTGGCCACTTCTCTCTTTCAGCAATGTTGAGGGCCAGCTGAATGGCCTTGAGTTCAGCAAGTCAACTTGATCCACCTTCTCCTTCAGTACCTTGTGCAACCTGTCGTGAGGGGCTCTATATAGCTGCTTTCCTCTTCTGTTTCATGTCGGAGTCCAGGACATCCCTCCAGCTGTCTTGAGACCCTAGCAGCGGGCTCGGAGACCTTGGCACAAAGTCAAAAAACACCTGTGGCTTCAATTTTAGCCCGTGGAAAAAAACTGCCAACTTTGTATGAGGAATTACAAGCCAAAAGGTTTTGAGCAGTGTAGTAGTTGGGTTAACACACAGTAAAAAAGTAGAATGTTGGGGTTTTTAGAATGGGGTTGAGGCAGTACCAATGGAGGGATTTGGGAGTGTCCTAGCCTTCTTGTCCTCCATGTCTTGGTCTGATGGTGGCACTTTTCTATTTGTTTAAGGTAGAGACACACTGTCCAACATAGATGATAGGTATTGGCACGTTATTGTAAACATATCACACATAGTTTTGAGAATAAAATGTAAATGCTGCCCGAGGCGGCACACAGAATGCCATGGCTGACCTGCTAGACAGAGCTCAGCAGGTCAGAGAAAGAATGTTATAGATAAGGAAAAATAAACAACCTTGAGAAGCTGATCCTACACATTTCAGACTCCTTCTTTGGTTGCACAGGCTGGGAAACAAGGACTTTTACAATCTTGGGGTCATCCCAACGCCTACACCCTGAGATTTTGGCATCCCTGGGTGGGCAACAACTTTGGCTCACCAGGTAGGCACAGCACAAGCTCAAAAGACAGTGGAAGGGCCTCTCCTCCCTGTGAATCCGCTGATGTTCAAGAGGATGGGAGGTGATCTGAAACTTCTTCCCACACTCGAAACACTCGTAGGGTCACTTCCTAGCATGGATCTTTTGGTGGACAATCAGGGCGGAATGCTGGCTGAAGCTCTTCCCACATTCCCCACACTTGTGTGGCCGTTTCCCAGTGTGCATGTTGTGGTGGTGGATCCAGCTGGAGCTCCAGCTGAAGCCCTTCCCACATGCCCCACACTTATAGGGCCGTTCCCCAGTGTGGATCATCTGGTGCCTGATCAGGGTGGAGCTCTGGCTGAAGCACTTCCCACACTCCCCACATTCGTAGGACCTCCTCTCAGTGTGGATGTTCTGGTGCTTGATGAGGGTGATGTCCCTGAATCCCTTCTGGCAGCTGGTGCAGTAAAAGGGCTTCTCCTCTGTGTGAATCCAATAGTGCAGGAGTGTCACACTACGACACAAATAACTCACATGGATGCTAGATGTCAAAGGAGAAAGAAAACTGAAAGAGAGATTTAATTTTCTGACTCTACTATATATAGAATATCAACAGTGATAGTGGATTGGAGGATGAAATTGCCACCTCTCCTGGACAAACTAACAGTCTATCAATTCTCTCCACCCACAAAGAAGAATGCAAAACAATCACTGTTTATATGAACAGTGAGAGAAAATTCAGTAGAAATATGTAAACATCAAAGGTATAGAAAACTTTTCAAAAAACTTTAAAACTCTTAAAAGAACAAAGTAACACAGAAGGAGATTGGACCTGGTTTGAAACCTCTTCCTGCATTTATGACACTTGTAGGGACTCTCCTAGTGTGGATCTTTTGGTGGAGGATCAGGGCAGTACACTGCTTGAAGCTCTTCCCACATTGCCCACAGTTGTAGGGCCTCTCCACGGTGTGGGTCCTCTCAGGTGTGGGTGCCTGATCAGGTGGGAACACAGGCTGAAGCTCTTCCCACACTCCAAGCACTTGTGGGGCTTCTCCCCAACAGGAACCTGCTCACGGACCAGCAGCACCAAGCTCTGGCTCGAATTCCAACCGCCTTCCAAGACCAGGGTGGGTCAGATCCCCACGATCTGTGTTTGCAGCCCCTCCTTGTGCGGGATCTCTGGGGCTTTTCTGCCCCATTGTGTTCCCGCGCAATGGAGCTGCTCAAAACAGCTTCTTCCATGAGGTTTTGCCACAGGGATTTGTTCTCCCTGCTCTACATCCTCAGCTCCTTGTCTGGGGGAGGAAGCACAAAGAGAGGATGGGATTTGCCTCCATGCCACAGGGAAAGGGAAGGAGATCCCCCTCAGTCCGTTCTCAACAGGACGGCATCAGCAGTGGGGTTGTCCTTCTGCCGGGGGCTGTGCTGGGCTGGGAGATGGAGCAGGAAAGAGGGGGAAAGGGGCACAGACTTCCTCCTCACCTGCCTGGGTGTCCAGAACATCTTTCTCTTTCTCAGAAGGCCATCATCCTCCTCCTCCATCCAACCAAGGGTTGGGAATGGAAAATCCTGGTTTGGGGGAAAACAAGGGATGAGCACGTTGAGTTTGAAGGTCCCTCTCCCCAAGCCCATCTCAAGAAGTCACCGGCCACCTGGGGTCCATAAAAACGTCCCAAACACCAAGATTCAGCCCTGAAAAAGCCTCCCAGGAGTTTCCTGTCCCTGGTCTCTCCCCTTTGGTGTTCAAGACTTCCCCTCTGTCCCAGCAGCTGGGGGTCATGCTTGTATTGGGGGCCCCCTTCTCCTCGGTGCCCGCCCTCCCCAGGCTGCCGGGAGTCCCAGCAATCCAAAAAGCTCCCCCCCGCTTTGCTCTCCCCATTTAGGGATGCGAGGGCTTTTTGGGCTCCTGGGGTCCCTTCTCCCCTTCTTCTCTGCTTTGGGCTGCAGCGGCTCCAAGGAGTCCCCCCTGCCCCTCTCCAGGCTCTTGAGGGTCCTGCCAATGGAGGCGCTTCCCCCTCTCTGGGCTCCCTACTTCGGGCTCCTGGGGGACACAGGGCTCTGCTCCTCCAGGCTGCCTCTGCCGGCAGCCACCACCAGGACCCCCCAGTGTCCCCCCAAGGGGCCTTTTCTGCTCAGCTTTGGAGTTCTTCATTCTCCAAACATCCCCCCAAAAAACCCAACCCAGGGACTGCCAGGATATCTGGGCTGAGCTCCGCCTCCCCGGTCACCTGCAGGATGGGAGGGTGATTATCCCACAGGTGAGGGACTACCAGTTCAGGGAGTGCTCAAACTCACAGTTCCTTCTCCTTTCCATGATCCTCCTTTGTCCTTCCTCTTCCTGTATCTCCTCCTCTTCCATCCCTCCCCCTCCTCCTCCTCCCAAACCCGAACCTCCTTCTCCTACTGTCTTGATTTGAAAAGACAGGTGTCTGCTAAGGAATGCAAGAGCCTTCCTTGAAATGGAAAATGTAAACCCCCTACCTTTGAATTATTATAATTTTCAAATTAAAAGGCTCTCAGGCAAAGATATGGGAATAGGGATAACAGTTGTTTATTAGGAAAACTAAAAATACAAATGCAGTAGTACAAACAAAAAAAAAAACTACTGACAGAGTCAGAATACAACCTGACATCCTGTCCGTCAGGGTGTTGGTAGCAGTCCAATCGAAGGATGGCTGCAGTCCCACTGGAGTGACAGATGTGGTTCTGTTGGTGCAGCGATCCTGTAGAAGGGTGTCATTTTCCTCTGAAGATCCAACAGTGGTGTAGATGGGCCTGGTGTTCCTGTGGGAATCAAGTGGAGAAGACAGCTGCTCTTCTGGAAATCCAGTGGGAAAACGTTGCTGTGGTATCCTGATTATATCCAGGATTATATATAATATCTATGATTATATCCAGGCAGGAATGCTTGGCTCCCTCCCCCTGGGCAGAGCATCTCACAATGGGACGATGTAATTTTTATCATTCATACAGTGAGACTCAGTGGCCCATTAACAGGAGCTATCTCTCTGGTGGGAGGAATGGTTTGTGGAAGCAATAAAGAAAACTGCCCAATTAACAGAAGATAACTGCCCCACCTCTAACAGATAGGAATAGAACACCCCTATTTCCAACCTCAGACAACCAGAGTCCTGGATCAATTTTTTCCTGCAGCTGCAGGTCCCACCCACATTGGAGCAGGACTGGGTGCTGGGACTGTGATCCCTGATTCCCAATCCCCTTCGCTCTCTCTCCTGTTCCCTCCCTTTTTTTTTTTTTTGGTGATTAAAAATCTCAGAGCAGCTGCAGAGCCCCGGGCCCAGTCCAGGTTTCCCAAGAAAAGGAGGCCTGGGAGTGAGGTGCCTCCAGCTGGCCTAGAATGGGGGTCAGGATGTCCCTGGGCTCATGGAAGCAGGGGATCCAGGGCCTGGCAGAGGATGATACCCAGGAAAAGGGGGTGCAGGGGGTGTCAGTGCAGGATAAGGGGGTACAGGGGGTCCTAGAACTGGGGAAGGAGATGTGGGAGGGCGGCTGTGCCCAGGAATGGGGATTCAAGGGGGTCCCTGGGGGCTCCCCAAAACCCCTCCCAGGGGGGAAGCAGGAGCTCTGGGTAAGGCATGTCCCGTCCTCAGTATTGGTAATACCAATAGTCAGCAATTAAAATAATTGCCCCATGGAATTCCCATGGTGATGGGTTGGGGGGAGATCCATCCATGGAATTCTCACCTGACTGGGATGAGAGTGAGATCCGGCCATGGAGATTCCATAGGAATTTCTGCATTCCCAAGTCTCCCATTCCTGAGTCCCACAGTCCCATAGGAACTCCCCTCCTCCTCCCACACCCACCTTTGTGCTCTGGAGCCTCGCGACCATATCTGATGTATTTTGGGAGCTCTTCCACACAGGTGTGTCCCAGGTAATGCTTCATCTGCTCCACCATGATCCCTTTGGATTCCCAGCACCTCTGGATGATCCAGACGGCACCGTTGGAGACTGCAAAGCTCCCAGATCCCAGCTGGAAGGAGATGAAATCCCACCCTTTGCAGCCTTACTGGGATTCATGGACATTCTGTTGGACAGGAGGTCACAGCTGGAAACCACCTGCCGTCTGTGGACACCTGGGAATGAGGAGAGAACAGAGTCCTGTCCCAGCCCCAGGGACCCCTTGGAGCTCCCTGGATTCCATTCCAGCCCCATGGATCCCCTTCATCCCCAGAGATCCCATCCCAGCCCCTCAGAGTCCTCCATTCCCACAGATCCTAGCTCAGCCCCCAGCTCCCCCCAGTCCCCTCCACTCTGGTTGTCCCATCCCGATCTCCAGGTCACTGTCAGCCACAGGCTGGTTCCTGTCCTTGAGCCAGCTCTGGCTATCCCAATATCCTGTATCTGCCTATCCCAATATCCTAGCTCTGGCTATCCCAATATCCCCAGTCTGGCTATCCTAATATCCCAACTCTGGCTATCCCAATATCCTGACTCTGGCTATCCCAATATTCAAGGTTTGGGTACCCCAATATCCCATCTCTGGCTATCCAAATATCCCAGATCAGCTCCCACTGCCATCCCCAGTGTCTGGGGCTCCATCCACCCCCGCTCGCTGTTGCAGCGCTCTCAGGGGGTCCCGTCCACATCCCCCACAATCAAGGACTGGGGGACCCCCCGGGCCAGGCTCCGACAGCACCACTTCCAGGTACTGCAGGGAGTGGAGAACTGGGGGGACATGGAAATTTGGGGGAGCTGGGGGGCTGAAAGTGAGAGTTTGGGGTTCCAGGGGCATCAACAGGTCAAGGAAATGGGGGACTTGAAGGGCTGGCAGATCTGGGAAGGAGGTTCGGCAGCTCAGAGTCAAGGAAAGGAGGTACAGGGACTGGGAGAGCTGGGATGGGGTATCCAGGGAATCCTGTGCCCAGGAAATGGGGTGCCAGAAGTCCTCAATGTGAAAAAAAAGAGGATCTGGGGGGTGAGAAAGGCAGGAATGGGGGCCCAGGGGTCCCAGGGCCAAGGAAAAGGATGGGGCTGGAGACTGGGAGATGCGGGGAGGCTGGGAAAAAGTTGAGTTGGTGCCAGGTCCAGGAGGGTCTTAGTCCTGGGCAAAGGGGTAAAAGGGCATCTTGGGTCTCAGGAATGGGGGGGGGGGGGCAGGGACTTGGAGAGTTAGAAGGGAGTTCCAGGAGGGTTTACCAAAAAAGAAGGGTAACAGGGTGGGGACACCCAGGATGTTCGGGAAGGGGGATTTAAGGGGGTTTTGCAGGAAGGTGGGGTTGGGGGCTGGGAAAGGCAGGAATGGGGGTCCAAGGCATTCCAGGGTGTCTCAGGGTCAAGCTCACGGGAAGTCTGGAGGCTGGGAGCCATGGGATGGCCAGGAAAAGGGGAGCAGGGAGTCCTGATGTCCAGAAATAGGGGATTCAGGGGGTTCCTGTACAGGATAATGGGAGCAGGGGGGTCTGCATGCCGGGGGTCCCACCCCCCCTCACCTTCCCCAGGAGCACCCCCAGCCCCAGTGCTGGAGCCATCATGCTGCTCTGGGCAGATCCCAGTGGTGCAGGTTGGGAGATGCGACAGTGCCCAAGGGAGGGCTGGGGGGAATGGGGGGAACACTTCCAGTTGTCCCCACTGAAGGTTCTGTAAATCCCAGTTAATCCCAGTCACACCCCACTATGGTTACGGACACTCCAAGTATATCCCAGTTGCCATCAGCATGTCTGTAGTCATTCCCAGTCACTCCCAGTGGTCTCAGTAAGGTGTTAGTTATCCAAGTATGATCTTCCAGTCATGGCCAGAATATCCCAGTTACCTCCCGCACGCATCCAGTCATTCCCAGTTCTTCCAATTTGCTTGCAGCATGGAGCCATCACGCTGCTTCTTCTAACTCCTAGTATGATCCCAGTATAACTCAGTTAACCAGGAGCTGTTCCCAGTATGATCCCAGTACATCCCAGTCACTCCCAGTCATCCCACTCCTGGCATCCCCCGTCCTCGCTCTGCATCCTGACCTGTCCTGGCTCCAGCCCTGCTCCTCCCACGGGCTGTGAGGGCTCCGGGAATGGGGCAGGAGGAGGAGGGAGGGAGGAAGAGGCACAGCAGCAGCAGGGAGCAGCTGGAGAAGAGGAGAGAAGGAATCGCGTGGCCCTGGCGCTGCCTGAAGTCACCGCAGCCCCGGGAGCATCGCCCCCCATCCCGCAGGTGCCCAGGGAGGGGAGCTCAGCCCAAATATCCTGGGGGGTGCCTGGGTTTGGGGTTTTTTTGTGGGGGATGTTTGGAACTGGCAGGGCTCCAAAGCCAAGCCACAGATGGCCCTCAGGGGGACATCGGGGGTCCCCGGGAGGTGTTTTTGGGAGACCTCATCACTCTCTACAACTCTCTGACAGGAGGGTGCAGCCATGTGGCGGTCAGGCTCTTTTCTCAGGGAACAGTGACAGGAGAAGAGGACACAGCCTTCAGCTGCACCAGGGGACGTTTAGGGTGGACATTAGGAAATATTCTTCACACAAAGGCTGGTTGGACATTGGAATGGGCTGCCCAGGGAGGTGGGTGAGTCACTGTCCCTGGAAGTGTTTCAGGAAAGACTGGATGTGGCACTCAGTGCCATGGTGTGGGTGTCAAGGTGGTGTTGGGTCCCAGGTTGGACTTGATGCTCTCCAAGGTCTTTTCCAGCCTGGTTGATTCTCTGATGAGTGTGACACTGCAGGGCCCTGGGGAAGCAAGGGGCCATTGTGACACTGTGGGGCTGAATGGAAGCAAGGAGTGCATTGTGACAGTCTGGGTCCTGGTGGAACCACAGAGGCCACTGTGACACTACGGGGCCTTGTGGGACCAAAGGGCCATTGTGCCACTGCGGAACCAAGGAGACCCTTGGGAGAGCCTGAGGACAATGGAATCAAGGGGCCATTGCTCCATTGCAAGGACTCTGGGAACCGAGGGAAAAATTGTGACACTGTGGTGCCCCATGGAGCCAAGGGTCCCTGGTTACACTGCAGGATCTTGTGTCACCAGGGCTTTGTGAAAGAGCAGGACCTCATGTCATGATGGGGCCACTGTGACACTGCAGGGCCACATGGAACCAAGGGGCCAGTGCTGCTGGCCCCTGCTGTCCCCTGCTCAGGGACTCATGGAATGAAGGAAACATGTTTGACACCGTAGTGTCCCTTGGGACCAAGAGGCCATTGTGACACTGTGGGACCAAGGAGAGCATTGCTGCCCTGCGAGACCTCATGGAACCAAGGATCCATTGTGACACTGCAGGGCCCAAAGATCCAAGGGGTCCCATGGAACCAAAGTGACATTGGGACTCTGGGAGGTCTCATGGAATCATGGAGACCATTGTGACACTTTAGGGCCTCATGGAACCATGGTGACACCAAGCTGGGTGGGAGTGTGGATCTGCTGGAGGGTAGGAGGGCTCTGCATAGGGACAGGCTGGATCCAGGGCCCAAATCCAACAAGGTGAGGTTTAACAAGTCCAAGTGCTGGGCCCTGCACTTTGGCCACAAGAAGCCCTGCAGCGCTCCAGGCTGGGGACAGAGGGGCTGGAGAGCAGCCAGGCAGAAAGGGACTTGCAGAGACTGATGGACAGCAGGCTGGGCATGAGCCAGCCGTGTGCCCAGGTGGCCAAGAAGGCCAATGGCTCCTGGCCTGCATCAGGAACTGTGTGGCCAGCAGGAGCAAGGCAGTGACTCTTCTCCTGTGCTCAGCACTGGTTGGGGAGAACCTCGAGTGCTGTGTCCAGTTCTGAGCCCCCCAATTTTGGAAGGACATGGAGGGGCTGGAGCATGTCCAGAGAAGGGCAACAAGGCTGGTGAGGGGTCTGGAGCACAAGTCCTGTGAGGAGCAGCTGAGGGAGCTGGGGTTGTTTATCCTGGAGAAGAGGAGGCTCAGGGGAGAAACAAGGCGGTGTCAGGGCACAGGTTGATGATCTCCAAGGTCTTTTCCAACCTTGCTGATTCTGTGATTCTCTGAAACCACCCTTGGAGCAGTTGCAGGAGGAGCCCTGGGCCTCCTCTTCAGAAGCTCCAGCAGCCCAGGTCCCTCAGCTTCTCCTCACAGCCCCAAAGCCCATCCTGTCAGTCCTGCAGAGCCTCTCCAGCCCTCCTCATTGCCCAGAACAGGGAGCCCCACAGGCAGACACAGCAGCCCAGATGTGCCCCCCTGGCCTGGGGTGCCTCTGGCAAGGGAGCAGCACAAGCACGAGGCACTGCAGGAGCCTGCAGACAATTCCTGCAGCACTTGTGGGATGATCCTGCTCCCCAAGGGACGTTCCCATGGTGCCAAGTCAGGAACTGGAATGGGGAGTGGGGCCAGAGAGGAGAGGGCAAACAGGGATGGGCTGTTTGCAGGGGACGGAACAGGGGTGGGCAAGAGGAAGAAATTCGTAGCAGGGTACTGTAAAGAAAGCAAAGGTGAAGCAAAGGAAATGCTCAAGACAGTTAGGGGGTGGCTGCCAGGTAGCCCTGGCTCTGAGCAACTGTGTCTGCAGTGGGACAGGAAACTCCCAGCTGATGAGAACAAACTTTCTGGCTGAGTGCAGAGGCCAGGACAAAGCTGAGTGGTTTCCCTGGCATCCCCCAGCCCTTCCTGGCCCCAGGGGCTGATGGCATTTTTGCTCCCTCAGGTTCATGTCCCCACAGCCACAGCACGGGGGTGCTCCTGCCTGCTGTGTGCAATGCAAACAGGGGCTCCTGAGCCAGTGCTGCCGTGTCTGTGCCTACAAGGATGCGGCACCTGTGTGAGCTGGGGGAGAGGCCAGGGCTGCAGAGGGGGGATGTTGTTGGCAGGTTTGTGAGGACGCTCTGGGATGCTGCCCTGGGCTGTCCAGCGCACTGGGGATGGATCAGGCCCTGCTCTGCTGCTCCTTCCCATCTCCCCCAGGGCCCTGGCAGAGCACCAGCCGTGCTGTTTGCCCCCAGCCTGCCCAGGGCCAGCCTGGGTCTGCTGACGGGGGTTTTCTGTGCTGAGCATTGGCCTGGCCGTGTTCTTGAGAGCGCTTAGGCAAGGAGCCTGGAGCCCCAGGCCCTGGCCTGAGGCATCAGCGCTGCCCCAGCAGTGCCCATGGCCTGTCCCTGCTGCAGCCCCGGCACTGCCACCCCCAGGACTGTGCCCGGCCTCAAGAGCACTCAGGCCCTGCAGCAACACCAGGGCCACCAGGGCAGCGGGGCAGGGCCACGGGAGCAGCACTGGCAACACCAAGTGCTGCTGCTGCTGGGCACAGCTGCTGTGCCAGCACTGATCTGCCCCCAGCTCTGCACACAGACATTGCTGCTGCAGCTCCAGAGAAGGCAACAAAAGGGCATCTCTGCAGAAAACTGTGCTGGGAGATCCTTGAGTTCCTTTAATGCCACTGAGAGCACAGCCCCTCATTCACACAGTCTGTGGCCACAGGGAAGGGGGAGAGAAACAAAATGCGAAATGGTACAAAGAATGGCTTTTCTTTGTGGACAATATTTTAAAAGTAAAACAAAGGAAAAGAATCTCCAAAATGAATCCAACAAGAAGTATAAAAGATTACTTTTATTACAAGTGATTTGCAGAAATTGGTCAGCAGTTTAATGCTTCCAAAACCATCCAGTCATCAGTCTCCACAGTGCAGCCTTGAGCTCCTGGTTCCTCAGGCTGTAGATGAGGGGGTTCAGGGCTGGAGGCACCACCGAGTACAGAACTGACAGGGCCAGATCCAGGGATGGGAAGGAGATGGAGGGGGGCTTCAGGTGAGCAGATGTTGCAGTGCTGAGGAACAGAAAGACCACGGCCAGGTGAGGGAGGCAGGTGGAAAAGGCTTTGTGCCGTCCCTGCTCAGAGGGGATCCGCAGCACGGCCCTGGACATCTGCACATAGGAGAAAACAATGAACACAAAACAACCCAATACCAAATAGGCACTGATTGCAATGAGCCCAAGTTCCCTGAGGTAGGATTTGGAGCAGGAGAGCTTGAGGATGTGTGGGATTTCACAGAAGAACTGGCCCAGGGCATTGCCCTGGCACAGGTGCAAGGAACATGTCTTGGCTGTGAGCAGCAGTGAATAGAGAAAGGCACTGGCCCAGGCAGCTGCTGCCATGTGGGCACAAGCTCTGCTGCCCAGGAGGGTCCCATAGTGCAGGGGTTTGCAGATGGACACATAGTGGTTGTAGCACATGATGGTGAGCAGGAAATATTCTGCTGAGACAAAAAACAGAAAGAAAAAGAGCTGTGCAGCACATCCTTTGTAGGAGATGTCCCTGGTGCCCCAGAGGGAATTGTGCATGTCTTTGGGGACGGTGGTGCAGATGGAGCCCAGGTCACTGAGGGCCAGGCTGAGCAGGAAGAAGAACATGGGCATGTGCAGGTGGTGGCCGCAGGCTCTGGCGCTGATGATGAGGCTGTTGCCCAGGAGGGCAGCCAGGGAGATGCCCAGGAAGAGGCAGAAGTGCAGGAGCTGCAGCTGCCGCGGGTCTGTCAGTGCCAGCAGGAGGAAGTGGCTGATGGAGCTGCTGTTGGACATTGGCTGTGGCTGGCCATGGGCCATGGTTCATGGATGAAGGACAGTGACAAGTCAGGAGAGGCTGCTTTGAGCCAAACCTGGGCCATTCCCTGTCGACTGTCCTGCTGGGACTCACCCAGCCTTGTTCCTGCTCTGGGAAAACCTTCACCCAGGTCCCTGCCTGAGCTCCAATTGTGCTTGCTGAGTGTGCCAGGAGCAGCCAGGGCTGTGCATGGGGGCTCTCAAGGAGCCATCCCTGCTGCACTGGGTTTATGGCCATGTGGCAGAGGGACAAGGCTGTATATCCAGGATTTGTCAGTGGAATCACACCTAATGCAGAAAGGCTTGGTAGCATCTGTACTCATATTTCTAAAGAAAACAGATGTCAGGAGTTGGATTTAGGAATTGTTTTCCTACCCACACATCATTCCTGGTTCTCTGAAGTCAGAAATCCCCAGCATTCCTGCTGCACTCAGTTTGCCACTGAGAGATGTGAGAGGCAAAGGATTCCCTGTGGCTGAGGGAAGGTGAGGGGCTGGATGGGCTTGTTCCCAACTGCCCTGGCTTTGCACCTTTGGCTGCAATCAGAGCACAATCACACTCCCAGGTCACCCTGGGATAAACCAGACCCTGCCCAGAGTAGAGGGATCCCTGAATGTCTCACCCTCTCCGAAGGTCTCTGGGCAAGGTCTCAGCAGCCCCTTGTGCCAAGGACACTCACAGCTCCCTTGGCCAACCCAGCAGCATTTCCTCAGCTGTGGCAGCTCTGCACTTCCCCGTGGGATATTCAGGGATCTCCCGGAGACTCTGGCACAGATCTGTACCCAGGAGGGCAGCTCAGAGCTGGGAAGGGCACAGCAAGGAGATCCCCGGGTGTGCCCATGATGGGATCTCAGGGAGGGACTCAGCTCATTCCCCTTTCCCATGGACTGCTCTGCCCTCAGCCCCACAGGTCCCAGGGAAGCTTGGACACCCCATTCCCATGGACACCCTTGCATGGCAGGAATGCCAAGGGCAGTGCCTGACTCAGCTGTTGCAAATGCCACAGCCTCCCTGAGAGCACCAGATAACAGTGACAATATCAGGGGAGTGCAGAAACAAGAGAAGATGTTGTGGTGCTGTGCCTGAGAGGGCAGGGCAGAGACAGCCTGGCACTCAGGACAGTGTTCCTGTGCCCAGCTGTGCCCAGCACCTCCCACACACCAGCAGTGCCCTCCTGCCCCCAGCACTGCTCTGTTCAGCCCCCTCTCCTTCCCTGAGCATCTCCCTGGGCCTGGACATTCCCTCCTGAGAGGTGCCTTGTCCCTGCCAGCGCTCACAGAGCCCATCCCACCCTGTGTGCCCTCGGCCCGGCCCTACAGAAACCTGCCTGTGTGCAGAGCCCTGGCTGGGGCAGGGTCTGTGTGCAGCTGGGCAAGGGCAGCTCAGGAGAGCCCTGCTGGGAGCACAGAGCAGAGCTCACTGAGGGTTCACTACAGCAGAAATCATCCCAGCGTTTGAAGCAGTCATTCCCTGGCTGTGGGGAGAGAAGCTGCAGTTCCTGCAGGGATCTCCTGGAGCTGGCAAATCCCACAGCTTTTAGGACCTTTCAGGAGGACTCTCAGAGCTGCTCCAGGGCAGGGATGTGGCCCTAGGGCAGGGCTGGCTTTCCCTGCTGCCTCAGCTGAGGCACAGCCCCAGGCAGCTCCTGTTCCAGACTCTGCTGCAGGGCTGAGCAGCTGGGGGCGCAGCCAGGGCTGCCCAGGGCTGTCCTGCAGAGCAGGGTCCTGCAGCCCAGGGCGCTGTGCTGGGCCAGGGACTCTGCTGCCTGCCAGGGACAGCTCTCAGCCGGCCCGGGGAGCTGCTCCCAGCGCTGACCAGAAGCTGTGGGGGGAAGGAGCCACCCTGAGCAGGGCTGCTGCTGAGAGCTGCTGCCTGGGGCAGGGCTGCTCCCAGCTCCAGACCAGCCTGGGCACAGCTCCGGAGGGCACTTCCCAAAGTAGGTAAGCCTGGGATTTTTCCTGAACCGGTTGGTGGGGGGGGCCTGATTGAATCTGCTTTCCAGAGGAACCCCTTTGGGGGTTCTCTCCCAAATCTGCCCTGAACCAGGACAAATACATTTATTGGTGCCCAACATGGGGCCCGAGAAAGTGGAAAAAACATTTATTGATTGCATGTTGGTTGTGCTTGCTCTGTAGTGGGTTAAAGCAGTCAGTAGCCATGTTGCTTGAATTTGTAATGTCTCTCAGGGTGGAGGCCTTCATGTGGTTCTGGTCTCTAGGCTTTTTTGAGGTTGTAATACCTTTATGGTCACTAGGATTATTTTCTTATTCAGAAATAGCTCTGGTATTGTCCCTAATATGTAGTTTTTACAGTAGAGGGGCATGGATTAGAATAGCTATTGTGCTGGGCTCGGTGATAGTGATTTATAGGGCATTTACAAAGGTACTGGAGTCTGTTCAAGATAAGTATGGTTTATGGTTTCTTCATCCTACACTGCGTCCCAGTTCCAATAGTATGTTTTGGGGGTTTATTAGTAATTGCACCCAGTTTGTTAGAGGAGGAGCAGGGGATGAGGCTTTCCAGCCTTTCCTTTCCTTCGTCTACTTTGAATCTATTATGTCACTTTTTGAGAATGTTCAGTTTCCCCTGATTGTTAAAGAGACCACTTTCCTAGTATTTAATCTGGTAAGCTTCCTCTATACAGTCTGCAGCTTCTCTAGAATGAGGACTGAGATGTCCAGAGGAGCTGATGAGACCCCTGACCCAGGAGTAGACCCAGGCATGGAAAATCCTGAGTGGTGTGGAGAAATACAGGCCAAACCCTGAAGGAATTTTCTGACCCTGTAGACTGGGATTTTCCACGTGACCAAATTCAGAACCCAGCTGACGTGGGGAAATACCTGAAAGAGAAGTGCCATGATGACTCTAAGGAGAAAAGGCTCATCGCAATAAGCTGGGCCCCGGCCTATGATTATCGCACACTGCTAGATAGTCTAGGGCAGCAGAGAGAGGCAGGGGGGCAGGAAGATAAACCAGCAGCTATCCCAGTCACTCAGGCTGCAGCCAGCACCCCAGCTACTCAGGTTGTAGCTAAACCAGACAGTAACCCGAAGCCACTGGCAGTCGCCGTGGGAAAGAAGCACACAAGCAAAACCAATTGGCCAGTGACCAACGATGATGATCCCGGGGAAGGACCCTCAAAGCCAATTACTGACACAAAAGCTGGAATTAAAGCAGCAAGATCAGAAGCCACTATTGAGTCCTATTCCCTGAAGAACCTTCGTGGCCTAAGAAAGGATTGCACTCGAAGACCAGATGAATCTATAGTTAGTTGGTTAGTCCCTCTTTGGGATGCTGCAGGCGAGGCTACAATTTTGGATAGTAGTGAAGCGAGCCGTTTGGGATCCTGTCACATGATCCGGTTATTGACCAAGGAATGATGAGGGAGGCTGACTCTCAGCATCTCTGGGCATGGGTCCTGGGAATTGTGGCATGAAGATACCTGTATGCAGATGATCTTTATATGCAGCAAACTCAGTGGAAGACTATAGCACAAGGAATTGAATGCTTGAGGGAAATGGCAGTGGCAGAAATTGTCTTCTCAGATGTAAATCTGAGACTGTAAACACTGTAAATCCAGACTTGGTACCATGTACGTCCGTGATGTGCCAAAAACGTGTATGACTTGGGCCACAAGAATACGCTTCTGCTTTAGCAATAATGAAGTGGGATGACAGTGAGGAGACCGTGCTTGATATGGCAAAGAACCTCTGAGCATATGCAGATGCTGTGCAGGGCCCGACACATGCCAGAATGGCAGCAGTGGAAACACGTCTACAGAAATTAGAAGATAAAATGGAGGATATTCACAAGAAACGCAGGGAGATTAAAGAGGGCTTTCTCCAAATCTCGGCAGTACAAATTAGAAGCCCTGGTATCCAACGCAGACATTCCCCAGATGGGGAGAGAAGGTACACCTCATGAGCCGAGCTGTGGTCCTTCCTGCGTGACTGTGGAGAAAACATGAGGAGATGGGATGAAAAATCTACTGCTGCTCTGGTACAACAGGTGCGTGAATTGAAGGAAGGTAAGACTCAGAGAGGAAGTTCCACCAAAAGGGAAGCAGCTCCAGTGGCCCATAACCGAACTGCCATATATGATGATGATGATGATGATATTTTTGATTGCCTTGAAGGAACCTCCAAGGCATATGCCCTGGGAAAGAAGACTAATCAGGCGTAGAGGGGCCCTGTCTCTGGCCAGGTAGAGGCTAGGGAAAACCGTGTTTTTTGGACTGTGTGGATTCATTGGCCTGGCTCATGTGAACCACAAGAATATAAAGCTTTTGTGGACACTGGTGCGCAGTGCACATTAATCCCATCAAGACATGTAGGGGCAAAATCTATTTCTATTGCTGGTGTGACAGGGGTATCACAGGATTTTACTGTGGTGGAAGCTGAGGTGAGCCTGACTGGAAATGAGTGGAAGAAACACCCTATTGTGACTGGCCCAGAGGCCCCATGCATTTTAGGCATAGACTTCCTCCAAAGTAGGTATTTTAAAGACCCAAATGGACTCAGGTGGGCATTTGGAATGGCTGCTGTAGAGACATTGAACACCTTGCCTGCACTATCAGAGAACCCATCTGCAGTAGGACTCCTGAAGGCGGAAGAGCAACAAGTACCAACTGCCACCTCAACAATGCACTGCCGAAAATATCAAACAAATCGAGATGCTGTGATCCCCATCCACAAAATTATCCATGAGCTGGAGAGCCAAGGGGTGGTCAGCAAAACCCACTCACCCTTCAATAGCCCATTTGGCCTGTGTGTAAATCTAAAGGAGAATGGAGATTGACTGTGGACTACCATGCATTGAATGAAGTGACTCCACCACTGAGTGCTGCTGTGCCGGACATGCTGGAACTCCAGTACGAGCTGGAGTCCAAGGCAGCAAAGTGGTACGCCACTGCTGACATTGCTAACAGGTTTTTCTCCATTCCTCTGACAGCAGAATGCAAGCTTCAGTTTACTTTCACCTGGAGGGGCATGCAGTACACCCGGAACCGACTGCCCCAGGGGTGGAAGCACAGCCCCACCATCTGCCATGGACTGATCCAGACTGCATTAGAAAAGGGTGAAGCTCCAGAACATCTACAGTACATTGATGACATCATTGTGTGGGGGAAGACGGGAGAAGTGTTTGAGAAAGGAGAGAAGATCATCCAGATTCTGCTGGAAGCCGGCTTTGCCATCAAGAAGAGCAAAGTCAAGGGACCTGCTTGAGAGATCCATTTCCTAGGAATGAAGTGGCAAGATGGACGGCATCAGATTTCCACCAATGTCATCAACAAGATTACAGCAATGTCTACACCATCCAGCAAGAAGGAAACAGAAGCTTTCCTAGGCGCCATAGGTTTTTGGAGAATGCACATTCCTGAGTACAGCCAGATTGTGAGCCCTGTCTACCTGGTCACCTGCAAGATGAACACTTTCAGCTGGGCCCTGAGCAGGAGCAAGCCTTTGCGCAGATCAAGCAGGAGATCGCTCATGCAATAGCCCTTGGCCCAGTCAGGACAGGACCAGAGGTGAGGAATGTGCTTTACTCTGCAGCCGGGAACAATGGTTTGTCCTGGAGCCTTTGGCAGAAGGTGCCTGGGGAGACTCGAGGTTAGCCACTGGGATTCTGGAGTCAAAGCTACAGAGGATCTGAAGCCAACTACACCCCAGCAGAGAAGGAAATTTTAGCAGCCTATGAAGGGAGTCCAAGCCGCCTCAGAGGTAATAGGCACTGAAGCACAACTCCTCCTGGCACCCTGACTACCAGTGCTGGGGTGGATGTTCAAAGCAAAGGTTCCCTCTACCCACCATGCCATCAGTGCTACATGGAGCAAATGGATTCCTCTCATCACACAGTGCGCCCGTATTGGAAACCTGAATCGCCCTGGGATTTTGGAGATAATTATAAACTGGCCTGAAGGTGTCTTGCTGCATTGTGGGAATGAAGCGGAAGTGGAAAGCAGCTGTATGGTGCCCCACAGGACAGGTTGCAGAAGCTACTGAAGGAGAGGGTGGATCAAGCCAACTGGCTGAACTCAAAGCCGTTCAACTGGCCCTGGACATTGCAATGAGAGAGAAGTGGCCAAAACTCTACCTCTACACTGATTCATGGATGGTAGCTCTGTGGGGATGGCTGGAGAGTTGGAAAGAGGCTAACTGGCAGTGTAGAGGAAAACCATTCTGGGAATGCTGATGAGTGGAAAGACATGGCCACTTGCGTAGAGAAGCTACCTGTGGAAGTCTGCCATGGAGATGCCAATGTCCCCAGGAGTAGAGCTAATGAAAAGCAGCAAAACAATCAGCAGGTAAATCAGGCTGCAAAGACAGAGGTGTCAAAGATAGACTTAGATTGGCAACACAAGTGGGAGTTGTTCCTAGCTCGATGGGCCATGATGCCTCAGGTCATCAGGGCAGAGATGCCACCTATAAGTGGGCACAAGACCAAGGGGTGGACCTAAGCATAGACAGTATTTCTCAGGTTATCCATGACTGTGAGACGTGTGCTGTGATCAAGGAGGCCAAGCGGGTGAAGCCCCTGTGTTATGGTAGGCGGGGGTCCAAGTACAAGTATGGGGAGGCCTGGCAGATTGACCACGTCACACTGCCCCAGACACGCCAAGGCAAGCGCTACGGGCTCACCATGGTAGAAGCCACCACGGGATGCTTGGAGACCTCCCCTGTGCCTCACAGCACTGCCCCAACACCATCCTGGGCCTGGAAAAGCAAGTCCTGTGGAGGCATGGCACCCCTGAGAGGACTGAGTCAGACAAGGGGACTCATTTCAAGAGCGGCATTCCCAACACCTGGGCTAGAGAACATGGCATCGAGTGGGTGCACTGAGACCCGTACTGGAGGTGCTCTGGGACCGAGACTGAGACCGAGGTCGGCACCATGATTGGCATTGCTCCAGGATCGCTCCAAGACCGGCACGGCGACCTGTACCTGGATCACTCTGGGACCTCTGCGTTCGCTCCAGAGAGCTTTGGCTGCACTCCAGAGTGGGACTGGGAATGGGATGGGAGGGAGCACTGGGTGGGGTGGGACTGCCTTGGTTTGCATTGTTCCAGTGCAGCCATCTTGGTCCATATGATCCCAGTTTGTATGATGACAGTCTGTATGGCCCTGATCCATATGGTCCCAGTCTGTGCACTCCCAGTCTGTAGGATCCCAGTCCATAGGATCACAGTCCGCATGATCCCAGTCTCTATGGTCCTGCATGGCACACACTCCAAGCGTCTGGAATTCCAGCTCCCAGCCAGGAAAAGATGTTCCTGCCCTTGAAGGCAAAGCTCTTAAGAAGGGGCCGAAAACCAAGTGCAGCAAGATCCTACAGTGACATTTCACCGCCGGCCTCCACGACTTCATCCATAGTTGTTGTAGCTCCTGCACTGGGAATTAAATCAGGGCAGGGTCTTTGGTGGCAGCTGCCCTGGCTCAAGGGAGATACGGAGAGAGAAACAGAGCAGGCAAGGAGGGGCAGGAGAGAAAGGGGGACACAAACACAATCAGCTGAGAAGGTGGCACTCTGAAAACAGAACCGCAACTGACTGAAAATGAATGGGACAGATATCACTAATTATGAAAGTTTTATTCACTACCAAATACATCCCACCCACCCAATCCCACACTATGGAAGCTGGTGATCTGGCCAGGGAATAGCTTGCTGTGCTCCCCTTGAGGACCAAGCCCTGAACCACAAACTCTCTGGTTAGGGTGAGCCCCCAGAAGCCCTTGCAATGTTATGTTATGTCCTCACACCCCACTGGCCTGTCCCCTTTGTCCCGCCCCTTGCTTTCCCTATATAAACCCATTTCTCCCAGGCTCCTCAGAGCTCTTGTCCCTGGCCTCCTTTGTAGAGTGCCCTGTTCTCAATGAAGGCTTGTTCTCTGCAGAACTCCATACAAGCTCCCGTCTTTGTGTCACCCATCACTCGCTGGGCTGAAGAACCGGACATGCCTCTGCCCCTGAGCCATCCTTCCTGGCATGCTTCCTCAGGAACGCTGCAGCAACCTCACCATCCAGCACCGCCATGGCACCACACAATCTTGATCCCAGTGCTCCAAATTTGGATCCCAATTCTCCCAATCTCCTTCCAACTCTTTCTCACCCTGGCGGCTGTGAAATCAAGTAAGTTTTGCATGGGATAGAGTGTTTTTGAGGTGGGAACAAGTGATTTAGAGGTGGGATTGAGCCCTCAGGGGTTAAAATTCAGTTGCTTTCAATGAGATGGAGTTGTTTTGAGGAGACAGATCGATCCCTCTTGGCCCTTAGAGAAGAGAGAACACTGCCTAAAATCCCCCCAGAACCCACAAATCCTCCAGAATATGTCCCCAAACCCTCAATTCCCTCTCAAACACCTGTGAAATGGTGGGAGTTTCCTTCTTTTTAACCATGTTTTGGCTCTTTTTACAGGATGAAGATTAATCACAAGAAAATTAAGGCCAAAACAAAAGGATAACTAGCCAGCTGTCTTTCCAACATGGATCACAGGGAATGTGGGTCACCAGGCCTCTTCCCAACATCGGTTCTCCAGTGGAGGATGGACTTAGAGCAGCATACAAAGCTCTTCCTGCAGTTGGGGCACCCACAGGGCTTCCCTTACTGGTGGCTCCGTTGGTGTCGGGTCAAGTGAGAGCTGTTGGAAAAGCTCTTTCCACACTGAGGACACGCATGGGACCTCTCCCCGGAGTGGATGCGCTGGTGGGTGATGAGGTTGCAGTTGCGCTTGAATCCCTTCCCGCAGTCGGGGCAGCGGAAGGGCCTCTCCTCCATGTGAATCCGCTGATGTTCAAGGAGATGGGAGGTAATTGGAAACCTCTTCCCACACTCGCAACACTCATAGGGTCTCTCCCCAGTGTGGATCTTTTGGTGGACGATCAGATTGGAACGCTGGCTGAAGCTCTTCCCACATTCCCCACACTTGTGTGGCCGTTCCCCAGTGTGGGTCCTCTGGTGCTGGATCAGGCTGGAGTTCCGGTTGAAGCCTTTCCCACATTGCCCACACTTATAGGGCCGTTCCCCAGTGTGGATCAGCTGGTGCCTGATCAGGGTGGAGCTCCGTGTGAAGCTCTGCCCACACTCCCCACACCCATAGGGCTTCTCCCCAGTGTGGGTGTTCTGGTGCTGGATGAGGGTGGAGTTGTCCTTGAATCCCTTTCCGCAGTCGGGGCAGCAGAAGGGCCTCTCCTCTGAATGAATCCGATAGTGCAGGAGGAGATTGGAGCTGGTCTGAAACCTTTTCTTGCATTTATCACACTCATAGGGCCTCTCCCCAGTGTGAATCTTATGGTGGCTGATCAGGGCGGACTGCTGCCTGAAGCTCTTCCCACACTCCATGCACTCATACGGCCTCTCCCCACTGTGGGTCCTCTGGTGCCTGATCAGGTGGGAGCTCCTCCTGAAGCTCTTCCCACATTCCCCACACTCATAGGGCCTCTCCCCAGTGTGGGTCACCTGGTGCCTGATCAGGTCGGCGCTCCTCCTGAAGCTCTTCCCACACTCCATGCACTTGTGGGGCTTCTCCCCTTCAGGAAGTTGCTCGTGAATCACCAGGTCAGAGCTCTGGCTCGATCTCCGGCCCAGGGTGGGTCTTTCCTCCTCAGATCCCTGCGATCTGCGTTTGCGGCCCCGGGGCTTTTCCTCCCCTTTAGAGTCCTGTGCTGTGGAGCCACGCAAAACGGCCTCTTCCATGAGGTTCTGCCGTGGGGATTTGTCCTCTCTGCTCTCCATCCTCAGCTCCTTCCCTGGGGGAGGAAGGACAAGGAGAGGATGGGATTTGCCTCCGTGCCACAGGGAAGGAAGGGCAAGGAGATCCCCCCACTGAGTCCCCGGCAGGACGGCACCGGCAGAGGGAGTTTCCTGCAGCCAGGGCCCATGCTGGGCTGGGAGATGGAGCAGGAGAGAGGGGAAAGGGGCACTGACTTCCTCCTCACCTGCCTGGGCGTCCCGGGGCATCTTCCTCTTCCTTGCAGCCTCCCAAAGGTTGGGAATGGGAAATCCTGGTTTGGGGAAAACAAGGCATGAGCATGTTGAGTTTGAAGGTCCCTCTGCCCAAGCCCATCTCGAGAAATCACCGGGCACCTGGGCTCCATAAAAACCTCCCAAACACCAAGATTCAGCCCCGAAAAAGCCTCCCAGGAGTTCCCTGTCCCTGGTCCCTACCCTTTGGTGTTCAGGGTTCCCCCCTGTCCCAGCTGCTGGGGGTCACGCTTGGATTGGCGTTCCCCCTTCTCCTCGGTGCCCGCCCTCCCCAGGCTTCTGGGAGTCCCAGCAATCCCAAAAGCACCCCCCTCTTCTGTCTGCCCATTTAGGGGTGCCAGGGGGGTTTTGGGCTCCCGGGCTCCCTTCTCCCCTTCTTCTCTGCTTTGGGCTGCAGGGGCTCCAAGGAGTCCCCCCTGCCCCTCTCCAGGCTCTTGAGGGTCCCGCCAATGGCGGCGTTCCCCTCTCTCTCATTGAGAGTTTTTTGCAGGACAACGGACATATGCAACATATGCACAGTCCAGCCTTCATAGAAACTGAGTAAGGTCACAGTGCCCTTGAAGGACACAAAAGGAGAACACGCTCAAATCCAGACAGTTTAGGATATAAAGGCACCCTTTACAAGAAAACCACTTGTAAAAGCGAGACGCATGAAGAAGAAAAAATAACTGAATTAAGTAAAAGCTTAAAATGCAAGCACAGAAGGAGTTAACCAATCATGTATTAGCTTGAGGCATGTGAACAGTTAGGCCTAACCAATTATGCATTAGCTTGAGGCGCATGAACAATAGAACACAGTATAAATATAGCTTAGTTTTTGCAATAAATCGGCTTCACTTGATCACATTGATCATGGCGTGATGTCCCGTTACTGATCCTCTGCATTTTTTGGCACCCGAACAGGGACCAAAGACACCTATTTCACTGCTATGCAGAGGTTCGGCGACAGCCTTTGGGAGGTGGAGAAGCCGGTTGAAAGTATCCTTGCTGCCCTGGCGAGAGGAAGAGAGGTTGGAGCTCCAAGTAAAGACAAACTGATGAAGTCGAACTGATCTTGCCCTGATCAGGTGAGTGGCCGAGGAGGAGATGGGCTCAGACCATGAGAGAGATGGGGTCGAGCAACTCCTCCAACATATCCTCTCTAAGAGAGGGCAGAAATATGATTCTTCCACTCTGAAGGGACTTATTTACTGGGCATGGGATCATAACCCCATACCAGGGGCGCATGTCGCTTTTGAGGTATTGACATGGGAGGCTGTGGGCTGCATGATTTGGGACTGTATCGCTTCGGGAGGAGGTGAAGCTAAAGAGGCATCTAAATATGCTACCCTGTGGAACAACATTGTAGAGGTATTAAGGATGATGAAGGCGGAAAAAGGAAAGCTGCTGCAGCAGCCTGTGCTGGGTTTGCCCCGAGCCCGGACTCTTAAGTCACAGGCATTTCCTGCTAGCAAGTTATTCTCGACTACATTAAACGTTCTTTTGTGTGGCCCCCAACCCTCCAGCCCGGTTCCAGTAACCGAAAAGGAACTCAAACCCTCAGACCAGAAACAGAGTGGGGAAGCTACCTCCCTTGGAGGTTTGAGCTGCTGACCCGAGAATAAAGGTATTCAGGAAAAGGGGGCAGCCGGTGATGAAGGGTTAAAAGTAGTGCATTCATTATCTGAAGATGAGGCTGAAGAAGAAAAGACAGATTCAGGATCTGCCTCGGTAGAAGAGGACTTAAAAGCTTTGGTAGACAATTTGCAAAAGTTAGTCATTCAACAAAGTGGTCGAGTCACTTCCCAAAAGGACTATTCTTTTGAAAGGAGGGAGCTGCCAGCTATTTTAAGTTCCGAAAGAGCTCTTGACGAACGGAGGGGGAGGTGGATACCCCCCTCGACCATGGCAGATCGGGAGGTAGAGCTAGACCCTGATATAGAAGCCACACAAAAAAGGAAGTGGAAAGGAGTTATAACACAAGCAATAATAGAGGGCTCTTTTTCCCCTAGTACTATAGAAGCCTTCCCTGTGGTAACCCAAGCCACAGGGCAAGGATGGGAGCCATTTGATTGGAAGATACTAGAAAAATTGAAAAGCGCTGTTACGCAATATGGCTTGAAGTCTCAATTAGCACAGTCATTATTGCAATTCATTTTTACAGCAGATACTTTAATTCCAGCTGATGTTCAAACCTTGGTTAGATTAGATTAATCATGCCCCCCCACCAGCAAATTCAGTTTTATAAGAATTGGGAAGGGGCATGTAAAAAAGAGGAAGCAAGACCTCGGGCTCAAGGGGACCCATTGTTTGGAACCACAGCACAGCAATTATTAGGAGAAGGTCCCTGGTCCACAGCAACCACCCAAGCCCGAAGTATCGATGAAGTTTTGCATCTAAGCCAACAACTTGCATACAGCTCGATCCTTGCATTGCCGGATCGGCTGCATACTCAGGCTTTTACACAGATACATCAAGGAGGAAATGAGGACTTTGATAAATTCATAGACTGCTTGCACAGAGCCATCTACGATCACCCCGACCTGGATCCGGATACAAAGCAGAAGCTGTTTAAGATGCTTGCCTCTGACAACACTAACGACAAGACTCGGCAGATTTTAGGCACGTTGCAGAAGGGAGTAGAAGTTGTTGACATGCTAGAATTAATGACCAGAACCACAGAGAGACAGAAGGCTGCCTATGTGGCTGCTGCGGTACAAGATGCCGTAAAGCCACTACTTTCAAAATTAGAGAAAAAAGCAGAAGGAAAAAATATCAAATGTTTTGGATGCGGAAAGGTCGGACATATACAGAGTCAATGTTCATCTGCCCCAATGAAGAAATTTTGTTCCATCTGCAGGAAGGATAATCACAACACAAGAGAGTGCAAGTTCCAGGGAAACGGAGCATGACCCCACGCACAAAGACACAAACTCAGGGAGCTGCTAGCTCAACCCCCTCTGGAGGACTTTACTCACTCCAGTCAGTGCCGAAATGGACGTGGAAACCACAGTAGACCTTGCCATCACTGACTCTGCCGTACATCTGATAGAGACTAATGTAAAGGGTCCTTTGGGGGTGGGCTTAGTGCTTTACTGTTAGGGAGATCATCTGCTAGCAAAAGAGGATTGGATATAATTCCCGGGGTTATTGATGCAGACTATCAAGGGGTTATCAAAATTATGTTTAGGACATTTTTCTCTCCTGTATCTATCCCTAAAGGATCACAAATTGCTCAACTTGTTCCTTTTAGGCCTTGTGTCCCCTGTACAGGATTAAAGGAGTGGGGAACAGGCGGTTTTGGTTCCACAGGTAACCCAGAAGTATATTGGGCCATGGACATCACGAGAGGTAAACCAGGTAACAGGCAACCTGGATTCATCCCAATGGTAATTCTATTACTAAGAGGCTCACAATCCATACCGGAGCAGATGTAACAACCATTTCAAGCACTATCTGGCCCAGGAATTGGCCAGTAGTCAATCCTGTTTTGGGAATTGCAGGAATTGGTGGAACTCAAGCAACTCGGTTAAGTAGGGAAATAATTACCTTTACTTTTCCAGATGGAGTAAGCGTAACAACAAGACCCTATGTCATACAGACTCCCGGTAATTTGTTAGGTTTAATTGTCAGGGATTTGTTAAGTCAACTAAAAGCCACAATTGTTACATAACCTTTTTAATAGCGGCCACTGG
This sequence comes from Vidua chalybeata, assembly GCF_026979565.1. Classification (NCBI taxonomy): domain Eukaryota; kingdom Metazoa; phylum Chordata; class Aves; order Passeriformes; family Viduidae; genus Vidua; species Vidua chalybeata. Next base: position 211,713 of record NW_026530345.1, read on the forward strand.
GGGGCCAGCCACAGTGAAATTAATGGGAAGAGGTTACATGTGCTTACTTACAGATAAAGGAATTCGCTGGATTCCAGCTAAGTGGGTGAAACCTTACCTAAAGTCACACCTGCCAGCTAATACTCTGTCCAGAAGCAGAACGTCGGCGACAACACCGACTTCAGACGCAGCTGAACCCGATACTCCAGCACCTGACGGTTGAACAAGGATTGAACTTTTTTCCACAGCCATTAACAGATGTGGGCCAGCTACCTGGACTTGGTAGGCAACCAATAACGGTAACCAACAACGACAGCTTACCACCACTTCCAATACAGGTTTTAAACCAAATTGAACGCGCTTGTCTCATTCACGGCTATTCTTGCAAACCATGGATCAAGGTCCAGTGTGTTAAATGCAAACTGAAGTAGTGGCGACAAGTCCGTCAGAAAAATAATCTTTTTATAGCTCACAGGAAAAAGCAAAAATTTAGCTCTACTAATTTGGCTTGCAACAGATGTTTTAGTATACCTAATACACTTAATGTTGAGCATGCATTAGCAATATTTTTAGGGCCTAATCATAGAAGACAACCTCCCCCCACACCCTTTAGAGGAGTCTTTTTATAACATTGGAATTCTAGCCAGGATTTATCCCTTATTGAAACACAGGATCAGCGAGTTTTGCTTTCGATTCAGTTTCACTTGGCAAAACAAGCCGTAGCAAATCAAATTATATTACAGAGTCAGATTACAGCTGCAGAGTGTGGGAGAGGAATAGCAGCACCACAACAGCATCACGTTCCTGACAGTCAGTGGGACGAGGCCAAAGAATATTGGGCAAAGCGTAGACATGATCAGCAACGGTGGCAACAATGGCAATTGTTCCACAAATAATACTGATGATGATCGTTGCAATAATAGAAAAAATGCAGGGATTGCATAACATCAATCAGTGAACAAACATGTGGGTTACAAGGGCTAATCAAACAGGGCAGGAATCAATTTGCTTATCATTAGCTACACCTTCTGATCCTTTTCGTACTTGTTTAATTGGAGTTCCATTAGATTCTATGGAAGAATTTGGACCTTGGACTAAGGCCACGGTGCACAAAAATTTAAATGAGGCTTGGTCAAGTTGGTGCATGATTCAATGGTGGAATATCCAGAGGGGACCAACCTCTGCAAATTGGTGCAACACTTTTGGGATTGCAGTGAACCCCTTGGGAGCACAAGCTTTTACAATTGCCCAGGGACTGAATATTACTAGCATGGGGCCACAGGAGCTAGACATCCTGGGTTCTATGCCAGGCAATTACTGTCTGTTTTCTTTTTTTATATTATTCTACAGGCTCAGATTTGTCTGGTATAAAAGAGGGACGGCCAAAAAATGATAGCACTTGGATATCCCCTGGCTCCTCATGGCATTACAATACCACAGATCATTGCAACAATTGGATAAGGCCTTTACCACCAGAGCAAGGTGCAGCTAAAATGCTGCCTCCTGGGCTTTTCCTCATTTGTGGGGATAGAGCCTGGCCTGCAGTGCCCCAGGAAGTGTTGGGAGGATCGTGTTATTTTGGCAAACTAACATTATTCGCCCCTAACATCCACCAGATGCTTAACATCAGTCACAAGTCCCAACGCTCAAGACGTAGTGTGCATCAGTTGGGCCCTGAATGTAGAGATGAGGTACAATTATGGGACCCACCATCAGTTATATTGGCATCATTTTTCACACCAGGAGTAGCCTCGGCACAGGCCCTCATGCAATTGAGGCGACCCCGTTGGACAGGGAAACAAATTAACATCGTGTCCACAGTGCTAGATGAACCCACCACTGATGCTGATAGCATACGCCGTGCTGTGTTACAAGATAGGGCTGCCATAGATTTTTTATTGCTAGCACAAGGACATGGGTGTGAAGATTTTGAAGGGATGTGTTGCACGAACCTTTCTGATCACTCTGAATCAATTCACAAGAAACTTCTGCAACTTAAAGAAAACATGAAGAAACTTAGAATTGTTGATAATCCTTTCAATGAGCGGTTAAAATCTTGGGGCATGACTGGTTGGCTTTAGGACTTAGTTTGCTTTGGCATTATGGTTTTTTGCATTATTTTAGTGATTTTGCCTATTGTACCTTGCTTATTACAGTGTGTGCAGAGAATAACTGAATGTCCCATTAATTCAGTCTGGCTTGTGCAAAAACAAGAAGGGGGAATTGTTGAGAGTTTTTTGCAGGACAATGGACATATGCAACATATGCACAATCCAGCCTTCATAGAAACTGAGTAAGGTCACAGTGTCCTTGAAGGACATGAAAGGAGAACACGCTCAACTCCAAGACAGTTTAGGATGTAAAGGCAGACAAGAAAACTGCAGCGAGACACATGAAGAAGAAAAAATAACTGAATTAAGTAAAAGCTTAAAATGCAAGCACAGAAGGAGTTAACCAATCATGTATTAGCTTGAGGTACGTGAACAGTTAGGCCTAACCAATTATGCATTAGCTTGAGGCGCATGAACAATAGAACACAGTATAAATATAGCTTAGTTTTTGCAATAAATCGGCTTCACTTGATCATATTGATCGTGGCGTGATGTCCCGTTTCTGATCCTCTGCACTCTCTGGGCTCCCCACTATGGGCTCCTGGAGCACACAGGGCTCTGCTCCTCCGGGCTGCCTCTGCTGGCAGCCACCACCAGGACCCCCCAGTGTCCCCCCAAGGGGCCTTTTCCGCTCAACTTTGGAGTTCTTCATTCTCTAAAAAAACCCAACCCAGGGACCCCCAGGATATCTGGGCTGAGCTCCCCCTCCCCAGACACCTGCGGGATAAGGGGCGATGACCCCTGCGATGTGGGGCTGGGAATTCAGGGAGGGTTTGACCTCGTGGTTCCTCTTCTCTTCCTTGATCCTCCTTTGTCCTTCCTCTTCCTCCTGCTCATCCTTTTCCTCCCCTCCTTCTCCTCCTTCCCTTCTATCCCTCCTTCACCCTAAGCCCACCTCCTTCTCCTACTTCCATCCCTTCTCACTCTCCTCCTTCATCCCTGCCCTTCCCTCCCTCCTCCTCCTCCCCCAGGAGCAGCGACACCCTCGGTGCCCCGTTCCCGCAGCCCTCACAGCCCGCGGCAGGAGCGGGGATGGAGCCGGGCCAGGTCGGGATGGGCAGCGCGGGGCTCTCGGCTGCTCCCACCCGCTGTTCCAGGGGGGAACCCGGCCCGGGCAAAAGGAGAGGCAAACTGGGAAAACTGGGGGCTGCACATCCCAACTGGGCCTTGCTGGGAACCCTGCCTGGGCACTGCCAGCCCTTGGGGCTCCTCTCGGGACATCCGGGAGGGGGGAATGCACAGAGGGCTGGAGGATGCCAGGAGTGGCAGCACTGGGAGGGACTGGGCTCTACTGGGACCATACTGGGAATGAGTAGGAGCCTGCAGGGAGCAATTGAGACCATGTTAGCAGCAAATGGGATACACTGGGAGTGACTGGGATTATGCTGAGGGTGACTGGGAGCAGCTGTGAGCAACTGAGGTCATGCTAGGAGAAACTGGGAGGAGCTGGGAGTGACTGGCTGCATGCTGGGGGTGATTGGAAACCACTGGGCTTCTACTGGGATCAACTGGGATCATGCTGGAGGTGACTGGGATCACACTGGCAGTGACTGCAACTACACTGAGGCTGACTGGGAGTGGTTGTCAGCAAATGGGATCATACTGCAAGGAACTGGGAGTGACTGGGTACATGCTGGAGGGAACTGGGGTACACTGGGAGATACTGGGAGTGACTGGAATGAAAGTGAGGGTGAAAGAGAGCAACTGGAACCATGTGGAGCACAACTGGTTCATACTGGCAGTGACTGGGAGCACACTGGGCTCATATTTGGATCATACTGGCAGTGACTGGACTAACACTGGGAGTATCTGAAAGCAACTGGGAACACACCCTGCACATCATCCCCCATACTGAGGGTGGCTGGGAGCAACTGGGAGCAAATGGCACCATACTGGGACTGACTGGGTTGATCTAGGAAGCAACTGGAACCATGCTGGAGGCTGCTGAGACCATACTGGGAGAGATTGGAAGCAACTGGGATTATACTGGGACTATGCTGGGAGTACTGGTATGTGGCTAGGATCAAACTGGAGCTTACTGGGATCATATTGGCGTTGAAAGGGAGTGACTGGGATCACACTTTGGGCTACTGGGAGCAAATGAGAGAAACTGGGATCATGCTGCAAGCAAATTGGAGTAATTGGGAATGACTGGATGCATGTTGGAAGCAACTGGGATATAGTGGGCATGACTAGGGGATCATACTGGGATAACTAACACCTTACTGGGGCCACTGGCAGTGCCTGGAAAACAGTACAGATGTGCTGGGGGCTACTGGGATATACCGGGAGTGTATCTAACCATACTGGGGTGACTGGAACCACACTGGGAGCAACGGAGACCATGCTGGGGAGAACTGGGACCACACTGCGGGCAACTGGGTTCAACTGCGACCATACTGGCAGTGTCTGTAACCATAGTGGAGTGATGGAACCACACTGGGAACAGCTGGCCCCATGCTGGGAGCAACTGGCATCAGTGGCATCAGACTGGGAGCACTGGCATCAGACTGGGAGTGCCTGGGAGCAACTGGAATTAGATTTCAAGTGACTGGGATCCTACTGGAGTGGCTACACTCATACTGGGATTAGAGTGAGTGTGAATGGAACCTGACTGGGACTTATTGGAAGCTATTGGGCCCATGTTGGGAGGAAAATGTGGACACATTGGGAGCAACTGGGATCAGCTGGAAGGTACTGGAACCATGCCGAGAGGACTGAGACCATAAGTGGGGCAACGTCGATCATACTGGGAGCAACTGGGACCACAGTGTGGGCAACAGACAGAAACTGGGCTCATGCTGGAGGCAACTGGGAGTAACTGGGAAAGACTGTGATCATGCCGAGCTAACTAGAACCTTACTGGGGCAACTGGAATATACTGGGAGTGTCTGTAACCATACTGGGGGGACTGGAGCCACACTGGGAAAAGCTGGGAGCAGGCTGGGGTCAACGCTTGGGGACAGTGAACCTATGCTGGGGGCAGCTGGGCATGACTGGGACCCTGCTGAGAGGGACTGGGACTATTCAAGGGGCAACTGGGATCATAATACGAGGAACTGGGAACAACTGGGACTATGCTTGGGGGCAACTGGGATCATACTGGGATCACATTGGAAGCAGCTGGGTCCATGCTGGGTCAGACTGGGATCACACAGAGGGTGACTGGAATCATACTGGAATTGACTGGGACTGGCTGCGAGCAACTGGAATTGTGCTGAAAGCAACTGGGAGAAAGCGGGAGTGACTGGGATAAACTGGGAGAGACAGGGAGACAGTGGGATCATACTGGAGGCTACTGGGGTCCTGGCTGGCATTGACAGGGAGCAACTGGGATCACACCGGGGGCCACTGGCATCAGACTGGGAGTGACTGGGCTCATACTGGGAGTGGCTACAATCATCCTGGGATTAGAGTGGCTGTGACTGGACCCTGACTGGGGGTTACTGGGAGCTACCAGGCCCACGCTGGGAGCCAACTGGGGACATAATTAGAGGAACTGAGATCAACTGGGATAAAACAGGGGGCAAGTGGACCACGCTGAGGTAACTGGGAGTGCCTGGCAATGACTACGAGAATGTTCAGGGCAACTGGGATCTACTGGGAGTGTCTCAGACCACATGGGTGGTGACTGGGACCAGACTAAGTGTGACTGGGAATGTGCTGGGGAAACTGGGAGCACACTGGGGGCAAGTGAGAGTGACTAGGGCCTTGCTGGGATAGACTGGAATCATACTGGGAGTGACTAGGATTATGCTAGGGGCAACTGGGAGAACTGGGAACACACTGGATGAAAGTGGGAGGAACTGGGCCCTTGCTGGGGGCAAATTGCATCATCATAGGGAACGACTGGGAGGGACTGGGCTCATACTGGGAGCAGCCACTCCCAGCCCCGGGACCCCCGATGTCCCCCCGAGGGCCATCTGCGGCTCGGCTTTGGAGCCCTGCAATCTCCAGACGTCTCCCCAAAAAACCCCAAACCCAGGCACCCCCCGGGATATTTGGGCCGAGCTCCCCCTCCCCGGGCACCTGCAGGATGGGGGGCGATGCTCCCGGGGCTGCGGCGACTTCAGGCAGCGCCAGGGCCCCGCGATTCCTTCTCTGCTCTTCTCCGGCTGCTCCCCGCTGCCGCTGCGCCTCTTCCTCCCTCCCTCCTCCTCCTGCCCCGTTCCCGAAGGCCGAACCGTGAGGGGAAAGGGGGCGAGGAAAGGGCGGGAACCGTGAGGGGAAAGGGGGCGAGGAAAGGGCGGGAACCGTGAGGGGAAAGGAGTGTGGTCAAGGGGATGCAAGGTCCTAAAAGGGCCTGGTTTGGCCTAAAATCACCCAAAAGGGCCTCAAATGCAATTGAAATCCACCAGGTTTGCACTAAAATCAGCCAAAGGGGCCCTCAAATCCACCCGGTTTGGCCTAAAATCAGCCAAATGGGATTAAAATTATCTAAAGGGGTCTAAAATCCAACCAAAATGGCCTAAAATTGCCCCAAATGTTTTAAAATCCACACAAAGTGGCTTAAAATCACTCATAAATCTCTCAAATGCGCTTAAAATCCACCCTGAAAATACCTGGTTTCACCTACAATCACCCAAAGGTACCTACAATCACCCAAACGTGCCTGAAACCAACACAACAAGTCCTAAAATCACCCTAAAAATTATTGGTTTGACATAAAATTCCCCAAAGAAGCAAAAAACCTACTCAAATGGGCCCAAAATCACCAAAAAAAGGGACCTAAAATCACCCACACAGGATTAAGATTCACCCATATGGGCCCAGTTTATCCTAAAATCTCCCAAACGGGCCCCAACCCCACCCACATGGGCCTAAAATCATCCAAAGGGATCTGAAATCCCCCCCTAAACCCCACCAGATCCGGCCTAAAATCAGCCAAAGGGGCCGAAAATCCACCCGAAAAGGCTCGGAATCCCCGCAAGGGATCTGAAACCCACCCGAAACCCGCCCAGTTCGGCCCAAAATCCCCCAGAGAGGCCGAGCCCGAGGCCGAGCCCGGGATCGGCTCCGGGGTCGCTCCGGGACCTCCGCGTTCGCTCCGGGGAGTTTTGGCCGCGGCCCCGGACGGGCCTGGGCGGGACCGGGAGGGACCAGGGAGGGCTCAGGGCATTTGGGGCTTTTTTGGGCTTTGGGGGATTGTGTTGGGAGTTATGGGGAATTGTTGGGGTGTTTGGGGGGAGTTGGGGAATTTTGGGGGGTTTTGTGGATTTTGGGGATTTGGATTTTGGGGGGTTTTATTGGCACTTTGGGAGGGGGTGTTTTTCTGGGGGTGTTTGGGGGTTAAGTCAAAATTTTTGTGGATTTTTTTTAATTTTAGAAGGTTTTACTGGGATTTTGTGTCCCAGTCACCTCCAAATTCTCTGGAATTTTGGAGGGTTTGATTGGAATTTTTGGGGGATTTTGTGGGATTTTATTAGAATTGTGTGGGTATTTAGTGGGATTCTTTGGGGATGTGGGATTTTTTGGAATTTTGCGGGTTATTTTTGTGATTTTTGTTTGGATTTGGGGAGTTTGGGTTTTTTTTTTTTGGTTGTTGCCAGGATTTCTTTGGGTTTTGGAGGGATTTTGTGAGACTTTTTGTGGTTTTGGGGACATTTCTGGGGGATTTGTGGGTTTTAATCAGGACTTTGGGGGATTTGTTGAGGTTTCAAGAGATCTTGTGGGCTTTTATTGGGATTCTAATAATGTTATTCTAATGGGATTTTGTGATATGTAATTGGGATTTCGTGGGTTTTATTGGGACTTTTGGGGGTTTTAGGGAGATTTTGGTGCCTCTCAGCCCTTCACCACACCTGGGGACAACCCCAAAGCTCCCCACAATTCCAATAAAACCCCAAAAATACAAATAAAACCCTCCAAAGCCCCAGAGAATCCCCCACAAAATCCCAGTGGAACCTCCCCCCGCAGTTAAAAAAAAAAACTCCCAAAAATGCTAATAAACGCCCCAAAAAACAACCCCTCCCCAAAACGCCAATAAAATCCCCCAAAGTTCCACTAAAACCCCCCAAATCCACAACCCCCCCCAAACCCTATGATTCTCTCCCAAAACCCTGTAATTCCCCCTAAACTCACAACAAAATCCCCCAAATCTAAAAAAAGGCCCCCAAAATCCCCACAAACCTACCTAAAATCCCCCCAGAACCCCCCAGACTCACTGGGGGCCTTCCTGGATCCGGGGGCACCGGCCGGTGGAACAGGAGCCACTTCAGGGGCCCTCGGAGCTTTTTGGGGAGGGGGCACCATGGGAGACCCCCCAAAAAGGGGGGAGGGGAACCCCTGTTGTGCCCCCTCCCCCCGAAACCCCCAGACCCCGGTTCAGGGTGGGCCTGGGACCCCTCGGGACCTCCAAATCTCCCCCAGGACCCCCTCCAGGAACCCCAAACCCCACTGAGCCCTTTCAAGCTTGGCCCAGAAGCACTCTGCGTCCCCAACACCCCCCCCCCCCCCCCGACCCAGGACCCCCAGAACCCCAAGAGACCCCCAGGACTCCCTGAGAGCCCCCGGACCCCAATCGGGCCCAGCCCAGGATGTCCCCGGAGACCCCCCAGACCCTCCCCAAAGCCCTCCCCCAGGACCCCCTCCGCCCCCGCACCTGTCCCGGCCCCTCAGCAGCTCCCGGAGCCTCCGTCCTCTCCCAGCGCCTCCGTCCTCTCCCAGCGCCTCCCCCGCTCTCTCCAGCGCCTCCCGCAGGACCCGCCCGAGCCCGGGGCGGGCCCGGGGCCGCCGGGGGAGGGGGCGCCGCTTCCGCCCCGCCTCTGATTGGCTGGAGTGGCGCGGGGGAGGCGGGCGTTGCTGAGGGGAGCCGCGCGCTGATTGGTTGGTTCGGGACAGGGCGCGCCGCTATTGGCTGGGTGGGCTCGCACACGCGACGGGTTGTGGGGATCATTTCCGGGTTTCTTTTGGGGAACATTCCCCATTCTTGGGGGAACTTTCCTGGGTTTCTGGGGTCACATTCCTGGATTGTTAGGGGAACGTTCCCGATTGTTTGCGAAATATTTCCGGATCTTTTTTTTGTGGCAACATTCCGGGATTTTTTGTGGGAAGATTCCTGGATTTTTGGGGGAAGATTCCCGAGTTTTCGGGGGGCCTTCCCGAGTTTTTGGGAGAACATTCCCAGGTTGTTTGAGGGGAATGTCTCTGGATTTTTGGGGATCACCCAGAGAAACGCCATGAAGATCTCCTTCGCCAAAAAGTGACCCAAAACACCCCAAACCTCACCAAAACACCCCCAAACCCAAAAAGACCCCGGGCCTGAAATACCCCAACGACCCGAAAAACCGCCTCAAACCCGCCCCTAAATACCCGAAAACTGCCCCAAAACACCCCAAATCCCTCCAAACCACCCCAAAATCCCACAGAAACGCCCTGAAATCCCTCCAAACCAACCCAAACCTTTTCTAAATCACCCGAAATCTCGTGAAGCTGTCCCCAAATCCCATAGAATTGCCCCCCAGATCCCACAAATATACTCCAAAATCCCAGAAAACTGCCCCAAAAATGGTCCTGACCCTGCCCCAAACCCCCCACACACCCCCACTCCCCCAGGTAAATTCCGCTTGGCCCAAATCTTCCTTTTTTTAACCCAAATCCTCCTTTTTCATCCTTAATCCTCCTTTTTTAAATCCCAAATCTTCCTTTTTTCAACACCAAAATCTCTTTTCGTCCCTGTGAAAAATGCCAATCACTCGTTTTAAAATTTAAAAGTTTAATAGTAATAGTTATAAAAAAACCAGTTATAAAAATTAGAGCAATAAGAATTTGGACAATCAGAGTTAGGACAATAAAGGACAATAAAAAGCAAAGAATTATGGACGTCTGGATGTTTTGCTCGAGAAAGCATGGCTCACTAACAAACTCTTAAAAGCAATAGTCTGTTTATGAGATATATTCATATATCTCATAAATGATTCAAAAATTCTTTTCAAACAAAGGGTGTTTTCTGGTTATCATCAACTTCACCCCTCATCTTGTAAATCAATCGTCTCGGTACCTCGGAGTCTGGTTTTTCCTGATAACAGGGCAATAATTATTCTCTTGGAGATTTTGATGTCTTGTTGCTGTTATCTTTGTGCGAAGAATTTCTGAGCTAATTAGAAAAAGTATCTTGCACTGCACAGTTTCTATTTCAATATTATGTTACAGCCTAAAACTATATTCAACATGCTACTTTAAAAGGATTAATACAGTACTACAAAATAACTTTCCAACATAACACATATAGTATTCAATTTAATATTTGCGAAGAGCCAATCATTTAATATGCATTTTCACAATCCCAAATCTCCTTTTTTGACCCCAAATCCTTCTTTGTGCAACCCAAATGTCCTTTTCCTACCCTAAATCCTCCTTTTTCTACCCCAAATCCTTTGTGTGTTCCCACATCCCTTTTCCAATCCCAAAATCTCCCTTTCCACCCCAATTCCCCACCCCAAATCTTGTTTTTCACCCGAAATCCTTCTTTCCCCACTCCAATCCCCTTTCCCTACCTCAAATCTCCTTTTCCTCTCCAAATCCCCTTTTCCCATCCCAAAAATCTCATTTTCAACCCCAAATCCCCCTTTTCCACCCCAAATCCTTCCTTCCATCCTAAATCCCCTTTTCTCACCCCAAATCTTGTTCCATCCCAATATCCCCTTTTCCCACCACAATCCTGACCCTAAATCCTAAATCCCCACCCTAAATCCCATTTTCCCACCCAAATCTCCTTTTTCCATCCCAAATCCTTCTTTGTGCATCCCAAGTCCTCCTCCTTTCACCCCAAAATCTCCTTTATCCATCCTAAATCCTTCTTTTCCATCCCCAAATCTCCTCACCCCAAATCCTTCTTCTGTCATCCCAAATCCCCTCCTTCAACCCGAGATCCCCACCCCAAATCCCCTTTCCCAGCTCCCAGGGGTTTTTGGGGTTCCCGAGGGGTTTTGGGGGTTTTCCCCAGCATTGTACCCAGGGTCTCTCTGCAGACATTGCACCAGGAGCTGGCCCAAATAACCCCAAACAAACTCCACTGTGCCCCCCATGACTGGAGTGGGTTTGGGGGGGGTTGGGATTGGGAGCGATCATGATGCCAAACATGGGGGATTGGGGAGATTTGATACTAAAATTTGAGGTGTTTGGGATTTTACTCTTCAGGGTTTTGGGTTTAGGGGCTTTTGACCCCAGAATTTGGGGTTTGGGGGCTTTTGACCCCAAACTTTGGGAATTGGGGGTGTTTGACACCTCAGGATTTGGGGTTTAGGGGTGTTTAAGAATCCCAGGATTTAGGGTTTTAGGGGTTTTGTCCCCAGGATTTGGGGATCGAGGGTTTGACCCCAAACTTTGAGATGTGGGGGTTTTTGATAATGCCAGGATTTGGGATTTGGGGGTCTTGGTATGGAGGGATTTCAGGGCGTTTCTGTGGGATTTTGGGGTGGTTTGGAGGGATTTGGGGTGTTTTGGGGCAGTTTTCGGGTATTTAGGGGCGGGTTTGAGGCGGTTTTTCGGGTCGTTGGGGTATTTCAGGCCCGGGGTCTTTTTGGGTTTGGGGGTGTTTTGGTGAGGTTTGGGGTGTTTTGGGTCACTTTTTGGCGAAGGAGATCTTCATGGCGTTTCTCTGGGTGATCCCCAAAAATCCAGAGACATTCCCCTCAAACAACCTGGGAATGTTCTCCCAAAAACTCGGGAAGGCCCCCCGAAAACTCGGGAATCTTCCCCCAAAAATCCAGGAATCTTCCCACAAAAAATCCCGGAATGTTGCCACAAAAAAAAGATCCGGAAATATTTCGCAAACAATCGGGAACGTTCCCCTAACAATCCAGGAATGTGACCCCAGAAACCCAGGAAAGTTCCCCCAAGAATGGGGAATGTTCCCCAAAAGAAACCCGGAAATGATCCCCACAACCCGTCGCGTGTGCGAGCCCACCCAGCCAATAGCGGCGCGCCCTGTCCCGAACCAACCAATCAGCGCGCGGCTCCCCTCAGCAACGCCCGCCTCCCCCGCGCCACTCCAGCCAATCAGAGGCGGGGCGGAAGCGGCGCCCCCTCCCCCGGCGGCCCCGGGCCCGCCCCGGGCTCGGGCGGGTCCTGCGGGAGGCGCTGGAGAGAGCGGGGGAGGCGCTGGGAGAGGACGGAGGCGCTGGGAGAGGACGGAGGCTCCGGGAGCTGCTGAGGGGCCGGGACAGGTGCGGGGGCGGAGGGGGTCCTGGGGGAGGGCTTTGGGGAGGGTCTGGGGGGTCTCCGGGGACATCCTGGGCTGGGCCCGATTGGGGTCCGGGGGCTCTCAGGGAGTCCTGGGGGTCTCTTGGGGTTCTGGGGGTCCTGGGTCGGGGGGGGGGGGGGTGTTGGGGACGCAGAGTGCTTCTGGGCCAAGCTTGAAAGGGCTCAGTGGGGTTTGGGGTTCCTGGAGGGGGTCCTGGGGGAGATTTGGAGGTCCCGAGGGGTCCCAGGCCCACCCTGAACCGGGGTCTGGGGGTTTCGGGGGGAGGGGGCACAACAGGGGTTCCCCTCCCCCCTTTTTGGGGGGTCTCCCATGGTGCCCCCTCCCCAAAAAGCTCCGAGGGCCCCTGAAGTGGCTCCTGTTCCACCGGCCGGTGCCCCCGGATCCAGGAAGGCCCCCAGTGAGTCTGGGGGGTTCTGGGGGGATTTTAGGTAGGTTTGTGGGGATTTTGGGGGCCTTTTTTTAGATTTGGGGGATTTTGTTGTGAGTTTAGGGGGAATTACAGGGTTTTGGGAGAGAATCATAGGGTTTGGGGGGGGTTGTGGATTTGGGGGGTTTTAGTGGAACTTTGGGGGATTTTATTGGCGTTTTGGGGAGGGGTTGTTTTTTGGGGCGTTTATTAGCATTTTTGGGAGTTTTTTTTTTTAACTGCGGGGGGAGGTTCCACTGGGATTTTGTGGGGGATTCTCTGGGGCTTTGGAGGGTTTTATTTGTATTTTTGGGGGTTTTATTGGAATTGTGGGGAGCTTTGGGGTTGTCCCCAGGTGTGGTGAAGGGCTGAGAGGCACCAAAATCTCCCTAAAACCCCCAAAAGTCCCAATAAAACCCACGAAATCCCAATTACATATCACAAAATCCCATTAGAATAACATTATTAGAATCCCAATAAAAGCCCACAAGATCTCTTGAAACCTCAACAAATCCCCCAAAGTCCTGATTAAAACCCACAAATCCCCCAGAAATGTCCCCAAAACCACAAAAAGTCTCACAAAATCCCTCCAAAACCCAAAGAAATCCTGGCAACAACCAAAAAAAAAAACCCAAACTCCCCAAATCCAAACAAAAATCACAAAAATAACCCGCAAAATTCCAAAAAATCCCACATCCCCAAAGAATCCCACTAAATACCCACACAATTCTAATAAAATCCCACAAAATCCCCCAAAAATTCCAATCAAACCCTCCAAAATTCCAGAGAATTTGGAGGTGACTGGGACACAAAATCCCAGTAAAACCTTCTAAAATTAAAAAAAATCCACAAAAATTTTGACTTAACCCCCAAACACCCCCAGAAAAACACCCCCTCCCAAAGTGCCAATAAAACCCCCCAAAATCCAAATCCCCAAAATCCACAAAACCCCCCAAAATTCCCCAACTCCCCCCAAACACCCCAACAATTCCCCATAACTCCCAACACAATCCCCCAAAGCCCAAAAAAGCCCCAAATGCCCTGAGCCCTCCCTGGTCCCTCCCGGTCCCGCCCAGGCCCGTCCGGGGCCGCGGCCAAAACTCCCCGGAGCGAACGCGGAGGTCCCGGAGCGACCCCGGAGCCGATCCCGGGCTCGGCCTCGGGCTCGGCCTCTCTGGGGGATTTTGGGCCGAACTGGGCGGGTTTCGGGTGGGTTTCAGATCCCTTGCGGGGATTCCGAGCCTTTTCGGGTGGATTTTCGGCCCCTTTGGCTGATTTTAGGCCGGATCTGGTGGGGTTTAGGGGGGGATTTCAGATCCCTTTGGATGATTTTAGGCCCATGTGGGTGGGGTTGGGGCCCGTTTGGGAGATTTTAGGATAAACTGGGCCCATATGGGTGAATCTTAATCCTGTGTGGGTGATTTTAGGTCCCTTTTTTTGGTGATTTTGGGCCCATTTGAGTAGGTTTTTTGCTTCTTTGGGGAATTTTATGTCAAACCAATAATTTTTAGGGTGATTTTAGGACTTGTTGTGTTGGTTTCAGGCACGTTTGGGTGATTGTAGGTACCTTTGGGTGATTGTAGGTGAAACCAGGTATTTTCAGGGTGGATTTTAAGCGCATTTGAGAGATTTATGAGTGATTTTAAGCCACTTTGTGTGGATTTTAAAACATTTGGGGCAATTTTAGGCCATTTTGGTTGGATTTTAGACCCCTTTAGATAATTTTAATCCCATTTGGCTGATTTTAGGCCAAACCGGGTGGATTTGAGGGCCCCTTTGGCTGATTTTAGTGCAAACCTGGTGGATTTCAATTGCATTTGAGGCCCTTTTGGGTGATTTTAGGCCAAACCAGGCCCTTTTAGGACCTTGCATCCCCTTGACCACACTCCTTTCCCCTCACGGTTCCCGCCCTTTCCTCGCCCCCTTTCCCCTCACGGTTCCCGCCCTTTCCTCGCCCCCTTTCCCCTCACGGTTCGGCCTTCGGGAACGGGGCAGGAGGAGGAGGGAGGGAGGAAGAGGCGCAGCGGCAGCGGGGAGCAGCCGGAGAAGAGCAGAGAAGGAATCGCGGGGCCCTGGCGCTGCCTGAAGTCGCCGCAGCCCCGGGAGCATCGCCCCCCATCCTGCAGGTGCCCGGGGAGGGGGAGCTCGGCCCAAATATCCCGGGGGGTGCCTGGGTTTGGGGTTTTTTGGGGAGACGTCTGGAGATTGCAGGGCTCCAAAGCCGAGCCGCAGATGGCCCTCGGGGGGACATCGGGGGTCCCGGGGCTGGGAGTGGCTGCTCCCAGTATGAGCCCAGTCCCTCCCAGTCGTTCCCTATGATGATGCAATTTGCCCCCAGCAAGGGCCCAGTTCCTCCCACTTTCATCCAGTGTGTTCCCAGTTCTCCCAGTTGCCCCTAGCATAATCCTAGTCACTCCCAGTATGATTCCAGTCTATCCCAGCAAGGCCCTAGTCACTCTCACTTGCCCCCAGTGTGCTCCCAGTTTCCCCAGCACATTCCCAGTCACACTTAGTCTGGTCCCAGTCACCACCCATGTGGTCTGAGACACTCCCAGTAGATCCCAGTTGCCCTGAACATTCTCGTAGTCATTGCCAGGCACTCCCAGTTACCTCAGCGTGGTCCACTTGCCCCCTGTTTTATCCCAGTTGATCTCAGTTCCTCTAATTATGTCCCCAGTTGGCTCCCAGCGTGGGCCTGGTAGCTCCCAGTAACCCCCAGTCAGGGTCCAGTCACAGCCACTCTAATCCCAGGATGATTGTAGCCACTCCCAGTATGAGCCCAGTCACTCCCAGTCTGATGCCAGTGGCCCCCGGTGTGATCCCAGTTGCTCCCTGTCAATGCCAGCCAGGACCCCAGTAGCCTCCAGTATGATCCCACTGTCTCCCTGTCTCTCCCAGTTTATCCCAGTCACTCCCGCTTTCTCCCAGTTGCTTTCAGCACAATTCCAGTTGCTCGCAGCCAGTCCCAGTCAATTCCAGTATGATTCCAGTCACCCTCTGTGTGATCCCAGTCTGACCCAGCATGGACCCAGCTGCTTCCAATGTGATCCCAGTATGATCCCAGTTGCCCCCAAGCATAGTCCCAGTTGTTCCCAGTTCCTCGTATTATGATCCCAGTTGCCCCTTGAATAGTCCCAGTCCCTCTCAGCAGGGTCCCAGTCATGCCCAGCTGCCCCCAGCATAGGTTCACTGTCCCCAAGCGTTGACCCCAGCCTGCTCCCAGCTTTTCCCAGTGTGGCTCCAGTCCCCCCAGTATGGTTACAGACACTCCCAGTATATTCCAGTTGCCCCAGTAAGGTTCTAGTTAGCTCGGCATGATCACAGTCTTTCCCAGTTACTCCCAGTTGCCTCCAGCATGAGCCCAGTTTCTGTCTGTTGCCCACACTGTGGTCCCAGTTGCTCCCAGTATGATCGACGTTGCCCCACTTATGGTCTCAGTCCTCTCGGCATGGTTCCAGTACCTTCCAGCTGATCCCAGTTGCTCCCAATGTGTCCACATTTTCCTCCCAACATGGGCCCAATAGCTTCCAATAAGTCCCAGTCAGGTTCCATTCACACTCACTCTAATCCCAGTATGAGTGTAGCCACTCCAGTAGGATCCCAGTCACTTGAAATCTAATTCCAGTTGCTCCCAGGCACTCCCAGTCTGATGCCAGTGCTCCCAGTCTGATGCCACTGATGCCAGTTGCTCCCAGCATGGGGCCAGCTGTTCCCAGTGTGGTTCCATCACTCCACTATGGTTACAGACACTGCCAGTATGGTCGCAGTTGAACCCAGTTGCCCGCAGTGTGGTCCCAGTTCTCCCCAGCATGGTCTCCGTTGCTCCCAGTGTGGTTCCAGTCACCCCAGTATGGTTAGATACACTCCCGGTATATCCCAGTAGCCCCCAGCACATCTGTACTGTTTTCCAGGCACTGCCAGTGGCCCCAGTAAGGTGTTAGTTATCCCAGTATGATCCCCTAGTCATGCCCACTATATCCCAGTTGCTTCCAACATGCATCCAGTCATTCCCAATTACTCCAATTTGCTTGCAGCATGATCCCAGTTTCTCTCATTTGCTCCCAGTAGCCCAAAGTGTGATCCCAGTCACTCCCTTTCAACGCCAATATGATCCCAGTAAGCTCCAGTTTGATCCTAGCCACATACCAGTACTCCCAGCATAGTCCCAGTATAATCCCAGTTGCTTCCAATCTCTCCCAGTATGGTCTCAGCAGCCTCCAGCATGGTTCCAGTTGCTTCCTAGATCAACCCAGTCAGTCCCAGTATGGTGCCATTTGCTCCCAGTTGCTCCCAGCCACCCTCAGTATGGGGGATGATGTGCAGGGTGTGTTCCCAGTTGCTTTCAGATACTCCCAGTGTTAGTCCAGTCACTGCCAGTATGATCCAAATATGAGCCCAGTGTGCTCCCAGTCACTGCCAGTATGAACCAGTTGTGCTCCACATGGTTCCAGTTGCTCTCTTTCACCCTCACTTTCATTCCAGTCACTCCCAGTATCTCCCAGTGTACCCCAGTTCCCTCCAGCATGTACCCAGTCACTCCCAGTTCCTTGCAGTATGATCCCATTTGCTGACAACCACTCCCAGTCAGCCTCAGTGTAGTTGCAGTCACTGCCAGTGTGATCCCAGTCACCTCCAGCATGATCCCAGTTGATCCCAGTAGAAGCCCAGTGGTTTCCAATCACCCCCAGCATGCAGCCAGTCACTCCCAGCTCCTCCCAGTTTCTCCTAGCATGACCTCAGTTGCTCACAGCTGCTCCCAGTCACCCTCAGCATAATCCCAGTCACTCCCAGTGTATCCCATTTGCTGCTAACATGGTCTCAATTGCTCCCTGCAGGCTCCTACTCATTCCCAGTATGGTCCCAGTAGAGCCCAGTCCCTCCCAGTGCTGCCACTCCTGGCATCCTCCAGCCCTCTGTGCATTCCCCCCTCCCGGATGTCCCGAGAGGAGCCCCAAGGGCTGGCAGTGCCCAGGCAGGGTTCCCAGCAAGGCCCAGTTGGGATGTGCAGCCCCCAGTTTTCCCAGTTTGCCTCTCCTTTTGCCCGGGCCGGGTTCCCCCCTGGAACAGCGGGTGGGAGCAGCCGAGAGCCCCGCGCTGCCCATCCCGACCTGGCCCGGCTCCATCCCCGCTCCTGCCGCGGGCTGTGAGGGCTGCGGGAACGGGGCACCGAGGGTGTCGCTGCTCCTGGGGGAGGAGGAGGAGGGAGGGAAGGGCAGGGATGAAGGAGGAGAGTGAGAAGGGATGGAAGTAGGAGAAGGAGGTGGGCTTAGGGTGAAGGAGGGATAGAAGGGAAGGAGGAGAAGGAGGGGAGGAAAAGGATGAGCAGGAGGAAGAGGAAGGACAAAGGAGGATCAAGGAAGAGAAGAGGAACCACGAGGTCAAACCCTCCCTGAATTCCCAGCCCCACATCGCAGGGGTCATCGCCCCTTATCCCGCAGGTGTCTGGGGAGGGGGAGCTCAGCCCAGATATCCTGGGGGTCCCTGGGTTGGGTTTTTTTAGAGAATGAAGAACTCCAAAGTTGAGCGGAAAAGGCCCCTTGGGGGGACACTGGGGGGTCCTGGTGGTGGCTGCCAGCAGAGGCAGCCCGGAGGAGCAGAGCCCTGTGTGCTCCAGGAGCCCATAGTGGGGAGCCCAGAGAGTGCAGAGGATCAGAAACGGGACATCACGCCACGATCAATATGATCAAGTGAAGCCGATTTATTGCAAAAACTAAGCTATATTTATACTGTGTTCTATTGTTCATGCGCCTCAAGCTAATGCATAATTGGTTAGGCCTAACTGTTCACGTACCTCAAGCTAATACATGATTGGTTAACTCCTTCTGTGCTTGCATTTTAAGCTTTTACTTAATTCAGTTATTTTTTCTTCTTCATGTGTCTCGCTGCAGTTTTCTTGTCTGCCTTTACATCCTAAACTGTCTTGGAGTTGAGCGTGTTCTCCTTTCATGTCCTTCAAGGACACTGTGACCTTACTCAGTTTCTATGAAGGCTGGATTGTGCATATGTTGCATATGTCCATTGTCCTGCAAAAAACTCTCAACAATTCCCCCTTCTTGTTTTTGCACAAGCCAGACTGAATTAATGGGACATTCAGTTATTCTCTGCACACACTGTAATAAGCAAGGTACAATAGGCAAAATCACTAAAATAATGCAAAAAACCATAATGCCAAAGCAAACTAAGTCCTAAAGCCAACCAGTCATGCCCCAAGATTTTAACCGCTCATTGAAAGGATTATCAACAATTCTAAGTTTCTTCATGTTTTCTTTAAGTTGCAGAAGTTTCTTGTGAATTGATTCAGAGTGATCAGAAAGGTTCGTGCAACACATCCCTTCAAAATCTTCACACCCATGTCCTTGTGCTAGCAATAAAAAATCTATGGCAGCCCTATCTTGTAACACAGCACGGCGTATGCTATCAGCATCAGTGGTGGGTTCATCTAGCACTGTGGACACGATGTTAATTTGTTTCCCTGTCCAACGGGGTCGCCTCAATTGCATGAGGGCCTGTGCCGAGGCTACTCCTGGTGTGAAAAATGATGCCAATATAACTGATGGTGGGTCCCATAATTGTACCTCATCTCTACATTCAGGGCCCAACTGATGCACACTACGTCTTGAGCGTTGGGACTTGTGACTGATGTTAAGCATCTGGTGGATGTTAGGGGCGAATAATGTTAGTTTGCCAAAATAACACGATCCTCCCAACACTTCCTGGGGCACTGCAGGCCAGGCTCTATCCCCACAAATGAGGAAAAGCCCAGGAGGCAGCATTTTAGCTGCACCTTGCTCTGGTGGTAAAGGCCTTATCCAATTGTTGCAATGATCTGTGGTATTGTAATGCCATGAGGAGCCAGGGGATATCCAAGTGCTATCATTTTTTGGCCGTCCCTCTTTTATACCAGACAAATCTGAGCCTGTAGAATAATATAAAAAAAGAAAACAGACAGTAATTGCCTGGCATAGAACCCAGGATGTCTAGCTCCTGTGGCCCCATGCTAGTAATATTCAGTCCCTGGGCAATTGTAAAAGCTTGTGCTCCCAAGGGGTTCACTGCAATCCCAAAAGTGTTGCACCAATTTGCAGAGGTTGGTCCCCTCTGGATATTCCACCATTGAATCATGCACCAACTTGACCAAGCCTCATTTAAATTTTTGTGCACCGTGGCCTTAGTCCAAGGTCCAAATTCTTCCATAGAATCTAATGGAACTCCAATTAAACAAGTACGAAAAGGATCAGAAGGTGTAGCTAATGATAAGCAAATTGATTCCTGCCCTGTTTGATTAGCCCTTGTAACCCACATGTTTGTTCACTGATTGATGTTATGCAATCCCTGCATTTTTTCTATTATTGCAACGATCATCATCAGTATTATTTGTGGAACAATTGCCATTGTTGCCACCGTTGCTGATCATGTCTACGCTTTGCCCAATATTCTTTGGCCTCGTCCCACTGACTGTCAGGAACGTGATGCTGTTGTGGTGCTGCTATTCCTCTCCCACACTCTGCAGCTGTAATCTGACTCTGTAATATAATTTGATTTGCTACGGCTTGTTTTGCCAAGTGAAACTGAATCGAAAGCAAAACTCGCTGATCCTGTGTTTCAATAAGGGATAAATCCTGGCTAGAATTCCAATGTTATAAAAAGACTCCTCTAAAGGGTGTGGGGGGAGGTTGTCTTCTATGATTAGGCCCTAAAAATATTGCTAATGCATGCTCAACATTAAGTGTATTAGGTATACTAAAACATCTGTTGCAAGCCAAATTAGTAGAGCTAAATTTTTGCTTTTTCCTGTGAGCTATAAAAAGATTATTTTTCTGACGGACTTGTCGCCACTACTTCAGTTTGCATTTAACACACTGGACCTTGATCCATGGTTTGCAAGAATAGCCGTGAATGAGACAAGCGCGTTCAATTTGGTTTAAAACCTGTATTGGAAGTGGTGGTAAGCTGTCGTTGTTGGTTACCGTTATTGGTTGCCTACCAAGTCCAGGTAGCTGGCCCACATCTGTTAATGGCTGTGGAAAAAAGTTCAATCCTTGTTCAACCGTCAGGTGCTGGAGTATCGGGTTCAGCTGCGTCTGAAGTCGGTGTTGTCGCCGACGTTCTGCTTCTGGACAGAGTATTAGCTGGCAGGTGTGACTTTAGGTAAGGTTTCACCCACTTAGCTGGAATCCAGCGAATTCCTTTATCTGTAAGTAAGCACATGTAACCTCTTCCCATTAATTTCACTGTGGCTGGCCCCCCAGTGGCCGCTATTAAAAAGGTTATGTAACAATTGTGGCTTTTAGTTGACTTAACAAATCCCTGACAATTAAACCTAACAAATTACCGGGAGTCTGTATGACATAGGGTCTTGTTGTTACGCTTACTCCATCTGGAAAAGTAAAGGTAATTATTTCCCTACTTAACCGAGTTGCTTGAGTTCCACCAATTCCTGCAATTCCCAAAACAGGATTGACTACTGGCCAATTCCTGGGCCAGATAGTGCTTGAAATGGTTGTTACATCTGCTCCGGTATGGATTGTGAGCCTCTTAGTAATAGAATTACCATTGGGATGAATCCAGGTTGCCTGTTACCTGGTTTACCTCTCGTGATGTCCATGGCCCAATATACTTCTGGGTTACCTGTGGAACCAAAACCGCCTGTTCCCCACTCCTTTAATCCTGTACAGGGGACACAAGGCCTAAAAGGAACAAGTTGAGCAATTTGTGATCCTTTAGGGATAGATACAGGAGAGAAAAATGTCCTAAACATAATTTTGATAACCCCTTGATAGTCTGCATCAATAACCCCGGGAATTATATCCAATCCTCTTTTGCTAGCAGATGATCTCCCTAACAGTAAAGCACTAAGCCCACCCCCAAAGGACCCTTTACATTAGTCTCTATCAGATGTACGGCAGAGTCAGTGATGGCAAGGTCTACTGTGGTTTCCACGTCCATTTCGGCACTGACTGGAGTGAGTAAAGTCCTCCAGAGGGGGTTGAGCTAGCAGCTCCCTGAGTTTGTGTCTTTGTGCGTGGGGTCATGCTCCGTTTCCCTGGAACTTGCACTCTCTTGTGTTGTGATTATCCTTCCTGCAGATGGAACAAAATTTCTTCATTGGGGCAGATGAACATTGACTCTGTATATGTCCGACCTTTCCGCATCCAAAACATTTGATATTTTTTCCTTCTGCTTTTTTCTCTAATTTTGAAAGTAGTGGCTTTACGGCATCTTGTACCGCAGCAGCCACATAGGCAGCCTTCTGTCTCTCTGTGGTTCTGGTCATTAATTCTAGCATGTCAACAACTTCTACTCCCTTCTGCAACGTGCCTAAAATCTGCCGAGTCTTGTCGTTAGTGTTGTCAGAGGCAAGCATCTTAAACAGCTTCTGCTTTGTATCCGGATCCAGGTCGGGGTGATCGTAGATGGCTCTGTGCAAGCAGTCTATGAATTTATCAAAGTCCTCATTTCCTCCTTGATGTATCTGTGTAAAAGCCTGAGTATGCAGCCGATCCGGCAATGCAAGGATCGAGCTGTATGCAAGTTGTTGGCTTAGATGCAAAACTTCATCGATACTTCGGGCTTGGGTGGTTGCTGTGGACCAGGGACCTTCTCCTAATAATTGCTGTGCTGTGGTTCCAAACAATGGGTCCCCTTGAGCCCGAGGTCTTGCTTCCTCTTTTTTACATGCCCCTTCCCAATTCTTATAAAACTGAATTTGCTGGTGGGGGGGCATGATTAATCTAATCTAACCAAGGTTTGAACATCAGCTGGAATTAAAGTATCTGCTGTAAAAATGAATTGCAATAATGACTGTGCTAATTGAGACTTCAAGCCATATTGCGTAACAGCGCTTTTCAATTTTTCTAGTATCTTCCAATCAAATGGCTCCCATCCTTGCCCTGTGGCTTGGGTTACCACAGGGAAGGCTTCTATAGTACTAGGGGAAAAAGAGCCCTCTATTATTGCTTGTGTTATAACTCCTTTCCACTTCCTTTTTTGTGTGGCTTCTATATCAGGGTCTAGCTCTACCTCCCGATCTGCCATGGTCGAGGGGGGTATCCACCTCCCCCTCCGTTCGTCAAGAGCTCTTTCGGAACTTAAAATAGCTGGCAGCTCCCTCCTTTCAAAAGAATAGTCCTTTTGGGAAGTGACTCGACCACTTTGTTGAATGACTAACTTTTGCAAATTGTCTACCAAAGCTTTTAAGTCCTCTTCTACCGAGGCAGATCCTGAATCTGTCTTTTCTTCTTCAGCCTCATCTTCAGATAATGAATGCACTACTTTTAACCCTTCATCACCGGCTGCCCCCTTTTCCTGAATACCTTTATTCTCGGGTCAGCAGCTCAAACCTCCAAGGGAGGTAGCTTCCCCACTCTGTTTCTGGTCTGAGGGTTTGAGTTCCTTTTCGGTTACTGGAACCGGGCTGGAGGGTTGGGGGCCACACAAAAGAACGTTTAATGTAGTCGAGAATAACTTGCTAGCAGGAAATGCCTGTGACTTAAGAGTCCGGGCTCGGGGCAAACCCAGCACAGGCTGCTGCAGCAGCTTTCCTTTTTCCGCCTTCATCATCCTTAATACCTCTACAATGTTGTTCCACAGGGTAGCATATTTAGATGCCTCTTTAGCTTCACCTCCTCCCGAAGCGATACAGTCCCAAATCATGCAGCCCACAGCCTCCCATGTCAATACCTCAAAAGCGACATGCGCCCCTGGTATGGGGTTATGATCCCATGCCCAGTAAATAAGTCCCTTCAGAGTGGAAGAATCATATTTCTGCCCTCTCTTAGAGAGGATATGTTGGAGGAGTTGCTCGACCCCATCTCTCTCATGGTCTGAGCCCATCTCCTCCTCGGCCACTCACCTGATCAGGGCAAGATCAGTTCGACTTCATCAGTTTGTCTTTACTTGGAGCTCCAACCTCTCTTCCTCTCGCCAGGGCAGCAAGGATACTTTCAACCGGCTTCTCCACCTCCCAAAGGCTGTCGCCGAACCTCTGCATAGCAGTGAAATAGGTGTCTTTGGTCCCTGTTCGGGTGCCAAAAAATGCAGAGGATCAGTAACGGGACATCACGCCATGATCAATGTGATCAAGTGAAGCCGATTTATTGCAAAAACTAAGCTATATTTATACTGTGTTCTATTGTTCATGCGCCTCAAGCTAATGCATAATTGGTTAGGCCTAACTGTTCACATGCCTCAAGCTAATACATGATTGGTTAACTCCTTCTGTGCTTGCATTTTAAGCTTTTACTTAATTCAGTTATTTTTTCTTCTTCTTGCGTCTCGCTTTTACAAGTGGTTTTCTTGTAAAGGGTGCCTTTATATCCTAAACTGTCTGGATTTGAGCGTGTTCTCCTTTTGTGTCCTTCAAGGGCACTGTGACCTTACTCAGTTTCTATGAAGGCTGGACTGTGCATATGTTGCATATGTCCGTTGTCCTGCAAAAAACTCTCAATGAGAGAGAGGGGAACGCCGCCATTGGCGGGACCCTCAAGAGCCTGGAGAGGGGCAGGGGGGACTCCTTGGAGCCCCTGCAGCCCAAAGCAGAGAAGAAGGGGAGAAGGGAGCCCGGGAGCCCAAAACCCCCCTGGCACCCCTAAATGGGCAGACAGAAGAGGGGGGTGCTTTTGGGATTGCTGGGACTCCCAGAAGCCTGGGGAGGGCGGGCACCGAGGAGAAGGGGGAACGCCAATCCAAGCGTGACCCCCAGCAGCTGGGACAGGGGGGAACCCTGAACACCAAAGGGTAGGGACCAGGGACAGGGAACTCCTGGGAGGCTTTTTCGGGGCTGAATCTTGGTGTTTGGGAGGTTTTTATGGAGCCCAGGTGCCCGGTGATTTCTCGAGATGGGCTTGGGCAGAGGGACCTTCAAACTCAACATGCTCATGCCTTGTTTTCCCCAAACCAGGATTTCCCATTCCCAACCTTTGGGAGGCTGCAAGGAAGAGGAAGATGCCCCGGGACGCCCAGGCAGGTGAGGAGGAAGTCAGTGCCCCTTTCCCCTCTCTCCTGCTCCATCTCCCAGCCCAGCATGGGCCCTGGCTGCAGGAAACCCCCTCTGCCGGTGCCGTCCTGCCGGGGACGCAGTGGGGGGATCTCCTTGCCCTTCCTTCCCTGTGGCACGGAGGCAAATCCCATCCTCTCCTTGTCCTTCCTCCCCCAGGGAAGGAGCTGAGGATGGAGAGCAGAGAGGACAAATCCCCACGGCAGAACCTCATGGAAGAGGCCGTTTTGCGTGGCTCCACAGCACAGGACTCTAAAGGGGAGGAAAAGCCCCGGGGCCGCAAACGCAGATCGCAGGGATCTGAGGAGGAAAGACCCACCCTGGGCTGGAGATCGCGCCAGAGCTCTGACCTGGTGATTCATGAGAAACTTCCTGAAGGGGAGAAGCTCCACAAGTGCGTGGAGTGTGGGAAGAGCTTCAGGAGGACCTCTCACCTGATCAGGCACCAGGCGACCCACACTGGGGAGAGGCCCTATGAGTGTGGGGAGTGTGGGAAGAGCTTCAAACATAGCAGCAGCCTGATGTACCACCAGACAATCCACGCTGGGGAGTGGCCCTATGAGTGTGAGGAATGTGGGAAGAGCTTCAGGCAGCGGGCCGCCCTGATCAGCCACCATAAGATTCACACTGAGGAGAGGCCCTACGAGTGTGATAAATGCAAGAAAAGGTTTCAGACCAGCTCCAATCTCCTCCTGCACTATCGGATTCACTCAGAGGAGAGGCCCTTCTGCTGCCCCGACTGCGGGAAGGGATTCAAGGACAACTCCACCCTCATCCAGCACCAGAACACCCACACTGGGGAGAAGCCCTATGAGTGTGGGGAGTGTGGGCAGAGCTTCACACGGAGCTCCACCCTGATCAGGCACCAGCTGATCCACACTGGGGAACGGCCCTATAAGTGTGGGCAATGTGGGAAAGGCTTCAACCGGAACTCCAGCCTGATCCAGCACCAGAGGACCCACACTGGGGAACGGCCACACAAGTGTGGGGAATGTGGGAAGAGCTTCAGCCAGCGTTCCAATCTGATCGTCCACCAAAAGATCCACACTGGGGAGAGACCCTATGAGTGTTGCGAGTGTGGGAAGAGGTTTCCAATTACCTCCCATCTCCTTGAACATCAGCGGATTCACATGGAGGAGAGGCCCTTCCGCTGCCCCGACTGCGGGAAGGGATTCAAGCGCAACTGCAACCTCATCACCCACCAGCGCATCCACTCCGGGGAGAGGTCCCATGCGTGTCCTCAGTGTGGAAAGAGCTTTTCCAACAGCTCTCACTTGACCCGACACCAACGGAGCCACCAGTAAGGGAAGCCCTGTGGGTGCCCCAACTGCAGGAAGAGCTTTGTATGCTGCTCTAAGTCCATCCTCCACTGGAGAACCGATGTTGGGAAGAGGCCTGGTGACCCACATTCCCTGTGATCCATGTTGGAAAGACAGCTGGCTAGTTATCCTTTTGTTTTGGCCTTAATTTTCTTGTGATTAATCTTCATCCTGTAAAAAGAGCCAAAACATGGTTAAAAAGAAGGAAACTCCCACCATTTCACAGGTGTTTGAGAGGGAATTGAGGGTTTGGGGACATATTCTGGAGGATTTGTGGGTTCTGGGGGGATTTTAGGCAGTGTTCTCTCTTCTCTAAGGGCCAAGAGGGATCGATCTGTCTCCTCAAAACAACTCCATCTCATTGAAAGCAACTGAATTTTAACCCCTGAGGGCTCAATCCCACCTCTAAATCACTTGTTCCCACCTCAAAAACACTCTATCCCATGCAAAACTTACTTGATTTCACAGCCGCCAGGGTGAGAAGGAGTTGGAAGGAGATTGGGAGAATTGGGATCCAGATTTGAAGCACTGGGATCAAGATTGTGTGGTGCCATGGCGGTGCTGGATGGTGAGGTTGCTGCAGCGTTCCTGAGGAAGCATGCCAGGAAGGATGGCTCAGGGGCAGAGGCATGTCCGGTTCTTCAGCCCAGCGAGTGATGGGTGACACAAAGACGGGAGCTTGTATGGAGTTCTGCAGAGAACAAGCCTTCATTGAGAACAGGGCACTCTACAAAGGAGGCCAGGGACAAGAGCTCTGAGGAGCCTGGGAGAAATGGGTTTATATAGGGAAAGCAAGGGGCGGGACAAAGGGGACAGGCCAGTGGGGTGTGAGGACATAACATAACATTGCAAGGGCTTCTGGGGGCTCACCCTAACCAGAGAGTTTGTGGTTCAGGGCTTGGTCCTCAAGGGGAGCACAGCAAGCTATTCCCTGGCCAGATCACCAGCTTCCATAGTGTGGGATTGGGTGGGTGGGATGTATTTGGTAGTGAATAAAACTTTCATAATTAGTGATATCTGTCCCATTCATTTTCAGTCAGTTGCGGTTCTGTTTTCAGAGTGCCACCTTCTCAGCTGATTGTGTTTGTGTCCCCCTTTCTCTCCTGCCCCTCCTTGCCTGCTCTGTTTCTCTCTCCGTATCTCCCTTGAGCCAGGGCAGCTGCCACCAAAGACCCTGCCCTGATTTAATTCCCAGTGCAGGAGCTACAACAACTATGGATGAAGTCGTGGAGGCCGGCGGTGAAATGTCACTGTAGGATCTTGCTGCACTTGGCTTTTGGCCCCTTCTTAAGAGCTTTGCCTTCAAGGGCAGGAACATCTTTTCCTGGCTGGGAGCTGGAATTCCAGACGCTTGGAGTGTGTGCCATGCAGGACCATAGAGACTGGGATCATGCGGACTGTGATCCTATGGACTGGGATCCTACAGACTGGGAGTGCACAGACTGGGACCATATGGATCAGGGCCATACAGACTGTCATCATACAAACTGGGATCATATGGACCAAGATGGCTGCACTGGAACAATGCAAACCAAGGCAGTCCCACCCCACCCAGTGCTCCCTCCCATCCCATTCCCAGTCCCACCCTGGAGTGCAGCCAAAGCTCTCTGGAGCGAACGCAGAGGTCCCAGAGTGATCCAGGTACAGGTCGCCGTGCCGGTCTTGGAGCGATCCTGGAGCAATGCCAATCATGGTGCCGACCTCGGTCTCAGTCTCGGTCCCAGAGCACCCCCAGTACGGGTCTCAGTGCACCCACTCGATGCCATGTTCTCTAGCCCAGGTGTTGGTAATGCCGCTCTTGAAATGAGTCCCCTTGTCTAACTCAGTCCTCTCAGGGGTGCCATGCCTCCACAGGACTTGCTTTTCCAGGCCCAGGATGGTGTTGGGGCAGTGCTGTGAGGCACAGGGGAGGTCTCCAAGCATCCCGTGGTGGCTTCTACCATGGTGAGCCCGTAGCGCTTGCCTTGGCGTGTCTGGGGCAGTGTGATGTGGTCAATCTGCCAGGCCTCCCCATACTTGTACTTGGACCCCCGCCCACCATAACACAGGGGCTTCACCCGCTTGGCCTCCTTGATCACAGCACACGTCTCACAGTCATGGATAACCTGAGAAATCCTGTCCATGGTTAGGTCCACCCCTCGGTCTTGTGCCCACTTATAGGTGGCATCTCTGCCCTGATGACCTGAGGCATCATAGGCCCATCGAGCTCAGAACAACTCCCACTTGTGTTGCCAATCTAAGTCTATCTTTGACACCTCTGTCTTTGCAGCCTGATCTACCTGCTGATTGTTTTGGTAGACGTGTTTCCACTGCTGCCATTCTGGCATGTGTCGGGCCCTGCACAGCATCTGCATATGCTCAGAGGTTCTTTGCCATATCAAGCACGGTCTCCTCACTGTCATCCCACTTCATTATTGCTAAAGCAGAAGCGTATTCTTGTGGCCCAAGTCATACACGTTTTTGGCACATCACGGACGTACATGGTACCAAGTCTGGATTTACAGTGTTTACAGTCTCAGATTTACATCTGAGAAGACAATTTCTGCCACTGCCATTTCCCTCAAGCATTCAATTCCTTGTTCTATAGTCTTCCACTGAGTTTGCTGCATATAAAGATCATCTGCATACAGGTATCTTCATGCCACAATTCCCAGGACCCATGCCCAGAGATGCTGAGAGTCAGCCTCCCTCATCATTCCTTGGTCAATAACCGGATCATGTGACAGGGATCCCAAACAGCTCGCTTCACTACCGTCCAAAATTGTAGCCTCGCCTGCAGCATCCCAAAGACGGACTAACCAACTAACTATAGATTCATCTGGTCTTCGAGTGCAATCCTTTCTTAGGCCACGAAGGTCCTTCAGGGAACAGGACTCAATAGTGGCTTCTGATCTTGTTGCTTTAACTCCAGCTTTTGTGTCAGTAATTGGCTTTGAGGGTCCTTCCCCGGGATCATCATCGTCGGTCACTGGCCGATTGGTTTTGCTTGTGTGCTTCTTTCCCACGGCGACTGCCAGTGGCTTCGGGTTACTGTCTGGTTTAGCTACAACCTGAGTAGCTGGGGTGCTGGCTGCAGCCTGAGTGACTGGGATAGCTGCTGGTTTATCTTCCTGCCCCCCTGCCTCTCTCTGCTGCCCTAGACTATCTAGCAGTGTGCGATAATCATAGGCCGGGGCCCAGCTTATTGCGATGAGCCTTTTCTCCTTAGAGTCATCATGGCACTTCTCTTTCAGGTATTTCCCCACGTCAGCTGGGTTCTGAATTTGGTCACGTGGAAAATCCCAGTCTACAGGGTCAGAAAATTCCTTCAGGGTTTGGCCTGTATTTCTCCACACCACTCAGGATTTTCCATGCCTGGGTCTACTCCTGGGTCAGGGGTCTCATCAGCTCCTCTGGACATCTCAGTCCTCATTCTAGAGAAGCTGCAGACTGTATAGAGGAAGCTTACCAGATTAAATACTAGGAAAGTGGTCTCTTTAACAATCAGGGGAAACTGAACATTCTCAAAAAGTGACATAATAGATTCAAAGTAGACGAAGGAAAGGAAAGGCTGGAAAGCCTCATCCCCTGCTCCTCCTCTAACAAACTGGGTGCAATTACTAATAAACCCCCAAAACATACTATTGGAACTGGGACGCAGTGTAGGATGAAGAAACCATAAACCATACTTATCTTGAACAGACTCCAGTACCTTTGTAAATGCCCTATAAATCACTATCACCGAGCCCAGCACAATAGCTATTCTAATCCATGCCCCTCTACTGTAAAAACTACATATTAGGGACAATACCAGAGCTATTTCTGGATAAGAAAATAATCCTAGTGACCATAAAGGTATTACAACCTCAAAAAAGCCTAGAGACCAGAACCACATGAAGGCCTCCACCCTGAGAGACATTACAAATTCAAGCAACATGGCTACTGACTGCTTTAACCCACTACAGAGCAAGCACAACCAACATGCAATCAATAAATGTTTTTTCCACTTTCTCAGGCCCCATGTTGGGCACCAATAAATGTATTTGTCCTGGTTCAGGGCAGATTTGGGAGAGAACCCCCAAAGGGGTTACTCTGGAAAGCAGATTCAATCAGCATCTCCCCCAGCCAGTTCCAGAAAAATACCTCCTTGGAGAAAAGTGGAAAAAAATGTTTATTAAACAAAAAAACCTAAACAATGTGATAGATTTATGCAGTTTGTTAATCAAATCATAAGATGTAAGACCTATGCGGTCTGTTGGCTAGATGACAAGATATAATGCAATGTTGTGAAACTTGCATGTGCTATTTTCAACATTTTCATGCAATTGGGTAACCAAACCAAAAGTGCTACTTTTAACTGCAAACATTTGCAGTATCAGCAAGCCTAACACGGACATACCCAAAAGATTGTATAAGGTAAGTTGTAATGTGCATGAGCCAGAAGAAGGTCACCCACCGGGCATGCTGAGGAAGACCTCTGCCTTCATCCCCTCGACCACCAGGAAGCAGAAAACGACCCTCTAGCAGCAGGAGAACACATGCCCAGAGTACAAGAAGAAACAACACGTAACCTGGAGAAAGAACTGTATAAAAGACCTGAGTCAAAAAGGGGAAGTTGCATCCTGTTGGCAGAGAAGGAGACTCCCCG
The DNA here is from genome assembly GCF_026979565.1 of Vidua chalybeata. Classification (NCBI taxonomy): domain Eukaryota; kingdom Metazoa; phylum Chordata; class Aves; order Passeriformes; family Viduidae; genus Vidua; species Vidua chalybeata. The sequence goes on from NW_026530345.1 coordinate 242,354, forward strand.
GCCGCCCAGCGCTGTTTTGCTTACTTGCCACTTGCTTAATAAATTACTTGAATGATTTGTACCTAAATTGGGCTGTTGGTCATTTCAATCTATAAAATTTGGTGCTGTGACTCGGATACAGGCAATTGGATGCAGAATCCTTGACTATGGCGGCACTCCATCCCTTGTTTGGATGGCCCTGGCACAGTTGATTCTGGCACCTAAACCGTTAGCTCTGAACCCCTGCTAAATTTTTGGCAAGTAAGCAAAAGAAACTGCAGGTCCCTGTAATTTTTGTGCATGAAGACCCGAACAAAGACTCTGGATTTAGTAAGTACTGCGTGCTGCGGGCACGCAAGGTGATCCATTCGGTCAGGGCGGGTATCCCGGAGTGTGATTGAGTGAGAGGTCTCACTGAGACCAGGCGAGTGCAGACCCTCTAATAGTGCAGTTCCCATTGCCCGCGAAGGCGTGGGTCACGACCGAGGGGGGCGAGTGTGAGAGAGATTCAAGGGCACTCCGGAAGATGGAACAGAGGAAGAGCAAGCTCTCTGATCCCACGGGTGGCAAGGGAAGGCTACCTGGGATACCCCCAGAGAGTCTTCTGGAGTTAATGATAAAATATTGTAATGATTCTCCCCGTAGGAGACAAGGAAAAAGCAAAAATGGTTCACTATTGTATAGAAGTTTGGGGAGGGAAGCCCCTAAGAAACTCCCATATTATTTGGCCTATATTTGGATCTTTCGAGGATTGGGTGTGCTCGGAATTAAATTTATGAGTCAGTTCTAAAGAACCCTTGAATCCTGAAGAGAGTGCATATGCCAGCCTCTGAATACCCACACCTTATGGGCGAAACCTGGGATTCGGGGTGACCTCCATATTTGCTCTTAAAGGAAAGAAAAAGAGGAACCATGTGGAAGAAGACCCCCTATTGTATCCCCCCCTACATGCCTCCACACCCTGGGCCTAATGCCCCTGTGATACCCCAGGCTCAGGCCCCTCTGGCTCCTCAAAATGGAGAGAGTCAGGGTCCTCAGATGAGGACTCGGCTCAGAGGCCCCACGAAGAGTCACGAGAAGTATGACTTGAAGTGGCATGTCAGGGGAGGGCTTCTTTCCCCCACAAGAAGTCCCCATACTGGGACCCCAGACCCAGCAGCCCAGACAGCCAGGACAGCAGCCAGGACAACCAGGGGAAGGGCAGCCACCCTCGGCCCAGCAGCCAGGGGTCGGGTATGTGTCAGTACCCCTAAACACAGGGGATGTAAGAGATTTTAAGAAGGAGATGGAGAGATTGTTGGAAGACCCCTTAGGGGTTGCCAAGTGATTAGATCAGTTTTTAGGACCCAGTCTCTATATCTGGGATGAACTGCAGGCAATCTTGGGGATATTGTTCACTCTAGGAAAAAAAAAATAAGGGAAATGATCAGGCAAGTCGGCATGAGGCTCTGGGACAATAGTCACCAAGCTGGTCCTAGGACAGATACAAAGTGGCCCTTACAGTGACCCAACTGGAATAACCAAAATCCCAAACACCAGGTGCACATGACAGACTTAAGAACAATAATTATTCAGGGCATTAGGGAATCAGTTCCAAGAGGGCAGAACATTAATAAAGCCCTCAAAGAAGAACAGAAAAAGGATGAAACTCTCACTAATTGGCTTGAAATATTTCGTAAAAGTCTGCAATTGTATTCTGGGGTAGATCCCACTACCCCCACTGGACAGGCATTATTAAAGACCCAGTTTGTCGCCAAATCATGGGTAGATATAAGAAGGAAATTGGAAAAGTTAGAAGATTGGCAGGAGACGGAATTAAATTAACTACTACGGGAGGCACAGAAGGTATATGTAAGGAGAGAAGAGCAGCCTCAAAAGAGGCAAACTAGGCTTCTGGTATCTGCAGTAAGAGAGGGACAGAAAGGAACAAGAGACAGAGTCCCTGTGGGGAGAAAGGATACGTCTGGGGCTTGGTCTGGGCCACCAGAAAAGGGAAAGAGAGAGATAGAATGTTTTTACTGAAAAAAAAAAAAAAAAAAAGGGACACATGGCAAAGAGTTGTAGAGAAAGGATGCAGGACAGATGTTTAATGAAGATTAGTGGGGTCAGGGGCTCTATGTGCTGAGGACCCCAAACAGAACAGAGCCCTTGATAAAATTAAAGCTGGGTCCTCAGCACCAAGAAGTGGAGTTCCTCGTCCAACAAATACCCCGGGGATGTTTTACCTCCTTGGAGAAATTACAAGTAATCGGGGCAAAAGGAGAACCTTTCAGGGCCACTGTTATTGCAGAAGTAGAAATAGAATCTGAGAACAAGTATAGAATAGGATCTTTTCTATTAGTACCAGAAGCAGACTACAACTTATTAGGCAGAGACTTGATTATAGAATTAGACATAAATTTGGAAGTAAAAGATAAAGGGATCATTGTTAAGTTATAAGTTATGTCCCCTGACTGGAAGATGAGGAGAAAATTAACCCTGAAGTATGGTACACCCCTACGACTGTGGACAAATTAGACATTGAGCCTTTTGAGGTAACTAATTTTTTGAGCTTACAGGGGTTGAAAGCCTCTAAATCCAAACTACAGTTTGCTGAGGAGAAAGTAAAATATTTAGGACATTGGATTACAAAGGGATGTAAGAAATTAGACTCTAATAGGGTGAATGGAATATTGTCCTTACAAGCCCCCAGGAGTAAGCGACAAGTAAGACAACTTTTAGGCCTTTTACGATATTGCAGACAATGGATTGAGAATTTTAGCAAGAAGGTAAAGTTTTTGTATCATAAACTTACCAAGGAAGGATTGTTAAAATGGACAGAGGAGGATGAGAAAAGCCTCGAAGCTTTGAAGAATGATTTAGTTAATGCCCCTGTGCTTAGCTTACCAGACATCAAGAGACCCTTCTCCCTGTTTGTTAATGTGGATGAGGGAACTGCCTTTGGAGTGTTAACCCAAGAATGGGTAGGGAAAAAGAAACCAGTAAGATATATTTCCAAATTGCTACATCCTGTGAGTAGGGGATGGTCTACCTGTCTCCAAGTCATTGTAACGGTAGCCTTATTGGTGGAAGAGGCAAATAAGATCACCATTGGTAGAGAGGTAAGAGTATCAAGCCCCCACAATATAAGAGTAGTGTTACAACAGAAAGCTGACAAATGGATAACAGATGCTAGGCTTTTAAAATATGAAGGAATATTGATAAACTCCCCAAAACTAGAAGTAGAGACAACTAGTCTACAAAATCCTGCTTTATTTTATATGGGGAACCTAACAAAGAGCTAAGTCATGATTGGATTCGGTGCATTGAATATCAGACTAAAATCAGGGAGGACCTGGAAGAGGAAGAACTACCTGATGGAGAGAAGGTGTTTGCAGATGGCTCATCTAGAGTTGTTGAGGGAAAACGAAGATCAGGATATGCCTTAATAGATGGAAAAACCTTTAAGGTAATTGAATCAGGACCATCGGACAAGTCCTGGTCTGCTCAGGTGTGCGAATTATACGCAGTCCTCTGGACTTTGAAATTATTAAAAGGAAAAGTAGGGAGTATTTAACCCCTCGCTGTGAGGGAGCGTTTGTTGTCTTACTCGCTACAGAAACGGGCATCCGGACCACGGAACGAGGATGGACTTATGCCAGCCGAATAAAAGGGCCAGTCGACAATAACACGTGGACAATAACACCTAGGGACCTAAGGCTCAAATTGCGCAAAAAAGGGACCACATGAGTGAGAAAATCTTTTGTAATGATCCTGATTGTATTTGTCACCCATTTGTGTGTTATAAGTGTCATCTCTATTAAGAGAACTGGTGGATTCACTGCAGCTACAGATACCTGCCTAGGGGCATCTGTGGACCGTGTTAAAGGCAAGAAAAAATATTGACAGAGCAGGCCCTGAGGGTGAGGGTATTGACTGGAAGAATTATCAAAGAGTCCGAGGAATGGTGGGAAATTTTCACCAGAGGTATACACCCTGAAAAGGGGTATGTGCATCTTAATGAACCCAAAGTAGCCAACCCACAGATTTTGCAATTAATTTGCAGGTGAAATGTGGCACACTTAGCCTGTAGGACTCTGGAGGGCTGGACACCAGAGATAAAAGCCAATAATTGGAAGGCATATACAGAGCGAGGGAGGCATGGAGGAACCCCTACGACTGCTGCCAAGAAGATGGTACACCTTGCTGCTCTGAGCAACAGAGTAGGCAAAGGAGGCAGAGGCATAAAGAAATGGAGATACAGGTCACCAGACTACCTCCAAAAGACCACCTTGAAACCCCAGATCCATGGCCCTCAGACCACCCTTCAGTGGGAATGGCACTGGCAGGGTTCAACCCACCTTAAATTGGGATATAGGAACAGAAGTAGATGGCGAGAAGTCGACCCTAGAAACCCACCAGTTGTCTGGCTCATATATGGAGTGTTCTTGATAGCCGGATGGGTGATAATACCCACAAGAGGGGAAAGTATCTACCAACCCTTTAATTGGACCTTGACCAGAACAGACAAGGTAAAAGTTATCAGATGTAATATTACAGCTGGGGCTCCAACTTTCTTAGTAACTAATGATGAACTAGTAAATTCTTTAGAAGCATGGTCAAAACCTGATTCTTTAGCTACTTACTGGTGTCCTAGTGCGACTCCTGGGAAGGGTTATTATAACTACCCTGGTGAGTACCTTTACCCAGTACTGTGGGTACTGGGGCTGTGAAACCATAGCAACCGCCTGGACTGTCACACATCCAGATCTATATCTGAGGGTTTCCTGGAACCCTGAGGGATGTAAAATTCCGCAGTATGACCTTCAAGGGGTAATAATATTTAAAGGGGATTGTATGTCCTTAAGAATACAGGTACTTGAACCCCTGAGCTCAGGATGGATGACAGGAAAAACTTGGGGGATAAGATATTGGGAACCAGGCAAGGATTGTGGAGGATACCTCCAAATAAGAAAGGAATCAATCAGAGAAGGGCCCCAGCTGATAGGCCCCAATTCCGCCCAGATAGGAGAAAGGATTAGAGGGGAAAATGATCCAATCCCATCAAATGGTACATCAAGTGGTATTAGCAGTAACCAATATAAAGAAAAGGTACAAGACTCCAAGAACCCTCTTTGGACACTAATGAAAGACAGCTATCAGGCTCTAAATACTTAAAATCCAAATGCTACCAAACATTGCTGGTTATGTTATGATATAAAGCCTCCTTTTTATGAAGCAATAGGAGTGACAGATCCTGCTACGATGTGCAATGAGTCTAACCCCAGGCAATGCCTATGGGGCCAGAAGAGACAAAAACAGGGAATTACGTTACAGCATGTTATGGGGAAAGGTAGGTGCATAGGAAACATACCTCACCATAAGGAGACCCTTTGCCAGGTATAATGCAGCCTCCGTCATATCAAAATAGTAAGTGGCTCATTCCAGCAAATGGGACCAAATGGGTATGCTCAAGATCTGGGGTAACCCCGTGTCTCTCACTAAAAGTGTTTAACAGAACTAAAGAGTACTGTATTCAGGTGGCCATAGTCCCCCGGATTTCTTATCATACTGAGGAATTACTGTATAAACGCTGGGAATCTGGAATGTATCACCAGAAGAGGGAACCGATTTCTGCCCTCACTATAGCCACTCTAATAACTGTAGGGGCAGTTGGGGCTGGCAGAGGAATCACTTCCCTAGTTAAGCAAGGTCAAGGGTTTCAAGCTCTTAGGGCATCTGTAGATGAAGACCTGGTAAGAATAGAGAAATCCTCCCTAAGAGCAGCACATAATCCTCCTTGTTGCAAAAATATTAAGTCTAATCCTCTACGATTTTGTAATACTACCACTGACAGGGATCTTACAGACTTTTCAAGGGCTGAGATTGACTGTTTGATGCGGGCTAAATCTTCATCTACAGCCATCCTCAACAAATTGAATTCTTGATTCTGCTTTACTAATGATGCCACCCCGGTGCCGATACCTGTTCCACCTACAATCATTAGGGAAGCCCACTGTCAAGGCTGTGAAGGGTTCCCTTTTTGGTAAGTGGTGTTCAAGAGTGACTTGAGTGTTAAACACATATTCCTCAGGATGATAAATGATTTTGGGGACTACTAACACTTGTATGCAAAACTCAGAGATTTCGTTGAATAGGTCAAGAGCAATACAGGGTGTAAGCCCCCATCTGGAGCATATCCATTTAGTGTTTTTGGCTGAAATGAACCATTTTGCCGGGTTACCCTTCTGCTGTGCCTTACCGATTGTCTCACATAAATGTTTTTTTTTTGCCACGGGACCCTCCCTAGGCATCGTCCCTTTCCAGTTACTGCTGCTAAAGTTATTCCTTGGGTCTGGGGGTCCTTACAGCTACATTGTGGAAGATTACTTCCATTAACTCACTTGGGTTTTTCAGTGAGCCCTATTGCCTCATAGAAAGGAGGTTTAATATCAAAGCACAGCCAGCATTGTTCAGTAATCTTAGGTCGTGTTACATTGAGGACTTGGTATGCCGCCTGTATAAGTTTCCAAAGGGTACTTTGCTGGGGATCTGGGGTCGGGAGTATGAGGGTCTCGTTTCCAGGCATTGTGGTGTCACTAGTCCCTATGGCTGTCTCGGTTAACTCCTCCTCAGCAATTACAGAGTTAGGGCCTATGGGTAGAGGATCATGTGGTAGGATTTCCTTTCTTTTTTTAATATACCCTCCACGATCCGTAGCCGGTTCCCAACACCTTACTCCCCAAGTTTTTCCTATCAGCCATCCTGGGTCCAGGGGGTTGAGCACTTGTATTTTCAGGGACCTGCAATCCCCCTTATACAGAATTTCTCCTTGAGTGCCATACCACAGAGTTTTGCACCCCTCAGGGTACCATGAGACCTTTAAAAATTTATCTGGATGGGTGACAGCCCAGGCGGTTGCTATGGTTTCACAGCCCCAATACCCACACAGATATTCCCCAGGATAATTACAATATCCCCTCCCAGGATTGGAACTAGGACACCAATAGGTAGCCCGGAGTTCAGGTTTACTCCATCCCCTCATAGAGTTTACCAAGTCCTCATTAGTAACAAAAAAGATGGAAGCTACAGTGGTGGCATTATGCTTAACAACCTTCCCTTGGTCTATATTGGTCAGAGTCCAATTAAATGGCTGGTGTGCATAGTCCCCTTGTACAGGCCTGGTACAACATAGAACTAATGCGCACAGAATTTGCCAGCAAGGGTAGAGTCCAAACCGCCCCAGGATTTGATTATCATTATCTCCCCACTCCCAGTGTTTGTTTTGACATGTTATTGCCGGGCTCACCTTTACCCTTGGGAGATCAGTATCCTTGAGGCAGTTCCTGAAATACCTTTGACTTGTCCCAGTTTGAGGGCTCTTTCCTCCACCGCTTCTTATACCTCTGCCTCGCTCGCCAACTTGGTTGCTTCGAGCCGCGAGGCGTACCATCTTCTCGGCAGCAAGGATATTCTTCAGGAGGACCCTTACTCTGTTTTTGTTGCCTCCTTTTGAATGATTCCCAGTTTTTATCCTTCACTTGTGGTGCGTCACACCGAATCCCAGGTAAAATTTTCTGACAATTCCCTTTTATAATTTGAACAATTAGGGGAATTGGTTCATTGGAGTGGAAACAACAATTTTCAGGCCTAGCCCCCTTAGTAAACACCTCCCACCACTCTTGGGATTCTCTTGGTAGGGTCCCGTTCCCTTCTCCAATCCTTAGGATTGACTCTGTCAGTTCTTTTTCTAATTGATAACACCCTTTACAAATACCCCTAGGAGGAGTGCCTCTATAACTATGGACCCACCACCGTTCCTGGCAAATTTTACAAATATAGCATACAAAAGGGTAACAATCACAATCCTTATTTGTACAATATACTCTAAAATCATTAGTTATAGGATATCAATAGTCCAATATCTCATTATACCAGCTGGTTTGTACAATTTTTACTGAGTCCATTAGGTCCATTTAAATGTGACCTTAAGATCTCCAGGTTGGCTGGTTATTCTCTAGGGGTCTTCGGCAGCAGCAGTAATCGGTCCCTTTATTCGGCTCGCATGTGTCCACCCCTTCTCGGCGGTTCTGACTGCAGTTTCTGTAGTGAGTAAAACAACATAGGGGCCTTCCCAGTTTGGAGTCAGTGAGGTTTCTTTCCAGGTTTTTATTAACACCTTATCACCTCGTTTTATATTATGGATTGCTAGGTCTAAAGGAGGTCTAATAGTATTTAATTTTGGTGAAGAAATCAGGATTCCCTCATATTTTAGGAGCCTAGCATCTGTGATCCATTTCTCTACTTTTTGCTGTAACACTCCGCGAATGTTGTGGGGAGATGGTACATGTAATTCCCCTCCAAAGGTTATTTTTACTGTTTCCTCTACTAACAGTCCGGCTGCAACTATTGTTTGTAAACAAGTGGGCCAACCCCTAGATACTGGGTCTAGCAGTTTTGATAAATAAGCCACCGGTTTTTTACTCCCTGCCCAATCTTGAGCTAATACTCCGTATGCTGTACCATCCTTAATGTTTACAAAAATATAAAAGGGCCTTTTTAAATCAGGAAGACTGAGAACCGGTGCATTTACTAATTCTGCCTTAAAGTCCTGTAGTTTTTCCTCATCTTCCTGAGTCCACCTCAGCAAGCCTTCTTTTGTTAGTTTCTCATATAGGAATTTTAATTTCCCGCTAAATCCCTCTATCCATTGTCTACAGTACCCAAACAATCCTAGCAGCTGTCTAACCTCCCGCTTCATCCTTGGCCCCGGCATAACCAAGATTCCCTTAACCCTTTCCAGGTCTAATTTCTTCATTCCTTGACTCAGTCTATGTCCGAAATACTTCACCTCTTTTTCCACAAATTGTAGTTTGGATTTTGACACTTTGAGTCCTTTCAGGCTTAGAAAATTGAGTAATCTTATACTCTCTTCCCTGACAACTTCCTCTTCTTTTCCAGCTATTAACAAGTCATCTACATACTGAATCAGGACAGCCCCTTCTCTCAATTGAAAAATCTGTAAGTAACTGCTCCAGTGCCTGGCTGAATAAATTAGGGGACTCTGTAAACCCTTGTGGGAGTACCGTCCAACGTTGTTGTTTCCTGTGGGTGTCTGGGTCTTCCCATTCAAAGGCAAAATAGTCCCTACAACTCTCTTTGAGGGGACATGCCCAAAATGCATCCTTTAAATCTATAACAGTATACCACTGATTTTCAGGGCCTAACTGACTTAATAAACTATAAGGGTTAGCTACTACAGGGAATCTTTCTACAGTCCTTTCGTTAATTTCTTGTAAATCATGTACCAAATGGTATTTCCCATCGGGTTTTTTTTAACAGGAAGGATAGGAGTATTAAAAGGGGACATGCAGGGTTCTTGTGCTTTTAATCTTTCAATTTCAGGTTTGACCCCTTTCCTTCCTTCATTTGGAATTGGGTATTGCTTAACTCTAACTGGGACTTCAGGATTCCTTAACATTAATTCAAAGGGCTTTATGTCCAATCGGCCCACTGTTTCTGAGGTATACCATACTTCAGGGTTAATTTTCTGTTTGTCCTCTACCCGAAGAGAACATAATTTAATATTTAGCTTTTTTTCATTTATGTCAATTCCAATTCCTAATTCAATCATCAAATCTCGTCCCAGTAAGTTATAGTCAGCCTCTGGAACTAATAGCAGTGACCCTATACCTATTTTGGAGCTGGTTTCAAAAATCACGTCTTTAATTACAGGTACTTTAAAGGCTTCCCCTTTTGCCCCAACTACCTGTATTGTTTCTCTTGATAACTTACACCCTGAGGGAAGAGTTTGAACCGTTGATCTCTCAGCTCCTGAGTCCACAAGAAACTCATATTCTTGCTGCTGGGGACCAATTTTTAGTTTTACCAGGGGCTCTGTTCTTTCCTGGGTCCCCAGCAAATAGAACCTCTGACTTCCTCAATCTTCCTTGAATTGCTTTTCATCTGCCAACCTTCTTCTGCATTCCCGCCGACAATGCCCTTTCTTACCACAATAAAAGCAGCTTCCCTGTCCACCCTCCTTTTCTCTTCTCCCTCCTCCTACCATCTGGCTGCTCAGCTTACTTCCCTGGAACCGATTAGGCATTCCCTTCTGCCTTTCACATACCACAGCCATCATTACTCTCGCTTGTTTCCTCTGTCCTTCTTCTTCTCTCTCCGTACATACACTTTCTGAGCTTCCCGCAAGAACTCATCCAGGCCTCTTCCGTGCCAATCCTCAATCTTTTCCAACTTTCTCCTAATGTCAGGACAGGCTCTGGCCATAAATTGGGTCTTTAACAACATCTGTCCTTCTGGAGTTTCAGGATTTACTCCGGAGTACAGCTGAAAAGATCTCCAGAGCCGTCCTAACCATTCCATGGGATCCTCATCTTTCTTTTGACTCTCACAAAAAGCTTTATTCACATTCTGCCCCTTAGGGACTGATTCTCTGATCCCCTGGATAAGAATTGTTCTTAAGTCTGCCATATGTGTCCTATGCAGGGGATCCTGCTTATCCCAATTAGGACACTGTAAGGCCATTTAGTATCTGCCTGGGGTCCTGCCTGATAGTCTTTATCCCAAATTCTCATACCGGCTGTCCTGATCATCCCTCGCTCCTCAGATGTGAATAAAATCCCCAGTATTGACTGCATTTCGTCCCACATATACACGTTGGGCCCCAGAAACTGATCCACCCGCTCTGCAATTCTGAGGGGGTCTTCCAATAGATGTCCCATTTCTTTCTTGAACTCCCTCACATCTCCTGAGTTGAGAGGTACCTCCACATAACCTATTCCCAGAATTTGGGCTGGTTGTCCCTCCTGACCAGCACTGGGGTTAGGGATCATTCTCAAAGCTACTTCCCTTAATGGATATAGAGCTTGCCCTTCCCTTTCTCTTTCCCCCCTTATTAGGCTACGAGTAACGCAGCAATTTTCCTCAGGACCATCTCCAGGATTTCTATCTCTTGGTTATCAAAATCTCCCCCTTGATCCAAATTGGGTTAGGCTACAGGTGGTGCTGGTGGGGGTGGATGAGGGGGAGGTATGTATGGTAGAGGGGGTGCAGTTGGAACTTCCTCACACTTTTTATTTTTCTTTCTCCCTCCCTGGGTGCTTAAGGCAAAAAGTTTTGCTCTTGTTTCCCCCACTATCCAGAGAGCAGCATACTTGCTCTCTTCCATATCAAAAGGTTCTTTAGAGTTTACATAAATGTTTAATGCCTGGCAAATCCAGTCCTCGAAGCTTCCAAGCACTGGCCAAAATAAATTATCACCACGGATCTGTTTCCCTCCCCATACTTCCATACAATAATGTATCATTTTTGCCCTATCCTTCCCTTTTCTTGAAGGATATTCATCCCAAGATTTTATCATTAGACCTAATGGACTGTCAGGTGGTATCTGGGGAAGCTTTACCAGCGTCCCCATCCCCATGGAATCAGAGGGCTTGCTTTTCCTCTGTCCCATCTTCCAGGACACCTTCACACACACACACACTCGCGGCCCCCTGTTTGTGACCCAGCCCCTCTCGGGGTATGGAAACCGCACTACTTAGAGGTCCACACTTGCCTCGTCCTAAAAGGACGTCTCGTACGTTATGTCCTGGGATCCCAACCCCAACCGAGCGGATCCCATTTTTATACTCACGCTGTCCTGCGTCTTCGCCCGGGCTTCATGCACAAAGATTATGGGGTTACCGGTATCCCTTTTGCTTAATACCAAATTTAGGTTCGTCGGTAAGGGTCCAGGAAAGCAAAGCCTGCACCAGGGCCACTGCAGAGGCAGTGGGGCGCCTCCCTGATTAGGAATTCCCACCCGGTCGCCTTCATCCGAGTCACAGCACCAAATTTGTTATGGACAAATTCAATTGGGGAGGCCAATTATAGATAAATCAGTTAACAAGAATTTAAGCAAGTGGTAGTAAGCAAAAGACAGCGCTGGGTGGCCGGAGAGTCTCTGCTCTACCACGGTGCGCCCTTCCCCTTTGCCCTTTTCGTTTTTATAGTCCCTCTTTTCTTTTTTTTCTTTTTTCCGGTTGATGAATTTCTCTCAATGCACTCTGTGCCTGTGCAATTGGTTGCTAGGGGGTCTTTTTTTTTCTGCCCTTGGTGGTCGTAGGGATGAAGGCTCCTCATCTTCCTTGCAGATTGTCCTTGGCCTAAAAGTTAGCTTGTATATAATTAGTTACACGGTCTTCTATGCTAGTTGCATCTGCACAATTCTTAAGCAGGATACTTGCTGTTCCTTCAGGCCCCCCCCTCCCCTTCTCCTCCCACATCTTGAAATTCCCTACTCAGTTCAAATTCTTATCTCTTTCAATGCTCGTTTTGATGAACAAAGACCTTTTTATTTATTACACTCTTTAAACACTCTCATGGCTCTCCTCCAGTGTCCTCAGTCTCACCTGTCGTGGTTTGACATGGAAGTGAATTTTTTTGAGGAAGTTGGTAGTCAAACCAATCAGTGATCAGGTTTGGATATTGGCATTTGGACTGACCACTGAAGGCATGGACACGCCTCTGAGAACACAGGGGGTTAAAAGCAAGAACTCCCAGGGGAACTGTCTCTTTGGTTCCGGTCAGAGTGCAGTGCAGACCTGCCCTGCCTGGCCACAGGCTGGGTGGGGGAGGGGGAAGCCATGGGGCCTGGGAGAGGTAGGCTGGAGCCCCAGAGGGAGAAGGGGGCAGGGGGTGAAGGGAAGGGAACCAGGCCGGCCCCACCCCCTCCCCCCTCCCCAGGACCGAAGGGTGGAGGAACACTGAGATGTCCCAGGCAGCCCCCCCCCAGAGAGGAAGAGACAGAGAGCCTGGAGGCACCTGGAAATCGCTCCAGAGATGACAGAGGTTGGGGGAAGACAACTGCCCAGCCTTGGAATGTGGGAGTTCAGCAGCCTACTGTGAGATCTCAGCCATCCTGGTCCTGGGAGCCTGAGACTTTTAACCCTTTCCTGGGAAAGGAAAGCTTTGCAAAACACTATTCCTCCTTGATGTAGAAGAGAAAGGAGACAGTCTAGGACTGAGCTATCAGAAGAAGATGGGGAAAAGAATTCTAGGTGGGAGGAGATGATGGAGTGGCTTTTGGCTGGACTTTTCTTGTATAGCCATAGACTGAACCAATCTCTCTTGCAACAGAAACTGCATTTTTAGCGGGTGCAATGGTTGGAGCCAAGAAAGAGCAAAAGTGGCAGTGACCTGCTTCAGTTACTCCTGCAGCTGTAAGTGCAGGAGTGGAGAAGAAGATCTCTGTTCTTGAGACCCTCAGCCCCAGGGGAGGGAAAAATGGGGGGGACTGTTGTCCCAAACCAAGAAAAGTAACTGTTTTTCTTTTGGGTCCGTGGCAAAGCATCCTTAAAGGAGCCCTATAGGCAGTCTGTCCATGCACGGTGGTAAGAGCACTGCGACATGGAAAGGAGAGTGTCACACTGGCAGATTCTTTCTCCAGGAGGTTGCCATGTGTGACATGGAAACATAGGAGGTGGCAACTGTGTTTCCTGTGGGGTCTATGGCACAGGAGAGGCTCCTCTCTGCCTTGGTGGACTGAGTATTGATCAACTGAAGGGTGGGAACCTGATTGAGGGTCCGAGTTATGTCTTACTGTGGGTTTTGTTGGAATTGGGGGGCGGGGAGGAGGAATGTTTTGTAAGGTTTTCATCCTGGATTTAGTGTGTGTGTTTTTTATAGTAGTTGTAGTTTAATAAAGTTTTTTTTTCCATTTGTTATTAAGCTTGAGCCTGCTCTGCTCTGTTCCTAATCATATCTCACAGCATTTATTTGGGAAGGTGTATTTTCATGGGGGTGCTGGCCATGCTGGCATTGTGCCAGCATCAAACTGACACCACTGAGCACAGAGCTCCTTTGTTCTTATACAGTGGTCATGTACCCGAGGCCTCCAAACACCACCCTGGGAGATCTCTGGGCCCTCTCCAACGTGTTTCCAAATGAAAACATTCAGCTCATAGTGTCAGAAAATCACCAGAGGACAGGGCCAGACTGACCTGTCTGTCCTGGCTACTTTTGTTTGGAGTAATCCTTGGATATATGGAATTTGAGAGGTGTAGTGGTTTTGGTTTGCCAATTTAAGATTTCCCCAATTTTGGGATTTTCCTGGCCAATGCATCAAAGAATGTGGCAGGTTCGGTGTTGGCCAATCACCAATACACTCACTTCCTGCTGTGAGATAGGATTAGGAGAAAGGCAAAGCAGGCTCAAAACTTTAAAGGGGTATAAAGAAAATTTTATTTAAAGTAACTAAAAGAAAAAATATAAGAATCAAAACAAACCCTTCAGAACACTTCTCCTCCCCCACAACCTCTTCTCTCCCACTGACAATGTAAAGAAACCAAACCTAAGATTTCCAGTCAGTTTATCACTTCTAAAATAGTCTTTAATTCCCAGTGCAGGAGCTGCAACAACCATGGGTGAAGTTAGGAAGGCTGGCAGTGAAATGTCACTGTAGGATCTTGCTGCACTTGGCTTTTGGCCCCTTCTTAAGAGCTTTGCCTTCAAGGGCAGGAACATCTTTTCCTGGCTGGGAACTGGAATTCCAGACCCTTGGAGTGTGTGCCCTGCAGGACCACAGAGACTGGGATCATGCAGACTGGGATCCTATGGACTGGGATCCTACAGACTCGGAGTGGGACCATGTGGACACTGGGACCATGTGGATCAGGACCATCCAGACTGGGATCATACAAACGGGGATCATTTGGACCAGGATGACTGCACTGAACGTTGTGAACGGAGGCGGTCCCACGCTGCCCAGGGCTCCCTCCCAGTCACTCCCAGTCCCTCCCAGTCCCAGTGCTGCTCTGGGGTGCAGCCAAAGCTCCCCAGAGTGAACTTGGAGATCCCAGAGCAATCCAGGTACAGGTCCCAGAACCGGTCCTGGAGCAATTCTGGTCCCGATGCCAACCTCGGTCTCAGTCTCGGTCCCAGAGCACCCCCAGTACGGGTCTCAATGCAGCCACTCGATGCCATGTTCTCTAGCCCAGGTGTTGGCAATGCCGCTCTTGAAATGAGTCCCCTTGTCTGACTCAGTCCTCTCAGGGGTGCCATGCCTCCACAGGACTTGCTTTTCCAGGCCCAGGATGTTGGGGCAGTGCTGTGAGGCACAGGGGAGGTCTCCAACCATCCCGTGGTAGCTTCTACCATGGTGAGCACGTAGCGCTTGCCTTGGCATGTCTGGGGCAGTGTGACATGGTCAATCTGCCAGGCCTCCCCATACTTGGACCCCCGCCCACCATAGCACAGGGGCTTCACATGCTTGGCCTCCTTGATCACAGCACACGTCTCACAGTCATGGATAACCTGAGAAATACTGTCCATGCTTAGGTCAACTCCTCGGTCTCATGCCCACTTATAGGTGGCATCTCTGCCCTGATGACCTGAGGCATCATGAGCCCATCGAGCCAGGAATAACTCCCCCTTGTGATGCCAATCCAAGTCTATCTTTGACACCTCTGTCTTTGCAGCCTGATTTACCTGCTCGTTGTTTCAGTGCTCCTCATTAGCCCGACTCTTGAGGACATTGGCATCTACATGGCAGACTTCCACAGGTACCTTCTCCATCCGAGAGGCAATGTCTTTCCACTCATCAGCATTCCAGACTGGTTTTCCTCTATGCTGTCAGTTGGCCTTTTTCCACCTTTCCAGGCAGCCCCACAGAGCATTGGCTACCATCCATGAATTGGTATAAAGGCAGAGCTTTGGTCACTTCTCTCTCTCAGCAATGTCCAGGGCCAGCTGAACGGCCTTGAGTTCAGCAAGTCGACTTGGTCCACCTTCTCCTCAGTAGCTTGTGCAACCTGTCATGTGGGGCTCCATATGGCTGCTTTCCACTTCTGGTTCATCCCTACGATGCGACAGGAACCGTCCGTGAAAAGAGCGTAGCGTGTTTCCTCTGCTGGTAGATGTTTGTATGGTGGAGCTTCTTCAGCCCATGCCACTTGTTCCTGCTCCGCTTCATCAGTGAGACCAAAGTTTTCACCTTCTGTCCAGTTTTTATTTCCAAAATCCCAGGGTGATTCAGGTTTCCAGTACGGGTGTGCTGTGTGATGAGGGCAATCCACTTGCTCTGTGTGGCGTCGGTGGCGTGGCAGGATGTGGGAACCTTTCCTTGAAACATCCACCCCAGCACCGGCAGTCAGGGTGCCAGGAGTTGTGCTTCTGTGCCAATCACCCCCAAGGCAGCTTGAACTCCTTCATAGGCAGCCAAGATTCCCTTCTCTGTGGGAGTGTACTTGGCTTCAGACCCGCTGTAGCTTTGGATCCAGAATCCCAGTGGTTGGCCTCGAGTCTCCCCAGGCACCTTCTGCCAAAGGCTCCAGGACAAGCCATTGTTCCTGGCTGCAAAGTACAGCACATTCCTCACCTCTGGTCCCGTCCTGACTGGGCCAAGGGCTACTGCATGAGTGATCTCCTGCTTGATCTGGGCAAAGGCTTGTTGCTCCAGTGGAAATCGTTCTTTTTGTGGGTGACCAGGTAGAGAGGGCTCACGATCTGGCTGTACTCAGGAATGTGCATTCTCCAAAAACCAGCTTCCAGCAGAATCTGGACGATCCTCTCTCCTTTCTCAAATACTTCCATTGCTGTGTTCCCCCACACAATGATGCCATCGATGTACTGCAGGTGTTCTGGAGCTTCACCCTTTTCCAGTGCAGCCTGGATCAGTCCATGGCAGCTGGTGGGGCTGTGCTTCCACCCCTGGGGCAGTCGGTTCCAGGTGTACTGCACGCCCCTCCAGGTGAAAGCAAACTGAGGCCTGCATTCTGCTGCCAGAGGAATGGAGCAAAACACGTTAGCAATGTCAGCAGTGGCGTACCACTTTGCTGCCTTGGACTCCAGCTCATACTGGAGCTCCAGCATATCGGGCACAGCAGCGCTCAGTATTGGAATCACTTCATTCAAGGCATGATAGTCCACACTCAAGCTCCATTCTCTGTCAACTTGTGCACAGGCCTGTGGGGCTGTTGAAGGGTGAATGGGCCTTACTGACCACCCCTTGGCTCTCCAGCTCACGGATCATTCTGTGGATGGGATCACGGCATCCCGATTCATTCAATACTGCCGGCGGTGCACTGTCGAGGTGGCAATTGGCACTCGTTGCTCTTCCACCCTCAGGAGTTCTACTGCAGATGGGTTCTCTGATAGTCCAGGCAAGGTGTTCAACTGCTTCATGTCCTCTGCCTCTCCAGCAGCTATGCCAAAAGCCCACCTGAGTCCCTTTGGGTCTTTGTAGTAGCCATTCCGGAGGAAGTCTATGCCCAGAATACACGGGGCCTCTGGGCCGGTCACAATGGGATGTTTCTGCCACTCCTTCCCAGTCAGGCTCACCTTGGCTCCCAACAGGGTCAATTGCTGTGATCGATCCCCCCGTCACCCCAGCAATGGAAACAGGTTCTGCCCCCACATGTCCCCATGGTATCATGGCACACTGCACACCAGTATCAGCTAAGGTTTCATATTTCTGTGGATCTGATGTGCCAGGCCATCGGATCCACACTGTCCAAAAGATCCAGTTTTCCCGTGCCTCTCCCTGGCTTGAGGCAGAGCCCCTCTAGCCCTGGTTCCCATTTCTTCCCCGGGCATACATACTAGAGGCTCCTTCAAGGGGATCTGACAGATCATACCCGGCAGCTCGGTCACGGGAGGCTGAGGCTACCTTCACCTTAGTGGAATTCTCTCGATTAGCGTTTCCCTGCTTGCGTAGACACAGCCATGCTGCCAGGACAGAAGTGAGTTGATGAACTTTGGACTTGATTAGCATAAAAGATTTGATAGTCAGAACGCCTTGGCAAGAACAAACAGAGCTTTGAAGACTGCAAGGAGACTGAATCAAGAAGACTGAATCAACTTTTATGAGCAAGAGGGTTTGCAAAATGGATAAGTTTGTTTATGTGTTGATTCACACAATCATTGTAGTAAAAAATTACTAGTCTTCCTAGAATTGTGTATAAGCATGTGTAGCCCATGTGAAAAACATGTTCACTCTCCTGTGAAAATGTAAAAAGTTTAATAAAGTACAATAGGATACAAGGACCATGGAGCAACAGTTATTTATGGCCAGGTGCATCGTGGCACTCAGCCAAGAGCACCCTGTTTCCTTCGGGGATCCCCCTTAAATACCTTTTCCCTTACATCAGCCTGTTGCATATTCATAGCCCCTTATGCATATCCATAACCTAGTTTACATTTTCCAGGAACCATTTTACATGGCCCCTCCTTGGGTCCCCCTTTTCAGAGCATGCGTGTTTCCTGGCTGGAGTTTGGCTCCTTCTCTTTATCACTTCCAGTTCGGGCCTTGGTCCACACTGCCTTCAGATGGTGAGTGCTGATCGTTGGCAGATCTGTAGCAGGTGTCCTCATCCTGTGTTCATTGGATGTTATTCCATCCAAGCAGGCATTTTAACACAAGCATACTTCTATCAGCTATTGCACTACTATGTCTTAGCTTAATTAAAAACAAAATTTAAAACTATGTCTTTATAACAAAGTTACTTGAACATCACACATATAAAATCCACTTTGATATTTGCAAAAGCCAATATTATAATATGTAGCTATAACACTCCTCTCCTGCAAGGCAAGGCTGAGACAGCTTAGCTTCCTCAGCCTGGGCAAGAGACTTAGACTTGATCCAACTGTGGCCTTCCAGGACCTGAGGGCAACCTACAAGAAAGCTGGACAGGGACTTTGTAGGAGGGCAGGCAAGGACAGGACAAGGGAGAATGGATCCAAATGGAAAGAGAGTCGGTTTAGCTGAGGGATTCAGAAAAAAGACTCTCCTGGAACAGGTTGCCCAGAGAAGGTGTGGCTGTCTCGTCCCTGACAGTGCTCAAGGCCAGGATGCATGGAGCTCTAGACAAGCCGGGCTATTGCAAGGGGTGCCCAGCCACAGCAGGGGGGTTACAGCCGTGTGATTTTTTCAGCAGCGCTTCTCTCGATCGGTTTTCCACTCGACTTTCCACTCGGTTCCAGTCCCCTTCTCCCTCTCATACTCACTCCACTCCAGTCCCGTCCCGTCCGTGTCCCGCCTCTCCGAGCCCGGCTGATGCCGCGTCCCGCAAGGCGCCCCTCGGCGGGGCCGCCCCGTGCTCGCCCCTGCCCGTCCCGCCGCGGAGCCGCCTCCGCCGGGCTCTCTCCGTACTTGCTGTGGCGCCGCTGGAAGTGCCGCTCGCTCTGGTGCTGGCAGAGCAGCGCAATCTTTTGGCTTCGCCTGGCGCGGACTCTGGCCCGGCCCCGGCCCCGAACGAAGCCCCTGCCGCGGTTCCGCCCGCAGCCGCCCCGCGCCCGCGCCGTCCCTGACAGCGTCGCCGGCGGCTTCCCCGCTCCGAGCTCCGCCGCTCGTCAGCTCGGCCGCCGGCCCCGAGCCGCCGCAGCCCGGGGCGGCTCGGCAAGCAGCAGCGCGCCGGGCGCTCGGGTTGCCGGGGCAGAAAAGCGGGAGCGCGGTGCCGCCCGCACGGGCGGAGAAGCCTCCCCTGGAGCAGCTCTACCGGGAGGGCCCGCTGCTGGGGAGCGGCGGCTG
Organism: Vidua chalybeata; assembly: GCF_026979565.1. Taxonomy (NCBI): domain Eukaryota; kingdom Metazoa; phylum Chordata; class Aves; order Passeriformes; family Viduidae; genus Vidua; species Vidua chalybeata. The sequence continues at coordinate 261,840 of NW_026530345.1, forward strand.
CGGCAGCGTTTACTCCGGGACCCGGCTCGCCGACGGCGCCCCGGTAAGAGACGGGGCCGGAGCGGAGGGGGCGGCGGGCGGCGGGCAGCGAGCTCAGCCCGGCGCTCGCCTTGGCTTGCAGGTGGCCATCAAGCGAGTGTGCCGCGATCGCATCCCGGAGTGGGCGCGGCTGGTAAGTGAGCGGGGCCAGCGGGAGAAGGCGGCGGGGCGTGCCGGGCGGGGCTATAGCGAGGCCCGGCAGGGTGGCAGCCGGAAGGCTTTTGGCTGCAGCTCCGAGCACTCCTAGTGTGGCCTGGGCACCATGGAATGTGGGAGAGCATGGACAGGAGCCTTGTCCCGCTGAGCGGCGGTTTCTGGTTTCTCTCTGCAGAGTGCCAGCACCTCATCAGGTGGTGTTTATCCATGGACCCCACAGACAGGCCATCACTGGAAGACCTTTTTGAGCATTCTTGGCTGCAGGAGCCCTGCCTGGCCCAGGAGACAGCAGAGATCCATCCCTCTGCTCAGTAGGATCCAGGAGCCCAGCAAGTACCAGCTGCACGCGTCTCGTGGCACTCCAAGAAAACCCCGGAGCGTTTCCCTGCAGCTGCGGCACGGAGGAGAGAGCGCAGCCGAGGAGATGCTTCCACTGATCCCTGGCGAGTTGTGGAGGGAGCGGCTCAGTGCTCCCCATGCCACTGGAGAAGTGGTGGCAGTGCGGTGAAGGTGCCACGGACTGGAACAGGGGAAACATCCCCCTGCAGCTCAATGGCATCGGGATGTCCCCGCAAGCCGAGGCACAGCTGGTGTGTTCTTCTGGAGCACCACGTGGAGCTGGGAACACCATCCTGGAGCTGGCCGCTGGCGGGGCAAAGCTGACCGGCTTTGGCTGTGGCCCCTTCCTGGAGGACACGCTCTACACCCCGATGAAATCAAGATGAGTCCCCAGCCGGCGCAGGGGCGGGGGGATGCTCGTGCTTCCAGGCATGGCAGGGCTCGGCCTGGCCACGCACCGCAGGTTCCCCGCTCGGCGGCGCTGGGGAATATTAATTTTTCCCCCGGCTGCCAAGCTGCTTTTTGGTGGGACAGGGGACGGATGTTGTGGAAGGGGAGGCGGCTCCTGGCCCTGCTGACAGCTTCTGCCAGCCAGCCTGGCACAGGCTGGGGCGGGGGCAGCCAGCCTGACAAAGCATCCATCCATGTGGATGGGGGCAGCAGAGGGGGACGGGTTCCGAAGCTGTGCCCCAGCTGGTCTGCTTTGCAGGCCCTCGAGGAAGGGGTGCGTTTGCGGGTGGGAAAGGTGGGGTTTTTCCCCACCCGTGGACAGGTTTCATTCTCGCATGGAGTGGTCAGACCCTCCTCAGGCCCGTAAAACGGTGACAGGCTTTGTAGCTTCTTCTTGTTTCCAGGTCTTGTTTTGAATTGACTTCCATGCAATTGTTCTTTGTTTTTCCCAGGAAGATTACACCTGGTGCCCGGACTGGACGGGGAAGCGCCTGCACCGTCCGTGGAGCACATCCAGTGCCAGCGCTACCCCAGGGGCCACGGTCTGCAGGGACATCCCCTTCAAGAAAGACGAGGACCTTGTGCGGGATCAGCTCCTCTCCTGGCAGCAGGTCTGCAGAGGTGGGTACCCGGCTCCACAGCTGGGCTGGCAGAAGGGCTTCGGGCAGAGGGCAGCGGGCACACGGGCATCCCGCCCTTGCAGCTGCTGAGGAGGCTGCTGTGCTGTGCTGAAGCGGAGGAGGTGGAACGTGGCCTGCCACGCTGCCCTTCTCTCGAAACAGAGAATGGCTCGGGAGGTTTGGGCTCTGAGCACAGCCAGCAGCCTGGCCCGGGCACAGGCCATGGCAGGACAGGGCACAGCAGCCTTCTGTGACTGACCGTGGCTCTCTGGTTTCTCTCCGCAGGCTGCCAGCACCTCATGCCATGGAAACGGCTCCGCTCGGCCTGCCAGGCTGGGAGGGCTAGAGGGCGGCAGGTGTTCATTTGTTGTCAAAAATAAATCATTCTATTTTTTTGTCATCATCACGATCAGAGCATTTCTTTCATCCTTTTCCAAGCTTTTGGCCTCCCTTCCTCCAGGGTAATCTTTTTGTGTCCTTCCTCAGCCACTTGATGGCATTTGGCAGGGGGGGTTAAGCAATGTGAAAAGTTCAACAGCAGCTCCTGTTGCCAACTGCAGCAGCCCCTTCAAGAGCCCTGAGCTTCCAGCGAGGCCCACGTGTGCCTTGCAAAAGGGAGTGGTTTGCAGCAATGGGGTTGTCGCTCTGCTGCAAAAGCTGGGAGGAAATCACAAGTGGCAAAATGCCAATTTGACTCAACCCCTGCCCAGGTTCTTCATCTTTCCCCTCTGCTCAGTGACAGGCAGGCAGGGCTGGACTCCAGCAAGGTTCAAGTTCTTGGTGCTCCCTGGTATCGAGGGAGTGTGCAGTGACTGCAATAGGGCTACTGAACGGAAAAAGGAAATGTCGTGAGGTGGGGAATCCTTCTTGTCTCCTTCGTCTCCCCAGGAGCCCCTTGGAAAGGGAAATGCTCACACGGGTTTATCTGACTCCTTCCCAGCCAGCCTTTCCCTCAGTCCCGGCTCTCATTTGCTCTGCAGGCTTCACCAGCTTGCTCAGCTCAGAGGAGCTCTAAGAGGAGAAAACGCTGCCTAGCGTGGGGCTGGCTGATCCCTGTCTCATCTTGATTCCATTTCCCCACTCCCTCCCCCATCCAAGAGAGCGAAGGATCCCCCGCAACTCCCCGGTCCTGCAGCAGATCCCGGGCACGTTCCCTCCTCCGCTCCTTGGTGGCCCTGGGGAGGCTCCAGAGCCCTCCCTGTGTGCGGGACAGCTGCTGCAGCACCGCTGCGCCTGCATGCGAGCGGTGCCCCAGGAGCAGCTGCGCAAGTTCCGAGTCTGAAGCGGAATCCTCAGCGCACACAAATGACAACTGGCATTTCAGGGGCTGGCAGGAGAAGCTAAATCTGTCTGCTCGCTGCCCTTTCGAGCCATGGCCACGCTGGTGCAATTGGAAGAATTGCCCCTGCCCAGGAAGCTCTCCGGTGGAAGAGAGGAGCAAAAGCCACGCGTTTCTGAAACACAAAATATCAGAATAAGGCTCCTTAACACTAATTTGCTATTTAAGAGGGGATCATTTATTCAGGCCTGAGGTCCAGTGAGGGATAACTCCTAACCTTATGTGGACATGGAATTCGACCAGTGTGTTGCTTATACACAGTCGCTAAATGTGTATTACAATTTCCCCATTTCCATAAAACCCACCCCAAGTTCCCAGATTCAGCCCTTGTTTTCTCCATCACTGCATTCTTGAGCCAGATGTCTTCTACTTCTCTGCCAGTCATCCTTGCTGGGACAGCAGGACCTGCATGCCTTTTTCCTATGCTAAAAGTTCACAGGCAGGGTAAAAATGGAATGAACCCTTTTGGTATCAAGGCCAAGGCTTTGTGTGGCTAGGCAGAGGCAGGCAGGAGGCAGAGCTGTCAGCAAAGGAAGGGGCCAGCGAGCAGCGAGGTGGGGCAGCCGGGGGATGAGGACAGCCTGCAGGGACAGAGGCGCAGGGCAGGGACACCATAGGACAGCCTGGGCTGCAGAGGGCACAGGCATGTGCAGCAGCTGCAAGGCCCTGACAGAGCCAACCTGTGCAGCACTTTGGCCGTGGCTGCTGGCCCTGGGCCTGAGGCCACCAGGGGACAAGTGACCCTTGCAGCCCTGGGGCCTCACTGCCTCCTTGTCCCTGCTCAGCAGCCTGACAGGGGCTGCCCCAGGGTCCTCCCCTTGGCATTGCACAGTCCCACATCCCAGGGCCCATCCCAGGAAGAGCCCTGAGCAACCAGGGAGGGACAGGATCTGCCTTGCCAGGGGCTGGGGCTCAGCCCTTGGCCCTTTTGCATTCCTGAAACACATCCCCACGATTTCCCTCATCCAGCCCCTGGCACTCACAACAGCTGAGGAATGGAGTCACATCCAGGGGTGTCCCCAGGGCTCAGGATTGGGGCCAGGTCAGTGAAATCTCTTTAGTGCTGATCTGGATGAGGCCATCGAGGGCACCCTCAGGCAGTTCCCAGGTGAGCCCAAGCTGGGTGGCAGTGTGGCTGTGCTGGAGGGCAGGAAGCTCTGCAGAGGGATCTGGACAGGCTGGAGCCGTGGGCCCAGGACAATGGGATGAGGTTCACCAAGGCCAAGGGCCGGGTCCTGCCCGGGGCTCGCAACCACTCCAAATCCCTGGCCGTGCCCTGCCCCTGATCCCCACAGCCTGTCCTGTTTCCTTCATCCCTGCATTGCCAGGGACATTCTGGGACAAGGGAGCTCTGCTCTGGCTATGGAGGGAGGTTCAAGCGCCAGCACTGGAGTGGGAACCACAACTCATCAGGTTTGTGTCCTTTGGGGGTCAGGAACTGGTGAGAGTCAGAGGCACAGAAAGTTTCTCTTCATGGCCATCAGACCATAGTAGAACAGGACACAATTTAATAACAAGCACACTCTTTCCTGAGCTATGTGCAAAGTCCCGGCAGCGTCTGATGAGTCCACCATCCACAGGTGATTTCCATACTAAAATTAATGTTAGATAAATGTGGTTCTGTGATAGATATAACCACAATTAAGTTCTTTTATCAGGATGCTTGTCCTGAAGCGGGGGCAAAACAGCTCAGAACAATCTCTGAGCAGGGGCCCACTGGGGCTGCAGCCAGTGCTGGCTCCCACTGAGGCTGCCTGGCCAAGAGCTGCCCCAGGGGCACAGGGCACAGGTAAAGCAAGGTGGGGAGGAGAAAGAGCAGGGACGAGATTGCCCTTGAAAGGCAGACGCACTCTGGGGCCCGCTCCTGGCCAGGGAGCCTGCCCAGAGCCGTCCCCTGCTCGCCGGGACCTTGAGGGGCAGCTGTCCAGCTGGGCCAAGGTGTGCCAGCAGCTCCAGCCGTGCTGGGGAGCCTTGCCAGCTCTGGGCCCTGCTGTGCACGAGGGTCCCAGTGTGCCACTGGCAGCTGGGGGCCTCAGCCACTCCTCTCCCCAAAGGTGCTCCTGCCCATCTTCAGAAGACGAGCCTAACAACGCAGGCAGAGAGGACTTGACCCGTGTTCCCAGCTCTTCACTTCTGTCCCCATCTGCCCTGCCGCAGCTGCAGCACCGTCTTGAGCCCATCCCCAAACTCACCCCTCCACAACGAGACCCTCAGCCCCTGAGCCCCCTGGTCCTGTTCCCCAACCACGACTGAAGGTGGGCAGGCGCTGTCTGCCAGGGCAGGGCTTGGCCAGCCATTTTCTGTTCAGATAAAGAAATAGAGTTGTCAAAGATATGTCCAGATGGTAGCAACAGCAAAGTCCAGATGGCACCAGCGCTGGCTGAGCTCCTTGCCCAGGAGCAGCCGTGGATGCCCACGGTGAGGGCAGGCAGGAGCCAGGCAGGGGCCGCTGTGAGCAGCAGCGGGGCCCCGAGGGGCTGGGGGAGCCCATGCTGAGCGTCCCTGGGCTGAGGGCACATTTCCTCCAGTGGGATCATCTGGGCCTGCACTTCATGAGGCACACAGGGATGTTTTGGGCTCTCTGCTGAGCTGTGCAGGGATCCCTCATGAGGCACACAGGTGTTATGGACAAATTCAATTGGGGAGGCTAATTATAGATAAATCAATTAACAAGAACTTATTAAACAAGCGGTATTAAGCAAAAAAACAGCGGTGGGCGGCCGGGGAGTCTCCACTCTGCCACGGCGCACCTTCCCCCTTTGACCTTTTTGTTTTTATAGTCCCCCCTTTTTTTCGGTTGACATATTTTCTCTCTATGTACTCTGCGCTGGTGCAATTGGTTGCTAGGGGGTCCTTTTTCTCTCTGCCCTTGGTGGTCCTAGGGATGAAGGTTCCTTATCTTCTTTGCCGGTTGTCCTTGGCCTAAAAGTTAGCTTGTATATAGTTAGTTACACAGTCTTCTGTGCTAGCTGCATTTGCACAATTCTTAAGCAGAATACTTGTTGTTTATCAAGCCCCCCCCCCTTTTTCTCCTCTTTCTCTTCTCACAGTCTGAAATTCTCTATTCAGTTTAAATTCTTATCTTCTTTCAATGTTCGTTTTGATGAACAAAGACCTTTTTATTACACAGGGATGTTTTGGGCTCTCTGCTGAGCTGTGCAGGGATCCCTCATGAGGCACACAGGAGTATTTCTGGCCTCTCCTAAGCTGTGCAGGGATCCCTCATGAGCTGTGCACCAGGGTAAATGTCAGGGGCTTTTTTACTCTTCACAGCACAGCAAAGGGACACTTGGCCAAGGTTTTGCAAGGCTGGGAGAAAGCCTCTTGCAAAGCCTGGGGCCCAAAAGGCTGTGGGCACAGCGGCCGGGCGGAGCCCATCCCCTGGGGCCAGGCCGGGCTGCTCAGGCCGGGCCGGGCCGGGCCGGGCCAGGCCAGGGCCCCGGCAGGGAAGGGCCGCGGCCCTGGGCTCTGATGAGGCTGCTGAGCTCCGCCCTGGCCCTGTGCTGCAGCCCAAGACATTTCCAGCCAGGGCCGTGCCCTGGGCCACAGGAGGCACCGGGGCTACAAGTGAGGCCGCGCCTTCTGGCTCTCAAGGGGGCTGGCTCTGTTCCCTGGGAGGATGCAGAGCCTTGTGCCTCGGCCTGATGGGGCAAAAATCCCCCCAACATCCCTCTGTTTGCAAAAATAAAGGTTTTGCATTCATTATGAGGAAAAGCTGTAGGGGTGGCCTGCAGCTAATGTTCTTTTGTTGGCTGGACCCCAGTCAATGTCAGCAGGCAAAAGAAAGGTGTTGCTGATGAATGACCTTGGATCAAGCAAAACATTTACAGTTCAGGGCAGTCCATTTGTGCAGATGCAGGGACACTCTGGAGGTACAGCTAAGGCCATGAGGTCATAGCAGGCTCTGGGGTCACAGCAGGCTGAGGTCACAACAGGCTCTGAGATCACAGAGGTTCCAGAGCCCCGTGGTTGCACAGCACCACAAGGACCGAGCAGTCAGTCCTTGAGCACAACTGTTGCGGCAGCAGCGGCGGTGGCAGCAGTGGTGCTGACATTGGGACAGCGGTGTCAGGACAGTGGTGGCAGCAAGAGCTGGGGACTGGCAGAGGGCAAGGCACCATGGCCCTTGCTCTGCGCCTCTTCCTCCCGCTCCTCCTGGCCGTGGCCCTGCCTGCCAGGGCTGCCCAGGCTGCTCCGCTGCAAGCGCGGGGAGCAGGTGAGCCGGCAGCCTGGCTCCCCTTTCCCGGGACAGCGCTCCCTGCTCCCTGGGAGGTGCTGGGGGATGGTTTTTCCCCTGGGCTTTAGGGAGGGTTTCCTCTGTGGGAGGGAGAGACCTCCCATGGTCCCTGGGCTGCTCTAGCCGCCCTCCTAGGGATGTTGCACAAGGCAAGGAAATCATGTGAAGAGTGGCCAGGAGACAGCCCAGAGCTCCCCAGGCCCCTGGGCAGCTTTGGCCATGGCCATGGAAATCTGGCCCCCACAGCCTTACCCGGCCCCCTTGTACTGCCCACTTCCCAAAGGCACAGGGGGATCCCAGCAGACCAGGAAATGGTTCTGATCTCTGATTCCTTCTAGGCTGGGATGGCAACATGGCTTATCCAGATGCCTTATTGGATGACAGCTTGAATCTCCTGGAGAATGCTGGAGGCAAGTTCTCTGTGTGCCTTTCCTGAGAGAATAATCAGTGCCTCATGAGCCATTTCCCTTAGCAGCATCACAGGGCTGAAAGATTCTGGAAAACTTGCCCGGCTCCATTCTGGATCCCTGAGGGATCCCACAGAATGGCTGTCAGGGGCAGGAAGGAGCATTTAGCTGTCCATCTTCCTTCCGTGTGCAATTCCAGTGTGCGCTTCCGTGTGCTCTGTGCAGCCAGGAAGAAGAGCAGAGAGGGAAGGGGCCGGGCCCAGGGCTGTGCCCCGGGGCTGTGCCTTTTGCAGCTCCTTTGCCGGCCCCGGGGTGCCTGAGCTGCTCCTGCTGCTGCTGCCAAACCCTGGCCCTGCCTGGGGCTGGGTTTAGAGCTGCTGGCAGCTCCAGGGAATCCTTTCTCCCCCGTGGACGGCCCTGCAAGGGGCTCCTTCCATGCCAGTGTGGGGCCACCGCAGGCACGTGGTCCCCCTGGCCCTGCTCCTGAGTGGAAGGCAGAGCTGAGGGAGTGCTTTGGAGGGCACCAATCACCCAGGGGCACTCACTGCCACTCTGGCCTGAAGGGGACATGGAACAACTTTCTGTTAAGGTCCTCCTCTGTCGAAGAACACAGACACAGGAGACAAGAAATCCCTGGAGGCAGCCAGACACCTAGACCAGATGCTGAGTGATCTGGAGAGACGTCGTGGTGGGTGCATTTCCCTCAGCCTTCCCCTGGGACTCAGCAGCCGGGGGCTTTCCCTGCACATCTGGACACGCCGTGTCCGGCACAGTGAGAAGGGATCCATGGCAGCCTGGCTGCCCCGCTGCTGCTTTCCTGCCCTGCAGGGCTGTTTCCCAGCCTGGCCTGGCTGCAGCTTCTCCCCAGCCTCTGCAGGAAGGCATTTGGCATCAGCTGGCAGGGAGCCCAACCTGCACCATGGGCCCGAGATGCCTGCAATTTCCCGGTCTCCGGGTAGATCAGGAATGGCACCTGTTTGTAGAAGGGAGTGGCCTGGCCAATCCCAAAAGTTTTGATGATTTCCTGAACCATGAGTTTGTCCAGTATTGCCTCTTGAAGATGCCATCTCCCAGAAGGGGAACGGCTCCATCGAATGCAGCTGTGCCTCTTCCTGTCTCCAGAGATGAACCAAAAGGCTGTGCTGAAGGCAGCATTTCCTGGAGGAAGCAGTGGCCCATTGGCAGCCCCTGCTGCAGGAAGTGAGGCGATGCCAGGCACAGTCACAGGAGGTAATTGCTGAGGCTTGAGCTGCCATCTCTGCTGTGTGGCAGTACCTGCCCTCCAGGGATGTTGCACAGGGCCTGCAAAGAGTGTGGAGAGTGGCCAGGAGCCAGCCCAGAGCTCCCCAGGCCCCTGGGCAGCTTTGGCCATGGCCATGGAAATTTGGCCCCCACAGCCTTACCCGACCCCCTTGCAGTGCCCACTTCCCAAAGGCACAGGGGGATCCCAGCAGACCAGGAAATGGTTCTGATCTCTGATCCCTTCTAGCTTGGGATGGCGACATGGCTTATCCGGATGCCCTACCGGATGACAGCTTGAATCTCTTGGAGAATGCTGGAGGCAAGTTTTCTATGTGCCTTTCCTGAGAGAATAATCAGTGCCTCATGAGCCATTTCCCTTAGCAGCATCACGGGGTTGAAAGATTCTGGAAAACTTGCCCGGCTCCATTCTGGATCCCTGAGGGATCCCACAGAATGGCTGTCAGGGGCAGGAAGGAGCATTTAGCTGTCCATCTTCCTTCCGTGTGCAATTCCAGTGTGCGCTTCCGTGTGCTCTGTGCAGCCAGGAAGAAGAGCAGAGAGGGAAGGGGCCGGGCCCAGGGCTGTGCCCCGGGGCTGTGCCTTTTGCAGCTCCTTTGCCGGCCCCGGGGTGCCTGAGCTGCTCCTGCTGCTGCTGCCAAACCCTGGCCCTGCCTGGGGCTGGGTTTAGAGCTGCTGGCAGCTCCAGGGAATCCTTTCTCCCCCGAGGATGGCCCTGCAAGGGGCTCCTTCCATGCCACTGTGGGGCCACCGCAGGCACGTGGTCCCCCTGGCCCTGCTCCTGAGTGGAAGGCAGAGCTGAGGGAGTGCTTTGGAGGGCACCAATCACCCAGGGGCACTCACTGCCACTCTGGCCTGAAGGGGACATGGAACAACTTTCTGTTAAGGTCCTCCTCTGTCGAAGAACACAGACACAGGAGACAAGAAATCCCTGGAGGCAGCCAGACACCTGGACCAGATGCTGAGTGATCTGGAGAGACGTCGTGGTGGGTGCATTTCCCTCAGCCTTCCCCTGGGACTCAGCAGCCGGGGGCTTTCCCTGCACATCTGGACACACCGTGTCCGGCACAGTGAGAAGGGATCCATGGCAGCCTGGCTGCCCCGCTGCTGCTTTCCTGCCCTGCAGGGCTGTTTCCCAGCCTGGCCTGGCTGCAGCTTCTCCCCAGCCTCTGCAGGAAGGCATTTGGCATCAGCTGGCAGGGAGCCCAACCTGCACCATGGGCCCGAGATGCCTGCAATTTCCCGGTCTCCGGGTAGATCAGGAATGGCACCTGTTTGTAGAAGGGAGTGGCCTGGCCAATCCCAAAAGTTTTGATGATTTCCTGAACCATGAGTTTGTCCAGTATTGCCTCTTGAAGATGCCATCTCCCAGAAGGGGAACGGCTCCATCGAATGCAGCTGTGCCTCTTCCTGTCTCCAGAGATGAACCAAAAGGCTGTGCTGAAGGCAGCATTTCCTGGAGGAAGCAGTGGCCCATTGGCAGCCCCTGCTGCAGGAAGTGAGGCGATGCCAGGCACAGTCACAGGAGGTAATTGCTGAGGCTTGAGCTGCCATCTCTGCTGTGTGGCAGTACCTGCCCTCCAGGGATGTTGCACAGGGCCTGCAAAGAGTGTGGAGAGTGGCCAGGAGCCAGCCCAGAGCTCCCCAGGCCCCTGGGCAGCTTTGGCCATGGCCATGGAAATTTGGCCCCCACAGCCTTACCTGACCCCCTTGCAGTGCCCACTTCCCAAAGGCACAGGGGGATCCCAGCAGACCAGGAAATGGTTCTGATCTCTGATCCCTTCTAGCTTGGGATGGCGACATGGCTTATCCGGATGCCCTACCGGATGACAGCTTGAATCTCTTGGAGAATGCTGGAGGCAAGTTTTCTGTGTGCCTTTCCTGAGAGAATAATCAGTGCCTCATGAGCCATTTCCCTTAGCAGCATCACAGGGTTGAAAGATTCTGGAAAACTTGCCCGGCTCCATTCTGGATCCATGAGGGATCCCACAGAATGGCTGTCAGGGGCAGGAAGGAGCATTTAGCTGTCCATCTTCCTTCCGTGTGCAATTCCAGTGTGCGCTTCCGTGTGCTCTGTGCAGCCAGGAAGAAGAGCAGAGAGGGAAGGGGCCGGGCCCAGGGCTGTGCCCCGGGGCTGTGCCTTTTGCAGCTCCTTTGCCGGCCCCGGGGTGCCTGAGCTGCTCCTGCTGCTGCTGCCAAACCCTGGCCCTGCCTGGGGCTGGGTTTAGAGCTGCTGGCAGCTCCAGGGAATCCTTTCTCCCCCGAGGATGACCCTGCAAGGGGCTCCTTCCATGCCACTGTGGGGCCACCGCAGGCACGTGGTCCCCCTGGCCCTGCTCCTGAGTGGAAGGCAGAGCTGAGGGAGAGCTTTGGAGGGCACCAATCACCCAGGGGCACTCACTGCCACTCTGGCCTGAAGGGGACATGGAACAACTTTCTGTTAAGGTCCTCCTCTGTCGAAGAACACAGACACAGGAGACCAGAAATCCCTGGAGGCAGCCAGACACCTGGACCAGATGCTGAGTGATCTGGAGAGACGCCGTGGTGGGTGCATTTCCCTCAGCCTTCCCCTGGGACTCAGCAGCCGGGGGCTTTCCCTGCACATCTGGACACGCCGTGTCCGGCACAGTGAGAAGGGATCCATGGCAGCCTGGCTGCCCCGCTGCTGCTTTCCTGCCCTGCAGGGCTGTTTCCCAGCCTGGCCTGGCTGCAGCTTCTCCCCAGCCTCTGCAGGAAGGCATTTGGCATCAGCTGGCAGGGAGCCCAACCTGCACCATGGGCCTGAGATGCCTGCAATTTCCCGGTCTCCGGGTAGATCAGGAATGGCACCTGTTTGTAGAAGGGAGTTGGCCTGGCCAATCCCAAAAGTTTTGATGATTTCCTGAACCATGAGTTTGTCCAGTATTGCCTCTTGAAGATGCCATCTCCCAGAAGGGGAACGGCTCCATCAAATGCAGCTGTGCCTCTTCCTGTCTCCAGAGATGAACCAAAAGGCTGTGCTGAAGGCAGCATTTCCTGGAGGAAGCAGTGGCCCATTGGCAGCCCCTGCTGCAGGAAGTGAGGCGATGCCAGGCACAGTCACAGGAGGTAATTGCTGAGGCTTGAGCTGCCATCTCTGCTGTGTGGCAGTACCAGCCCTCCAGGGATGTTGCACAGGGCCTGCAAAGAGTGTGGAGAGTGGCCAGGAGCCAGCCCAGAGCTCCCCAGGCCCTCCCAGCTTTGGCCATGGCCATGGAAATTTGGCCCCCACAGCCTTACCCGACCCCCTTGCAGTGCCCACTTCCCAAAGGCACAGGGGGATCCCAGCAGACCAGGAAATGGTTCTGATCTCTGATCCCTTCTAGATGAGCATGCTAGCAAGGCTTCTCCAGCCGCTGGGATGGAAGATGGTTTGGAACCCTTGGGAGCTTCTGCAGGTAACTTCTCAACTTCCCTTCAGTGAATAATCACTGACAAGCTGGCAGGAAGCAGGTGACAGAAGCTCCTGTGCCTGTTGAGTTACAGGTGTGTCTGCAGGGAGGACTTTTCAGGCTCCTTGCCTGGTTGCTGCGCACAAGCCCGGCTCCCATCGCAGTGGTGAGTTGTGTGTCCCTGCTGACCCCACAGGCTGAGCCCTGCTTTTGTGGGATCCATTCCGGGGGAAATGGACATACATTCTCTTAAGGTCCGCCGAGAGGGAGGAACAGAGCTACTAAACACATGAAATCCCTGGAGGCAGCCAGACACCTGGACCAGATGCTGAATGATCTGGAGAGACGCCGTGGTGGGTGCATTTCCCTCAGCCTTCCCCTGGGACTCAGCAGCTGGGTGCTTTCCCTGCACATCTGGACACGCCATGCCCGGTGTGAAAAATGCATATTTTATGATTGGCTTTCCGCAAATGTTTCAATGAATATTATATTTGTAATGTTGGAAAGTTATACTGTATTAATTCTCTCAAGTAGTGTGTTGAATGTATTTTTAGGTTATAACACAATGTTAAAATAGAAACTATACTATGTAAAATACTTTTTAACTAGCTCAAGAAAGAAATGAGATAATGAAGGAATTTTTGCACAAAGATAACAATTACAGAAACCCCTAAATTTTCCAGAGGAGAGGAATTTATGGCTTTCCTTATCAACAGAAACAAACTTCTTCAAGCGTGATTTAGACTCGAAGATGCCTGGGGATTAACAGAATCTTCTTGACAAGTACCAGACGAATTTATTGTTTTAAATAAAATATATGCATAATCACGAAGTGGTTTGTATATGCAACAGGCTATTGCTTTTAAGGTGATTCCTTTGTTCACAAGGCATGCTTGTCGTGGCTTAAGGGCCCGAGAGCATCCGGACATCCGTAATTCTTTGCTTTTTATTGTCTTGTAATTGTCCTAACTCTAAATTTTTATTACTCTAATTGTGTTTACTATTTTTATAACCATTTTATTATTATTAAACTTTAAAACTTTTAAAAACCAAGTGATTGGCGTTTTTCACAATTATGGTAGCAGAGGATGGTTCTTAACACCTCTCTGCCGGTGCCTTAGGAGAGTCAGAGTGAGGGAGACGCGTCCTGCCCTGTTAGGCAGCCTCACTGTGCTCCCCTGGTGTGACCGACAGACGCAGGTTCCGATCCGATGGACAAAAGGGGACAATAAAACAAAGAAAAAGGAAGGGATTCCCTCGAACCGCGGTAATTAGCCCCTAAGACTAAAGTGTACACGAAGAACAAAGACCCAAGGACAAAGGATAGGTAAGCATTTGTTGGGACGGGGCGGATAAAGGGGGATGAATGTGTGTGAATGAGAGGCGGGCTGGTTACCCCAGACCTGCTAAGCGAGAGCGGCAGTCTGCCATGCTACGTTTCCGTCTTTTTCGCGAGAAAAGCGGCCAGTAAAGAGACGAAGCGAGTGATAAAAAGAGTGAGAGAACCCCCCCGGGGAAACCGGGACTGGGTCTCAGGGAAAGAGTGGGACCCCTTGGTGGGGGAGGAAAATAAAAGGTAATTAATTGGGAAGAAAAAATAATAAAAGGTAAAAAGAGGGTTTTCTTGGCATAATCTATTGGGGAAAAATAAAAGGTAAAATGTGTGGGAGGGGCCCCTAAAAATTCTGCAGGATTGAGGGATAAGAATGCCCATGAACATCCAGAATTAAACCTGCTGGGTTGAGGGATTAACATTCCAAGAGCACCCAGAATTAAGTTTGCTGGGTTGAGATATTAATATTCGAGAGCACCCAGGACTGAGTAAAAATTTTGCCGGTTTGAGGATAAGCCTGAGAGGATCTGGGGTTGGGAACAACACAGCTGGATTGAGGGGTATCCAAGAACACCGGGACTGGCCAGGGACACCTAAAAGTGTAATAGGTGTGTTGAAAAATAAAAGGTACCTTGTTGTTTTGGTTGTTTTGTTGTGTGTGAGAGTGAGAAATAAAGTTGAGTGAATGTGGATGAATGAAAGTATATGTAATGTAGATTAAGCCAAGAAGATAAAAAAAAAAATTAACAAGGAAGTTTGGGCTGGAGAAGGAAATAGGGGAGGATGCTTCATATGGAGCAGATGTCTTCATGGAGCTGTTGATTCAGCTAATTCTTTTCCCTTTGCTGTGTACAAGTAGTTTAAACTTTTTATTCCAATTTGCATTGTGATTTTTCATCTTAAAATACATAACTTGCTGTACTCTAAGATTGAAAAACTAGTTTACAGCTGTGACATAGCAAAACCTAGTCTTAATTTATTTTGAGTAGAGGCAAGACTATTCAATCAAGTGGTTCTCAGTGTGCACAGTTAAACTAAAAGTAACACCAGCTGATTAGTAGGTCAATGAGAAACATTTTTCCTTCCAGCCAGTCCTTTTTCAGGTACCCAAAGGTGTTTTTGCTTTCTCAGCTTTTGTTTTGTTTGTTTGTTAGTTTTTCTAGAAGTACTAATTACTTGCAGTGCACCTGGAACAGCAGCTAGAGTTGTGCATGCATAGCACTTCTGAAAAATAAGGCTCATTTTTTTACCCAGAATTGGAGGTGGCTACATATATAAAAGGGAACCTACAAAGCTAGACAAAGAAAAGGTTTCAGTATCTTCTAATGGAAGCTGTTGATTTGTTACTTTCAGCATTACTGTGCGTGTGGGACACACACATAAAAAAAGATAGTGGGGGGAGATCTCTGCTTGCTGTAGTTTTATTTCTTAGGCAAGTTGGAGAGCTGTGAGGAAGTTGTGGGTTCCTTGTGTGGTTTATCCAAGCCTGCAGGGAGGGCTTGGCCATGATTCCCTCCGTGCTGCAGGTAGCCCTGCAGCGTGGCAGCAGTCGCTTGCCTCTGGTGAGTTTGCAGGCAAGGTGCTTCAGCACTGCAGTGCTCAGGTGCTGTTTCCTATTATGACATTAAGGTTTGAATTCAGGAGTGCCTCTTCCCACCCACTTATTGTTTGTACCACAGGAGCCTCTTTGGACAGTGTTTCCTAGCAGTCAAAGGGAGGGTATTGCTGAGAGAAATTCCTTACTTGCTGTCCTCCCACTGTACTCATATTTTGTCCATTCCCTCTTCAAAATATGGATTTGTAAAACTCATGCTCTGGGTCCTCAGATGCCCTTCCCAAATCAAACCTTGGCTTTATTACTGCACTCCATGCCTTATGGAGGGATGTTTTCAATCCATTGAATTTGGTGCCACAGTACCTTTTTACCTCAGAGGCCCTGGGATGTTGATGCAAGTGTGTCATCAGAACTGGTGTTTCTGCCCAGGGCTGAGTTCATAGTGTCCTGAGCAATTGGTGATGGAAGAAGTGCTTGTTCTGATGTTATGTTTGACCATTTCTTTTGCCTTTTAGTGATGGAGTTCCTTGAATTCCTCTGTTTCAGTAAAACGGAGGTAGTGAGGTATTTCTTGAGAGCTGTAGCTAGAAATCTGTGAATGGAAAAACTCTGGTTGCAAATTGCATTGCACTAACTAGCACTGCCTCAATTTTTTTAGTGCAGGCAGGGTCACTTTGGAAGTAAGTTGTAGTTTACCTTTTTCCTGCCACCTTTTCAAGCTTGTGAATCAAAAACTGTGATAGCAAAGCAAGTCTTTAGTTTTGGCACTGTGTCAGCTGTGAGTGGCTGGTAGCCTTAGTGGAGGGTGCTGTGAATTGCATGCTTGCAGAAGAAGTTGAAAAAGGGGGGAGGGGTGATTGGCAGACACACCTCTCCGGGATGCTGGAATGTAGAGTGATGTTAGAATGTAGATGTTGGAATGTAGATGTTGGAATGTAGAGTGAGGATGTCTTGGTGCTAGAAGAGGACAAGTGTTTGAATGCAGTCTCTGCATAAAGGGCAGAGAAGTGTCTTAACGCATGGTTGTTAGAAAGTTGCTCAATGAGATGTAGACTAAGGAAATAGAATGCCAAAACCACCTGGGGACGCCAGGTTTAGAGTTGTCGAAATTGAGAAGTATTTGGCTGCTCTCAGGGGCTGCGGCAGGAGCGGATTCATGGAGGTTACCCAGCGCAGCAACTGCCAGTGTTTCACCCACCCGGTGGAAGTGGCACAGCACGAGGTGCCACTGGGGTTTGGGGCTGGCTGGGTTGTGCCAGGGTCCCAGAGAGCGAGGAGCTGCCAGAGGCGCTGGCCGGCCCAGTAGCGGGGCTGGGCGTGGGTTGTGCGGGTTTGCTGCCCAGGAGTGGGCTGGCTCAGTGGCGGAGCTGCCAGGGGCAGCTGCCAGCCTGCCAGGGTCCCGAGTCCAGGATAGCAGCCTCTGCCCCGGCACGTAAGTCAAGAAAGAGAGAGAAAGAGAGAGAAAGAGAGAGAAAGGGAGAGAAAGAGATAGTGAAATAAGTCCCCAAAGTCACCATGCCCGTGGCTATCTGTAAGTTCTCCCCCACTAGGCAGAGTGACAACAAGGTAGGGGGAGAGACCAAGAACAGAGTTAAAGGCAAAGCTGTGAAAAAGAAGAGATAAGGATTAAAGCAAAAATAGTTGCCACTCAAAAACCTCACAAAGTAGTTTTTTTTGAAAAGATTTATTCTTTCTGGTTTTTTTGGGGTTTGTTTGTTTGTTTGTTTGTTTGTTTGGGTTTTTTAATTTTTTTTTTGTTGTTGTTGTTAAGAAGAGGAGGCTTTTGTTCTAAAGAATGGGTCTTTAAGGCTAAAACAGTTAAATGTCACCCAAAAAGTAAAAAGCAAGAGATGTGATACATCTCGTGTTAGAATTGGCCTAGTGTTCAATTGGCCTCTGCAGCTATTAACACAGCTGGATACAAGAAGCAGCTTTAGAAAAACAGTTTGAGTTAAACCCAAGAAGTTTTGAAGAAAACTAATGGTAAAAGTTAATGCAGTACTGTCTTTCTTTTAACACTGTGTTATTAAGAAGTCCTTTCCAGGTACTACTAAAGCAGCAATCCAAATCACAGAAAGAGGGTGAATTCATGCCAGCAAAATCAAAGGACTTGTGAAGAAACTTGAGGAATGGACTATCACATCTAAACCGGGTGATACCAAATTGACTTTCAACTGGGACTAGGTGGTAACCGTTTGGGAAGACCCAAATGATGCAAGGAAGCTACAAAGATTAACACCTAACTGAGAAATAAGGCAAAGTTTACATCACTGGTTTTAAGCACTGCCTGAATAAGCCCTGAGACGTCTCTGACACCTCCTTGAGAGAGGAACACTGCCACTTCAAACAGGAAGATCAGGACTATTTTAATCAAAGAGTTCTTATATTCTGACCTTAGCCTGGGACTTGTACAGGGAAGAAGGGAAATTGCGATTAGTACTATAATGTATACTTTATTTGATTCATCCTAATACTGGACACGTTAACTGGGTTATAAGTAAATGTTCAAATTATGGGAATAATTGGTATTAGAGCTCACAAAATCTATGTTCTCGTTGCAAGAGGTATTGAGTACTGAATCTATCCCCTACACAGATAGAACTCAAAACAACTGAAGTAAAAATTTTGTTTTGTGGATGGGAATTATCCGTGCCTGTTGACTGAGAGAAACCTGAGGAATGGTGGGAAACCACATTTAAGGAGTGTCAAAAAGGACTTGCCTAAAAAAAAAAAAATTAGTAAAAAGGAGTGACAAGGGAAACAGAGGGCAAGCTTGGATTGCCCACTGTACTCGCCACCGAGAAGATCACACATACCTGCTATGGGAAGCAACTCCATAGGCAGGGGAGGTGGGGGTATAAGCCATACCAGACCTCTGTTATTCCTGTTTCTGTCTCTCATTTGTTGTCTTTTACCTTTTGAGATACCAGCAAGATCGTGTCACAAATGCTAAGAAAGTATTACATGGAAAAAACCAACGTTCCTTTTTGTTACACACACCCATGTCAGCAGCCACTGTTATGACCCATCCAAATTAAGTACCTGCAGGCAAAATGGGGAAAAATACAAGATTACAAGGAACTTAGGAAAAAGCGGTAATAGATGGGGCATTGAATGTCCAAAAGGAGAGAGATGGATTTGTTTTACATTTGATCTCATAGATATAGTCCAAGATTCGGTAAAAAGGCAATTAGTAAAAAAAAAAAGGTGATACCAGCACAACAATCTAGCTCTATATTGACCCCAAATTAGACACTGAATTGTATTATGGGACTCCAAGTAGTTACAAAGATGATAACAAACAAAGCCACTCAGGCATTGGAATTAATACTGAGTCAGCAAAGCCAAACAAAAACTGGAGTGTATCAGAATAGGTTGGCTTTAGACTATTTCTTGGCTGTCAAAGGGGGTGTTTGTAGAAAGTTTAATATATCAGATTGTTGAAATAGATGACAATAGGGAGGTCATCCTGGGAAAAACAAAGGATATCATAAAAAAATTATAACCCAGGTATCAGTCCAAAAATGGGAAAACAAAGTCAAAAACTAACTGGTGTGGTAATGTATTGAGAATGGGATGGGGGATTAAGATTCTTCCTTTTATGTGTTACAATTGTTTTGATGTTTCTTCCTTGTTTAATCCCATCTTTTATTCAATTACCAACAGAGTCCAAAGAATGCAAGTGGATAAGAAATATTGCTCAAGCCAAATGATTTATAAAGAATAAGAGGAGGGATTGTGAAAAATGCATATTTTATGATTGGCTTTTCACAAATGTTACAATGAATATTATATGTGTAATGTTGGAAAGTTATGCTGTATTAATGCTCTCAAGTAGTGTGTTGAATGTATTTTTAGGTTATAACAGAATGTTAAAATAGAAACTATACTATGTAAGATACTTTTTAACTAGCTCAAGAAAGAGATGAGATAATGAAGGAATTTTTGCACAAAGATAACAATTACAGAAACCCCTAAATTTTCCAGAGGAGAGGAATTTATGACTTTCCTTATCAATAGAAACGAACTTCTTCAAGCCTGACTTAGACTCGAAGATGCCTGGGGATTAACAGAAACTTTTTGACAAGTACCAGACGAATTTCTTGTTCCAAATAAAATATATGCATAATCATGAAGTGTTTTGTATATGCAACAGGCTATTGCTTTTAAGGTGATTCCTTTATTCACAAGGCATGCTTGTCGTGGCTTAAGGGTCCGAGAGCATCCGGACGTCCGTAATTCTTGGCTTTTTATTGTCTTGTAATTGTCCTAACTCTAAATTTTTATTACTCTAATTGTGTTTACTATTTTTATAACCATTTTATTATTATTAAACTTTAAACATTTTAAAAACCAAGTGATTGGAGTTTTTCACACCTCTGTTTGCAAAAATAAAGGCTTTGCACTCATTAATATGAAAAGCTGTATGGGTGGCCTGCAGCTAATGTTCTTTTGTTGGCTGGACCCCAGTCTGTGCTCAGGTCTCAATGACTGACCCAGCATCACGCTGTTCTTAAGACTGATTTGACCAAAAGCACTGAACCTTTGTAGCAGTCAGAGGCCCTGCAAGGCCTCCATGGCAGTCACTAGCCTAAGATAAGAAATGCAGAGTCATGATGAGTGGAACAGAGCTGCCTCTCTTCCGCACATCAGAGCCCTGTTATCTCTCTGTAAGGCTATAGGTCGTATTCTCCTCGACCTCAGCCACAGGACAAATCCTGATCCCTCAACAGCCTATATAAACCCATACCATTGCCCAGTTCAGACGGAAGAGCTGTCACTGGAACCCTTAGCAGAAGCTGCCAATAAAGACATCTCCGCAGAACTCCACACAGCCCTCACCTCTCTCCTTCCCTGCGTCTGCTGAGGCATTTTGTGAGCACAGAGATGAAATCACTAAGAGCTGAAATCACTAAGAGCTGAAATCACTCCACAAGTGCACGCAAAGTAGCCAGCGGCTCGGAGCTAGCCGAGGGGCCCAGGCAGGCTGCGCCTCATCAGCACAGTGCTACCCAGGACACCTACAGCGTCTGCTGCCCCGGGGGCCAGACGGACCCCCGGGGACCACCAAGCTGTAATAAAGCTCTATTGACTACAAATTCTCCAAGAAAACAAGCACAGGAACTTGGCTGATGTTGGTGACAAAAACAGAGTGTAGAGTTGAACCTTTGAGGCCACCTCACTGCCCCTCCCCCCACTCTTTTCTTTTGAATTGATTTAATATTCTGAATGCCAGTTCTTGCATGAAATGGGCCCTCAGCAAGGAGCTGCTGGGCCTCCTTGTGGTAAACAGGCAAAATGAAATTAAAAGGAGGCTGATGACTTTTATAAAAAATGTGCCTGTTCATTAAAACTTAGAACAACAGAGGCCGAGGCCTCAGGGTAAGCCTAGGGCCTGCGCCACAAGCCAGAGGTAGCTCTAACAGCGCTGTGTGACAAGGTGTTCCTGCGGGCACGAGGTGCCCTCAAAAGAGCCTGGCTGCTCCGCACCCAGGGATTTTTTAAAGTCTCTTGGGGGTGCTCGATTGGTGCGCTTTGGATCCTCTTGCCCACCGGTCCTTTTCTTGGTGGCTGATCGTTCTGTAAGATGGTGCAGTCCTGACCAATCATTTTGGAACACAGCAAACTTACTGGGTGGCTCATTTCCCAATCGTAGTTCCAGTTGCTGTCATCGCCCTATGATGTCACTTTTCTAGAAGATTCTTACCTTATTACCACCCCCCTTTCTCTGTTTAGTAGCCATATACATACACTTCAACAACTGAACATTCCACTCAACAACTCATCACATGAATTATATAACAACTCATTATATTAATTAACAATCCAAAAAAACTTATTGTAATAATTAACCATTAAGAACTCCACCTTTGAAAGTGAATTTATTTATAACATCCTGGGTGTAGCCCAAGGGAAGCTGTTTCTGTCTTGCATCACAGAACTGGCAGGTTTTTTGCAAAGACAGCCCTTTACAAAGGACTTGTTGCGTGCATTAACATCTGAGGGGCTGCTTTCAAAGACAGACAAAAAACCCATGAACAACCAGCAAACCAACCAAACCACATATTAAAAATGAGTACTTTATTTTTAGCTCTTGCTTTTAATGTTTTCCCAGCTGGCCTCCTTTTCCACTGCAGTATTTTTCTTTGCACAGAAAAAAACCCTTGCCAGATGATGTGACTTAACAAGGAAAACACAACTCACACCCAATGCATATATTAAAGCTAAACATGCAGACTCTCATTATCACAATCGTCATCATTTCTTTTCTGTTCATTTTTATGTCAGATTGTTTTCAGAAGGGTGAGAACACGATCTCACATGCCCTGGCTAGTTTGATGCCATAGCCACTTCTTATCTCTCCTTTTTTATGAGCTGTCCTTCCTGTAGTTCCTCTGCCCATTTGTTGCTCTTGGATCTCTGCCTCCTTCACCTGATTTTTATCTTTTTCTGGATTTGTGGGGATGTTTGTGTTGGTTTTGTTGTTTTCTTGGTGGTTGTTGTGTTTGCCTGTTTGATTTGGTCACGGTTTTACTTTTGCTTTTTGGGTTTTTTCTCATCCACTTAACAGCAGAAATCAGCTTGTGATTTGTATTGTGAACTTTTGATACACAGGTGTTGCACATAAAGGCTGTTTTTGTTTTTAAAGTCATCTCAGACACAGATCTGCAGGCCCCTGTGACTTTGAGAACAGAGTGCTCTCAGACAGCAAATTGTGCATGGATAGGAAACTTGTAGTTCCATCTCCATTACACATGGCAAAATGTCAAGTGGTTGGAACGGTACCAATTGTAGCCTTTCTTTTGCCTTCTTTTGTTGCCATGCCATAAAACCATGTCACATTCATCAATGACCTCGGTTCTTCCAGGATGGGGCATGCAGGGATGATCCCTCAGCTCGTGTGTGCACCTGGTGTGCACCAGGCCAGACACGTGACTGTCATCCACAGCCAGCCTCTGCAGAGAGAGCAGGGAGCTTGTCGTGGTTTGACATGGAAGTGAATTTTTCCCAGGAAGTTGGGTCAAACCAATCAGTGGTCAGGTTTGGATATTGGCACCTGGAGTGACCACTGAAAGTATGGACACGCCTCTGAGAACACAGGGGGTTGAAAGCAAGAACTCCCAGGGGAGCTGTCTCTTTGGTTCCGGTCGTCAGAGAGTGCAGGCTCTCCCCTGCCCAGCCATGGTCTGGGTGGGGGAGGGGAAGCCACGCGGCCTTGTCCAGGTAGGCCGAGGGGCTGAGGGTCTGGAACCGAGCCAGCTCCTGGATGGAAGGGTGGAGAGAAGCGGTGATGCCTTTGTTCCCCCCCACAGAGGGAAAGTGACAGAGAGCCTGGCGGCACCTGGAAATTTGCCGGCAGAGGAGAAGGAGAAGGGGGGGGGTGATGCCCAGCGTGGGAGACGGGATGCTGGACCGAGATATCAGCCGTCCAGGGAGTCTGAACTTTTAACTCATTCCAGGAAATGAGGGCTTTGTAAAATATTAGTCCTCCTTGATTTGTAGTGGAAGAGAGACAGTCCGGGACCTGACATGTTAGAAGAAGAAATATTTAGGTGGGAGGAGATGATGAAGTACCTTTTGGCTGGACTTTTCTTGTTAGCCATAGACTGAACCAAAATCTCCTGCAATAGAGACTGCATTTTAGGGGGATGCAGTGGTGACCCAAGGAGACCTGCTTCAGCTTCTAACAGCACAGGGATGGCAAGAACAGAAGAAAGCTGAGGAGGGAATGGTGATGCCCTCTGTCTTCGGGAAGAAGATTATCTCTGTTCTTGGACCCTTGGCCCCAGGGGAAAATGGCGGGGGACTGTAGTCCCACGATGAGAAGCTGATCTGTTGTATCTTTGGGTCCGTGGCAAAGCATCCTTAAAGGAGCCCTATGAGCAGTCTGTCCATGCACAGTGGTGAGAGCACTGTGACATGGAATGGAGAGTGTCACACTGGCAGATTTTCTCCAGGCAGTTGCCATGTGTGACAGGGAAACACAGGAGATGGCAACTGTGTTTCCTGGGGGGTCTGTGGTGCAAGAGAGACTTCTCTCTCCCTTGATAGTTTGAGTATTGATTATCTGAAGGGTGGTAATTTGATCAGGAATCCCGGATGATGTTTCATGGTGGGTGTTTTAGGAATCGGGAGGAGGAGGGGTGTTTTGAAAGATCATCATCCTGGATTTAGTTTATGTGTTTTCTGTAGTAGTAGTAGTTTAATAAAGTTTTTTTTTCCCTTTGTTATTAAGCGTGGGCCTGCTCTGCTCTGTTCCTGATAACATCTCACAGCATTTATTTAGGGAAGGTGCATTTTCATGGGGGCGCTGGCATTGCGCCAGTGTCAAACCATGACAGAGCTGCAGCTCTGAGGAACTCAAGGCTTAGGGAGCAAAAAGACCAAATCCCTAATTTATATCAGTTACTTCACTCGAGTATTTTCTGCTGATAGATTTTTATTTTCCTGCCCAGAGCTGGAAAAAAGATCGCTGGCAGTTTGCTTTAGCTATAAAGTGAAGAGACTCTTCTCAACAGGTTTCAGCTCTGCTGCTTGTTGGAATTAAAAGCAGAGCAAAACTCTTCTCTTGGTCACATCAAACCAACATAAGTTTCATGAGTCTGTGAAAGACATAAGAGTGTAAAAATTATTCCATTTTATAGTACTTACTGTTTTCTAATTCAGCCATGGGGAAATTATGCCATCATTCACTAAATCAAATAACTGGAAAAAGCACTGGAAAAGAAATCAAATAGCAAGAATACAGTAATTTAAACTTCTCAAAGCCCTTTGATAATGGAGCCCTGAAGCCCAGTCACGTGCAGTGCAGCCTGGGTGGTCCCTTTGAGCCCAGAACTGCCAAGGGTCAGGGCCGGGATGAGCCTTCACCCAAAACAGGCTCCAAGACTGAGTGGGAATCAATCCAGAACAGGGCTCACACAAAGAGCAAAGCCTCAAGGCCAAAGCCAAACCTTCATCAGGTTGGATTTGTTTGAACACTGAACTGGAGCAGATTTGCTTGTCCGGTAACATCACTGTCACCATGAAACTTTACATGAGCTACTAAATAAGCACTGTCTTGTCCTGAGCTGCGTGGCCCAAATACTGCTGAGAACTTGCTCTGCCTCTGCCCTGTGCCCCCGGGGCTGCTCTTGGCCTGGCAGCCTCAGTGGGAGCCAGCACTGGCTGCAGCCCCAGCGGGCCCCCCAGGACAAGGCCCAGCAATGAAGAGGCCAATGAAAGCACTGGGCAGCAGCAGAGCCCTCAGCAGAGTTCTTTGGACAACCACGGACTGGCCACAACTCCAGTGCAGAATGACTACGAGTCAGGCTACCAATGCTATGAGCAGAGTTACAAGAAAGCTGTGGAGAAAAATCAACAACTGACCGTCTGCTCTCATACAGCTTCTGGATGCCAAGATAGCAGCCTATCAGCACAAGGGGCACAGTGAACAGTGTCACCACCGTGCCTATCATTCAGGACCTGCGCACATCCTGGGGCCAGACAATTCTTGGGAGGCGCACTGGATCCGGGGCAAATATTCCTGTTTCAGTGATAACGTCTGTGGGAGCAATGGGGAGCGTGAGCCCGTGCTGGGCTGCACTGCCGAGCTGGCAGCACGGTGGATACGGCCAGGACGTTCTCTGTTTCCCCCAGAGCTGGGGCCTGCAGGCCCCTTGCCGCCCCTTGGCACAGGCTGTGCCACCCAACAAAGCCCAGCAGGCTGGGAGGAGAGCCCGGGGCCAGTGCAGCTGCTTGGGCAGTCGCTGCTTCAAGGGACATGGGCCAAACCCAACCCTGAGCAGCCCCTGCCAGCCATGGGCCTCCCTGCCCTGTGACAGCTCCCCCAGCCCCAGGGGACAGAGTCAGGCCCTGTCAGGACACACGGGACCCTTGCTCTCCCTCTCTGCCCTTTCCCCACCATGGGCACCCCATGCAGCCGCTCCCAGGTTTTGGGACGTGTCTCCCACGGAGGGACCCCAGCAGGACTGCTCAGCCTGGCTGAGCCTGGCACAGCAATCAGCTTCTGTGGCACTGTCTGGCATCTCCTCCCTTCATGTATCGGGGGCTGGCACGAGCCATTGCTTCCTTCAGGAAGTGCTGCCTTCAGCAAAGCCCTTTGGTCCATCTCTGGAGAAAGGAAAAGGGACAGCTGGATCAGGTGGAACGATTCCCCATTGGAGAGACGGCATCTTCAGGAAGTTCTACTTTTCAAAGACATGGATAAGGATCAGTAGAAGGCCACAGCTCTTGGGACTGCCACAGGGCCCTCCCTTCTCCAAACAGGTGCCACTCCTGACGTGCCAGAGAGGGGGAAATTGCAGGGGATTGCAGGCCCGTGGTACAGTTTGGGCTCCCTGCCAGCTGATGCCAAATGCCTTCCTGCAGAGGCTGGGGAGAAGCTGCAGCCAGGCCAGGCTGGGAAACAGCCCTGCAGGGCAGGAAAGCAGCAGCGGGGCAGCCAGGCTGCCATGGATCCCTTCCCGCTGTGCCGGGCACGGCGTGTCCAGATATGCAGGGAAAGCCCCTGGCTGCTGAGTCCCAGAGGAAGGCTGAGGGAAATGCACCCACCACGGCGTCTCTCCAGATCACTCAGCATCTGGTCCAGATGTCTGGCTGCCTCCAGGGATTTCTTGTCTCCTGTGTCTGCGTGCTTCCATGGAGGAGGACCTTAACAGAAAGTTGTTCCATGTCCCCCTCAGGCCAGAGTGGCAGTGAGTGCCCCTGGGTGATTGGTGCCCTCCAAAGCACTCCCTCAGCTCTGCCTTCCACTCAGGAGCAGGGCCAGGGGGACCACGTGCCTGCGGTGGCCCCACACTGGCATGGAAGGAGCCCCTTGCAGGGCCGTCCTCGGGGGAGAAAGGATTCCCTGGAGCTGCCAGCAGCTCTAAACCCAGCCCCAGGCAGGGCCAGGGCTTGGCAGCAGCAGCAGGAGCAGCTCAGGCACCCCGGGGCCGGCAAAGGAGCTGCAAAAGGCACAGCCCCGGGGCACAGCCCTGGGCCCGGCCCCTTCCCTCTCTGCTCTTCTCCGTGGCTGCACAGAGCACACGGAAGCGCACACTGGAATTGCACACGGAAGGAAGATGGACAGCTAAATGCTCCTTCCTGCCACTGACAGCCATTCTGTGGGATGACTGTTGGGCACAGGAGTAGAAATTTGGGGGACAGGATTTCCAAAATCCATCAAACTTCAAAGCATCTTAAAGGAAATCATACATGAATATCACTCTGGAGAATGATTACTCTGTTAGGAAAGGGTTGCTGATAACCTACCTTCACCAAGCTCCAAGACCCTTGAACCGGGTTTGCCAGTGTTTCCAAATTATGCAAGTCACGGTCCCAATCTAGAAAGGAGCACGGGTGGGAAATGTTCCATGGTGCGCTGGGATCCCCTTCTATGTGGAAGTGAGCACTGCAAGGGGCTCAGGTAATGCTGTGTGCCCACACTGCAAAGCCACAGAGATGGCAGCTCAAGCCTCAGCAGGGCTCAGGCCCAGAGGCACAGCAATTACCTCCTGTGACTGTGCCTGGCATCGCCTCCCTTCCTGCAGCAGAGGCTGCCAATGGGCCACTGCTTGCTCTGGGAAACTCAGCCTTCAGCACAGCCTCTCCTTCCATCTCTGGGGGAAGGAGAAGGGACAGCTGGATCAGGTGGGGCTGTTTCCCAACGGGAAGGTGGCATCTTCAGGAGGCAATGCTTGTCCATGTCATGGATGAGATTCAGGCTAAAGACCAGGTTATTGGTGGTGCTCCAGGGCCCTCCCTCCTCCAAACAGCTGCCCCTCCAGACGTGCTCAGAGACCGGGAAATTGCAGAGGATCTCAAGGTGTGCATGGCCCGTGGTGCAGATCCTCCCAAGTATCTCCCTGAACCCCAGATTCAACCCCTGAAACAATAGCAAACAATAGCTAACAGTGAGGCTTAAGATGCCTTTGATGAATTTGTTGACTTTTACCCCAGTTTTGTCTGTTTTAAAGGGAAGAAGATGAATCAAAAGAAAATCAGGGCCAAACCAAAAGGACAAGCAGCCAGGTGTCTTCCCAACACAGATAACAGGGAATATGGGTCACCAGGGCTCTGGTGGGTGCTCCAATGGGGGATGAAGGTGGAACAGTGCACGAAGCCCTTCCCACACTCGGGGCACTCGCAGGGCTTCCCTTACCAGTGCCTCTGTTGGTGTTGGGTCAAGTCAGAGCTCCTGGAGAAGCTCTTCCCACACTGGGGACACTCGTAGGGCCTCTCCCCAGCGTGGATGCTCTGGTGGCAGATCAGGCTGGAGCTCTGGTTGAAGCTCATCCCACATTCCCCACACTCACAGGGCCTCTCCCCGGTGTGGATGCGCCGGTGGGTGATGAGGTTGGAGTTGTGCTTGAAGCCCTTCCTGCAGTTTGGGCAGCAGAAGGGCCTCTCCTCCGTGTGAATCCGCTGGTGCTTGAGGAGAGTGGAGCTGGTCTGAAACCTCTTCCCACACTCGGGACACTCGTAGGGCCTCTCCCCAGTGTGGCTGTGTTGGTGGACAACGAGGTGGGAGCTGTAGCTGAAACCCTTCCCACACTCTCCAGATTGTAGGGCCTTTCCCTGGTGTGGATCCTCAGGTGCTGGATCAGTTGGGAGCTCTGCCTGAAGCTCTTCCCATAATCCGGCAGCGGGGCTGTCCTGCAGTGGGGGGCCGTGATGGACTGGGAGATGGAACAGGAGAGAGGGGGAAAGGGGCACTGACTTCCTCCTCACCTGCCTGGCTGTCCCGGGGCATCTTCCTCTTCCTCACAGCCTCCTCCTCCATGCAGCCAGTCCTGGTTTGGGAAAAACAAGGGATGAGCACATTGACTTTGAAGGTCCCTCTGCCCAAGTCCATCTCTACAAATCCCCGGCCACCTGGGCTCCATAAAAACCTCCCAAACACCAAGATTCAGCCCTCAAAAAGCCTCCCAGGAGTTCCCTGCCCCTGGTCCCTCACCTTTGCTGTTCAGGGTTCCCCCCTGTCCCAGCTGTTGGGGGTCACGCTTGGATTGGGGCTCCCTGTCTACTCAATCTCCACCCTCCCGAGGAGTCCCAGGAATATGAAAAGCTCCCCCCTTTTCCATCTCCCCATTTAGGTATGGAGGGGTTTGGGGCTCCCGGGGCCCCAGTTGCCTCCAGCTAGATCAACCCAGTCAGTGCCAGTATGATGCCATTTGCTCCCACCGTGCTCCCAGTTGCTGCCACTCACCCCTAGTATGGGGGATGATGTGCAGGGTGTGTTCCCAGTCACTCTCAGACACTCCCAGTATAAGTCCAGTCACTCCCAGTATGACCTCAGTATGATCCCAGTGGAGCCCAGTCCCTCCCAGTGCTGCCACTCCTGGCATCCCCCAGCCCTCTGTGCGTTCCCCCCTCCTGGCTGTCCCAAGACGAGCCCCAAGGGCTGGCAGTGCCCAGGCAGGGTCCCCAGCAAGGCCCAGTTGGGATGTGCAGCCCCCAGTTTTCCCAGTTTGCCTCTCCGTTTGCCCGGGCCGGGTTCCCCCCTGGAACAGCGGGTGGGAGCAGCCGAGAGCCCCGCGCTGCCCATCCCGACCTGGCCCGGCTCCATTCCCGCTCCTGCCGCGGGCTGCGAGGGCTGCGGCAACGGGGCACCGAGGGTGTCGCTGCTACTGGGGGAGGAGGAGGAGGGAGGGAAGGGCAGGGATGGAGGAGGAGAAGGAGGAGGCTTATAGAGGATGGAAAGGGGGGATGGAAATAGGAGAAGGAGGTGGGCTTAGAGAAAAAGAGGAGGGGGGATAGAAGAGGAGAGGTGGAAGGGGATAGATGGAAGATGAGAAGGAGGTGGGATTAGGGAGGAGGAGGAGGGGGGGATGGAAGAGGAGGAGGGGCAGGAAAAGGAAGAGGAGGGACAAAGGCGGATCAAGCCAAGCAGGAGGATTCACGCGGTCGAGCCCTCCCTGAATTCGCAGCCCCCACCTGTGGGATCATCGCCCCCCATCCCGCAGGTTAGCGGGGAGGGGGAGCTCGGCCCAGATATCCTGGGGGGTACCTGGGTTGGGTTTTTTTGGGGGGATGTTTGGAGAATGAAGAACTGCAAAGCTGAGCGCAAAAGGCCCCTTGAGGGGACATTGGGGGTTCCCGGTGGCGGCTGCCGGCAGAGGCAAACTGGAGGAGCAGAGCCCTGTGTCCCCCAGGAGCCCAAAGTGGGGAGCCCAGAGAGGGGGGAGCACCGCCATTGGCAGGACCCTCAAGAGCCTGGAGAGGGGCAGGGGGGACTCCTTGGAGCCGCTGCAGCCCAAAGCAGAGAAGAAGGGGAGAAGGGAGCCCGGGAGCCCAAAAGGCCCCGGCATCCCTAAATGGGGAGAGCCAAGAGGGGGGAGCTTTTGGGATTGCTGGGACTCCCAGCAGCCTGGGGAGGGCGGGCACCGAGGAGAAGGGGGACCCCCAATCCAAGCGTGACCCCCAGCAGCTGGGACAGGGGGGAACCCCGAAGAGCAGAGGGGAGGGAGCAGGGACCAGGGACTCCTGGGAGGCTTTTTGAGGGCTGAATCTTGGTGTTTGGGAGGTTTTTATGGAGCCCAGGTGGCCGGTGACTTCTAGAGATGGACTCAGGCAGTGGGACCTTCAAAGTCAGTGTGCTCATGCCTTGTTTTCCCCAAACCAGGATTTCCCATTCCTAGCACATGGCAGGCTGCGAAGAATAGGAAGACCCTCTCCTTGTCCTTCCTCCCCCAGAGCAGGAGCTGAGAACGGAGAGCAGGGAGGACAAATCCCCGCGGCAGAACCTCGTGGAAGAGGCTGTTTTGAACAGCTACACGGCGCAGGAGCCCAATGGGGAGGAAAAGCCCCGGAGATGCCGCACGAGGAGGGGCTGCAAACGCAGATCGCGGGGATCTGAGGAGGAAAGACCCAGCCTGGGCCAGGGAGGTGGCCGGATATCGAGCCAGATTTCTGAGCTGGTGGTCCATGAGCAGCTCCATGATGGGGAGAAGCCCCACAAGTGCTTGGAGTGTGACAAGAGCTTCAAGTACAGCTCCCAGCTGATCGTGCACCAGAGGACCCACACTGGGGAGAGGCCCTACGAGTGTGGGGAGTGTGGGAAGAGCTTCAGGCAGAGCTCCCACCTGGTCGTGCACCAGGTGTTCCACACTGGGGAACGGCCCTATGAGTGTTCTGAGTGTGGGAAGGGGTTTAAGACCAGCTCCGATCTCCTCCTGCACTACCGGAGTCACACAGAGGAGAGGCCTTTCCACTGCCCTGACTGCGGGAAGGGATTCAAGCAGAAGTCAAACCTCGTCAGGCACCAGAGGACCCACACTAGGGAGAGGCCCTACGAGTGTGGGGAGTGTGGGAAGAGATTCATCCTGAGCTCCAGCCTGATCCAGCACCAGGTGAGCCACACTGGGGATAGGCCCGAGTGTTCCAAGTGTGGGAAGAGGTTACAGACCAGCTCCGATCTCCTCAAGCACTATCGGGTTCACACGGAGGAGAGGCCCTTCTGCTGCCCCGACTGCGGGATGGGCTTCAAGCACAACTCCACCCTCGTCACCCACCGGCGCATCCACACCGGGGAGAGGCCCTATGAGTGTCCCCACTGTGCGAAGAGCTTCTCACAGCTCTCTAACTTGACCCAACACCAACGGAGGCACCGGTAAGGGAAGCCCTGTGAGTGCCCCGAGTGCGGGAAGAGCTTCATGCGCTGCTCCAGCTCCATCCCCCACTGCAGGACCCATGCTGGGCACAGCCCTGGTGACCCACATTCCCTGTGATCTATGTTGGGGACAATATTCTGGAGGATAGATGTGGGTTCTGGAGGTATTTTGGGCAGTGTACTCCATCTCTTTGCCCTCCAAAAGCCAAGAGGGTCACCTCAAAACAACTCAATTCCACTGAAAACAACTGAATTTTAATTCATATGGGCTCAATCCCACCTCAAAATGGCTTGTTCCCAACTCAGAGAAACTCAATCCCACGCCAAACTCACTTGATTCCACAGCCGCCAGGTTGAGATGGGGTTGGAAGGAGATTTGGAGAAGTGGGATCCCAGTTTGGAGTGGTGGGATGGGGATTGTGTGGAGCTGGGTGGCTGGGATGTATTTGATAGTGAATAAAACTTTCAGACTTACTGATTTCTGTCCCGTTCATTTTCAGTCCGTGGCAGTTCTGTTTGCAGAGTGCCACCTTCTCAGCTGATTGTGTTTGTGTCCTCCTTTCTCTCCTGCCTCTCTTTGCCTGCTCTCTTTCTCTCTCTGTGTCTCCCTTGAGCCAGGGCAGCTGCCACCAAAGCTGCCTCCTGCCCTGATTTAATTCCCAGTGCAGGAGCTGCAACAACCATGGGTGAAGTTAGGAAGGCTGGCAGTGAAATGTCACTGTAGGATCTTGCTGCACTTGGCTTTTGGCCCCTTCTTAAGAGCTTTGCCTTCAAGGGCAGGAACATCTTTTCCTGGCTGGGAACTGGAATTCCAGCCCCTGGGAGCGTGTGCCACGGATCCCAGAGGGGCATTCCCGAAGCTCCCAGGGTGCTGCTCCTGCCGTGCCTCCCAAGGAGCTGTGCAGGGCCCGGGGACAAGGTGCAGCAGCTCCGTGGGCTCCTGCAGCACGCAGCAAAGGTGGCTTTGCTGGACATTTCCCAGCACATTCCTGGCTTCAGGCTGAGGGAGGGAGGAAAGGGAAGCGAGTCCCTGACACAATCCCGGAACGATTGGGGTGGGAACGGACCCTTCCCGCGGGTTACGATCCCGTGAGGGAGAGACGCCTCCGCCCCAGGGAAGGTGCAAATGAGACCACGGGAGCGCAACCTGCGGATTCGACTGAACATGGATTGAACGGAACAAGAAATGGGAAGGAGAAAGGCAGAGAAAGAACTAGTAAAGAGATCTCAGAGAGAGAGAAAGAAATCGGGAAAAGGTCTCAGAGAGACAGAAAGAAATAGGAAAAGGCTCCGGCCCGGACTGCGCAGCTCCCCGGGACAGCCGCAGGGCGCGGCGCCTTTCGCAATTCCAGCCAATCAGAGAACGCGCTGAACAATCTCCAGCCAACCAGAGCTTTTCTCGCCGATGACTCACCAGTTGCCGGGCGGACCCGCAGAGCCCGGCGGCCCCGCCAGCGGAATTTCGGGCTCGGCCCGGGGGTACGGATCCGCACCGGGGGGGGCCCCGAGCCCCCTGCCCACCCCTGGGCCGATCGGGGGCTCCCCGCACCCAGCAGCCGGTGCTGCGGCGGCCGCGGGGCAGAGGGGTGGGAAAGGGAGCTCCGGGCTGGGAGCGGAGGGAATGCGGGAGGAAGAGGAGGGAGAGGAGGAGGAGGAGGAGGAGAAGGAGGAGGAGCAGCAGCAGCAGCAGGAACAGCAGGAAGAGGAGCGGGAGAATCCCGCCGCTCGCACCGCTCGCACGCTGGGTCTGCAGCACCCCCTGCCCCGGGAGCATCGCCCCCAGCCCCGAGCCGCAGGTGAGGGGGAGGCCGAGCTCGCCCCGACTCTATCGAGGGGTCTCGGGAGGATTTTTCTGGAGGGTGTTCGGAGCCGGCAGATTCCGAGCCCCGCATCCCTCCGAGCTCCCTAGGAGGAGCTTTTTCGGGGGCAGAGGAGCTGTGATCGCCCCTCGGGAGGGTCCCGGGGGCTCCACGTGCGGCTGGCCCGGTACTGACAGGGCGGGACGTTGGTTTTGGGGATCCCCGTGAGAGCCGGGGCTGCGGAACGTGGGAGCCCCGGGGCGGGAGAGGGGAAGGGGCGATAGCGGAGCTGGGGGACCCCCGGCAGCCCGGAGATGAGGCGGGGACGGGACCCCTGACCCTGCCCGGGGCGTGTCCCTGGGTGACCTCACGGTGCCCGTGCCCCCATTGGTCCGTTTAGCCCCGAAATGAGTTCTGCACCCATCAAGGCCGGTTCTGAGAGCGAAGGGGCGAGGAAGCAGCGCGCAGTTTGTTTTCAGGAGCTGCACTCGCTCCTCCACATTCCGGCTCCTGGGCTGCTGTGATGCCTTAAGGAGCTGGAACTGAGGCCAGATGGAGGCAAGAGGAATAAAGTGGATATTTATTGAAGTGCCTTCAAAGGCCACAGCCCGGCAGTACCGGAGCCAAGGTCGTGGCTCTGCCCGGATGGCTCCAAGATGGAAGCAAAAGAGGGTTTGGTCAGGAGATCTGACATTTTTATAAGTTTTAGTCTATTTGCATCCAGGATTTAACTGCCCAATGAATAGCTTCAAATGATGAAGTTTCATCCTCCTTGCTTGCTTGCCCGCCCTCCTCTTTCCCCATTGTTTGTGCTTTGGGCCTGAAGTTTGAAGAGATTGTCCTTGACTCTCCAGCTAGAACAGGATTGTTTTGTCTTCACCACCCTGTGAAAAGATCCCAGTAACACTTAATAGAAAGCTAAGGCTGCACACCAAAGCAGAACAGAAAAACTTAAAGCTAAGGTATCGGTTGTCTGCCAACAGACAGCAGGACAGAGCTCTCCTTTGCTTTTAGTTAGTTTTTAGCTTGCTGAGGCAGAGAAGTTCCCTGGACTGTGGTTTTTCCTTTTCTTTGGAGCTGTTTAAACCTGCTCTGGACTGAACACCAGAAGAGCACCGGCAGCTCGCACCTGTGGCCCACTGGGCCAGGCCTGGACCACGGAGGGACTGATCAGAGACTGAGTGAGCCGAGCTACAGCCCACGGAGGGACTTCCTGAGTTTGTCATCTCTTTTGGAGCGGCAACAGGTTTTATTGTTTAATATTGTTCATTTTCTGTGCCGGTGAATGCTTTGCCTGTTAAATAAACAGGTTTTTTCTACTTTTCTCCAAGGAAATATTTTCCTGAACTGGTTGGGGGAGGGGCCACTTGAATCTGCTTTCTAGAAAACCCCCTTTGGGGGTTTTCTCCCAAATTTGCCCTAAACCAGGACAGGGTGGTGGGGAGAGGGGGAAGCCCCAAGTGTCTGGATTGGAGGGAGGCTGGAGAGGGGGACCCTCATACCCCAAAAACCCCAGCATCCCTAAGCAGGACCCTGGAGAAGGGGGATCCCCAGGACCCATGGGATCCCCTGCAGCCCTGAGACGGGGGAGCACCAGAACCCCAGAGGGATGAGACTGGACATGGGACACTCCTGGTGGCTCTTTTTGATTCACTCTTGATTTTTTGAGGTTTTTATGGACACCTGGAGACTTCTGGAGATGGATTTGGGTAGGAGGAATCCCCAACCCAAGGCATTCACACCTTGTTTTTCCCCCAAAACCAGGATTTCCCATTCCCAAACTTTGGCTGGATGGAGGAGGAGGCTGTGAGGAAGAGGAAGATGCCCCGGGACAGCCAGGACCCAGGTGAGGAGGAAGTCAGTGCCCCTTTCCCCCTCTCTCCTGCTCCATCTCCCAGCCCAGCACGGCCCCCGGCTGCAGGACAGCCCCGCTGCCGGTGCCGTCCTGCCGGGGACGCACTGGGGGGAATCTCCTTGCCCTTCCCTGTGGCACGGAGGCAAATCCCATCCTCTCCTTGTCCTTCCTCTCCCAGAGCAGGAGCTGAGGATGGAGAGCAGGGAGGACAAATTCCCGCAGCAGAACCTCGTGGAAGAGGCCGTTTTGAGCAGCTCCACGGCGCAGGAACCCAACGGGGAGGAAAAGCCCTGGAGATGCCGCACGAGGAGGGGCTGCAAACACAGATCGTGGGGATCTGAGGAGGAAAGACCCACCCTGGGCTGGGGAGGCGGCCGGAGATGGAGCCAGAGCTCGGAGCTGGTGGTCCATGAGCAGCTCCAGGATGGGGAGAAGCCCCACAAGTGCTCGGAGTGTGGGAAGAGCTTCAGGAAGAGTTTCAATCTGCTCTGCCACCAGAGGATCCACACTGGGGAACGACCCTATGAGTGCTTGGAATGTGGGAAGGGCTTCAGCCACCGGTCCGACCTGATTGTCCACCAGAGGTTCCACACTGGGGAGAGGCCCTACGAGTGTCCCGAGTGTGGGAAGAGGTTTCACACCAGCTCCCATCTCCTTGTACATCAGCGGATTCACACAGAGGAGAGGCCCTTCTGCTGCCCCGACTGCGGGATGGGCTTCAAGCACAACTCCACCCTCGTCACCCACCGGCGCATCCACACCGGGGAGAGGCCCTACGAGTGTCCCCAGTGTGGGAAGAGCTTCTCAGACCGCTCATTCTTTACCCGACACCAACGGAGGCACCGCTAAGGGAAGCCCTGCGAGAGCCCCGCCTGCAGGAAGAGCTTCATGCGCTGCTCCAGCTCCATCCCCATCAGAGGACCCAGGTTGGGCACAGCCCTGGTGACCCACATTCCCTGTGATACACAGAGGGAAGTGGCTGCTGTTCCTTTTCTTTTGTCTCTTTTTATCTTTTATCTTCCTCCCTTCAAAACACAGAAAATTGGGGTAAAAATCAAGAAATTCATCAAAGGCATCTAAAGCCTCACATTTTACTTGTGTTTTGGGGAATCTTGGATTCCGGAAGGTATCTGGGAGGATATGGGGGATATTTGTTTTAGTTGTCTTTATTTCTTGGCACTCCAAATGACGAGAAAGATTGATCTGTCACCTCAAAAGCACTCAATGCCACTGAAAACTACTGAATCCCACCCCAAAATTACTCAATTCCACTACTTCTCAGGGGGAAATTGGGTTGGAAGGGGATTGGGCAAAGTGGGATGCAAATCAGGAGGGGTGAGATGGGCATTGGGTGGGGCAGGATGGGTGGGATGGGGTTTGGGAGGTGTGAAATGGGGGAAGTACAGCTTGGGAAGGGGTCTTGATGTCCAGGAGGGGTGGGATGGGTTGGGACTGGGGAGGTGGGGTGGGGTCTGGAATGAGACAGACAAAGTTTGGGGATGATGAAGATAGGGGGAGCCCGTTACTGAGTGAGTTTTTGAAGAGTCTACATTCATGAAGAGATGCTGGGGTATCTCACGTTCCTGAGGCGGTTTTGGGGCACTCCCCAACTCTTGGGGGGTTTCCTGAGAGCAGCTCCATGGAGCCCCATGGCCAGGGGTGGTTGCCACGGGCACGAGCTCAGAGCTGTGCCAGAGTCCATTGCCTCAGCACTGGAGAGCAGAGAAAGGATGAACAGCCCCAGACATCTCCAGGGTGTGTTTGTGGAGGCCCGTGAGCTTACAGCAATCCCCTGGAGAGATGCACCTTAGGCTCCGGGCATTCCTCAGAGCTCAGGGTGAGGACAGAAGCTTCCCCCAAGATGCTCTGCAGCACTATGTTAATTTGTCCCAGTTGTGTCCTCCCCATTGCCCGCTGGCCTTTCCTACCCCTTTTACCCTCATATGTTCATGTTCTAGCGAGTTCTCCCTTCCCTGTCTTCCCATGGGTTTATGTCCCCGCCTATCCAGCCTGGCATTCCCTATTAGTCCCTTTTCCTGTGTACCACCCCATAACCCTTAGATCCCTGTTGCTCTTCTCCACGCCCTCTTTTCCTGTATTTCTACCCTAAACCCTCCTTTGTCTGTGTCTTGACCCCCCAGACCGCTGAGCGTCAGACCCTAATAAACCCTGGCTGGAGCTCCATGCCTGGAGCCTGCCGTGTCTTCAGTGCCAAGCTGCTCCGTGTGCGTGTGCGTGTGCTGGGGCTCTCGTGGCTCCTGCCCGTTAGCACAAAACACTCTCAGGGAAAGCTGTGCCCGCCACCAGCACAGAGCACAACAGCATCCCTTGGGACCCAGAGGCCACTGTGACCCTGTGGGAGCAAGGAGAGCATTGCTGCCCTGCCAGACCTCATGGAACCAAGGATCCATGAGGCCTCCTGGAACCGTGGTGACACCAAACCGGGTGGGAGTGTGGATCTGCTGGAGGGCAGGAGGGCTCTGCACAGGGCCCTGGACAGGCTGGATCCAGGGCCCAAATCCAACAAGGTGAGGTTTAACAAGTCCAAGTGCCGGGCCCTGCACTTTGGCCACAAGAAGCCCTGCAGCGCTCCAGGCTGGGGACAGAGGGGCTGGAGAGCAGCCAGGCAGAAAGGGACCTGCAGGGACTGATGGACAGCAGGCTGGGCACGAGCCAGCCGTGTGCCCAGGTGGCCAAGAAGGCCAATGGCTCCTGGCCTGCATCAGGAATGGTGTGGCCAGCAGGAGCAGGGCAGTGATTCTTCCCCTGTGCTCAGCACTGGTTGGGCAGCACCTCGAGTGCTGTGTCCAGTTCTGGGCTCCCCAGTGTAATCCCTCCAAATCACCCAAAATATCTCACAAAAATTTCCCCCAAACCCCCCCCCCCAAATCCACTCAAAAAATCCCCACCAAAATCCCATCAAACCCCTCTCAAATCCCCCCAAAAATGCCCCCAAGTCCCTTCAAATCCCACCCAAAGTCCGAGGAAATCCACCCAAAAAATCCCCACAAAAACTTCCCTCAAAATCCCACCAAGCCCCAACAAAACCTCACGGAACTCACCCCAAAAAACCCACAAAGATTTGGGATTT
The DNA here is from genome assembly GCF_026979565.1 of Vidua chalybeata. Classification (NCBI taxonomy): domain Eukaryota; kingdom Metazoa; phylum Chordata; class Aves; order Passeriformes; family Viduidae; genus Vidua; species Vidua chalybeata. The sequence goes on from NW_026530345.1 coordinate 299,325, forward strand.
GGGATCAGTCCAGGGGGATTTGGGGACAGCTCAGGTCGTTCCCGAGGATTTTGGGGGGATCTGGGAGAGGTTCCAGAGGGGATTTGGGGCTTTCTGAGGGCTTTGGGGGAATTCAGAGGAATTTGGGGGAGTTCCAGACAGGATTTGGGGCAGTTCCAAGAGCAATCAGGGACGTTTTTGAGGGATTTTCGGAAGTCCTAGAAGGAATTTGGGGAATTTCAGAGGGATTTTGGAGGAATTCAGAGCAATTGGGGAGGTTCCAACAGGGATTTGGGGTCATTCCCAGGGGATTGGGGGTGGATTTCTGGCTGGATTTCCCTTTCTTCCACAGATTTCGGGCTTTTCTCCAAAATTTCCTGTTTTTCAAGAAACTGTGGATTTTTCCCTGGATTTGGGTCTCATTGTGGGGTAGAAGGGGAAGGTTTGGGAGATTCAGGGTGAATTCTGGGGGGTTCCTGGCTGCATTTGGGTATTTTCCACAGGATTCTGGGTGGGTTCCCAATTGAATTTTGGGCTTTTTTCTCCAGAGTTTCAGGATTTTTCCCCAAATTTGGGTATTTTCCTGAAGATTCTGCTCTCACCATGGATTCGTCCCAGAAGGGGAAGCTTTAAGGGGTTGTAGGGTGGATTTTAAGGATATTTGGGGCCAGATTTGGGGGTTTTCCCCAAGGATTTTGGAGTTTTTCCCAGAATTTCAGGATTGTTCCCAAAATCCCAGGACTTCTGCTCTGATTTCTCTCTTATCTTGGGCTTGTCATAGATGGGGAAGCTGTGGAGTGTTTCTTGTTGGATTTTGGGGGTATTTGAGGCTGCATTTTGGCTTTTCTTCCCCCAGGAATTCAGGATTTTTCCCAGAATTTCAGGATTTTGTTCCAAATTGTCAGGATTTTCCCAGGGATTTGGGTCTCACCATGGGTTTGTCATAGAAAGGGAAGCTTTGGGGGGTTCCTGGTTGGATTTGGTTCTTTTCCTCAGGGTTTTTGGTTTTTTTCCCAGAATTCCAGGATTTTCCCTCAGCATTTCTATCTCACCATGGGCTTGTCATAGCAGGGGAAGCTTTGGGCTGTTCAGGGTGAATTTGGAGGGATTCCAAGTTGGATTTGGGGATATTTGAGGCCAGAGTTTGGCGGTTTTCCCCCAGAATTCCAGTTCTTTCCCCAAATGTCAGAATTGCCCCAGTCTCTGTCTCACCACGGGTTGGCCGTAGAAGGGGAAGCCCTGCATGGAGCGCAGGGCGTTGGTGCCGCTGCTCATCTCCTTGGAGGTGACGAAGGCCTGGCCCCGCACGCGGAGACTGCGCCACACCAAAACGTCCAAAATCTGCCCAAAGGGCGAGAAAATGGCACAGAGGGACTTCTCCAGCTCTGGGGACACCGTGACAATGGGGACAAGGACAGGGACAGCAGGGACAGGAACTCCTTCAGCTCTGGCAACAATGGGGACAACGGGCACAGGGACAGCTCCAGCTCTGGGGACACACAGGGGACAGAGCGAGGGGACAGACACTGCTCCAGCTCTGGGGACAAGGACAGGTGACAACAGACACTGCTCCAGCTCTGGGGACAAGGACATGTGACAACAGAGACAGACACTGCTCCAGCTCTGGGGACACAGGGGACAGAGGGACACTTGACACATGGACAGGTGACAACAGGGACAGAGAGCGCTCCAGCTCTGGGGACACCCAGGGTACAGCCTGAGCGCCTGGGGACACCCAGGGACACTCTCAGACACCCCAGGACCCCCCAGCCCCCCCCACCGTCCTTTTTGATCTCCTCGTTCAGGTTGTTGATGGAGATGCTGGGCTTGGGCCGGGGGTCCTGCACCACCATGGCCGGGACCCCTCTGTGGGGACAGGGGGGCTTTGAGGGCATCTGGGGGGGCTGCGACCCTTCAGCCCCTGGCACCCCCCTTTAGGTGCCCCCAGAACCCCAAATCCATCCTAGACCCAGCTAAACCCCCCCAATTACCCGCAGACACCCCCAGTTCCCGCAAAAATTGACCCCAGACCCACCTGAGACCCCCCCAAATCCCATCAGACTGCCCCAAATCCCCCTCAGACCCCTCAATCCCACCTAAACCCTACGAAATTCTCTCAGACTCCCCCAAATTTTCCCCAGACCCACCTCAGAAGCCCCAGATCCCCCCAGTTCCTCTCACAACGCCCTCAAAATCCCCTCAGACACTCCAATTCCCCTCAGATCCTCCTAAACCCAACTGAGAACGCTCCAGACCCTCTCAAGCTCCACCCAGAGCTCCCTAAAGCCCCTGCAGACCCACCATAGCTCCCTCAGACCCCCTCATTCCCCCCAAACCCACCGCACACCGCCCTATTTCCCGTCAATCACCCCCAAAATCCCCAATTTCTCCTCACACCTCCCCAGACCCACCTCAGACCCGCCCCAAACCCCCCCACTTTCCCCCGGCCCCACCTCAGCTCCCTCCTCAGCCGCTCTCCCCTCACAATCTCCCGCCTCCGCCGCGCGCGCCGGCTCCCCCAGCCAATAGCGGCGCGCCCCGTGCCCCACCAACCAATCACCGCGCGGCTCCCCTCAGCAGCGCCCGCCTCCCCCGCCCGCTCCAGCCAATCAGAGGCGCGGCGGAAGCGGCGGCCCCTCCCCCGGCGGCCCCGGGCCCGCCCCGGGCTCGGGCGGGTCCTGCGGGAGGCGCTGGAGAGAGCGGGGGAGGCGCTGGGAGAGGACGGAGGCTCCGGGAGCTGCTGAGGGGCCGGGACAGCTGGGGGAGGGGGGTCCGCACAGGGGGTCCTGGGGGGCGTGGGAGGCTCTGGGGGGAGCTTGCGGAGCGGTTTGGGGGGTCCTGGGGGCGTCCTGGGAGGTTTAGGAGGTTTTGGGAGGGGCTTTGGGGGGTCTGGAGTGGTTCTGGGAGAGGGTCTGGGGGGGTTTGGGGGTTTTGGGGAAAGGCCCTGGGGGGATCTGGGGAGGGGCTGGGGGGTCCCGGGTTGGTTTGGGGAGGGGTCTGGAGGGTCCTGGAAGGGTCCTGGGTGGGGTCTTGGGAAGGGCCTTGGGGGTCCCAGGCCCACCCTGAACCGGGGTCTGGGGGTTTCAGGGGGAGGGGGCACAACAGGGGTTCCCCCTCCCCGTTTTTTGGGGGGTCTCCCATGGTGCCCCCTCCCCAGAAAGCTCCGAGGGCCCCTGAAGTGGCTCCTGTTCCACCGGCCGGTGCCCCCGGATCCAGGACGGCCCCCAGTGAGTCTGGAGGGGATTTTAGGTAGGTTTGTGGGGATTTTGGGGCCCTTTTTTTAGATTTGGGGGATTTTGTTGAGAGTTTAGGGGGAATTATAGGGTTTTGGGAGAGAATCATAGGGTTTGGGGGGGGTTGTGGATTTGGGGGGTTTTAGTGGAACTTTGGGGGATTTTATTGGCATTTTGGGGAGGGGTTGTTTTTTGGGGCGTTTATTGGCATTTTGGGGAGTTTTTTTTAATTGGGGGGGGGGTTCCACTGAGATTTTGTGGGGGATTCTCTGGGGCTTTGGAGGGTTTTATTTGTATTTTTGGGGGTTTTATTGGAATTGTGGGGAGCTTTGGGGTTGTCCCCGGGTGTGGTGAAGGGCAAAGAGGCACCAAAATCTCCCTAAAACCCCCAAAAGTCCCAATAAAACCCACGAAATCCCAATAGAATTACATTATTAGAATCCCACTAAAAGCCCACAAAATCTCTTAAAACTTCAACAAATCCCCCAAAATCCTGATTAAAACCCACAAATCATCCCAAAAATGTCCCCAAAACCACAAAAAGTCTCATAAAATCCCTCCAAAACCCAAAGAAATCCTAACAACAACAACAAAAAAAAAAACAAAACTCCCCAAATCCAAACAAAAATCACAAAAATAACCCGCAAAATTCCAAAAAATCCCACATCCCCAAAGAATCCCACTAAAAACCCGCACAATTCTAATAAAATCCCACAAAATCTCAGTAAAACCTTCCAAAATTCAGAAAAATCCACAAAAAATTTTACTTAACCCCCAAACACCCCCAGAAAAACACCCCCTCCCAAAGTGCCAATGAAACCCCTCAAAGTCCAAACCCCCAAAATCCACAAAACCCCCCAAAATTCCCCAACTCCCCCCAAACACCCCAACAATTCCCCATAACTCCCAACACAATCCCCCAAAGCCCAAAAAAGCCCCAGATGCCCTGAGCCCTCCCTGGTCCCTCCCGGTCCCGCCCAGGCCCGTCCGGGGCCGCGGCCAAAACTCCCCGGAGCGAACGCAGAGGTCCCGGAGCGACCCCGGAGCCGATCCCGGGCTCGGCCTCGGGCTCGGCCCCTCTGGGGGATTTTGGGCCGAACTGGGCGGGTTTCGGGTGGGTTTCAGATCCCTTGCGGGGATTCCGAGCCTTTTCGGGTGGATTTTCGGCCCCTTTGGCTGATTTTAGGCCGGATCTGGTGGGGTTTAGGGGGGGATTTCAGATCCCTTTGGATGATTTTAGGCCCATGTGGGTGGGGTTGGGGCCCGTTTGGGTGAGTTTAGGATAAACTGGGCCCATATGGGAGAATCTTAATCCTGTGTGGGTGATTTTAGATCCCATTTGGCTGATATCAGGCCGAACCATGTGCATGTAGGCTGCATTTGATGCCATTTTGGGTGATTTTAGGCCAAACCGGGCCCTTTGAGGATCGCGGGTCCCCTTGGCCCCGCCCCTTTCCCCTCACGGTTCCCGCCCTTTCCTCGCCCCCTTTCCCCTCACGGTTCGGCCTTCGGGAACGGGGCAGGAGGAGGAGGGAGGGAGGAAGAGGCACAGCGGCAGCAGGGAGCAGCCGGAGAAGAGCAGAGAAGGAATCGCGGGGCCCTGGCGCTGCCTGAAGTCGCCGCAACGCCGGGAGCATCGCCCCCCATCCCGCAGGTGCCATGGGAGGGGGAGCTTGGCCCAAATATCCCGGGGGGTGCCTGGGTTTGGGTTTTTTTGGGGAGATGTCTGGAGATTGCAGGGCTCCAAAGCCGAGCCGCAGATGGCCCTCGGGGAGGACTCCCGTCCCGGGGCCGGGAGTGGCTGCTCCCAGTATGAGCTCTGTCCCTCCCAGTCGTTCCCTATGATGATGCAATTTGCCCCCAGCAAGGGCCCAGTTCCTCCCAGTTCCTCCCGCTTTCATCCAGTGTGTTCCCAGTTCTCCCAGTTGCCCCTGGCATAATCCTAGTCACTCCCAGTATGATTCCAGTCTATCCCAGCAAGGCCCTAGTCACTCTCACTTGCCCCCAGTGTGCTCCCAGTTTCCCCAGCACATTCCCAGTCACACTTAGTCTGGTCCCAGTCACCACCCATGTGGTCTGAGACACTCCCAGTAGATCCCAGTCGCCCTGAACATTCTCACAGTCATTGCCAGGCACTCCCAGTTACCTCAGCGTGGTTCACTTGCCCCCAGTTTTATCCCAGTTCATCTCAGTTCCTCTAATTATGTCCCCAGTTGGCTCCCAGCATGGGCCTGGTAGCTCCCAGTAACCCCCAGTCAGGGTCCAGTCACACCCACTCTAATTCCAGTATGATTGTAGCCACTCCCAGTATGAGCCCAGTCACTCCCAGTCTGATGCCAGTGGCCCCCAGTGTGATCCCAGTTGCTCCTTGTCAATGCCAGCATGACCCCAGTAGCCTCCAGTATGATCCCACTGTCTCCCTGTTTATCCCAGTCACTCTCATTTTCTCCCAGTTGCTTTCAGCACAATTCCAGTTGCTCGCAGCCAGTCCCAGTCAATTCCAGTATGATTCCAGTCACCCTCTGTGTGATCCCAGTCTGACCCAGCATGGACCCAGCTGTTTCCAATGTGATCCTAGTATGATCCCAGTTGCCCCCAACCGTAGTCCCAGTTGTTCCCAGTTCCTCGCATTATGATCCCAGTTGCCCCTTGAATAGTCCCAGTCCCTCTCAGCAGGGTCCCAGTCATGCCCAGTTGCCCCCAGCATAGGTTCACTGTCCCCAAGCGTTGTCCCCAGCCTGCTCCCAGCTTTTCCCAGTGTGGCTCCAGTCCCCCCAGTATGGTTACAGACACTCCCAGTATATTCCAGTTGCCCCAGTAAGGTTCTAGTTAGCTCGGCATGATCACAGTCTTTCCCAGTTACTCCCAGTTGCCTCCAGCATGAGCCCAGTTTCTGTCTGTTGCCCACATTGTGGTCCCAGTTGCTCCCAGTATGATCGACGTTGCCCCACTTGTGGTCTCAGTCCTCTCAGCATGGTTCCAGTACCTTCCAGCTGATCCCAGTTGCTCCCAATGTGTCCACATTTTCCTCCCAACATGGGCCCAAAAGCTTCCAGTAAGTCCCAGTCAGGTTCCATTCACACCCACTCTAATCCCAGTATGAGTGTAGCCACTCCAGTAGGATCCCAGTCACTTGAAATCTAATTCCAGTTGCTCCCAGTGCTCCCAGTCTGATGCCACTGATGCCAGTTGCTCCCAGCACGGGCCCAGCTGTTCCCAGTGTGGTTCCATCACTCCACTATGGTTACAGACACTGCCAGTATGGTCACAGTTGAACCCAGTTGCCCGCAGTGTGGTCCCAGTTCTCCCCAGCATGGTCTCCGTTGCTCCCAGTGTGGTTCCAGTCACCCCAGTATGGTTAGATACACTCCCGCTATATCCCAGTTGCCCCCAGCACGTCTGTACTGTTTTCCAGGCACTGCCAGTGGCCCCAGTAAGGTGTTAGCTATCCCAGTATGATCCCCTAGTCATGCCCAGTATATCCCAGTTGCTTCCAGCATGTATCCAGTCATTCCCAGTTACTCCATTTTGCTTGCAGCATGATCCCAGTTTCTCTCATTTGCTCCCAGTAGCCCAAAGTGTGATCCCAGTCGCTCCCTTTCAACGCCAATATGATCCCAGTAAGCTCCAGTTTGATCCTAGCCACATACCAGTACTCCCAGCATAGTCCCAGTATAATCCCAGTTGCTTCCAATCTCTCCCAGTATGGTCTCAGCAGCCTCCAGCATGGTTCCAGTTGCTTCCTAGATCAACCCAGTCAGTCCCAGTATGGTGCCATTTGCTCCCAGTTGCTCCCAGTCACCCCCAGTATGGGGGATGATGTGCAGGGTGTGTTCCCAGTTGCTTTCAGATACTCCCAGTGTTAGTCCAGTCACTGCCAGTATGATCCAAATATGAGCCCAGTGTGCTCCCAGTCACTGCCAGTATGAACCAGTTGTGCTCCACATGGTTCCAGTTGCTCTCTTTCACCCCCACTTTCATTCCTGTCACTCCCAGTATCTCCCAGTGTACCCCAGTTCCCTCCAGCATGTTCCCAGTTCACAATCAGTTCCTTGCAGTATGATCCCATTTGCTGACAACCACTCCCAGTCAGCCTCAGTGTAGTTGCAGTCACTGCCAGTGTGATCCCAGTCACCTCCAGCATGTTCCCAGTTCATCCCATTATAAACCCAGGTGTTTCCAATCACCCCCAGCATGCAGCCAGTCACTCCCAGTTCCACCCAGTTGCTCCCAGTTACTCCTACCATGATCCCAGTTGCTCACAGCTGCTCCCAGTCACCCTCAGCATAATCCCAGTCAGTCCCAGTGTATCCCATTTGCCCCTAGCATGGTCTCAGTTGCCCCCTGCAGGCTCCTACTCACTCCCAGTATGTTGCCAGTATGAGCCCAGTCTCAGCCCAGTCTCCATCAGTGCGATCCCAGTCTGCCCTGGCACGGCAGTGTGATCCCAGTCTGGTGTGAGTACAAAGCCAGCACAGTCCCAGTCCCTCCCAGTGCTGCCACTCCTGGCATCCCCCAGCCCTCTGTGCGTTCCCCCCTCCCGGATGTCCCGAGAGGAGCCCCAAGGGCTGGCAGTGCCCAGGCAGGGTCCCCAGCAAGGCCCAGTTGGGATGTGCAGCCCCCAGTTTTCCCAGTTTGCCTCTCCGTTTGCCCGGGCCGGGTTCCCCCCTGGAACAGCGGGTGGGAGCAGCCGAGAGCCCCGCGCTGCCCATCCCGACCTGGCCCGGCTCCATCCCCGCTCCTGCCGCGGGCTGCGAGGGCTGCGGGAACGGGGCACCGAGGGTGTCGCTGCTCCTGGAGGAGGAGGAGGGAGGGAAGGGCAGGGATGGAGGAGGAGAAGGAGGTGGCTTATAGAGGATGGAAATGGGGGGATGGAAATAGGAGAAGGAGGTGGGGTAATGGTCAGGGAGGAGGGGGGATCGAAGAGGAGGGATGGAATGGGATGGATAGAAGATGAGAAAGAAGGTGAGGTTAGGGAGGAGGAGGGCGGGAATGGAAGAGGAGGAGCGGCAGGAAGAGGAGGGACGAAGGGCGGGTCAAGGAGAGCAGAAGGATTCACGCGGTCAAGCCCTCCCTGAATTTGCAGCCCCCACCTGTGGGATCATCGCCCCCCATCCCGCAGGTGAGCGGGGAGGGGGAGCTCGGCCCAGATATCCTGGGGGGTACCTGGGTTGGGTTTTTTTGGGGGGATGTTTGGAGAATGAAGAACTGCAAAGCTGAGTAGAAAAGGCCCCTTGGTGGGACATTGGGGGGTGCCGGTGGCGGCTGCCGGCAGACGCAGCCTGGAGCAGAGCCCTGTGTCCCCCAGGAGCCCAAAGTGGGGAGCCCAGAGAGGGGGGAGCACCGCCATTGGCGGGACCCTCAAGAGCCTGGAGAGGGGCAGGGGGGACTCCTTGGAGCCGCTGCAGCCCAAAGCAGAGAAGAAGGGGAGAAGGGAGCCCGGGAGCCCAAAAAGCCCCGGCAGCCCTAAATGGGGAGAGCTAAGAGGGGGGAGCTTTTGGGATTGCTGGGACTCCCAGCAGCCTGGGGAGGGTGGGCACCGAGGAGAAGGGGGACCCCCAATCCAAGCGTGACCCCCAGCAGCTGGGACAGGGGGGAACCCCGAAGAGCAGAGGGGAGGGAGCAGGGACAGGGAAGTCCTCGGAGGTTTTTTCAGGGCTGAATCTTGGTGTTTGGGAAGTTTTTATGGAGCCCAGGGGGCGAGGGACTTCTAGAGATTTACTCGGGCAGAGGGACCTTCAAAGTCAATGTGCTCATGCCTTGTTTTCCCCAAACCAGGATTTCCCATTCCCAACCACTGGGAGGTTGCAAAGAAGAGGAAGACCCTCTCCTTGTCCTTCCTCCCCCAGAGCATGAGCCGAGGATGGAGAGCAAGGAGGACAAATCCCCGCAGCAGAACCTCGTGGAAGAGGCCGTTTTGAGCAGCTCCACGGTGCGGGAACCCAACGGGGAGGAAAAGCCCCGGAGATGCCGCACGAGGAGGGGCTGCAAACGCAGATCACGGGGATCTGAGGAGGAAAGACCTACCCTGGGCCAGGGAGGTGGCCGGAGATGGAGCCAGATTTCTGAGCTGCTGGTCCATGAGCAGCTCCATGATGGGGAGAAGCCCCACAAGTGCTTGGAATGTGGCAAGAGCTTCAGGTGCAGCTCCCAGCTGATCAGGCACCAGAGGACCCACACTGGGGGAGGCCCTGTGAGTGTGGGGAGTGTGGGAAGAGCTTCAGGCAGAACTCCCACCTGATCGTGCGCCAGAGGACCCACACTGGGGAGAGGTCCTACGAGTGTTCTGAGTGTGGGAAGGGGTTTAAGACCAGCTCCGATCTTCTCCTGCACTATCGGAGTCACACAGAGGAGAGGCCATTCCTCTGCCCTGACTGCGGGAAGGGATTCAAGCCAAAGTCAAACTTCATCAGTCACCAGAGGACCCACACTGGGGAGAGGCCCTACGAGTGTGGGGAGTGTGGGAAGAGCTTCTGCCAGAGATCCAACCTGGTCAGCCACCAGAAGATCCACACTGGGGATAGGCCCGAGTGTTCCAAGTGTGGGAAGAGGTTACAGACCAGCTCCGATCTCATCAAGCACTATCGGGTTCACACGGAGGAGAGGCCCTTCTGCTGCCCCTACTGCGGGAAGGGATTCAGGCAGAACTCCACCCTCATCACCCACCGGCGCATCCACACCAGGGAGAGGCCCTACGAGTGTCCCCAGTGTGGGAAGAGCTTCTCACAGAGCTCTAACTTGGCCCAACACCAACAGAGGTGCCGGTAAGGAAAGCCCTGTGAGTGCCCCGAGTGTGGGAAGAGCTTCGTGTGCTGCTCCAGCTCCATCCCCCACTGCAGGACCCACGTTGGGCATAGCCCTGGTGACCCACATTCCCTGTCATCCATGTTGGGAGCGCACCTGGCTGCTTCTCCTTTTGTTTTGGCCTTAATTTTCTTGTGATTCATCTTTATCCCTTAAAAATAGCTAAAACAGGGTTAAATGAAAGAAATTGATCAAAAATATCTGAAGTCCCACCATTTCACCGGTGTTTGAGGGGGAATTTAGGATTTGGGGACACATTCTGTGTGGAGTGCCCCTGTTGCTAAGAGGCAGGAGTTTGATCTCACCCTTCTTGTGTTGCTGATAACTCCTCCCTTGCCCCAAACCCTAACTCCACCCCGGGATACCCTGTACAAATCCCACGGCCCTGCCTTTGCCCTGTCTTTCGGGGGTAAGAAATGGATTCTGGAGCGTTGTGAAACCAAGACCCGCCTCGTTTGTTCCTGGCAGCGGCAGCTGCACCCTCCCTGGACACCATGAATTCTGGAGAATGGGGCAGCCAGTGAGGACATGCCCTGGATTGCAAGATCAGTGTGTGTTCTATTTGCCATCTGTCAGAGGAGGGGCAGGTATCTCCTGTTCATTGGGCAGTTTTCTTTATCTCTTCCACAGCCAGTCCTCCCTCCGGGAGATATCTTCTGTTAATGGGCCATTAATTATTAATTATCATCTGTTAATGGGCCAGTGAGTGTCCCTGCATGGCTGATAAAATGACATCATCCCACTGGGAGATGCTCCGCCCAGGGGGAGGAGCCAAACATTCCTGCCTGGATAGAATCTGAGATTTGGAGCACCGCAAGCAGCCTTTTCCCACTGAATTCCCAGAGGATCAGCCCTTTACCCACTGCATTCCCAGAGGATCAGCCCTTTTCCCACTGGACTCCCAGAGGATCAGCCCTTTTCCCACTGCATTCCCAGAGGATCAGCCCTTTGCCCTCTGGATTCCCAGAGGAAGACCAGGCCCATCTACACCACCACTGGAGCTTCAGAGGAAAACTGCACCCTTCTGCAGGATCCCTGCTCCAACAGACCCACAGCTGTCACTGCAGGAGGACTGAGGCCACCATTCAATGGGACTGCTGCCACCACCCTGACCCACAGGGTGTCAGGTTGTATTCTGACTCTGTCAGTGGTTGTTTCGTACGATTAAATTTGTATTTTTAATTTTTCCTAATGAAGAATTGTTATTCCTATTCACATATCTTTGCCTGAGAGCCTTTTAATTTCAAATTTATAATAATTCAAAGGGAGGGGGTTTACATTTTCCATGTCAGGGGAGGCTCCTGCCTTCCTTAGCAGACACCCCCAGGGTTTATTTTATTGTACTTGGGGTTATTTGGGTTTATTTGTATTTATTTGGGGTTATCTGAGGTTTATTTAGGTGTTTTTGGGGTTACTTGGATTTGCTTGGGTTTATTTGGCTTCTTGGGGGTTATTTAGGGATTATTTGGGGTCAAAAAATCTGGGAATGTTCCTCAAAAAAAGTGGGAATGTCCCCTGAAAAATCAGGAATGTTCCTCCTCCAAAAAACGGGAATTTTGGGGAGGGGTCTTAAGGGGGTTTTGGGGGGTCCTTGAGAGCCTTTTTTGGGTTTTGGAGAGATTTTGGGGGATTTTGGGCATTTTTGGAGGGGTTTTGGGGGACTTGGTGTGTCTGAGGGTGCTTGCGGGGATTGGGAGGATTTTGAGGAGGTTTGGGGATTTTGGGGAGGTTTTGGGGGGATTTGGGGGAGGGTTTGGGGGAGGCTGGGGGGATTTTGGGGTCATTTGGGGTCATTTTGGGGGGGTTCAGGATTTTTTTAGGGTGGTTTTGGGGTGATTTGGGGGGGGGTTTCCAGGATGTTTTTGGGGTGTTTTTTGGGGTTTTTAGGGTGAGTTTGGTACGATTTTGGGGTTCTGGGGTGGTTTTGGGATAATTTTCAGGTGTTTTTTGGGGGTGATTTTTGTGTGGTTTTCAGCATGGTTTTGGGGTGACTTTGGAGTGGTTCTGGGATATTTTTTGGGATGTTTTCAGGCTGTTTGTGGGATATGTTTTTGGGATGTTTTTGAGATGTTTTGCAGATGTTTTTGGTATTATTTTGGGGCATTTTTGGGGTTTTTCAGCCGCCCATTTGGCCTCGCTGGCTCAGGAGCTGTTCCTGGGATCACCGTGGGTATCCCAAACTCTCGGGGGTTTTGGGAGGATTTTGGGTTTTTTTTTCAGGATGGTTTTGGGGTTTGGGGCTCCATTTGGGGTTTGGGGCTCCATTTGGGGTTTGGGATGGGTATGGCCCCTGCTTGTCCCGTATCCTTTGGGGTCTGGATTTGGGGTTTGGGGTTTGGGATGGGAATGGCCCCTGCTCATCCCGGATCCCTCCTTTGGGGTTTGGGGATTCCATTTGGGGTTTGGTGTTTCGGGGCTGCGGTATGTGGTCAAGAATTGGGGTTTGGGGTCAGGTTTGGGGTCTGGGGGGGGGCCCTGCTCATCCCGTATCCTTCAGGATTTGGAATTTTGGAGTCTCCCTTTGGGGTTTTGGGTCTCCCTTTTGGGTTTTTGGGGTCCCCTTTGGGGTTTTGGGGTCTCCCTTTGGGGTTTTGGATCTCCCTTTGTGGTTTTGGTGTCCCCTTTGGGGTTTTGGGGTCTGGGATTGGGTTTGGGGGTCTCCTTTGAGGTTTTGGGGTCCCCTTTGGGGTCCCCTTCGGGGTCCCCTTTGGGGTTTTGGGGTCTGGGATTGGTTTTTCGGGGTCCCCTTTGGGGTCAGGCTCCCTTGGGGTTCCTTGACCCCCCAGCTATGACAGGGACGGCAACCACACCCCGTGCTGCCACCACGGCCACCGCGCCCACTGGGCCCTGCTGATCGGTGAGGGGGAGTCTGGGGGGTCCCCTAAACCCCCCCCCAAAAACCCCTGAGCCCCCTAAACCCCCCTGAGCCCCGAAACAGCTCCAAAATCCCCCCAAATCCCCTGACACCCCCAAACCTCCCTGAGCCCCAAAAACCACCCCCAAAATCCTTAAAATTCTCCCAAACCACCCAGAAAATCCCCCCAAAGCTGCCCCCAAAATCCCCATAAAAAAAACCCAAAACCACTCAAAACCCACCCCAAAATCCCTCCTAAATATCGCCCTCAAAATTTCCAAAACTACACCAAAAACCTCCCCAAAATCACCCAAAAAAGCCCTTAAACACCCCAAACCCCCCCCAAAACCATCCCCATAAACCACCCCCAAAATCACCTCAAAATGCCCCCAAAAGCCCCAAATCCCCCCAAAAAAGCCCCAAAAAACACCCCCAAAAAATCCCCAAAATCTCTCAAATCCCCCCAAAATCCCCTAAAAACACCCTAAAATCCCCCACATTCCCCCAAAACAGCCTAAAATCCCCCAAAACCCCTTAAAAACACCCCCAAAACCACCCTGAAAATCCTCAGAAATATTCCAAAACCATTCCAAAATCTCCAAACCTGCCCCAAGACCGGCCCTAAAATCCCACACCAAATCCCCCTAAAAGAACCCAGATCGACCCCCAAAATCCCCCAAATCCACCCCTAAAAACACCCCCAAAATCCCCCTAAAACCACCCCCCAAATCCACCCCTAAGAACACCCCCAAAATCCCCCTAAAACCACCCCCCCAAATCCCCCTAAAATCCCCCTAATATCCCCCCAAAATCCCCCAAATCCCTCTAAAATCTCCCCTAAAACCTCCCCAAAACCCCCCAAATCAGCCTGAAAACAACCCCAGTGTGAGAGACGCTCTCAAGTTTCCTTCATTTGCCTCACGGCCCCGCGAGGGCCCTGCAGACCCTGACAGGAGCTCTGGCCTGGCCCGGCTGGACGCTTGCCCAGTGACTGTCAGCAGGTGCGCTCGCTGTGCTCCTGCAGAACGCTGCATTCCAGCAGGTTGTAACAAGCGGTGCCTTGTCCCTGCATGCCAGCACCTGCTTCACAGACCAAGGGGCTCTTCACAATGGCCCATCAGTCTCGCCCACCTTCTGGCCAGATGCCACTCGCTTCGGCTAAAGACTGTAAAGACTGTAACTTTTGGGGAAGACTTCGGTTAACCCCCATGGACGACGGCGAATCCATGTGGCTGGATCATCGAGGATCTCGTCTCGATGGTGGTAGCTCTATTCCCCTTCCTCTCTTTTCTCTCTATTCTTTATTTCCCTTTTCTGTCCCCTCTATCGCATTTGCTGTTGGTACCTAAATAAAGGTGCATTTGTTGTAATTAAACTGAATGTCCCTTGCCATTTGCAGTTTTGCACTTTTGGGATCGGTTAACAAACCATCACAAACACCCGGCACGGGCGGATCATGACAGGTTGTGGGGGATCCTTCGGTCTCTTGGATGGGGGAGGGAGCGGGGAAATGGAATCAAGATGAGACAGGGATCAGCCAGCCCCACGCCAGGCAGCGTTTTCTCCTCTGAGAGCTCCTCTGAGCTGAGCGAGCTGGTGAAGCCTGCGGAGCAAATGAGACCCGGGACTGAGGGAAAGGCTGGCTGGGAAGGAGTCAGATAAACCCGTATGAGCGTTTCCCTTTCCAAGGGGCTCCTGGGGAGACAAAGGAGACAAGAAGGATTCCCCACCTCACGACATTTCCTTTTTCCCTTCAGTAGCCCTATTGCAGTCACTGCATACAAGAGTTTACTTGATCCCCTCGATGCCAGGGAGCACCAAGAACTTGAACCTTGCTGAAGTCCAGCCCTGCCTGCCTGTCACCGAGCAGAGGGGAAAGATGAAGAACCTGGGCAGGGGTTGTGACAAATTGCTATTTTGCCACTTGTGATTTCCTCCCAGCTTTTGAAGCAGGGTGACAACCTCATCGCTGCAAACCACTCCCTTTTGCAAGGCACACGTGGGCCTCGCTGTAAGCTCAGGGCTCTTGAAGGGGCTGCTGCAGTTGGCAACAGGAGCTCTTGTTGAACTTTTCACATTGCTTAACCCCCCCTGCCAAATGCCATCAAGTGGCTGAGGAAGGACACAAAAAGATTACCCTGGAGGAAGGGAGGCCAAAAGCCTGGAAAAGGATGAAAGAAATGCTCTGATCATGATGATGACAAAAAAAACCCAATTTATTTTCGACAGCAAATGAACACCTCCCGCCCTCCAGCCCTCCCAGCCTGGCAGGCCGAGCGGAGCCGTTTCCATGGCATGAGGTGCTGGCAGCCTGCGGAGAGAAACCAGAGAGCCACGGTCAGTCACAGAAGGCTGCTGTGCCCTGTCCTGCCATGGCCTGTGCCCGGGCCAGGCTGCTGGCTGTGCTCAGAGCCCAAACCTCCCGAGCCATTCTCTGTTTTGAGAGAAGGGCAGCGTGGCAGGCCACGTTCCACCTCCTCCGCTTCAGCACAGCACAGCAGCCTCCTCAGCAGCTGCAAGGGCGGGATGCCCGTGTGCTCGCTGCCCTCTGCCCGAAGCCCTTCTGCCAGCCCAGCTGTGGAGCTGGGTACCCACCTCTGCAGACCTGCTGCCAGGAGAGGAGCCGATCCCAGACGAGGGCCTCGTCCTTCTTGAAGGGGATGTCCCCGCAGGCTGTGGCCCCTGGGGTAGCGCTGGCACTGGATGTGCTCCACGGACGGTGCAGGCGCTTCCCCGTCCAGTCTGGGCACCGGGTATAATCTTCCTGGGAAAGTAAAGAACAACTGCATGGAAGTCAATTCAAAACAAGACCTGGAAACAAGAAGAAGCTACAAAGCCTGTCACCGTTTTACGGGCCTGAGGAGGGTCTGACCACTCCATGCGAGAATGAAACCTGTCCACGGGTGGGGAAAAACCCCACCTTTCCCGCCCATAAACGCCCCCCTTCCTCGAGGGCCTGGAAAGCAGACCAGCTGGGGCACGGCTTCAGAACCCGTCCCCCTCTGCTGCCCCCATCCACATGGATGGATGCTTTGTCAGGCTGGCTGCCCCCGCCCCAGCCCGTGCTAGGCTGGCTGGCAGAAGCTGTCAGCAAGGCCAGGAGCCGACTCCCCTTCCACAACATCCGTCCCCTGTCCCACCAAAAAGCAGCTTGGCAGCCGGGGGAAAAATTAATATTCCCCAGCGTCGCCGAGCAGGGAACCTGCGGCGCGTGGCCAGGCCGAGCCCTGCCATGCCTGGAAGCACGAGCATCCCCCCGCCCCTGCGCCAGCTGGGGACTCATGTTGATTTCATCAGGGTGCAGAGCGTGTCCTCCAGGAAGGGGCCGCAGCCAAAGCCGGTCGGCTTTGCCCCGCCAGCGGCCAGCTCCAGGATCGTCTTCCCAGCTCCACGTGGTGCTCCAGAAGAACACGCCAGCTGTGCCTCGGCTTGCGGGGACATCCCGATGCCATTGAACTGCAGGGGGATGTTTCCCCTGTTCCAGTCCGTGGCACCTTCACCGCACTGCCACCACTTCTCCAATGGCACGGGGAGCACTGAGCCGCTCCCTCCACAACTCGCCGGGGATCAGTGGAAGCATCTCCTCGGCTGCGCTCTCTGCTCCGTGCCGCGGCTGCAGGGAAACGCTCCGGGGTTTTCTTAGAGTGCCACGAGACGCGTGCAGCTGGTACTTGCTGGGCTCCTGGATCCTACTGAGCACAGGGATGGATTTCTGCTGTCTCCTGGGCCAGGCAGGGCTCCTGCAGCCAAGAATGCTCAAAAAGGTCTTCCAGTGATGGCCTGTATGCGGGGTCCATGGATAAACACCACCTGATGAGGTGCTGGCACTCTGCAGAGAGAAACCAGAAACCGCCGCTCAGCGGGACAAGGCTCCTGTCCATGCTCTCCCACATTCCACGGTGCCCAGGCCACACTAGGAGTGCTCGGAGCTGCAGCCAAAAGCTTCCCATGGATCCTCCCTTCCGGAGGAGAGCAGCACAGAGGCACACGTGCCACCTCCTCCAGCTAAGCCCAGGAGATCAACCGCCTCACTAGCTGCAAGAGCAGGACACTGATGTGCCAGCTGCCCCCTCCCAGCCCCGTTCCTCCTCCCGAGCCTTGAAGGCGCAGCCCCACCTTGAGACACCCGGGGCGGGAAGAAGAGCTGGCCCCGGACGATGTCCTCGTTTGTGTGGAAAGGAAGGTGCCCGCAGACCAGGTGATAGAGCAGGATGCCCAGGGTCCAGATGGTGGCTGGCTGGCCATGGTAGCAGCCAAAGAGGATCCACTCCGGTGGGCTGTACTCCGGCGTTCCTATGGGACACGGGCACAGCTCATCAGGCTGATGCTGCTCCCTCTCTCCCTCCCAGCCAGCCCCCGTTCCACAACAGCCAGCCCCTGCCCCGCCGAAAAGCACCTTGGCTGCAGCCGGCTGAAGGAGGATTCCCCACCCTCCCCCCCTTCTCTCCCTCTTCCCCCTCTGCCAGCCAAGGGGGGAACCTCCGCTGCCCGGCTGGGCCCCGGCTTTGGGCTCACCTGACATCCGGGTGTAGAACGTGTCCTGGAGGATCGTGCCGCAGCCGAAGTCGATGAGCTTCGCCTCGCCCGTGGCCAGGTCGACGAGGACGTTCTCGGCCTTGATGTCGCGGTGCAGGACGCCGCGGCTGGTGCAGTGCCGCACGGCCTCCAGCACCTGGCGGAACAGCCCCCGCGCCACGGGCTCCGTCAGGAACCCCCGCTCGTGCAGGAAGTCCCAGAGGTCCTGACAGCGCTGCGGACGCTCCATGACCAGCGCGAAGCCGTCGGGCAGCTCGAACCAGTCCAGGAGCCGCACGACTCCGCGGAAGCCAGGGCACGACACCATCCACAGCAGCGCCAGCTCCAGGGGCACCAGGGCGCCGTTGTGCTGCGGGGGACCGCGATGCCCTCAGCGGGGCCGATGCTGCGCCGCGCCTTGGCCACCCCCTGCCCGGCCCCGCCGCCGCTCGCCATTGCCCGGCCCGGGACGCTGCGCGGGCCCCGCTCACTCCCCGCTCGCTCCCCTCGCAGCCTTCCGGCTGCCACCCTGCCGGGCCTCGCCTTAGCCCCGCCCGGCACGCCCCGCCGCCTTCTCCCGCTGGCCCCGCTCACTCACCAGCCGCGCCCACTCCGGGATGCGATCGCGGCACACTCGCTTGATGGCCACCTGCAAGCCAAGGCGAGCGCCGGGCTGAGCTCGCCGCCCGCCGCCCGCCGCCCCCTCCGCTCCGGCCCCGTCTCTTACCGGGGCGCCGTCGGCGAGCCGGGTCCCGTAGTAAACGCTGCCGCAGCCGCCGCTCCCCAGCAGCGGGCCCTCCCGGTAGAGCTGCTCCAGGGGAGGCTTCTCCGCCCGTGCGGGCGGCACCGCGCTCCCACTCTTCTGCCCCGGCAACCCGAGCGCCCGGCGCGCTGCTGCTTGCCGAGCCGCCCCGGGCTGCGGCGGCTCGGGGCCGGCGGCCGAGCTGACGAGCGGCGGGGCTCGGAGCGGGGAAGCTGCCGGCAACGCTGTCGGCGACGGGGCGGGCAGGGCCGGGCACGGGGCGGCCCCGCCGAGGGGCGCCTTGCGGGACGCGGCATCAGCCGGGCTGGAAGAGGCGGGACACGGACGGGATGGGACGGGAGTGGAGTGAGTGTGAGAGGGAGAACGGGATGGGGAGCGAGTGGAAAGTCGAGCGGAAAACCGATCGAGAGAAGCCCTGCTCATGCTGCTGCTGCTGCTGCTGCTGCTGCTGCTGCTGCTGCTGCTGCGGAACCGCCGCAGCTCGCGAACGTTCCTCCATTGCCTCCGCGAACCCAACGGAGGAGCCGCCGCGCGCCCCGCGGAACGAAAGAGAGGAACAAACAAATAAAACCCCAAAGGAATTCCTATTAGAGAAGTAACCAAATCAAACAATGTAGCAATAAAGAAGAGTGTTGGCTTGTGGCTTCTTTCTTTTTTTGGCTGAGGTGAAGCATTTCATGGGGAAGGATTGCCTCTTCTGACAGTTTCCGACAGTTTTTGGACAGCAGTGCAGCATTTAATTTTCATGTAGAAAAGGGAAATTGTGTCATTAAATTCATCTCTTTTCATCCTCTGTTGAGACTGTTGCAGGCTACCAAAAGACATGGTCTGCAATGTGGAACTTGGGGCCAAGTTTGTTTTTCTGCCAGAGGATGAAGAGGGGAAGTATCCCAGAATCATGGAGTCGTAGCATGGTTTGGCTTGGAACGGATCTGAAAAATCACACGGCTGCAACCCCCCTGCTGTGGCTGGGCACCCCTTACACTAGCCCGGCTTGTCTAGAGCTCCATGCAGCCTGGCCTTGAGCACTGTCAGGGACGAGACAGCCACACCTTCTCTGGGCAACCTGTTCCAGGAGAGTCTTTTTCCTGAATCCCTCAGCTAAACCGACTCTCTTTCCATTTGGATCCATTCTCCCTTGTCCTGTCCTTGCCTGCCCTCCTACAAAGCCCCTGTCCAGCTTTCTTGTAGGTTGCCTTCAGGTCCTGGAAGGCCACAGTTGGATCAAGTCTCAGTCTCTTGCCCAGGCTGAAGAAGCTGAGCTGTCTCAGCCTTTCCTTGCAGGACAGCAGTGTTATAGGTATGTATTATAATATTGGCTTTTGCAAATATCAAAGTGGATTTTATATGTGTGATGTTCAAGTAACTTTGTTCCAAAGATGAAGTTTCTAATTTTGTTGTTAATTAAGCTTAGACATAGTAGTGCAATAGCTGATAGAAGTCTGCTTGTGTTAAAATGCCTGCTTGGATGGGATAACATCCAATGAACACAGGATGAGGACACCTGCTACAGATCTGCCAACAATCAGCACTCACTGTCTGAAGGCAGTGTGGACCAAGGCCCGAACTGGAAGTGATAAAGAGAAGGAGCCAAACTCCAGCCAGGAAACACGCATGCTCCGAAAAGGCGGACCCAAGGAGGGGCCATGTAAAATAGTTCCTGGAAAATGTAAACTAGGTTATGGATATGCATAAGGGGCTGTGAATAGGCAACAGGCTGATGTGAGGGAAAAGGTATTTAAGGGGGATCCCCGAAGGTAACAGGATGCTCTTGGCTGAATGCCAAGATGCACCTGGCCATAAATAACCTTTGCTCTGTGGTCCTTGTCTTCTACTGTCCTTTATTAAACTTTTTACATTTTCACAGGAGAGTGAACGTGTTTTTCACATGGGCTACACATGCTTATACACAATTCTAGGAAGACTAGTAATTTTTTACTACAATGATTGCGTTAATCAACATATAAACAAACGTATCCATTTTGCAATATGTTTTGCTCATAGAAGTTGATTCAACCTTCTTTCTTGATTCAGTCTTCTTGCAGTCTTCAAAGCTCTGTTTCTTCTTGCCAAGGCATTCTGACTATCAAATCTTTTATGCTAATCAGGTCCAAAGTTCATCAACTCACTTCTGTCCTGGCAGCATGGCTGTGTCTACGCAAGCAGGGAAACACTAATCGAGAGAATTCCACTAAGGTGAAGGTGGCCTCAGCCTCCCGTGACCGAGCTGCCGGGTATGATCTGTCAGATCCCCTTGAAGGAGCCTCTAGTATGTATGCCCAGGGAAGAAATGGGAACCAGGGCTAGAGGGGCCCTGCCTCGAGCCAGGGAGAGGCATGGGAAAACCAGATCTTTTGGTCAGTGTGGATCTGGTGGCCTGGCACATCAGAGCCACAGAAATATGAAACCTTAGCTGATACTGGTGCGCCGTGTGCCCTGATACCATGGGGACATGTGGGGGCAGAACCTGTTTCCATTGCCGGGCTGACAGGGGGATCGATCACAGCAATTGACCCTGTTGGGAGCCGAGGTGAGCCTGACTGGGAAGGAGTATCAGAAACATCCCATTGCGACCGGCCCAGAGGCCCCGTGTATTCTGGGCATAGACTTCCTCCAGAATGGCTACTACAAAGACCCAAAGGGACTCAGGTGGGCTTTTGGCATAGCTGCTGGAGAGGCAGAGGACATGAAGCAGTTGAACACCTTGCCTGGACTATCAGAGCACCCATCTGCAGTAGGACTCCTGAGGGTGGAAGAGCAACGAGTGCCAATTGCCACCTCAACAGTGCACTGCCGGCAGTATTGAATGAATCGGTATGCCGTGATCCCATCCACAGAATGATCCATGAGCTGGAGAGCCAAGGGGTGGTCAGCAAAACCCACTCACCCTTCAACAGCCCCACTTGGCCTGTACACAAGTCTGACAGAGAATGGAGATTGGCTGTGGACTACCGTGCCTTGAATGAAGTGATTCCAACACTGAGCGCTGCTGTGCCCGATATGCTGGAGCTCCAGTATGAGCTGGAGTCCAAGGCAACAAAGTGGTACGCCACTGCTGACATTGCTAACGTGTTTTGCTCCATTCCTCTGGCAGCAGAATGCAGGCCTCAGTTTGCTTTCACCTGGAGGGCCGTGCAGTACACCTGGAACCGACTGCCCCAGGGGTGGAAGCACAGCCCCACCAGCTGCCATGGACTGATCCAGGCTGCACTGGAAAAGGGTGAAGCTCCAGAACACCTGCAGTACATCGATGGCATCATTGTGTGGGGGAACACAGCAATGGAAGTATTTGAGAAAGGAGAGAGGATCGTCCAGATTCTGCTGGAAGCTGGTTTTTGGAGAATGCACATTCCTGAGTACAGCCAGATTTTGAGCCCTCTCTACCTGGTCACCCACAAAAAGAACGATTTTCACTGGGGCCCTGTTGTAGATGTCGGCGAACCCAGTGGGAAGAATGATGATGTCTACCTCCATTTCAGAAGGCTGAATGATTTCTTTATTATAATTATGTTATAATATATTATTATGCTATATAAAAGAAGATATGAAATACTACATGCTACTTTCTCTAACTATCATATCTCACTCCTCACAACTCGTGACCCTGTTCTCCAGAGTCCAGACACAGATGGATCCAATTGGCCATCAGGCCCAAACCATGCACCATTGTCCAACCAAGCACTCACTCTGGGTAAACAATTCTCCAAACACATTCCACAAGAGAAAAACAAGGAGCAGAAATAGAAATTGTTTTCTCTTTCATTTCTCTCTGTGCACCTCAATAAAAAATCCTGAGAGAGAGAGAAATGTGCTTGCCACAGGGCCCTGAACAGCAACAAGCCTTTGCCCAGATCAAGCAGGAGATCGCTCATGCAGTCGCCCTTGGCCCAGTCAGGATGGGACCAGAGGTGAGGAATGTGCTCTACTCTGCAGCCAGGAACAATGGCTTGTCCTGGAGCCTTTGGCAGAAGGTGCCTGTGGAGACTCGAGGCCGACCACTGGGATTCTGGATCCAAAGCTACAGAGGGTCTGAAGCCAAGTACACTCCCACAGAGAAGGGAATCTTGGCCGCCTATGAAGGAGTTCAAGCTGCCTTGGGGCTGATTGGCACAGAAGCACAACTCCTCCTGGCACCCCGACTGCCGGTGCTGGGGTGGATGTTTCAAGGAAAGGTTCCCACATCCTGCCACACCACCGACACCACACGGAGCAAGTGGATTGCTCTCATCACACAGCACACCCGTACTGGAAACCTGAATCACCCTGGGATTTTGGAAATAAAAACTGGACAGAAAGTGAAAACTTTGGTCTCACTGATGAAGAGGAGCAGGAACAAGGGACACAGGCTGAAGGAACTCCACCATACAACCATCTACCAGCAGAGGAAACACGCTACGCACTTTTCATGGACGGTTCCTGTCGCATTGTAGGGATGAACCAGAAGTGGAAAGCAGCCGTATGGAGCCCCACACGACAAGCTGCACAAGCTACTGAGGAGAAGGTGGATCAAGTCAACTTGCTGAACTCAAGGCCGTTCAGCTGGCCCTGGACATTGCTGAAAGAGAAGAAGTGACCAAAGCTCTGCCTTTATACCGATTCATGGATGGTAGCCAATGCTCTGTGGGGCTACCTGGAAAGGTGGAAAAAGGCCAACTGGCAGCTTAGAGGAAAACCAGTCAGGAATGCTGACGAGTGGAAAGACATTGCCTCTCGGATGGAGAAGGTACCTGTGGAAGTCTGCCATGTAGATGCCAATGTCCACAAGAGTCGGGCTAATGAGGAGCACCGAAACAACGAGCAGGTAGATCAGGCTGCAAAGACAGAGGTGTCAAAGATAGACTTGGATTGGCATCACAAGGGGCAGTTGTTCCTGGCTCGATGGGCTCATGATGCCTCAGGTCATCAGGGCAGAGATGCCACCTATAAGTGGGCACAAGACCAAGGGGTGGATCTAAGCATGGACAGGATTTCTCAGGTTATCCATGACTGTGAGATGTGTGCTGTGATCAAGGAGGCCAAGCGGGTGAAGCCCCTGTGCTATGGTGGGCGGGGGTCCAAGTACAAGTATGGGGAGGCCTGGCAGATTGACCACATCACACTGCCCCAGACACGCCAAGGCAAGCGCTACGTGCTCACCATGGTAGAAGCCACCACGGGA
The DNA here is from genome assembly GCF_026979565.1 of Vidua chalybeata. Taxonomy (NCBI): domain Eukaryota; kingdom Metazoa; phylum Chordata; class Aves; order Passeriformes; family Viduidae; genus Vidua; species Vidua chalybeata. The sequence goes on from NW_026530345.1 coordinate 322,631, forward strand.
TGCTTGGAGACCTCCCCTGTGCCTCACAGCACTGCCCCAACACCATCCTGGGCCTGGAAAAGCAAGTCCTGGGGAGGCATGGCACCCCTGAGAGGACTGAGTCAGACAAGGGGACTCATTTCAAGAGCGGCATTACCAACACCTGGGCTAGAGAACATGGCATCGAGTGGGTGCACTGAGACCCGCACTGGGGGTGCTCTGGGACCGAGACTGAGACCGAGGTTGGCATGGGGACCAGGATTGCTCCAAGACCGGTGCTGGGACCTGTACCTGGATTGCTCTGGGATCTCCGAGTTCACTCTGGGGAGCTTTGGCTGCACCCCAGAGCAGCACTGGGACTGGGAGTGGCTGGGAGTGACTGGGAGGGAGCCCTGGGAAGCGTGGGACCACCACCGTTCACATCGTTCAGTACAGTCATCCCGGTCCAAATGATCCCAGTTTGTATGATCCCAGTCTGGATGGTCCTGATCCACATGGTCCCAGTCTGGGCACTCCCACTCCTTATGATCCCAGTCTGCATGATCCCAGTCTCTATGGTCCTGCACGGCACACACTCCAAGGGTCTGGAATTCCAGTTCCCAGCCAGGAAAAGATGTTCCTGCCCTTGAAGGCAAAGCTCTTAAGAAGGGGCCAAAAGCCAAGTGCAGCAAGATCCTACAGTGACATTTCACTGCCAGCCTTCCTAACTTCACCCATGGTTGTTGCAGCTCCTGCACCGGGAATTAAATCAGGGCAGGAGGCAGCTTTGGTGGCAGCTGCCCTGGCTCAAGGGAGACACAGAGAGAGAAAGAGAGCAGGCAAAGAGAGGCAGGAGAGAAAGGAGGACACAAATACAATCAGCTGAGAAGGTGGCACTCTGCAAACAGAACTGCCACGGACTGAAAATGAACGGGACAGAAATCAGTAAGTCTGAAAGTTTTATTCACTATCAAATACATCCCAGCCACCCAGCTCCACACAATCCCCATCCCACCGCTCCAAACTGGGATCCCACTTCTCCCAGTCTCTTCCCAACCCCATCTCAACCTGGCAGCTGTGGAATCAAGTGAGTTTGGCGTGGGATTGAGTTTTTTTGAGTTGGGAACAAACCATTTTGAGGTGGGATTGAGCCCATATGAATTAAAATTCGGTTGTTTTCAGTGGGATTGAGTTGTTTTGAGGTGACCCTCTTGGCTTTTGGAGGGCAAAGAGATGGAGTACACTGCCCAAAATACCTCCAGAACCCACATCTATCCTCCAGTATACCTCCAGAACCCACATCTATCCTCCAGAATATTGTCCCCAACATAGATCACAGGGAATGTGGGTCACCAGGGCTGTGCCCAGCATGGGTCCTGCAGTGGGGGATGGAGCTGGAGCAGCGCATGAAGCTCTTCCCGCACACGGGGCACTCACAGGGCTTCCCTTACCGGTGCCTCCGTTGGTGTTGGGTCAAGGTAGAGCGGTCTGAGAAGCTCTTCCCACACTGGGGACACTCGTAGGGCCTCTCCCCGGTGTGGATGCGCCGGTGGGTGGCGAGGGTGGAGTTGTGCTTGAAGCCCATCCCGCAGTCGGGGCAGCAGAAGGGCCTCTCCTCCGTGTGAACCTGATAGTGCTTGAGGAGATCGGAGCTGGTCTTAAACCTCTTCCCACACTTGGAACACTCGTAGGGCCTCTCCCCAGTGTGGCACACCTGGTGCTGGATCAGGCTGGAGCTCAGGGTGAATCTCTTTCCACACTTCTCACACTCGTAGGGCCTCTCCCCAGTGTGGGTCCTCTGGTGCCTGACGAGGTTTGACTTCTGCTTGAATTCCTTCCCGCAGTCAGGGCAGCAGAAGGGCCTCTCCTCTGTGTGAATCCGGTAGTGCAGGAGGAGATCGGAGCTGGTCTTAAACCCCTTCCCACACTCAGAACACTTGTAGGGCCGTTCCCCAGTGTGGATCCTCTGGTGCCTGATCAGTTGGGAGCTGTACCTGAAGCTCTTGCCACATTCCAAGCACTTGTGGGGCTTCTCCCCATCATGGAGCTGCTCATGGACCAGCAGCTCAGAAATCTGGCTCCATCTCCAGCCACCTCCCTGGCCGAGGGTGGGTGTTTCCTCCTCAGATCCCCGTGATCTGCGTTTGCAGCCCCTCCTCGTGCGGCATCTCTGGGGCTTTTCCTCCCCGCTGGGTTCCCGCGCCATGGAGCCACTCAAAACGGCCTCTTCCACGAGGTTCTGCCGCGGGGATTTGTCCTCCCTGCTCTCCATTCTCAGCTCCTGCTCTGGGGGAGGAAGGACAAGGAGAGGGTCTTCCTATTCTTCGCAGCCTGCCATGTGCTAGGAATGGGAAATCCTGGTTTGGGGAAAACAAGGGATGAGCACGTTGACTTTGAAGGTCCCTCTGCCCGAGTCCATCTCTAGAAGTCACCGGCCACCTGCGCTCAATAAAAACCTCGGAAAACACCAAGATTCAGCCCTGAAAAAGCCTCCCAGGAGTCCCTGGTCCCTGCTCCCTCCCCTTTGCTGTTCGGGCTTCCTCCCTGTCCCAGCTGCTGGGGGTCACGCTTGGATTGGGGGTACCCCTTCTCCTCGGTGCCCACCCTCCCCAGGCTGCCGGGAGTCCCAGCAATCCCAAAAGCTCCCCCCTCTTGGCTCTCCCCATTTAGGGCTGCCGGGGCTTTTTGGGCTCCCGGGCTCCCTTCTCCCCTTCTTCTCTGCTTTGGGCTGCAGCGGCTCCAAGGAGTCCCCCCTGCCCCTCTCCAGGCTCTTGAGGGTCCCGCCGATGGCAGCGCTCCCCCCTCTCTGGGCTCCCCACTTTGGGCTCCTGGGGGACACAGGGCTCTGCTCCTCCAGGCTGCGTCTGCTGGCAGCCGCCACCGGGACCCCCAATGTCCCCCCAAGGGGCCTTTTCCGCTCAGCTTTGCAGTTCTTCATTCTCCAAACATCCCCCCACAAAAACCCAACCCAGGCACCCCCCAGGATATCTGGGCCGAGCTCCCCCTCCCCGCTAACCTGCGGGATGGGGGACGATGATCCCACAGGTGGGGGCTGCGAATTCAGGGAGGGCTCGACCGTGTGAATCCTTCTGCTGTCCTTGATCCGCCTTTGTCCCTCTTCTTCCTCTTCCTGCCCCTCCTCCTCCTCCCTAACCCCAGCTCCTTCTCATCTTCCATCCATTCCCTTCCACCCCTCCTCTTCGATCCCCCCTCCTCTTTTTCTCTAAGCCCACCTCCTTCTCCTATTTCAATCCCCCCTTTCCATTCTCTATAAGCCTCCTCCTCCTCCATCCCTGCCCTTCCCTCCCTACTCCTCCTCCCCCAGGAGCAGCGACACCCTCGGTGTCCCGTTCCCGCAGCCCTCGCAGCCCGCGGCAGGAGCGGGGATGGAGCCGGGCCAGGTCGGGATGGGCAGCGCGGGGCTCTCGGCTGCTCCCACCCGCTGTTCCAGGGGGGAACACGGCCCGGGCAAAAGGAGAGGCAAACTGGGAAAGCTGGGGGCTGCACATCCCAACTGGGCCTTGCTGGGGACCCTGCCTGGGCACTGCCAGCCCTTGGGGCTCGTCTTGAGACAGCCGGGAGGGGGGAACGCACAGAGGGCTGGGGGATGCCAGGAGTGGCAGCACTGGGAGGGACTGGGCTCCACTGGGATCATACTGAGGTCATACTGGGAGTGACTGGACTTATACTGGGAGTGTCTGAGAGTGACTGGGAACACACCCTGCACATCATCCCCCATACTAGGGGTGAGTGGCAGCAACTGGGAGCACGGTGGGAGCAAATGGCATCATACTGGCACTGACTGGGTTGATCTAGCTGGAGGCAACTGGGGCCCCGGGAGCCCCAAACCCCTCCATCCCTAAATGGGGAGATGGAAAAGGGGGGAGCTTTTCAAATTCCTGGGTCTCCTCAGGAGGGTGGAGATTGAGTAGACAGGGAGCCCCAATCCAAGCGTGACCCCCAGCAGCTGGGACAGGGGGGAACCCTGAACAGCAAAGGTGAGGGACCAGGGGCAGGGAACTCCTGGGAGGCTTTTTGAGGGCTGAATCTTGGTGTTTGGGAGGTTTTTATGGAGCCCAGGTGGCCAGGGATTTCTAGAGATGGACTTGGGCAGAGGGACCTTCAAAGTCAATGTGCTCATCCCTTGTTTTTCCCAAACCAGGATTTCCCATTCCCAAGCCTTGGCTGCATGGAGAAGGAGGCTGTGAGGAAGAGGAAGATGCCCCGGGACAGCCAGGCAGGTGAGGAGGAAGTCAGTGCCCCTTTCCCCCTCTCTCCTGTTCCATCTCCCAGTCCATCACGGCCCCCGGCTGCAGGACAGCCCCGCTGCCGGATTATGGGAAGAGCTTCAGGCAGAGCTCCCACCTGATCCAGCACCTGAGGATCCACACCAGGGAAAGGCCCTACAAGTCTGGGGAGAGGCCCTACGAGTGTCCCCAGTGTGGGAAGAGCTTCTCCAGGAGCTCTGACTTGACCCAACACCAACAGAGGCACCAGTAACGGAGGCCCTGCGAGTGCCCCGAGTGTGGGAAGGGCTTCGTGCACTGCTCCACCTTCATCCCCCATTGGAGCACTCACCAGAGCCCTGGTGACCCACATTCCCTGTGATCTGTGTTGGGAAGACACCTGGCTGCTTGTCCTTTTGGTTTGGCCCTGATTTTCTTTTGATTCATCTTCTTCCCTTTAAAACAGACAAAACTGGGGTAAAAGTCAACAAATTCATCAAAGGCATCTTAAGCCTCACTCTTTGCTATTGTTTCAGGGGAATCTGGGATTCAGGGAGATACTTGGGAGGATCTGCACCACGGGCCATGCACAGCCTGAGATCCTCTGCAATTTCCTGGTCTCTTAGCACATCTGGAGGGGCAGCTGTTTGGAGGAGGGAGGGCCCTGGAGCAGCCCCAATAACCTGGTCTTTAGCCTGAATCTCATCCATGACATGGACAAGCATTGCCTCCTGAAGATGCCACCTTCCCGTTGGGAAACAGCCCCACCTGATCCAGCTGTCCCTTCTCCTTCCCCCAGAGATGGAAGGAGAGGCTGTGCTGAAGGCTGAGTTTCCCAGAGCAAGCAGTGGCCCATTGGCAGCCTCTGCTGCAGGAAGGGAGGCGATGCCAGGCACAGTCACAGGAGGTAATTGCTGTGCCTCTGGGCCTGAGCCCTGCTGAGGCTTGAGCTGCCATCTCTGTGGCTTTGCAGTGTGGGCACACAGCATTACCTGAGCCCCTTGCAGTGCTCACTTCCACATAGAAGGGGATCCCAGCGCACCATGGAACATTTCCCACTTGTGCTCCTTTCTAGACTGGGACCGTGACTTGCATCATTTGGAAAGACTGGCAAAACACGGTTCAAGGGTCTTGGAGCTTGGTGAAGGTAGGTTATCAGCAACCCTTTCATAACAGAGTAATCATTCTCCAGAGTGATATTCATGTGTGATTTCCTTTAAGATGCTTTGAAGTTTGATGGATTTTGGAAATCCTGTCCTCCAAATTTCTACTCCTGTGCCCAACAGTCATCCCACAGAATGGCTGTCAGTGGCAGGAAGGAGCATTTAGCTGTCCATCTTCCTTCCGTGTGCAATTCCAGTGTGCGCTTCCGTGTGCTCTGTGCAGCCATGGAGAAGAGCAGAGAGGGAAGGGGCCGGGCCCAGGGCTGTGCCCCGGGGCTGTGCCTTTTGCAGCTCCTTTGCCGGCCCCGGGGTGCCTGAGCTGCTCCTGCTGCTGCTGCCAAACCCTGGCCCTGCCTGGGGCTGGGTTTAGAGCTGCTGGCAGCTCCAGGGAATCTTTTCTCCCCCGAGGATGGCCCTGCAAGGGGCTCCTTCCATGCCAGTGTGGGGCCACCGCAGGCACGTGGTCCCCCTGGCCCTGCTCCTGAGTGGAAGGCAGAGCTGAGGGAGTGCTTTGGAGGGCACCAATCACCCAGGGGCACTCACTGCCACTCTGGCCTGAGGGGGACATGGAACAACTTTCTGTTAAGGTCCTCCTCCATGGAAGCACGCAGACACAGGAGACAAGAAATCCCTGGAGGCAGCCAGACACCTGGACCAGATGCTGAGTGATCTGGAGAGACGCCGTGGTGGGTGCATTTCCCTCAGCCTTCCCCTGGGACTCAGCAGCCAGGGGCTTTCCCTGCACATCTGGACATGCCGTGCCCGGCACAGCGGGAAGGGATCCATGGCAGCCTGGCTGCCCCGCTGCTGCTTTCCTGCCCTGCAGGGCTGTTTCCCAGCCTGGCCTGGCTGCAGCTTCTCCCCAGCCTCTGCAGAAAGGCATTTGGCATCAGCTGGCAGGGAGCCCAAACTGCACCATGGGCCCGAGATGCCTGCAATTTCCCGGTCTCCGGGTAGATGCAGAGAGGGAGCTGTTTGCAGTAGGGAGGGCCCTGGAACATCTCCAAAACCCTATTTCCTTGTCTTTATCCACCTCTTTGACAAGTATTGCTTGGAGCAGAACAGCACAGCACAGAGGTATTATGGCATGCAGGCTCGGGGTTTCGGGTACTGAGCAGTCCTGTGCCAAGGGGCGGCAAGGGGCCTGCAGGCCCCAGCTCTGGGGGAAACAGAGAACATCCTGGACGTATCCACCGTGCTCCCAGCTCAGCAGTGGAGCACAGCATGGGCTCAGGCTCCCCACTGGTCCCACAGATGCAGCCGGCGCCTCAACACGTGCTGACAAAATTTGGAAAACCATGAGAAGAGTTTTCTGCCGGGGAACACCCTGTTTGATTAAGTCGGTGGCCATTGTGCCTGGTGCAGCACTTTGCCTGATGATGTGCTCTGCCGGAATCTGGTATTGCTGGAAGAGAAAATGGTGAGTGTTTTGCAGATCTCGACCTCAAACAGCATCCTTTAATGGCTGCTGATAGTCAGGGAACATTCCCAGTGAGGCAGCAGTGGAGCTGTGGCCAGTCCGTGGTTGTCCAAAGAACTCTGCTGAGGGCTCTGCTGCTGCCCAGTGCTTTCATTGGCCTCTTCATTGCTGGGCCTTGTCCTGGGGGGCCCGCTGGGGCTGCAGCCAGTGCTGGCTCCCACTGAGGCTGCCTGGCCAAGAGCAGCCCCAGGGGCACAGGGCAGAGGCAGAGCAAGGTGGGGAGGAGAAAGAGCAGGGACGAGATTGCCCTTGAAAGGCAGACGCGCTCTGGGGCCTGCTCCTGGCCAGGGAGCCTGCCCAGAGCCGTCCCCTGCTCGCGGGGGCCTTGAGGGGCAGCTGTCCAGCTGGGCCAAGGTGTGCCAGCAGCTCCAGCCATGCTGGGGAGCCTTGCCAGCTCTGGGCCCTGCTGTGCACGAGGGTCCCAGTGTGCCACTGGCAGCTCGTACTGGAGTTCCAGCATGTCGGGCACAGCAGCGCTCAGCGGTGGAGTCACTTCATTCAAGGCACGGTAGTCCACAGCCAATCTCCATTCTCTGTCAGACTTGTGTACAGGCCAAGTGGGGCTGTTGAAGGGTGAGTGGGTTTTGCTGACCACCCCTTGGCTCTCCAGCTCATGGATCATTCTGTGGATGGGATCACGGCATACCGATTCATTCAATACTGCCGGCAGTGCACTGTTGAGGTGGCAATTGGCACTCGTTGCTCTTCCACCCTCAGGAGTCCTACTGCAGATGGGTGCTCTGATAGTCCAGGCAAGGTGTTCAACTGCTTCATGTCCTCTGCCTCTCCAGCAGCTATGCCAAAAGCCCACCTGAGTCCCTTTGGGTCTTTGTAGTAGCCATTCTGGAGGAAGTCTATGCCCAGAATACACGGGGCCTCTGGGCCGGTCGCAATGGGATGTTTCTGATACTCCTTCCCAGTCAGGCTCACCTCGGCTCCCAACAGGGTCAATTGCTGTGATCGATCCCCCTGTCAGCCCGGCAATGGAAACAGGTTCTGCCCCCACATGTCCCCATGGTATCAGGGCACACGGCGCACCAGTATCAGCTAAGGTTTCATATTTCTGTGGCTCTGATGTGCCAGGCCACCAGATCCACACTGACCAAAAGATCTGGTTTTCCCATGCCTCTCCCTGGCTCGAGGCAGGGCCCCTCTAGCCCTGGTTCCCATTTCTTCCCTGGGCATACATACTAGAGGCTCCTTCAAGGGGATCTGACAGATCATACCCGGCAGCTCGGTCACGGGAGGCTGAGGCCACCTTCACCTTAGTGGAATTCTCTCGATTAGTGTTTCCCTGCTTGCGTAGACACAGCCATGCTGCCAGGACAGAAGTGAGTTGATGAACTTTGGACCTGATTAGCATAAAAGATTTGATAGTCAGAATGCCTTGGCAAGAAGAAACAGAGCTTTGAAGACTGCAAGAAGACTGAATCAAGAAAGAAGATTGAATCAACTTCTATGAGCAAAACATATTGCAAAATGGATACGTTTGTTTATATGTTGATTAACGCAATCATTGTAGTAAAAAATTACTAGTCTTCCTAGAATTGTGTATAAGCATGTGTAGCCCATGTGAAAAACACGTTCACTCTCCTGTGAAAATGTAAAAAGTTTAATAAAGGACAGTAGAAGACAAGGACCACAGAGCAAAGGTTATTTATGGCCAGGTGCATCTTGGCATTCAGCCAAGAGCATCCTGTTACCTTCGGGGATCCCCCTTAAATACCTTTTCCCTCACATCAGCCTGTTGCCTATTCACAGCCCCTTATGCATATCCATAACCTAGTTTACATTTTCCAGGAACTATTTTACATGGCCCCTCCTTGGGTCCGCCTTTTCGGAGCATGCGTGTTTCCTGGCTGGAGTTTGGCTCCTTCTCTTTATCACTTCCAGTTCGGGCCTTGGTCCACACTGCCTTCAGACAGTGAGTGCTGATTGTTGGCAGATCTGTAGCAGGTGTCCTCATCCTGTGTTCATTGGATGTTATCCCATCCAAGCAGGCATTTTAACACAAGCAGACTTCTATCAGCTATTGCACTACTATGTCTAAGCTTAATTAACAACAAAATTAGAAACTTCATCTTTGGAACAAAGTTACTTGAACATCACACATATAAAATCCACTTTGATATTTGCAAAAGCCAATATTATAATACATACCTATAACACTGCTCTCCTGCAAGGAAAGGCTGAGACAGCTCGGCTTCTTCAGCCTGGGCAAGAGACTGAGACTTGATCCAACTGTGGCCTTCCTGGACCTGAGGGCAACCTACAAGAAAGCTGGACAGGGGCTTTGTAGGAGGGCAGGCAAGGACAGGACAAGGGAGAATGGATCCAAATGGAAAGAGAGTCGGTTTAGCTGAGGGATTCAGGAAAAAGACTCTCCTGGAACAGGTTGCCCAGAGAAGGTGTGGCTGTCTCGTCCCTGACAGTGCTCAAGGCCAGGCTGCATGGAGCTCTAGACAAGCCGGGCTAGTGTAAGGGGTGCCCAGCCACAGCAGGGGGGTTGCAGCCGTGTGATTTTTCAGATCCGTTCCAAGCCAAACCATGCCACGACTCCATGATTCTGGGATACTTCCCCTCTTCATCCTCTGGCAGAAAAACAAACTTGGCCCCAAGTTCCACATTGCAGACCATGTCTTTTGGTAGCCTGCAACAGTCTCAACAGAGGATGAAAAGAGATGAATTTAATGACACAATTTCCCTTTTCTACATGAAAATGAAATGCTGCACTGCTGTCCAAAAACTGTCGGAAACTGTCAGAAGAGGCAATCCTTCCCCATGAAATGCTTCACCTCAGCCAAAAAAGAAAGAAGCCACAAGCCAACACTCTTCTTTATTGCTACATTGTTTGATTTGGTTACTTCTCTAATAGGAATTCCTTTGGGGTTTTATTTGTTTGTTCCTCTCTTTCGTTCCGCGGGGCGCGCGGCGGCTCCTCCATTGAGTTCGCGGAGGCAACGGAGGAACGTTCGCGAGCTGCGGCGGTTCCGCAGCAGCAGCAGCAGCAGCAGCAGCAGCAGCAGCAGCATGAGCAGGGCTTCTCTCGATCGGTTTTCCGCTCGACTTTCCACTCGCTCCCCATCCCGTTCTCCCTCTCACACTCACTCCACTCCACTCCCGTCCCGTCCGTGTCCCGCCTCTTCCAGCCCGGCTGATGCCGCGTCCCGCAAGGCGCCCCTCGGCGGGGCCGCCCCGTGCCCGGCCCTGCCCGTCCCGCCGCGGAGCCGCCTCCGCCGGGCTCTCTCCGTACTGGCTGTGGCGCCGCTGGAAGTGCCGCTCGCTCTGGTGCTGGCGGAGCAGCGCGGTCTTTTGGCTCCGCCTGGCGCGGGCTCTGGCCCGGCCCCGGCCGAGGCCCCGGCCCCGAACGAAGCTTCTGCCGCGGTTCCGCCCGCAGCCGCCCCGCTGCCGCCCCGCGCCCGCCCCGTCGCCGACAGCGTTGCCGGCAGCTTCCCCGCTCCGAGCCCCGCCGCTCGTCAGCTCGGCCGCCGGCCCCGAGCCGCCGCAGCCCGGGGCGGCTCGGCAAGCAGCAGCGCGCCGGGCGCTCGGGTTGCCGGGGCAGAAGAGCGGGAGCGCGGTGCCGCCCGCACGGGCGGAGAAGCCTCCCCTGGAGCAGCTCTACCGGGAGGGCCCGCTGCTGGGGAGCGGCGGCTGCGGCAGCGTTTACTCCGGGACCCGGCTCGCCGACGGCGCCCCGGTAAGAGATCGGGCCGGAGCGGAGGGGGCGGCGGGCGGCGGGCGGCGAGCTCAGCCCGGCGCTCGCCTTGGCTTGCAGGTGGCCATCAAGCGAGTGTGCCGCGATCGCATCCCGGAGTGGGCGCGGCTGGTGAGTGAGCGGGGCCAGCGGGAGAGGGCGGCGGGGCGTGCCGGGCGGGGCTAAGGCGAGGCCCGGCAGGGTGGCAGCCGGAAGGCTGCGAGGGGAGCGAGCGGGGAGTGAGCGGGGCCCGCGCAGCGTCCCGGGCCGGGCAATGGCGAGCGGCGGCGGGGCCGGGCAGGGGGTGGCCAAGGCGCGGCGCAGCATCGGCCCCGCTGAGGGCATCGCGGTCCCCCCGCAGCACAACGGCGCCCTGGTGCCCCTGGAGCTGGCGCTGCTGTGGATGGTGTCGTGCCCTGGTTTCCGCGGAGTCGTGCGGCTCCTGGACTGGTTCGAGCTGCCCGACGGCTTCGCGCTGGTCATGGAGCGTCCGCAGCGCTGTCAGGACCTCTGGGACTTCCTGCACGAGCGGGGGTTCCTGACGGAGCCCGTGGCGCGGGGGCTGTTCCGCCAGGTGCTGGAGGCCGTGCGGCACTGCACCAGCCGCGGCGTCCTGCACCGCGACATCAAGGCCGAGAACGTCCTCGTCGACCTGGCCACGGGCGAGGCGAAGCTCATCGACTTCGGCTGCGGCACGATCCTCCAGGACACGTTCTACACCCGGATGTCAGGTGAGCCCAAAGCCGGGGCCCAGCCGGGCAGCGGAGGTTCCCCCCTTGGCTGGCAGAGGGGGAAGAGGGAGAGAAGGGGGGGAGGGTGGGGAATCCTCCTTCAGCCGGCTGCAGCCAAGTTGCTTTTCGGCGGGGCAGGGGCTGGCTGTTGTGGAACGGGGGCTGGCTGGGAGGGAGAGAGGGAGCAGCATCAGCCTGATGAGCTGTGCCCGTGTCCCATAGGAACGCCGGAGTACAGCCCACCGGAGTGGATCCTCTTTGGCTGCTACCATGGCCAGCCAGCTACCATCTGGACCCTGGGCATCCTGCTCTATCACCTGGTCTGCGGGCACCTTCCTTTCCACACAAACGAGGATATCGTCCGGGGCCAGCTCTTCTTCCCGCCCCGGGTGTCTCAAGGTGGGGCTGCGCCTTCAAGGCTCGGGAGGAGGAACGGGGCTGGGAGGGGGCAGCTGGCACATCAGTGTCCTGCTCTTGCAGCTAGTGAGGCGGTTGATCTCCTGGGCTTAGCTGGAGGAGGTGGCACGTGTGCCTCTGTGCTGCTCTCCTCCGGAAGGGAGGATCCATGGGAAGCTTTTGGCTGCAGCTCCGAGCACTCCTAGTGTGGCCTGGGCACCGTGGAATGTGGGAGAGCATGGACAGGAGCCTTGTCCCACTGAGCGGCGGTTTCTGGTTTCTCTCTGCAGAGTGCCAGCACCTCATCAGGTGGTGTTTATCCATGGACCCCGCATACAGGCCATCACTGGAAGACCTTTTTGAGCATTCTTGGCTGCAGGAGCCCTGCCTGGCCCAGGAGACAGCAGAAATCCATCCCTGTGCTCAGTAGGATCCAGGAGCCCAGCAAGTACCAGCTGCACGCGTCTCGTGGCACTCTAAGAAAACCCCGGAGCGTTTCCCTGCGGCCGCGGCACGGAGCAGAGAGCGCAGCCGAGGAGATGCTTCCGCTGGTCCCCGGCGAGTTGTGGAGGGAGCGGCTCAGTGCTCCCCGTGCCATTGGAGAAGTGGTGGCAGTGCGGTGAAGGTGCCACGGACTGGAACAGGGGAAACATCCCCCTGCAGTTCAATGGCATCGGGATGTCCCCGCAAGCCGAGGCACAGCTGGCGTGTTCTTCTGGAGCACCACGTGGAGCTGGGAAGACGATCCTGGAGCTGGCCACTGGCGGGGCAAAGCCGACCGGCTTTGGCTGCGGCCCCTTCCTGGAGGACATGCTCTGCACCCCGATGAAATCAACATGAGTCCCCAGCTGGCGCAGGGGCGGGGGGATGCTCGTGCTTCCAGGCATGGCAGGGCTCGGCCTGGCCACGCGCCGCAGGTTCCCTGCTCGGCGACGCTGGGGAATATTAATTTTTCCCCCGGCTGCCAAGCTGCTTTTTGGTGGGACAGGGGACGGATGTTGTGGAAGGGGAGTCGGCTCCTGGCCTTGCTGACAGCTTCTGCCAGCCAGCCTAGCACGGGCTGGGGCAGGGGCAGCCAGCCTGACAAAGCATCCATCCATGTGGATGGGGGCAGCAGAGGGGGACGGGTTCTGAAGCCGTGCCCCAGCTGGTCTGCTTTCCAGGCCCTCGAGGAAGGGGTGCGTTTATGGGCGGGAAAGGTGGGGTTTTTCCCCACCCGTGGACAGGTTTCATTCTCGCATGGAGTGGTCAGACCCTCCTCAGGCCCGTAAAACGGTGACAGGCTTTGTAGCTTCTTCTTGTTTCCAGGTCTTGTTTTGAATTGACTTCCATGCAGTTGTTCTTTACTTTCCCAGGAAGATTATACCCGGTGCCCAGACTGGACGGGGAAGCGCCTGCACCGTCCGTGGAGCACATCCAGTGCCAGCGCTACCCCAGGGGCCACGGTCTGCAGGGACATCCCCGTCAAGAAGGACGAGGCCCTCGTCCGGGATCGGCTCCTCTCCTGGCAGCAGGTCTGCAGAGGTGGGTACCCGGCTCCACAGCTGGGCTGGCAGAAGGGCTTCGGGCAGAGGGCAGCGGGCACACGGGCATCCCGCCCTTGCAGCTGCTGAGGAGGCTACTGTGCTGTGCTGAAGCGGAGGAGGTGGAACGTGGCCTGCCACGCTGCCCTTCTCTCAAAACAGAGAATGGCTCGGGAGGTTTGGGCTCTGAGCACAGCCAGCAGCCTGGCCCGGGCACAGGCCATGGCAGGACAGGGTACAGCAGCCTTCTGTGACTGACCGTGGCTCTCTGGTTTCTCTCCGCAGGCTGCCAGCACCTCATGCCATGGAAACGGCTCCGCTCGGCCTGCCAGGCTGGGAGGGCTGGAGGGCGGGAGGTGTTCATTTGCTGTCGAAAATAAATTGGGTTTTTTTTGTCATCATCATGATCAGAGCATTTCTTTCATCCTTTTCCAGGCTTTTGGCCTCCCTTCCTCCAGGGTAATCTTTTTGTGTCCTTCCTCAGCCACTTGATGGCATTTGGCCGGGGGGGTTAAGCAATGTGAAAAGTTCAACAAGAGCTCCTGTTGCCAACTGCAGCAGCCCCTTCAAGAGCCCTGAGCTTCCAGCGAGGCCCACGTGTGCCTTGCAAAAGGGAGTGGTTTGCAGCGATGAGGTTGTCGCCCTGCTTCAAAAGCTGGGAGGAAATCACAAGTGGCAAAATGGCAATTTGTCACAACCTCTGCCCAGGTTCTTCATCGTTCCCCTCTGCTCGGTGACAGGCAGGCAGGGCTGGACTCCAGCAAGGTTCAAGTTCTTGGTGCTCCCTGGCATTGAGGTGATCAAGTAAACTCTTGTATGCAGTGGCTGCAATAGGTCTACTGAAGGGAAAAAGGAAATGTTGTGAGGTGGGGAATCCTTCTTGTCTCCTTTGTCTCCCCAGGAGCCCCTTGGAAAGGGAAATGCCCACACGGGTTTATCTGACTCCTTCCCAGCCATCCTTTCCCTCAGTCCCGGCTCTCATATGCTCCGCAGGCTTCACCAGCTCGCTCAGCTCAGAGGAGCTCTCAGAGGAGAAAACGCTGCCTGGCGTGGGGCTGGCTGATCCCTGTCTCATCTTGATTCCATTTCCCCATTCCCTCCCCCATCCAAGAGAGCGAAGGATCCCCCGCAACCCCCCGGTCCTCCAGCAGATCCCGGGCACGTTCCCTCCTCCGCTCCTTGGTGGCCCTGGGGAGGCTCCAGAGCCCTCCCTGTGTGCGGGACAGCTGCTGCAGCACCGCTGCGCCTGCATGCGAGCGGTGCCCCAGGAGCAGCTGCGCAAGTTCCGAGTCTGAAGCGGAATCCTCAGCGCACACAAATGACAACTGGCATTTCAGGGGCTGGCAGGAGAAGCTAAATCCGTCTGCTCGCTGCCCTTTCGAGCCATGGCCACGCTGGTGCAATTGGAAGAATTGCCCCTGCCCAGGAAGCTCTCCGGTGGAAGAGAGGAGCAAAAGCCACGCGTTTCTGAAACACAAAATATCAGAATAAGGCTCCTTAACACCAATTTGCTATTTAAGAGGGGATCATTTATTCAGGCCTGAGGTCCAGTGAGGGATAACTCCTAACCTTATGTGGACATGGAATTCGACCAGTGTGTTGCTTATACACAGTCGCTAAATGTGTATTACAATTTCCCCATTTCCATAAAACCCACCCCAAGTTCCCAGATTCAGCCCTTGTTTTCTCCATCACTGCATTCTTGAGCCAGATGTCTTCTTCTCTGCCAGCCATCCTTGCTGGGACAGCAGGACCTGCATGCCTTTTTCCTATGCTAAAAGTTCACAGGCAGGGTAAAAATGGAATGAACCCTTTTGGTATCAAGGCCAAGGCTTTGTGTGGCCAGGCAGAGGCAGGCAGGAGGCAGAGCTGTCAGCAAAGGAAGGGGCCAGCGAGGTGGGGCAGCCGGGGGATGAGGACAGCCTGCAGGGACAGAGGCGCAGGGCAGGGACACCGTAGGACAGCCTGGGCTGCAGAGGGCACAGGCATGTGCAGCAGCTGCAAGGCCCTGACAGAGCCAACCTGTGCAGCACTTTGGCCGTGGCTGCTGGCCCTGGGCCTGAGGCCACGAAGGGACAAGTGACCCTTGCAGCCCTGGGGCCGCATTGCCTCCTTGTCCCTGCTCAGCAGCCTGGCAGGGGCTGCCCCATGGTCCTGCCCTTGGCATTGCACAGTCCCACATCCCAGGGCCCATCCCGGGAAGAGCCCTGAGCAACAAGGGAGGGACAGGATCTGCCTTGCCAGGGGCTGGGGCTCAGCCCTTGGCCCTTTTGCATTCCTGAACCACATCCCCACGATTTCCCTCATCCAGCCCCTGGCACTCACAACAGCTGAGGAATGGAGTCACATCCAGGGGTGTCCCCAGGGCTCAGGACTGGGGCCAGGTCAGTGAAATCTCTTTAGTGCTGATCTGGACGAGGCCATCGAGGGCACCCTCAGGCAGTTCCCAGGTGAGCCCAAGCTGGGTGGCAGTGTGGCTGTGCTGGAGGGCAGGAAGCTCTACAGAGGGATCTGGACAGGCTGGAGCTGTGGGCCCAGAACAATGGGATGAGGTTCATCAAGGCCAAGGGCCAGGTCCTGCCCGGGGCTCACAACCACTCCAAATCCGTGGCCGTGCCCTGCCGTTGATCCCCACAGCCTGTCCTGTTTCCTTCATCCCTGCATTGCCAGGGACATTCTGGGACAAGGGAGCTCTGCTCTGGCTATGGAGGGAGGTTCAAGCGCCAGCACTGGAGTGGGAACCACAACTCATCAGGTTTGTGTCCTTTGGGGGTCAGGAACTGGTGAGAGTCAGAGGCACAGAAAGTTTCTCTTCATGGCCATCAGACCATAGTAGAACAGGACACAATTTAATAACAATCACACTCTTTCCTGAGCTATGTGCAAAGTCCCGGCAGCGTCTGATGAGTCCACCATCCACAGGTGATTTCCATACTAAAATTAATTTTAGATAAATGTGGTTCTGTGATAGATATAAACCCAATTAAGTTCTTTTATCAGGATGCTCGTCCTGAAGCGGGGGCAAAACAGCTCAGAACAATCTCTGAGCAGGGGCCCGCTGGGGCTGCAGCCAGTGCTGGCTCCCACTGAGGCTGCCTGGCCAAGAGCAGCCCCAGGGGCACAGGGCACAGGTAAAGCAAGGTGGGGAGGAGAAAGAGCGGGGAGGAGATTGCCCTTGAAAGGCAGACGCACTCTGGGGCCCGCTCCTGGCCAGGGAGCCTGCCCAGAGCCGTCCCCTGCTCGCCGGGGCCTTGAGGGGCAGCTGTCCAGCTGGGCCAAGGTGTGCCAGCAGCTTCAGCCGGGCTGGGGAGCCTTGCCAGCTCTGGGCCCTGCTGTGCACGAGGGTCCCAGTGTGCCACTGGCAGCTGGGGCCTCAGCCACTCCTCTCCCCAAAGGTGCTCCTACCCATCTTCAGAAGACAAGCCTAACAACGCAGGCAGAGAGGACTTGACCCGTGTTCCCAGCTCTTCACTTCTGTCCCCATCTGCCCTGCCGCAGCTGCAGCACCGTCTTGAGCCCTTCCCCAAACTCACCCCTCCACAACGAGACCCTCAGCCCCTGAGCCCCCTGGTCCTGTTCCCCAACCACGACTGAAGGTGGGCAGGCGCTGTCTGCCAGGGCAGGGCATGGCCCACATTTTCTGTTCAAATAAAGACATAGAGTTGTCAGAGATATGTCCAGGTGGTAGCAGCAGCAAAGCCCAGCCGGCACCAGCGCTGGCTGAGCTCCATGCCCAGGAGCAGCCGTGGATGCCCACGGTGAGGGCAGGCAGGAGCCAGGCAGGGGCCGCTGTGAGCAGCAGCGGGGCCCCGAGGGGCTGGGGGAGCCCATGCTGAGCGTCCCTGGGCTGAGGGCACATTTCCTCCAGTGGCATCATCTGGGCCTGCACTTCATGAGGCACACAGGGATGTTTTGGGCTCTCTGCTGAGCTGTGCAGGGATCCCTCATAAGGCACACAGGGATGTTTTGGGCTCTCTGCTGAGCTGCGCAGGGATCCCTCATAAGGCACACAGGGATGTTTTGGGCTCTCTGCTGAGCTGTGCAGGGATCCCTCATGAAGCACACAGGGATGTTTTGGGCTCTCTGCTGAGCTGTGCAGGGATCCCTCATGAGGCACACAGGGATGTTTTGGGCTCTCTGCTGAGCTGTGCAGGGATCCCTCATGAGGCACACAGGAGTATTTCTGGCCTCTCCTAAGCTGTGCAGGGATCCCTGATGAGCTGTGCACCAGGGTAAATGTCAGGGGGTTTTTTACTCTTCACAGCACAGCAAAGGGACACTTGGCCAAGGTTTTGCAAGGCTGCGAGAAAGCCTCTTGCAAAGCCTGGGGCCCAAAAGGCTGTGGGCACAGCGGCCGGGCGGAGCCCATCCCCTGGGGCCAGGCCGGGCTGCTCAGGCCGGGCCAGGGCCCCGGCAGGGAAGGGCCGCGGCCCTGGGCTCTGATGAGGCTGCTGAGCTCCGCCCTGGCCCTGTGCTGCAGCCCAAGACATTTCCAGCCAGGGCCGTGCCCTGGGGCACAGGATGCACCGGGGCTACAAGTGAGGCCGCGCCTTCTGGCTCTCAAGGGGGCTGGCTCTGCTCCTTGGGAGGATGCAGAGCCTTGTGCCTCGGCCTGATGGGGCAAAAATCCCCCCAACATCCCTCTGTTTGCAAAAATAAAGGCTTTGCGCTCATTATGAGGAAAAGCTGTAGGGGTGGCCTGCAGCTAATGTTCTTTTGTTGGCTGGACCCCAGTCCATGCTCAGGTCTCAATGACTGACCCAGCCCCAAGCTGCTCTTAAGACTGATTTGATCAAAGGCACTGAAGTTCTGTTGACTACAAATTCTCCAGGAAAACAAGCACAGGAACTTGGCTAATGTTGGTGACAAAAACAGAGTGCAGAGTTGAACCTTTGAGGCCACCTCACTGCCACCTCCCCCCACCCTTTTCTTTTGAATTGATTCAATATTCTGAATGCCAGTTCTTGCATGAAATGGGCCCTCAGCAAGGAGCTGCTGGGCCTACTTGTGGTAAACAGGCAAAATGCAATTAAAAGGAGGCTGATGACTTTTATAAAAAATGTGCCTGTTCATTAAAACTTAGAACAACAGAGGCCGAGGCCTCAGGGTAAGCCTAGGGCCTGCGCCACAAGCCAGAGGTAGCTCTAACAGCGCTGTGTGACAAGGTGTTCCTGCGGGCACGAGGTGCCCTCGAAAGAGCCCGGCTGCTCCGCACACAGGGATTTTTTAAAGTCTCTTGGGGGTGCTCGATTGGTGCGCTTTGGATCCTCTTGCCCACCGGTCCTTTTCTTGGTGGCTGATCGCTCTGTAAGATGCTGCAGTCCTGACCAATCATTTTGGAACACAGCAAACTTACTGGGTGGCTCGTTTCCCAATCGCAGTTCCAGTTGCTGTCATCGCCCTATGATGTCACTTTTCTAGAAGATTCTTACTCTTGCACCTTATTACCACCCCCCTTTCTCTGTTTAGTAGCCATATACATACACTTCAACAACTGAACATTCCATTCCACTCAACAACTCATCACATGAATTATATAACAACTCATTATATTCATTAACAATCCATAATAATATATAGTAATAATTAACCATTAAGAACTCCACCTTTGAAAGTGAATTTATTTATAACATCCTGGGTGTAGCCCAAGGGAAGCTGTTTCTGTCTTGCATCACAGAACTGGCAGGTTTTTTGCAAAGACAGCCCTTTACAAAGGACTTGTGTGCATTAACATCCGAGGGACTGCTTTCAAAGACAGACAAAAAACCCATGAACAACCAGCAAACCAACCAAACAACATATTAAAAATGAGTACTTTATTTTTAGCTCCTGCTTTTAATGTTTTCCCAACCGGCCTCCTTTTCCACTGCAGTATTTTTCTTTGCACAGATAAAAACCCTTGCCAGATTGACGCTGTTGATAAGGACGGGAACAGAGAACTCCAGATCAGAAGGCTAAGAAAATGAATTCTCTCTTTATTTCAAATGTACCACTCTAGAAAACATCGAGAAGGCTAATTTCATTGGTCTTAGAGTAAAAACACGTCACACCATTGGTGTGCAGTGAATGACGCACAGTAGCAGAACATATCTATAAACAATGTCAATAACAAGATAGATTAGAGAATTATTTACATTCTTTCCCAACTGTTTCCCAGCTCTTGCCTGGTTAGAAAACCTGTCTCTTTCTCTCTGACTGAGCTGAGAATACCCACACCAGATGATGTGACTTAACAAGGAAAACACAACTCACACCCAATGCATATATTAAAGCTAAACATGCAGACTCTCATTATCACAATCGTCATCATTTCTTTTCTGTTCATTTTTATGTCAGATTGTTTTCAGAAGGGTGAGAACACGATCTCACATGCCCTGGCTAGTTTGATGCCATAGCCACTTCTTGTCTCTCCTTTTTTATGAGCTGTCCTTCCTGTAGTTCCTCTGCCCATTTGTTGCTCTTGGATCTCTGCCTCCTTCACCTGATTTTTATCTTTTTCTGGATTTGTGGGGATGTTTGTGTTGGTTTTGTTGTTTTCTTGGTGGTTGTTGTGTTTGCCTGTTTGATTTGGTCACGGTTTTACTTTTGCTTTTTGGGTTTTTTCTCATCCACTTAACAGCAGAAATCAGCTTGTGATTTGTATTGTGAACTTTTGATACACAGGTGTTGCACATAAAGGCTGTTTTTGTTTTTAAAGTCATCTCAGACACAGATCTGCAGGCCCCTGTGACTTTGAGAACAGAGTGCTCTCAGACAGCAAATTGTGCATGGATAGGAAACTTGTAGTTCCTATCTCCATTACACACGGCAAAATGTCAAGGGGTTGGAATGGTACCAATTGTAGCCTTTCTTTTGCCTTCTTTTGCTGCCATGCCATAAAACCGTGTCAGATTCATCAATGACCTCGGTTCTTCCAGGATGGGGCGTGCAGGGATGATCCCTCAGCTCGTGTGTGCACCTGGTGTGCACCAGGCCAGACATGTGACTGTCATCCACAGCCAGCCTCTGTCTGCAGAGAGAGCAGGGAGCTGCAGCTCTGAGGAACTCAGGGCTTAGGGAGCAAACAGACCAAATCCCTAATTTATATCAGTTACTTCACTCAAGTATTTTCTGCTGATAGATTTTTATTTTCCTGCCCAGAGCTGGAAAAAAGATCGCTGGCAGTTTGCTTTAGCTATGAAGTGAAGAGAGTCTTCTCAACAGGTTCCAGCTCTGCTGCTTGTTGGAATTAAAAGCAGAGCAAAACTCTTCTCTTGGTCACATCAAACCAACATAAGTTTCATGAGTCTGTGAAAGACATAAGAGTGTAAAAATTATTCCATTTTATAGTACTTGCTGTTTTCTAATTCAGTCATGGGGAAATTATGCCATCATTCACTATATCAAAAAACTGGAAAAAGCACTGGAAAAGAAACCAAATAGTAAGAATACAGTAATTTAAACTTCTCAAAGCCCTTTGATAATGGAGCCCTGAAGCCCAGTCACGTGCAGTGCAGCCTCGGCGGTCCCTTTGAGCCCAGAACTGCCAAGAGTCAGGGCCGGGATGAGCCTTCACCCAAAACAGGCTCCAAGACTGAGTGGGAATCAATGCAGAACAGGGCTCACACAAAGAGCAAAGCCTCAAGGCCAAAGCCAAACCTTCATTAGGTTGGATTTGTTTGAACACTGAACCGGAGCAAATTTGCTTGTCCGGTAACATCACTGTCACCATGAAACTTTACATGAGCTACTAAATAAGCACTGTCCTGTCCTGAGCTGTGTGGCCCAAATACTGTTGAGAACTTGCTCTGCCTCTGCCCTGTGCCCCCGGGGCTGCCCTTGGCCTGGCAGCCTCAGTGGGAGCCAGCACTGGCTGCAGCCCCAGCGGGCCCCCCAGGACAAGGCCCAGCAATGAAGAGGCCAATGAAAGCACTGAGCAGCAGCAGAGCCCTCAGCAGAGTTCTTTGGACAACCACGGACTGGCCACAACTCCAGTGCAGCACGACTACGAGTCAGGCTACCAATGCTATGAGCAGAGTTACAAGAAAGCTGTGGAGAAAAATCAACAACTGACCGTCTGCTCTCGTACAGCTTCCGAATGCCAAGATAGCAGCCGATCAGCACAAGGGGCACGGTGAACAGTGTCACCACCGTGCCTATCATGCAGGACCTGCGCACATCCTGGGGGCACACAATTCTTGGGAGGCGCACTGGATCCGGGGCAAATATTCCTGTTTCAGTGATAACGTCTGTGGGAGCAATGGGGAGCGTGAGCCCGTGCTGTGCTGCACTGCCGAGCTGGCAGCACGGTGGATACGGTCAGGACGTTCTCTGTTTCCCCCAGAGCTGGGGCCTGCAGGCCCCTTGCCGCCCCTTGGCACAGGCTGTGCCACCCAACAAAGCCCAGCAGGCCGGGAGGAGAGCCCGGGGCCAGCGCAGCTGCTTGGGCAGTCGCTGCTTCGGGGGACACGGGCCAAACCCATCCCTCAGCAGCCCCTGCCAGCCCTGGCCCTCCCTGCCCTGGGACAGCTCCCCCAGCCCCAGGGGACAGAGTCAGGCCCTGTCAGGACACACGGGAGCCTTGCTCTCCCTCTCTGCCCTTTCCCCACCATGGGCACCCCGTGCAGCCACTCCCAGGTTTCGGGACGTGTCTCCCATGTGTAAGAGCCCATCTGAAGCCCCGCATTTTCCATTCTGCCTTCTGATTGCCACGAGAAAGAATCCCTTCCTCCACTACAGTTCCGGCTTAGAACAGGACACAGCGCAGGTGCAACCACTGAACCGTCACGCTGGCTGTTCCGAACAAGGGCTGGCAAGAACTTGGCAAGGAGTTGGCAAGGACTTGGCAAAGACCTGACATGGACCCAGCTCGGGACAGCCTGATGCGCGGCCTGCTTCTAATCTCCGTTCTTAAGCCAAATGAACTTTTGGGGTGACTCCCGTGGTCCTTCATTGAAGACCCCTCATCTGCCTCGTTACCATTGTGACAAACAAAGAATGAGAACCCTCCTCCTAAGGACTGAGACTGAGACCCCTACTACAGGGAGGAGGGGAAATTGGTGGTCTGACCACTAATGACATGACCTGTTTCCCTTCAGTAATTTTAATGGACTTATTCTTCATTGTATTCGTCTTGCTTTGGTGGTTTCTGTGGACTCACCTGTTCCCTCGTGGCGATTACAGTGGACTTTCATTATTACACTTGTTCTCCCCTCTTTCCTCTGTGGACTATAACTGGACCCCCGAGTCGACCAGAACTTCGAAGACTTCCCCGACACGACAGACGGATCCCCATCGTCCGGACCACTGAGGATCTCACCTGTGTTGGTAGCTATTCCCATACCCCTCTTCTCTCTCTCTCTCTCTCTATCCTTTTATCTCCTTTCCGATCCCCACTATCGCATTTACTGTTTGGCCCCTAATAAAGGTGCATTTGTTGTGATTAACTGATAGTCCCATGCTGTTTCCCTTTTTGCACTTTTGGGATCAGTGAAAAGAACCATCACAACACCACGCAATAAGCGGATCGTGACACCATGGAGGGACCCTAGCAGGATTGCTCACCCTGGCTGAGCCTGGCACAGCAATCACCTTCTGTGGCACTGTCTGGCATCTCCTCCCTTCGTGTATCGGGGGCTGGCACGGAGCCATTGCTTCCTCCAGGAAGTGCTGCCTTCAGCAAAGCCCTTTGGTCCATCTCTGGAGAAAGGAAAAGGGACAGCTGGATCAGGTGGAACCATTCCCCATTGGAGAGATGGCATCTTCAGGAAGTACTACTTTTCAAAGACATGGATAAGGATCAGGAAAAGGCCACGGCTCTTGGGGCTGCCACAGGGCCCTCCCTTCTCCAAACAGCTGCCACTCCTGACGTGCCGGAGAGGGGGAAATTGCAGGGGATTGCAGGCCCGTGGTGTAGTTTGGGCTCCCTGCCAGCTGGTGCCAAATGCCTTCCTGCAGAGGCTGGGGAGAAGCTGCAGCCAGGCCAGGCTGGGAAACAGCCCTGCAGGGCAGGAAAGCAGCAGCGGGGCAGCCAGGCTACCATGGATCCTTTCCCCCTGTGCTGGGCACGGCGTGCCCAGATGTGCAGGGAAAGCCCCTGGCTGCTGAGTCCCAGGGGAAGGCTGAGGGAAATGCACCCACCACGGCGTCTCTCCAGATCACTCAGCATCTGGTCTAGGTGTCTGGCTGCCTCCAGGGATTTCTTGTCTCCGGTGTCTGTGTTCTTCCATGGAGGAGGACCTTAAGAGAAAGTTGTTCCATGTCCCCTTCAGGCCAGAGTGGCAGTGAGTGCCCCTGGGTGATTGGTGCCCTCCAAAGCACTCCCTCAGCTCTGCCTTCCACTCAGGAGCAGGGCCAGGGGGACCACGTGCCTGCGGTGGCCCCACACTGGCATGGAAGGAGCGCCTTGCAGGGCCGTCCACGGGGGAGAAAGGATTCCCTGGAGCTGCCAGCAGCTCTAAACCCAGCCCCAGGCAGGGCCAGGGCTTGGCAGCAGCAGCAGGAGCAACTCAGGCACCCCGGGGCCGGCAAAGGAGCTGCAAAAGGCACAGCCCCGGGGCACAGCCCTGGGCCCGGCCCCTTCCCTCTCTGCTCTTCTCCGTGGCTGCACAGAACACACGGAAGGACCCACTGGAATTGCACACGGAAGGAAGATGGACAGCTAAGTGCTCCTTCCTGCCACTGACAGCCATTCTGTGGGATCCCTCAGGGATCCAGAATGGAGCCGGGCAAGTTTTCCAGAATCTTTCAACCCTGTGATGCTGCTAAGGGAAATGGCTCATGAGGCACTGATTATTCTCTCAGGAAAGGCAGACAGAGAACTTGCCTCCAGAATTCTCCAAGAGAATCTCTCCAGGAGAATTCTCCAAGCTGTCATCCAATAGGGCATCTGGATAAGCCATGTCGGCATCCCAAGCTAGAAGGGATCAGAGATCAGAACCATTTCCTGGTCTGCTGGGATCCCCCTGTGCCTTTGGGAACTGGGCACTGCAAGGGGGTTGGGTACAGCTGTGGGGGCCAAATTTCCATGGCCATGGCCAAAGCTGCACAGGGGCCTGGGGAGCTCTGGGCTGGCTCCTGGCCACTCTCCACACGATTTCCTTGCCTTGTGCAACATCCCTGGGAGGGTGGCTGGAGCAGCCCAGGGCCCATGGGAGGTCTCTCCCTCCCACAGAGGAAACCCTCCCTAAAGCCCAGGGGAAAAACCATCCCCCAGCACTTCCCAGGGAGCAGGGAGCGCTGTCCCGGCAAAGGGGAGCCAGGCTGCCGGCTCACCTGCTCCCCGCGCTTGCAGCGGAGCAGCCTGGGCAGCCCTGGCAGGCAGGGCCACGGCCAGGAGGAGTGGGAGGAAGAGGCGCAGAGCAAGGGCCATGGTGCCTTGCCCTCTGCCAGCCCCCAGCTCTTGCTGCCACCACGGTCCTGACACCGCTGTCCCAGTGTCAGCACCACTGCTGCCACCCCCGCTGCTGCCGCGGCAGAAGAGAAGGGCAGCGTGGCAGGCCACATTCCACCTCCTCCGCTTCAGCACAGCACAGCAGCCTCCTCAGCAGCTGTAAGGGCGGGATGCCCGTGTGCCCGCTGCCCTCTGCCCGAAGCCCTTCTGCCAGCCAAAAGCTTCCCATCGATCCTTCCTTTTGGAGGAGAGCAGCACAGAGGCACACGTGCCACCTCCTCCAGCTAAGCCCAGGAGATCAACCGCCTCACTAGCTGCAAGAGCAGGACGCTGATGTGCCAGCTGCCCGCTCCCAGCCCCATTCCTCCTCCCGAGCCTTGAAGGCGCATCCCCACCTTGAGACACCCGGGGCGGGAAGAAGAGCTGGCCCCGGACGATGTCCTCGTTTGTGTGGAAAGGAAGGTGCCCACAGACCAGGTGATAGAGCAGGATGCCCAGGGACCAGATGGTGGCTGGCTGGCCATGGTAGCAGCCAAAGAGGATCCACTCCGGTGGGCTGTACTCCGGCGTTCCTATGGGACACTGGCACAGCTCATCAGGCAGATGCTGCTCCCTCCCTCCCTCCCAGCCAGCCCCCATTCCACAACAGCCAGCCCCTGCCCCGCCGAAAAGCAACTTGGCTGCAGCCGGCTGAAGGAGGATTCTGCACCCTCCCCTCCCTTCTCTCCCTCTTCCCCCTCTGCAGCCAAGGGGGGAACCTCCGCTGCCCGGCTGGGCCCCGGCTTTGGGCTCACCTGACATCCGGGTGTAGAACGTGTCCTGGAGGATCGTGCCGCAGCCGAAGTCGATGAGCTTCGCCTCGCCCGTGGCCAGGTCGACGAGGACGTTCTCGGCCTTGATGTCGCGGTGCAGGACGCCGCGGCTGGTGCAGTGCCGCACGGCCTCCAGCACCTGGCGGAACAGCCCCCGCGCCACGGGCTCCGTCAGGAACCCCCGCTCGTGCAGGAAGTCCCAGAGGTCCTGACAGCGCTGCGGACGCTCCATGACCAGCGCGAAGCCGTCGGGCAGCTCGAACCAGTCCAGGAGCCGCACGACGCCGCGGAAGCCAGGGCACGACACCATCCACAGCAGCGCCAGCTCCAGGGGCACCAGGGCGCCGTTGTGCTGCGGGGGGACCGCGATGCCCTCAGCGGGGCCGATGCTGCGCCGCGCCTTGGCCACCCCCTGCCCGGCCCCGCCGCCGCTCGCCATTGCCCGGCCCGGGACGCTGCGCGGGCCCCGCTCACTCCCCGCTCGCTCCCCTCGCAGCCTTCCGGCTGCCACCCTGCCGGGCCTCGCCTTAGCCCCGCCCGGCACGCCCCGCCGCCTTCTCCCGCTGGCCCCGCTCACTCACCAGCCGCGCCCACTCCGGGATGCGATCGCGGCACACTCGCTTGATGGCCACCTGCAAGCCAAGGCGAGCGCCGGGCTGAGCTCGCTGCCCGCCGCCCGCCGCCCCCTCCGCTCCGGCCCCGTCTCTTACCGGGGCGCCGTCGGCGAGCCGGGTCCCGGAGTAAACGCTGCCGCAGCCGCCGCTCCCCAGCAGCGGGGCCTCCCGGTAGTGCTGCTCCAGGGGAGGCTTCTCCGCCCGTGCGGGCGGCACCGCGCTCCCGCTCTTCTGCCCCGGCAACCCGAGCGCCCGGCGCGCTGCTGCTTGCCGAGCCGCCCCGGGCTGCGGCGGCTCGGGGCCGGCGGCCGAGCTGACGAGCGGCGGAGCTCGGAGCGGGGAAGCCGCCGGCGACGCTGTCGGCGACGGGGCGGGCGCGGGGCGGCAGCGGGGCGGCTGCGGGCGGAACCGCGGCAGGAGCTTCGTTCGGGGCCGGGGCCTCGGCCGGGGCCGGGCCAGAGCCCGCGCCAGGCGGAGCCAAAAGACCGCGCTGCTCCGCCAGCACCAGAGCGAGCGGCACTTCCAGCGGCGCCACAGCCAGTACGGAGAGAGCCCGGCGGAGGCGGCTCCGCGGCGGGACGGGCAGGGCCGGGCACGGGGCGGCCCCGCCGAGGGGCGCCTTGCGGGACGCGGCATCAGCCGGGCTGGGAGAGGCGGGACACGGACGGGACGGGAGTGGAGTGGAGTGAGTGTGAGAGGGAGAAGGGGATGGGGAACGAGTGGAAAGTCGAGCGGAAAACCGATCGAGAGAAGCCCTGCTCATGCTGCTGCGGAACCGCCGCAGCTCGCGAACGTTCCTCCGTTGCCTCCGCGAACCCAACGGAGGAGCCGCCGCGCGCCCCGCGGAACGAAAGAGCGGAACAAACAAATAAAACCCCATAGGAATTCCTATTAGAGAAGTGACCAAATCAAACAATGTAGCAATAAAGAAGAGTGTTGGCTTATGGATTCTTTCTTCTTTGGCTGAGGTGAAGCATTTCATGGGGAAGAATTGCCTCTTCTGACAGTTTCTGACAGTTTTTGGACAGCAGTGCAGCATTTAATGTTCAAGTAGAAAAGGGAAATCGTGTCAGTAATGTCGTCTTTTTCCATCCTCTGTTGAGACAGTTGCAGGCTGCCAAAGGACATGGTCTGCAATGTGGAACTTGGGCCCAAGTTCCTTTTTCTGCCAGAGGATGAGGAGGGGAAGTATCCCAGAATCATGGAGTCGTGGCATGGTTTGGCTTGGAACGGATCTGAAAAATCACACGGCTGCAAGCCCCCTGCTGTGGCTGGGCACCCCTTGCACTAGCCCAGCTTGTCTAGAGCTCCATGCAGCCTGGCCTTGAACACTGTCAGGGACGGGACAGCCACACCTTCTCTGGGCAACCTGTTCCAGGAGAGTCTTTTTTCTGAATCCCTCAGCTAAACCGACTCTCTTTCCATTTGGATCCATTCTCCCTTGTCCTGTCCTTGCCTGCCATCCTACAAAGCCCCTGTCCAGCTTTCTTGTAGGCTGCCCTCAGGTCCTGGAAGGCCACAGTTGGATCAAGTCTAAGTCTCTTGTCCAGGCTGAGGAAGCCGAGCTGTCTCAGCCTTTCCTTGCAGGACAGCAGTGTTATAGGTATGTATTATAATATTGGCTTTTGCAAATATCGAAGTGGATTTTATATGTGTGATGTTCAAGTAACTTTGTTCCAAAGATAAAGTTTCTAATTTTGTTGTTAATTAAGCTTAGACATAGTAGTGCAATAGCTGACAGAAATCTGCTTGTGTTAAAATGCCTGCTTGGATGGGATAACATCCAATGAACACAGGATGAGGACACCTGCTACAGATCTGCCAACAATCAGCACTCACCGTCTGAAGGCAGTGTGGACCAAGGCCCGAACTGGAAGTGATAAAGAGAAGGAGCCAAACTCCAGCCAGGAAACACGCATGCTCTGAAAAGGCGGACCCAAGGAGGGGCCATGTAAAATAGTTCCTGGAAAATGTAAACTAGGTTATGGATATGCATAAGGGGCTATGAATATGCAACAGGCTGATGTAAGGGAAAAGGTATTTAAGGGGGATCCCCGAAGGTAACAGGGTGCTCTTGGCTGAGTGCCAAGATATACCTGGCCATAAATAACCTTTGCTCCATGGTCCTTGTCTCCTATTGTCCTTTATTAAACTTTTTACATTTTCACAGGAGAGTGAACATGTTTTTCACATGGACTACACATGCTTATACACAATTCTTGGAAGACTAGTAATTTTTTACTACAATGATTGGGTGAATCAACACGTAAACAAACTTATCCAGTTTGCAACATGTCTTGCTCATAGAAGTTGATTCAATCTTCTTTCTTGATTCAGTCTTCTTGCAGTCTTCAAAGCTCTGTTTCTTCTTGCCAAGGCATTCTGATTATCAAGTTTTTTATGCTAATCACGTCCAAAGTTCATCAACTCACTTCTGTCCTGGCAGCATGGCTGTGTCTACACAAGCAGGGAAACACTAACTTAGAGAATTCCACTAAGGTGAAGGTAGCCTCAGCTAGAGGCTAGAGGGGCCCTGCCTCAAGCCAGGAAGAGGCATGGGAAAACCGGATCTCTGGTCAGTGTGGATCCGATGGCCTGGCACATCAGAGCCACAGAAATATGAAACCTTAGCTGATACTGGTGCGCAGTGTGCCATGATACCATGGGGACATGTGGGGCAGAACCTGTTTCCATTGCTGGGGTGACGGGGGGATCGATCACAGCAATTGACCCTGTTGGGAGCTGAGGTGAGCCTGACTGGGAAGGAGTGGCAGAAACATCCCATTGTGACCGGCCCAGAAGCCCCGTGTATTCTGGGCATAGACTTCCTCCGGAATGGCTACTACAAAGACCCAAAGGGACTCAGGTGGGCTTTTGGCATAGCTGCTGTAGAGGCAGAGGACATGAAGCAGTTGAACACCTTGCCTGGACTATCAGAGCACCCGTCTGCAGTAGGACTCCTGAGGGTGGAAGAGCAACGAGTGCCAATTGCCACCTCGACAGTGCACCGCCGGCAGTATTGAACGAATCGGGATGCCGTGATCCCCATCCACAGAATGATCCGTGAGCTGGAGAGCCAAGGGGTGGTCAGCAAGGCCCATTCTCCCTTCAACAGCCCCTCTTGGCCTGTACACAAGTCTGACAGAGAATGGAGATTGGCTGTGGACTATCGTGCCTTGAATGAAGTGACTCCACCGCTGAGCGCTGCTGTGCCGGACATGCTGGAGCTCCAGTACGAGCTGGAGTCCAAGGCAGCAAAGTGGTACGCCACTGCTGACATTGCTAACGCGCTTTTCTCCATTCCTCTGGCAGCAGAATGCAGGCCTCAGCTTGCTTTCACCGGGAGGGGCGTGCAGTACACCTGGAACCGACTGCCCCAGGGGTGGAGGCACAGCCCCACCAGCTGCCATGGACTGATCCAGGCTGCACTAGAAAAGGGTGAAGCTCCAGAACACCTGCAGTACATCGATGGCATCATTGTGTGGGGGAACACAGCAATGGAAGTATTTGAGAAAGGAGACAGGATCGTCCAGATTCTGCTGGAAGCCAGTTTTTGGAGAATGCACATTCCTGAGTACAGCCAGATTTTGAGCCCTCTCTACCTGGTCACCCACAAAAAGAACGATTTCCACTGGGGCCCTGAACAGCAACAAGCCTTTGCCCAGACCAAGCAGGAGATCGCTCATGCAGTCGCCCTTGGCCCAGTCAGGATGGGACCAGAGGTGAGGAATGTGCTCTACTCTGCAGCCAGGAACAATGGCTTGTCCTGGAGCCTTTGGCAGAAGGTGCCTGCGGAGACTCGAGGCTGACCACTGGGATTCTGGATCCAAAGCTACAGAGGGTCTGAAGCCAAGTACACTCCCACAGAGAAGGGAATCTTGGCCGCCTATGAAGGAGTTCAAGTTGCCTTGGGGCTGATTGGCACAGAAGCACAACTCCTCCTGGCACCCCGACTGCCGGTGCTGGGGTGGATGTTTCAAGGAAAGGTTCCCACATCCTGCCACACCACCGACACCACACAGAGCAAGTGGATTGCTCTCATCACACAGCGCACCCGTACTGGAAACCTGAATCACCCTGGGATTTTGGAAATACAAACTGGACAGAAGGAGAAAACTTTGGTCTTGCTGATGAAGAGGAGCAGGAACAAGTGGCACAGGCTGAAGAAGCTCCACCATACAACCATCTACCAGCAGAGGAAACACGCTACGCTCTTTTCATGGACGCTTCCTGTCGCATCGTAGGGATGAACCAGAAGTGGAAAGCAGCCGTATGGAGCCCCCCACGACAGGCTGCACAAGCGACTGAGGAGAAGGTGGATCAAGTCAACTTGCTGAACTCAAGGCCGTTCAGCTGGCCCTGGGCATTGCTGAAAGAGAAGTGACCAAAGCTCTGCCTTTATACCAATTCATGGATGGTAGCCAATGCTCTGTGGGGCTGCCTGGAAAGGAGGAAAAAGGCCAACTGGCAGCTTAGAGGAAAACCAGTCTGGAATGCTGATGAGTGGAAAGACATTGCCTCTCAGACTGAGAAGGTACCTGTGGAAGTCTGCCATGTAGATGCCAATGTCCGCAAGAGTCGGGCTAATGAGGAGCACTTAAACAACGAGCAGGTAGATCAGGCTGCAAAGACAGAGGTGTCAAAGATAGACTTGGATTGGCATCACAAGGGGCAGTTGTTCCTGGCTCGATGGGCTCATGATGCCTCAGGTCATCAGGGCAGAGATGCCACCTATAAGTGGGCACAAGACCAAGGGGTGGATCTAAGCATGGACAGGATTTCTCAGGTTATCCATGACTGTGAGATGTGTGCTGTGATCAAGGAGGCCAAGCGGGTGAAGCCCCTGTGCTATGGTGGGCAGGGGTCCAAGTACAAGTATGGGGAGGCCTGGCAGATTGACCACATCACACTGCCCCAGACACGCCAAGGCAAGCGCTACGTGCTCACCATGGTAGAAGCCACCACGGGATGCTTGGAGACCTCCCCTGTGCCTCACAGCACTGCCCCAACACCATCCTGGGCCTGGAAAAGCAAGTCCTGGGGAGGCATGGCACCCCTGAGAGGACTGAGTCAGACAAGGGGACTCATTTCAAGAGCGGCATTGCCAACACCTGGGCTAGAGAACATGGCATCGAGTGGGTGCACTGAGACCCGCACTGAGACCCCCCCAAAAAAACCCCAAACCCAGGCACTCCCCGGCATATTTGGGTCGAGCTCCCCCTCCCCGGGCACCTGCGGGATGGGGGGCGATGCTCCCGGGGCTGCGGCGACTTCAGGCAGCACCAGGGCCACGCAATTCCTTCTCTGCTCTTCTCCGGCTGCTCCCTGCTGCCACTGCGCCTCTTCCTCCCTCCCTCCTCCTCCTGCCCCGTTCCCGAAGGCCGAGCCGTGAGGGGAAAGGGGGCGAGGAAAGGGCGGGAACCGTGAGGGGAAAGGGGCGAGGAAAGGGCGGGTACCGTGAGGGGAAAGGGGGCGAGGAAAGGGCGGGAACCGTGAGGGGAAAGGGGCGGGGCCAAGGGGACCGGGAGGGACCAGGGAGGGCTCGGGGCGTTTGGGGCTTTTTTGGGCTTTGGGGGATTGTGTTGGGACTTATGGGGGAACTGTTGGGGTTGTTGGGGAGAATTATTGGGCTTGGGGGGGAGTTGGGGAATTTTGGGAGGTTTTGTGGATTTTGGGGGTATTTGGATTTTGGGGGGATTTACTGGCACTTTGGGAGGGGGGTGTTTTTCTGGGCGTGTTTGGGGGTTTATTGAAATTTTTTTTTTCATTTGAAGTTTGAAAGGTTTTACTGGGATTTGGTGGGGATTTTGTGGGATTCTCTTCAATTTTTGGGGCTTTTGTTGGAACTTTTGGCGGATTTTGGAGGGTTTTATTGGAATTTTGCGGGTATTTAGTAGGATTCTTTTGGGATTTGGGGTTTTTTTGGATTCTTTGGGTTTTTTGGGTGTTGCCAGGAATTCTCTGGGACTTGGGGCAGATTTTGTGTGATGTTTTGTAGTTTTGGGAATTTTTTGAGGGGGATTTGTGGGTTTTAATTGGGATTTTGGGGGGTTGAGATTTCAAGAGATTTTGTGGGCTTTTATTGGGATTCTAGAGTGTTCTAATAGGAGTTTGTGAGATTTAACTGGGATTGTCTGGATTTTATTGGGAGTTTTGGAGATTTTAAGGAAATTTTGTTGCCTCTCAGACCTTCCCCACACCCAGGAACAACCGCAAATCCCCGCAAAATTCCACTAAAACCCCCCAAATCCCCTAAAAATCCCAATAAAATCCTCGAAAACCCCAGAGAAACCCACAAAATCCCAGTGAAACCCACCAAAATTCAAAAAAACTCCCAAAAATTTCGATACCCCCCCCAAAAAAACAAACCCTGCAAAAACCCTAATAAAACTCCTGAAATCCAAACTCCCCAAGTCCACAAACCCCCCCAAAAGCTTCTAACCCCCCAAAACCCAATACTTCCCTCTAAACTCCCAAGAAAATCCCCCAAAAGCCCAAAAAAAACCCCAAATAATCCCCACAAAACTCCCCCAAACCCAAAAAGCCCTCCCAATCTCCTCAAAGTCCCCCAGAAATGCCCCAAAATCCCCCAAATCCCCCAAAAAGCCCCTCAACCCCCCCCCCCGAAATCACCCAAAGCCGCCCAGAACCCCCCAGACTCACTGGGGGCCGTCCTGGATCCGGGGGCACCGGCCGGTGGAACAGGAGCCATTTCAGGGGCCCTCGGAGCTTTTTGGGGAGGGGGCACCATGGGAGACCCCCCAAAAACGGGGGAGGGGGAACCCCTGTTGTGCCCCCTCCCCTCAAAACCCCCAGACCCCCGGTTCTCCAGGAACCCCGGTTCAGGGTGGGCCTGGGACCCCCCGGGACCCCCCCAAATCTCCCCCAGGACCACCAGCTCTGAGCTCTGGTTCCATCTCCGGCCACCTCCCCAGCCCAGGCTGGGTCTTTCCTCCTCAGATCCCCGTGATCTGCATTTGCAGCCCCTCCTCGTGCGGCATCTCCGGGGCTTTTCCTCCCCGTTGGGTTCCTGCACCGTGGAGCCGCTCAAAACGGCCTCTTCCACGAGGTTCTGCCGCGGGAATTTGTCCTCCCTGCTCTCCATCCTCAGCTCCTGCTCTGGGGGAGGAAGGACAAGGAGAGGATGGGATTTGCCTCCGTGCCACAGGGAAGGGCAAGGAGATCCCCCCAGTGCATCCCCGGCAGGACGGCACCGGCAGCGGGGCTGTCCTGCAGCCGGGGGCCGTGCTGGGCTGGGAGATGGAGCAGGAGAGAGGGGGAAAGGGGTACTGACTTCCTCCTCACCTGCCTGGCTGTCCCAGGCCTCCTTCCTCTTCCTCGCAGCCTCCTCCTCCACCCAGCCAAAGTTTGGGAATGGGAAATCCTGGTTTTGGGGGAAAAACAAGGTGTGAATGCCTTGGGTTGGGGATTCCTCCTGCCCAAATCCATCTCCAGAAGTCTCCAGGTGTCCATAAAAACCTCAAAAAATCAAGAGTGAATCAAAAAGAGCCACCAGGAGTGTCCCATGTCCAGTCTCATCCCTCTGGGGTTCTGGTGCTCCCCCGTCTCAGGGCTGCAGGGGATCCCATGGGTCCTGGGGATCCCCCTTCTCCAGGGTCCTGCTTAGGGATGCTGGGGGGTTTTGGGGTACGAGGGTCCCCTCTCCAGCCTCCCTCCAATCCAGACACTTGGGGCTCCCCCCTCTCCCCACCACCCTGTCCTGGTTTAGGGCAAATTTGGGAGAAAACCCCCAAAGGGTTTTCTAGAAAGAAAAACCCCAAAGGGGGTTTTCTAGAAATTATATTCAAGTGGCCCCTCCCCCAACCGGTTCAGGAAAAGATTTCCTTGGAGAAAAGTAGAAAAAACCTGTTTATTTAACAGGCAAAGCATTCACCGGCACAGAAAATGAACAATATTAAACAATAAACCCTGTTGCCACTCCAAAAGAGATGACAAACTCAGGAAGTCCCTCCGTGGGCTGTAGCTCGGCTCACTCAGTCTCTGATCAGTCCCTCCGTGGTCCAGGCCTGGCCCAGTGGGCCACAGGTGCGAGCTGCCGGTGCTCTTCTGGTGTTCAGTCCAGAGCAGGTTTAAACAGCTCCAAAGAAAAGGAAAAACCACAGGCCAGAGAACTTCTCTGCCTCAGCGAGCTAAAAACTAACTAAAAGCAAAGGAGAGCTCTGTCCCGCTGTCTGTCTGTTGGCAGACAACCAATACCTTAGGTTTAAGTTTTTCTGTTCTGCTTTGGTGTGCAGCTTTAGCTTTCTATTAAGTGTTACTGGGATCTTTTCACAGGGTGGTGAAGACAAAACAATCCTGTTCTAGCTGAGAGTCAAGGACAATCTCTTCAAACTTCAGGCCCAAAGCACAAACAACGGGGAAAGAGGAGGGCGGGCAAGCAAGCAAGGAGGATGAAACTTCATCATTTGAAGCTATTCATTGGGCAGTTAAATCCTGGGTGCAAATGGACTAAAACTTATAAAAATGTCAGATCTCCTGACCAAGCCCTCTTTTGCTTCCATCTTGGAGCCATCCGGGCAGAGCCACGACCTTGGCTCCAGTACTGCCGGGCTGTGGCCTTTGAAGGCACTTCAATAAATATCCACTTTATTCCTCTTGCCTCCGTCTGGCCTCAGTTCCAGCTCCTTAAGGCATCACAGCAGCCCAGGAGCCGGAATGTGGAGGAGCGAGTGCAGTTCCTGAAAACAAACTGCGCGCTGCTTCCTCGCCCCTTCGCTCTCAGAACCGGCCTTGAAGGTGCAGAACTCATTTCGGGGCTAAACGGACCAATGGGGGCACGGGCACCGTGAGCTCACCCCGGGACACGCCCCGGGCAGGGTCAGGGGTCCCGTCCCCGCCTCATCTCCGGGCTGCCGGGGGTCCCCCAGCTCCGCTATCGTCCCTTCCTCTCTCCCGCCCCGGGGCTCCCACGTTCCGCAGCCCCGACTCTCACGGGGATCCCCAAAACCAACGTCCCGCCCTGTCAGTACCGGGCCAGCCGCACGTGGAGCCCCCGGGACCCTCCCGAGGGGCGATCACAGCTCCTCTCCCCCCGAAAAAGCTCCTCCTAGGGAGCCCGGAGGGATCCGGGGCTCGGAATCTGCCGGCTCCGAACACCCTCCAGAAAAATCCTCCCGAGACCCCTCGATAGAGTCGGGGCGAGCTCGGCCTCCCCCTCACCTGCGGCTCGGGGCTGGGGGCGATGCTCCCGGGGCAGGGGGTGCTGCAGACCCAGCGTGCGAGCGGTGCGAGCGGCGGGATTCTCCCGCTCCTCTTCCTGCTGTTCCTGCTGCTGCTGCTGCTCCTCCTCCTTCTCCTCCTCCTCCTCCTCTCCCTCCTCTTCCTCCCGCATTCCCTCCGCTCCCAGCCCGGAGCTCCCTTTCCCACCCCTCTGCCCCGCGGCCGCCCCAGCACCGGCTGCTGGGTGCGGGGAGCCCCCGATCGGCCCCAGGGGTGGGCAGGGGGCTCGGGGCCCGCCCCCGGTGCGGATCCGTACCCCCGGGCCGAGCCCGAAATTCCGCTGGCGGGGCCGCCGGGCTCTGCGGGTCCGCCCGGCAACTGGTGAGTCATCGGCGAGAAAAGCTCTGGTTGGCTGGAGATTGTTCAGCGCGTTCTCTGATTGGCTGGAATTGCGAAAGGCGCCACGCCCTGCGGCTGTCCCGGGGAGCTGCGCAGTCCGGGCCGGAGCCTTTTCCTATTTCTTTCTGTCTCTCTGAGACTTTTTCCGATTTCTTTCTCTCTCTCTGAGATCTCTTTACTAGTTCTTTCTCTGCCTTTCTCCTTCCCACTTCTTGTTCCGTTCAATCCACGTTCAGTCGAATCCGCAGGTTGCGCTCCCGTGGTCTCATTTGCACCTTCCCTGGGGCGGAGGCGTCTCTCCCTCACGGGATCGTAACCCGCGGGCAGGGTCCGTTCCCACCCCAATCGTTCCGGGATTGTGTCAGGGACTCACTTCCCTTTCCTCCCTCCCTCTGCCTGCAGCCGGGAATGTGCTGGGAAATGTCCAGCAAAGCCACCTTTGCTGCGTGCTGCAGGAGCCCACGGAGCTGCTGCACCTTGTCCCCGGGCCCTGCACAGCTCCTTGGGAGGCACGGCAGGAGCAGCACCCTGGGAGCTTCGGGAATGCCCCTCTGGGATCCGTGGCACACGCTCCCAGGGGCTGGAATTCCAGTTCCCAGCCAGGAAAAGATGTTCCTGCCCTTGAAGGCAAAGCTCTTAAGAAGGGGCCAAAAGCCAAGTGCAGCAAGATCCTACAGTGACATTTCACTGCCAGCCTTCCTAACTTCACCCACGGTTGTTGCAGCTCCTGCACTGGGAATTAAATCAGGGCAGGGTCTTTGGTGGTAGCTGCCCTGGCTCAAGGGAGACACAGAGAGAGAAAGAGAGCAGGCAAAGAGAGGCAGGAGAGAAAGGAGGACATAAACACAATCAGCTGAGAAGGTGGCACTCTGCAAACAGAACTGCAATGGACTGAAAATGAATGGGACAGAAATCAGTAACTCTGAAAGTTTTATTCACTATCAAATACATCCCAGCCACCCAGCTCCACACAATCCCCATCCCACCACTCCAAACTGGGATCCCACTTCTCCCAATCTCCTTCCAACCCTATCTCACCCTGGCAGCTCTGGAATTGTGTGAGTTTGGTGTGGGATTGAGTTTTTTTGAGTTGGGAACAAGCCATTTTGAGGTGGGATTAAGCCCTTAGGGGTTAAAATTCAGTTAGTTTCAGTGGGATTGAGTTGTTTTGCGGTGACCCTCTTGGCTTCTGGAGGGCAAAGAGATGGAGTACACTGCCCAAAATACCCCCAGAAGCCACATCTCTCCTCCAGTATACCTCCAGAACCCACATCTATCCTCCAGAATATTGTCCCCAACATAGATCACAGGGAATGTGGGTCACCAGGGCTGTGCCCAACGTGGGTCCTGCAGTGGGGGATGGAGCTGGAGCAGTGCACGAAGCTCTTCCCGCACACGGGGCACTCACAGGGCCTTCCTTACCGGTGCCTCCGTTGGTGTTGGGTCAAGTTAGAGCGACGTGAGAAGCTCTTCCCACACTGGGGACACTCGTAGGGCCTCTCCCCGGTGTGGATGTGCCGGTGGCGGATGAGGTGGGACTTCTGCCTGAATCCCTTCCTGCAGTCTGGGCAGCAGAAAGGCCTCTCCTCTGTGTGAACTCGATAGTGCTTGAGGAGATCGGAGCTGGTCTGAAACCTCTTCCCACACTTGGAACACTCGTAGGGCCTCTCCCCAGTGTGGATCTTCTGGTGGCTGACCAGGTTGGATCTCTGGCTGAAGCTCTTCCCACACTCCCCACACTCGTAGGGCCTCTCCCCAGTGTGGATCCTCTGGTGCCTCACGAGGTTTGGGTTGTACTTGAATCCCTTCCCACAGTCAGGGCAGTGGAACGGCCTCTCCTCTGTGTGACTCCAATAGTGCTTGAGGAGATCGGAGCTGGTCTTAAACCCCTTCCCACACTCAGAACACTCATAGGGCCGTTCCCCAGTGTGGCTCACCTGGTGACTGACCAGGCTGGATCTCAGGCAGAAGCTCTTCCCACACTGCCCACACTCGTAGGGCCTCTCCCCAGTGTGGGTCCTCTGGTGCCTGATCAGCTGGGAGCTGTACCTGAAGCTCTTCCCACACTCCGAGCACTTGTGGCACTTCTCCCCATAATGGAGCTGCTCATGGACCACCAGCTCTGAGCTCTGGCTCCATCTCCGGCCGCCTCCCCGGCACAGGCTTTCAGATCCCCATGATCTGCATTTGCAGCCCCTCCTCGTGCGGCATCTCTGGGGCTTTTCCTCCCCGTTGGGTTCCTGCACCGTGGAGCCGCTCAAAACGGCCTCTTCCACGAGGTTCTGCCGCGGGGATTTGTCCTCCCTGCTCTCCATTCTCGGCTCCTGCTCTGGGGGAGGAAGGACAAGGAGAGGGTCTTCCTCTTCTTCGCAGCCTGCCATGTGCTAGGAATGAGAAATCCTGGTTTGGGGAAAACAAGGGATGAGCACGTTGAGTTTGAAGGTCCCTCTGCTCAAGTCCATCTCTAGAAGTCCCCGGCCACCTGGGCTCCATAAAAACCTCCCAAACACCAAGATTCAGCCCTGAAAAAGCCTCCCAGGAGTCCCTGATCCCTGCTCCCTCCCCTTTGCTGTTCGGGCTTCCCCCCTGTCCCAGCTGTTGGGGGTCACGCTTGGATTGGGGGTCCCCCTTCTTCTCGGTGCCCGCCCTCCCCAGGCTGCTGGGAGTCCCAGCAATCCCAAAAGCTCCCCCCTCTTGGCTCTCCCCATTTAGGGCTGCCGGGGCTTTTTGGGCTCCCGGGCTCCCTTCTCCCCTTCTTCTCTGCTTTGGGCTGCAGCGGCTCCAAGGAGTCCCCCCTGCCCCTCTCCAGGCTCTTGAGGGTCCCACCCATGGTGGCGCTCCCCCCTCTCTGGGCTCCCCACTTTGGGCTCCTGGGGGACACAGGGCTCTGCTCCTCCAGGCTGCCTCTGCCGGCAGCCGCCACCGGCACCCCCCAATGTCCCCCCAAGGGGACTTTTCTGCTCAGCTTTGCAGTTCTTCATTCTCCAAACATCCCCCCACAAAAACCCAACCCAGGGACCCCCCAGGATATCTGGGCCCAGCTCCCCCTCGCCGCTCACCTGCGGGATGGGGGACGATGATCCCACAGGTGGGGGCTGCGAATTCAGGGAGGACTCGACCGCGTGAACCCTTCTGCCGTCCTTGATCCGCCTTCGTCCCTCCTCTTCCTGCCGCTCCTCCTCTTCCATCCCCGCCCTCCTCCTCCCTAACCCCACCTCCTTCTCATCTTCCATCCATCCCCTTCCATCCCTCCTCCTCAATCCCCCCCTCCTCCTTGTCCATTACCCCACCTCCTTCTCCTATTTCCATCCCCCCTTTCCATCCTCTATAAGCCTCCTCCTTCTCCTCCTCCATCCCTGCCCTTCCCTCCCTCCTCCTCCTCCCCCAGGAGCAGCGACACCCTCGGTATCCCGTTCCCGCAGCCCTCGCAGCCCGCGGCAGGAGCAGGGATGGAGCCGGGCCAGGTCGGGATGGGCAGCGCGGGGCTCTCGGCTGCTCCCACCCGCTGTTCCAGGGGGGAACACGGCCCGGGCAAAAGGAGAGGCAAACTGGGAAAACTGGGGGCTGCACATCCCAACTGGGCCTTGCTGGGAACCCTGCCTGGGCACTGCCAGCCCTTGGGGCTCCTCTCGGGACATCCGGGAGGGGGGAACGCACAGAGGGCTGGGGGATGCCAGGAGTGGCAGCACTGGGAGGGACTGGGACTGTGCTGGCTTTGTACTGACACCAGACTGGGATCACACTGCCGTGCCAGGGCAGACTGGGATCGCACTGATGGAGACTGGGGTCATACTGGGAACATACTGGGAGTGAGTAGGTGCCTGCAGGGGGCAACTGAGACCATGCTGGGGGCAAATGGGATACACTGGGACTGACTGGGATTATGCTGAGGGTGACTGGGAGCAGCTGTGAGCAACTGGGATCATGGTAGGAGTAACTGGGAGCAACTGGGTGGAACTGGGAGTGACTGGCTGCATGCTGGGGGTGATTGGAAACACCTGGGTTTATAGTGGATGAACTGGGATCATGCTGGCAGTG
The DNA here is from genome assembly GCF_026979565.1 of Vidua chalybeata. Classification (NCBI taxonomy): domain Eukaryota; kingdom Metazoa; phylum Chordata; class Aves; order Passeriformes; family Viduidae; genus Vidua; species Vidua chalybeata. The sequence continues at coordinate 362,216 of NW_026530345.1, forward strand.
AGTGCAACTGCACTGAGGCTGACTGGGAGTGGTTGTCAGCAAATGGGATCATACTGCAAGGAACTGATTGTGAACTGGGAACATGCTGGAGGGAACTGGGGCATACTGGGAGATACTGGGAGTGACAGGAATGAAAGTGAGGGTGAAAGAGAGCAACTAGAACCATGTGGAGCACAACTGGTTCATACTGGCAGTGACTGGGAGCACACTGGGCTCATATTTGGATCATACTGGTAGTGACTGGACTAACACTGGGAATATCTGAAAGCAACAGGGAACACACCCTGCACATCATCCCCCATACTGGGGGTGACTGGGAACAACTGGGAGCAAATGGCACCATACTGGGACTGACTGATCTAGGAGGCAACTGGAACCATGCTGGAGGCTGCTGAGACCATACTGGGAGAGATTGGAAGCAACTGGGATTATACTGGGACTACGCTGGGAGTACTGGCATGTGGCTAGGATCAAACTGGAGCTTACTGGGATCATATTGGCGTTGAAAGGGAGTGACTGGGATCACACTTCGGGCTACTGGGAGCAAATGAGAGAAACTGGGATCATGCTGCAAGCAAATTGGAGTAACTGGGAATGACTGGATACATGCTGGAAGCAACTGGGATATACTGGGCATGACTAGGGGATCATACTGGGATAGCTAACACCTTACTGGGGCCACTGGCAGTGCCTGGAAAACAGTACAGACGTGCTGGGGGCAACTGGGATATAGCGGGAGTGTATCTAACCATACTGGGGTGACTGGAACCACACTGGGAGCAACGGAGACCATGCTGGGGAGAACTGGGACCACACTGCGGGCAACTAGGTTCAACTGCGACCATACTGGCAGTGTCTGTAACCATAGTGGAGTGATGGAACCACACTGGGAACAGCTGGGCCTGTGCTGGGAGCAACTGGCATCAGTGGCATCAGACTGGGAGCACTGGGAGCAACTGGAATTAGATTTCAAGTGACTGGGATCCTACTGGAGTGGCTACACTCATACTGGGATTAGAGTGGGTGTGAATGGAACCTGACTGGGACTTACTGGAAGCTTTTGGGCCCATGTTGGGAGGAAAATGTGGACACATTGGGAGCAACTGGGATCAGCTGGAAGGTACTGGAACCATGCTGAGAGGACTGAGACCACAAGTGGGGCAACGTCGATCATACTGGGAGCAACTGGGACCACAATGTGGGCAACAGACAGAAACTGGGCTCATGCTGGAGGCAACTGGGAGTAACTGGGAAAGACTGTGATCATGCCGAGCTAACTAGAACCTTACTGGGGCAACTGGAATATACTGGGAGTGTCTGTAACCATACTGGGGGGACTGGAGCCACACTGGGAAAAGCTGGGAGCAGGCTGGGGTCAACGCTTGGGGACAGTGAACCTATGCTGGGGGCAACTGGGCATGACTGGGACCCTGCTGAGAGGGACTGGGACTATTCAAGGGGCAACTGGGATCATAATGCGAGGAACTGGGAACAACTGGGACTATGCTTGGGGGCAACTAGGATCATTCTGGGATCACATTGGAAGCAGCTGGGTCCATGCTGGGTCAGACTGGGATCACACAGAGGGTGACTGGAATCATACTGGAATTGACTGGGACTGGCTGCGAGCAACTGGAATTGTGCTGAAAGCAACTGGGAGAAAGTGGGAGTGACTAGGATAAAGTGGGAGAGACAGGGAGACAGTGGGATCATACTGGAGGCTACTGGGGTCCTGCTGGCATTGACAGGGAGCAACTGGGATCACACTGGGGGCCACTGGGAATGACTGGGGTCATACTGGGAGTGGCTACAATCATCCTGGGATTAGAGTGGCTGTGACTGGACCCTGACTGGGGGTTACTGGGAGCTACCAGGCCCACACTGGGAGCCAACTGGGGACATAATTAGAGGAACTGAGATCAACTGGGATAAAACTGGGGGCAAGTGGACCACGCTGAGGTAACTGGGAGTGCCTGGCAATGACTACGAGAATGTTCAGGGCAACTGGGATCTACTGGGAGTGTCTCAGACCACATGGGTGGTGACTGGGACCAGACTAAGTGTGACTGGGAATGTGCTGGGGAAACTGGGAGCACACTGGGGGCAAGTGAGAGTGACTAGGGCCTTGCTGGGATAGACTGGAATCATACTGGGAGTGACTAGGATTATGCTAGGGGCAACTGGGAGAATTGGGAACACACTGGATGAAAGCGGGAGGAACTGGGAGGAACTGGGCCCTTGCTGGGGGCAAATTGCATCATCATAGGGAATGACTGGGAGGGACTGGGCTCATACTGGGAGCAGCCACTCCCGGCCCCGGAACCCCCGATGTCCCCCCGAGGGCCATCTGCGGCTCGGCTTTGGAGCCCTGCAATCTCCAGACATCTCCCCAAAAAACTCCAAACCCAGGCACCCCCCGGGATATTTGGGCCGAGCTCCCCCTCCCCGGGCACCTGCGGGATGGGGGGCGATGCTCCCGGGGCTGCGGCGACTTCAGGCAGCGCCAGGGCCCCGCGATTCCTTCTCTGCTCTTCTCCGGCTGCTCCCTGCTGCCGTTGCGCCTCTTCCTCCCTCCCTCCTCCTCCTGCCCCGTTCCCGAAGGCCGAACCGTGAGGGGAAAGGGGGCGAGGAAAGGGCGGGAACCGTGAGGGGAATGGGGTGGGGCCAAGGGGATGCAAGGTCCTAAAAGGGCCTGGTTTGGCCTAAAATCACCCAAAAGGGCCTCAAATGCAATCGAAATCCACCAGGTTTGCACTAAAATCAGCCAAAGGGGCCCTCAAATCCACCCTAAATCCACATGGTTTGGCCTAAAATCAGCCAAATGGGATTAAAATTATCTAAAGGGGTCTAAAATCCAACCAAAATGGCCTAAAATTGCCCCAATTTTTTTAAAATCCACACGAGGTGGCTTAAAATCACCCATGAATCTCTCAAATGCGCCTAAAATCCACCCTGAAAATACCTGGTTTCACCAACAATCACCCAAAGGTACCTTCAATCAGCCAAAGGTACCTAAAATCACCCAAACGTGCCTTACACCAACACAAGTCCTAACATCACCCTAAAAATTATTGGTTTGACATAAAATTCCCCAAAGAAGCAAAAAAACTACTCAAATGGGCCCAAAATCACCAAAAAAAGGGACCTAAAATCACCCACACAGGATTAAGATTCACCCATATTGTTATGAACAGTTTCCAGGTGTTCCCCAGAGACGCGGGCAGGGCTTTCCTAGTTCCCATGGCAACACTAAAAGAAAACTACGAACTCTAGCTAAGTACCGATATTGAAATGCTAATTAGCTAATTGCTCTGTTTGTTTTCTCTAAACTACCTGGCCTCCCACCCCTCCACGCTGCCATTCTGGGACTAACATGCAAATAAAAACCCCTTAGGATCATGGGAGTATTTTTAGGAGATAAAAATGAATATAGATCAAAAACTGAACACAATAGAGGAGTCTAGACAAATGCCCTAGCTGAGGAAGAGGGAAACACATCCCCTGACTGGCTTTTAACCGTCGCCATCACCTAAGAAAGAACAGACTATATTAGGCTCTGAGAAGCCAGGCGATGAGGGAGAGAGCGCCCTGGTGCTGCCACCACGGAAGGAGCGGGGACAGCTGTTGTTCTGGACTTCAGCAAAAGACTCTGCATGCCACGCCTCCTCATCCTCGGGCCACCGGTGTGCCACAAGGAAAGGAGAAAGGACAGCTGCTGCTCTGGAGTCCCGTGGCAGACTCTGCATGCCTCCTTCCTTTTGGCTGGGAAAGCTACAACCGCGGGGGCGAGCTCTGCGTCGAGCCCCCTGCCCAGCCGATCTTTTCAATAAAGAGCTGAACATTAATAAAGGCATTAGCCCTGTTCATTTCACATATGGGCCCAGTTTATCCTAAAATCTCCCAAACGGGCCCCAACCCCACCCACACGGGCCTAAAATCATCCAAAGGGATCTGAAATCCTCCCCTAAACCCCACCAGATCCGGCCTAAAATCAGCCAAAGGGGCCGAAAATCCACCCGAAAAGGCTCGGAATCCCCGCAAGGGATCTGAAACCCACCCAGTTCGGCCCAAAATCCCCCAGAGGGGCCGAGCCCGAGGCCGAGCCCGGGATCGGCTCCGGGGTCGCTCCGGGACCTCTGCGTTCGCTCCGGGGAGTTTTGGCCGCGGCCCCGGACGGGCCTGGGCGAGACCGGGAGGGACCAGGGAGGGCTCAGGGCATTTGGGGCTTTTTTGGGCTTTGGGGGATTGTGTTGAGAGTTATGGGGAACTGTTGGGGTTTTGGAGAGAATTATTGGGTTTGGGGGGAGTTGGGGAATTTTGGGGGGTTTTGTGGATTTTGGGGTGTTTGGATTTTGGGGGGTTTTATTGGCACTTTGGGAGGGGGTGTTTTACTGGGGGTGTTTGAGGATTCATTTAAATTTTGTTTTCTTTTTAATTTTGGGGAGTTCTACTGGGATTTTATGGGAACTTTGTGAGATTCACTGGAATTTTATGGGGTTTTATTGCAATTTTCTGGGGATTTTGGGATTTTATTGAAATTTTGGGAGCATTTAGTGGGATAGTGGGATTCTTTGGGTGTTTGGGTTTTGTTTGGGTTTTTTTTTTTGTGGGATTTAGGGAGTTTTTGTGGGTTTGAGTGTTGCCAGGATTTTGTTGGGCCTTGGCATGGATTTTGTGGGACTTTTTTTGGTTTTGGGGACATTTTTGGGGGGATTTGTGGGGTTTAATCGGGAGTTCGGGAGCTTTGTTGAGATTTCAAGAGATTTTGTGGGCTTTTATTGGGATTCTAATAATGTTGTTCTAATGGGATGTTGTGAGACTCATTTGGGATTTCCTGGTTTTTAGTGGGACTTTCTGAGGTTTTAGGGAGATTTTGGTGCCTCTCAGCCCTTCCCCACTCCCGGGGACAACCCCAGAGCCCGCGCAAAATTCCACTAAAACACTCCAAAAATCCCCCAAAAATCCCAATAAAACCCTCCAAAACTCCAGAGAAACACACAAAATGCCAGTGAAACCCACCAAAACCCCAGAAAACTCCCCAAAATTTCAATACATCCCCCCAAAAACAAACTGTGCAAAAACCCCAAGAAAATTCCCCAAAATCCAAAACCCCACAAAATCCCACAAACCCTAAAAACCCAATAATTCTCACCAAAAACCCAATAATTCCCCCTAAACTCCAAACAAAATCCTCCAAAGCCCAAAAAAGCACAAAAAAAATCCCAAAAAACCCTCCCAAATTTGCCCCAAAATCAAAAAAAATCCCCACAAAACCCCCCAAAATCGCCCCAAACCCAAGAAAGGCCCCCAAAATCCCCCCAAACCCCCCCAGACTCCCTGGGGGCCGTCCTGGATCCGGGGGCACCGGCCGGTGGAACAGGAGCCACTTCAGGGGTCCTCGGAGCTTTTTGGGGAGGGGGCACCATGGGAGACCCCTCAAAAACGGGGGAGGGGGAACCCCTGTTGTGCCCCCTCCCCCCGAAACCCCCAGACCCCGGTTCAGGATGGGCCTGGGACCCCCAAATCTCCCCCAGGACCCCCAAACCCCCCTGAGCCCCCCAAGGTTGGCCCAGGACCCCCTGGGAGCCCCCAGACCCCAATCGGGCCCAGCCCAGGATGTCCCCTGGGACCCCCCAGGCCCTTCCCAAGACCCCACCCAGGACCCTTCCAGGACCCTCCAGACCCTTCCCCAAACCCAACCTGGGACCCCCCAGCCCCTCCCCAGATCCCCCCAGGGCCTTTCCCCAAAAGTCCCAAGCCCACTCAGACCCTCTCCCAGAACCCCTCCAGACCCGCCAAAGCCCCTCCCAAAAATCTCCAAAACCTCCCAGGACGCGCCCAGGACCCCCCAAACCGCTCCCCAAACTCCCCCCAGAGCCTCCCACGCCCCCCAGGACCCCCTGTGCGGACCCCCTCCCCCAGCTGTCCCGGCCCCTCAGCAGCTCCCGGAGCCTCCGTCCTCTCCCAGCGCCTCCCCCGCTCTCTCCAGCGCCTCCCGCAGGACTCGCCCGAGCCCGGGGCGGGCCCGGGGCCGCCGGGGGAGGGGCCGCCGCTTCCGCCGCGCCTCTGATTGGCTGGAGCGGCGCGGGGGACGCGGGCGCTGCTGAGGGGAGCCGCGCGGTGATTGGTTGGTGGGGCACGGGGCGCGGCGCTATTGGCTGGAGGAGCCGGCGCGCGCGGCGGAGGCGGGAGATTGTGAGGGGAGAGCGGCTGAGGAGGGAGCTGAGGTGGGGCCGGGAGAAAGTGGGGGGGGTTTGGGGCGGGTCTGAGGTGGGTCTGGGGAGGTGTGAGGAGAAATTGGGGATTTTGGGGGTGATTGACGGGAAATAGGGCAGTGTGCGGTGCGTTTGGGGGGAATGAGGGGGTCTGCGGGGGCTTTGGTGGGTCTGCAGGGACTTTAGGGAGCTTTGGGTGGAGCTTAGGAGGGTCTGGAGCGTTCTCAGTTGTGTTTAGGAGGATCTGAAGAGAATTGGGGGGTCTGAGGGGATTTTGAGGGAGTTGTGAGAGGAACTGGGGGAATCTGGGGCTTCTGAGTTGGGTCTGAAGGGAATTTGGGGGAGTCTGAAGGGATTTCATAGGGTTTAGGTAGGGTTTGGGAATCTGAGGGGGATTTAGGAGGGTCTTATGGGATCTGGGGGGTCTCAGATGGGTCTGAGGTCAATTCTGGGGGCACTGGGGCTGTATGAGGGTAATTGGGGCGGGTTAGGTGGGTCTGGGGTGGATTTGGGGCTCTGGGGGCACCTGAAGGGGGATGCCAGGGGCTGAAGGGGTCGCAGACGCCCCCAAAGCCCCCCTGTCCCCACAGAGGGGTCCCGGCCATGGTGGTGCAGGACCCCCGGCCCAAGCCCAGCATCTCCATCAACAACCTGAACGAGATCAAGAAGGACAGTGGGGGGGGCTGGGGCGTCCTGGGGGGTCTGAGAATGTCCCTGGGTGTCCCCAGGGGCTCAGGCTGTCCCCTGGGTGTCCCCAGAGCTGGAGCGCTCTCTGTCCCCATTGTCACCTGTCCCTGTGCCAAGTGTCCCTCTGTCCCCTGTGTCCCCAGAGCTGGAGCTGTTCCTGTTGCCACTGTCTCCTGTGCGTGTGTCCTCTGTGTCCCCAGAGCTGGAGCAGTGTCTGTCTCTGTTGTCACCTGTCCTTGTCCCCAGAGCTGTAGCAGTGTCTGTCTCTGTTGTCACCTGTCCTTGTCCCCAGAGCTGGAGCAGTGTCTGTCCCCTCGCTCTGTCCCCTGTGTGTCCCCAGAGCTGGAGCTGTCCCTGTGCCCGTTTTCCCCATTGTTGCCAGAGCTGAAGGAGTTCCTGTCCCTGCTGTCCCTGTCCTTGTCCCCATTGTCACGGTGTCCCCAGAGCTGGAGAAGTCCCTCTGCGCCATTTTCTCGCGCTTTGGGCAGATTTTGGACGTTTTGGTGTGGCGCAGTCTCCGCGTGCGGGGCCAGGCCTTCGTCACCTCCAAGGAGATGAGCAGCGGCACCAACGCCCTGCGCTCCATGCAGGGCTTCCCCTTCTACGGCCAACCCGTGGTGAGACAGAGACTGGGGCAATTCTGACATTTGGGGAAAGAACTGGAATTCTGGGGGAAACCGCCAAACTCTGGCCTCAAATATCCCCAAATCCAACTTGGAATCCCTTCAAATTCACCCTGAACAGCCCAAAGCTTCCCCTGCTATGACAAGCCCATGGTGAGACAGAAATGCTGAGGGAAAACCCTGGAATTCTGGGAAAAAAACCAAAAACCCCGAGGAAAAGAACCAAATCCAACCAGGAACCCCCCAGAGCTTCCCCTTCTATGACAAGCCCATGGTGAGACCCAAATCCCTGGGAAAATCCTGACAATTTGGAACAAAATCCTGAAATTCTGGGAAAAATCCTGAATTCCTGGGGGAAAAAAAGCCAAAATGCAGCCTCAAATACCCCCAAAATCCAACGAGAAACACTCCACAGCTTCCCCATCTACGACAAGCCCAAGATAAGAGAGAAATCAGAGCAGAAGTCCTGGGATTTTGGGAACAATCCTGAAATTCTGGGAAAAACTCCAAAATCCTTGGGGAAAAAACCCCAATCCAGCCTCAAGTATCCCTAAAATCCACCCTACAACCCACAAAGCTTCCCCTTCTGGGGAAACCTATGGTGAGAGCAGAATCTTCAGGAAAATACCCAAATTTTGGGAAAAATCCTGAAACTCTGGGGAAAAAAGCCCAAAATTCAATTGGGAACCCACCCAAAATCCTGTGGAAAATACCCAAATGCAGCCAGGAGCACCCCAGAATTCACCCTGAATCTCCCAAACCTTCCCCTTCTATCCCATGGTGAGACCCAAATTGAGGGGAAAACCCACAGATTCTTGAAAAAACAGGAAATTTGGGGAAAAAGCCCAAAATCCTGGGAAGGAATGGAAATCCAGCCAGAAATCCACCCCCAATCCCCTGGGAATGACCCCAAATCCCTGTTGGAACCTCCCCAATTGCTCTGAATTCCTCCAAAATCCTGCTGAAATTCCCCAAATTCCTTCTAGGACTTTCCAAAATCCCTCAAAAACGTCCCTGATTGCTCTTGGAACTGCCCCAAATCCTGTCTGGAACTCCCCCAAATTCCTCTGAATTCCCCCAAAGCCCTCAGAAAGCCCCAAATCCCCTCTGGAACCTCTCCCAGATCCCCCCAGAATCCTCGGGAACGACCCCAAAACCCCCTGTGCCTTCCCCAAGTCCCCCTGGACTGATCCCAAATCCCAAATCTTTGTGGGGTTTTTGGGGTGGGTTCTGTGAGGTTTTGTTGGGGCTTGGTGGGATTTTGAGGGAAGTTTTTCTAGGGATTTTTTGGGTGGATTTCCTTGGAATTTGGTTGGGATTTGAAGGGACGTGGGGGTATTTTGGGGGGGATTGAGAGGGGTTTGGTGGGATTTTGGTGCAGATTTTTTGAGTGGATTTGGTGTGGATTTTGGAGGTTTCGGGGGTTTTGGGGGAAATTGTTCTGGTATATTTTGGGTGATTTTGAGAGATTTTTTTGTGTGGATTTTGTGTGATTTGGGGATTTTGGGGGGATTTTTGTGCAGATTTTTCTGTGTGGATTCTGTGGGATTTTCATGGGGACTTAGTGGGACTTTTTGAGAGATTTCTGTGGGATTTAGAGGGATTTTGAGGGATTTCTGTAGGCTTTGGGGCAATTTTGTGGTGATTTTTGGCGTGAATTTTCCGGGCTTTTGGGTGGAATTTTTGTGTGTTTTTGGTGGGATTTTGAGGGATTTTTTATGGGGGCTTTTGGGTGGATTCTGTGGGATTTTGTGAGGATTCTACGATGGATTTTGGGGTGATTTTTGTGGAATCTTTGTGGGGATTTAGGGTGGATTCTGTGGGATTTTTGAGGATTCTTTGTGGAATTTGTGTGGGGGGATTTGGGGGGATTCTTGTGGAATTTTGGTGAGATTTGGGGGGGGTTTGGTGGGATTTTTTGTGAGGATTTTGAGGAGATTTCTATTGGTCCTGGGGGGATTTTTAAGGGAGATTTTTGTGGTATTTTGGGGAGATTTTTGTGAGACTTTTTGGGATCTTGGTGGTTTTTCCCAGGATTTTGGTGGGATTTTGGGCAGATTTTTTGGTGTGTATCCAGGGTGACTTTGGGCAGATTTTGGGCCTGGTTGGGGCAGATTTGGGGCAGCTTTGGGGCTGATTTTGGGGTTTTTCTCCCGTTTCCCCCAGGTGTGGAAAGCCCCGAAGCACATCCTGTTCCTGCCCGAGCTCCCTGAGCAGCCCCAGGAGCTGATGCTCTCCGTGCTCCTCAGCCAGTGAGATCTGGGGCAGTCCCGGCATTCCGGGGATTCCGGGGATTGCGGCTGGGCTTTGGGGCATTGGGGGATTTTGGGGCTTGGGGGGCTGAGAGGGGTGAGGGGGGCTTGGGGCTGGATTTTATTGGAAAATATCGGGACTTTGGGGCGAAATGTCTGGGTTTTTAGGGGGAATTTCTAGATGTATTGGGGAAAATACCAGGATTTGGCAGGGAGGAAATTCTGGATTTTTTAGGGAGGAAATTTCTGGGGTTTTGGTGGGGAATTTCTGGATTTTTTGGGGGTGAATTTCTGGATTTTTTAGGGGAAAAATTCAGAAATTTTGGGGGAGGACTTCTGGATTTTTTGGGGAGGGATTTCTGGATATTTTTGAGGGGGAATTTTGGAAGTTATGGAGGAATGTTTCTGTGTTTTTAGGGTGTAATTTCTGGATTTTTGGGAACATTTCTGTATTTTTTTTTTAACATTTCTGGATAGGGATTTGAATTGGTTTTGGATTTTTTTAGGGAGAGATGTTTCTGGATTTTCTGAGGAAAGTTCCTCATTTTTTGGGAAAGTACCAGGATTTTTTGGCAGAACATTTCTGGATTTCTTTGGGAACAATTCTGAATTTTAGGGGGAATGTTTCAGGATTTTTTTTTTTTTTTTTTTTTTTTTTTTTTTTTTTTTTTTTTACCATTTCTGAATTTGGGGAGAACATTCCCAGGTTTCTGGTGGAACATTCCCGGGTTTTTTGTGGAACATTCCCAGTTTTTTTGTGGAACATTCCCGGGTGTCTGGGGAAGGTTCCCGGGTGTCTGGGGGAAGGTTCCCGGGTGTTTCGGGCTCTCCTGACCCCGTTCCCATCCCAGGTTCCCGGGTTCAGGAGCTGCGCTGCTGCCCGGGTGCCGCGACATCGCCTTGCTGGGGTTGGACACCGAGGTGCAGGCGGGCGCCGCCCGCGAGGCCCTGCAGGGCTTCAGCATCACCCAGAGCAATGCCATGGAGATCTCCTTCACCAAAAAGTGAACCAAAACACCCCAAACCCCACCAAAACACCCCCAAACCCAAAACAAACAGGCCTGAAATACCCCAAAATCCTGAAAAACTGCCTCACACCCGCCCCTAAATACCCCAAAACTGCCCCAAACCACCCTGAAATCCCTCCAAACCGCCCCAAAATCCCATAGAAACACCCTGAAATCCCTCCAAACCACCCCAAAATCCCATAGAAACACCCTGAAATCCCTCCAAACCACCCCAAAATCCCATAGAAACACCCTGAAATCCCTCCAAACCACCCCAAAATCCCATAGAAATACCTGAATTGCCATAAAACTGCTCCCAAATCCTATAGAAACACTCAAAAATCCCTCAACACCACCCCAAAACACCCTAAATCCCATAAAACTGCACCCAAATCCTATAGAAATTCTCCAGAATCCCAGAAAACTGCCCCAAAAATGGTCCTGACCCTTCCCCACGCACCACCACTCCCCCAGGTAAGTTCAGCTCAGCCCAAATCCTCTCTTTTTAAACCTAAATTTTCCTTTTTTTATCTCAAATCCTCCTTTTTTTAACCCCCAAATCTCTTCTCATCCCTAATGTCCTTTTTTTTTCCCATCCCAAAAATCTCCATTTTCCACCCCAGTTCCCCACCCGAAATCCTTCCCTGTCCACCCTAAATCCCCTTTTCCCACCCAGAATCTTTCCCCATCCTGAATCCCCCAATTCCCACCCCAATCCCTCTTTTTTTCCCAGTGTTGGACCCAGGGTCTCTCTGCAGACATCGCACCTGGAGCTGCCCCAAACAAACCCAAATAACCCCAAACAAACCGCAAATAATCCTCAAATACCCCCAAACAAACCCCACTGTGCCCCCCAGGGCTGGAATGGGTTTAGGGGTGGGTTGGGGATTGGGGGGGTCATGACCCCAAACTTTGGGGATTGGGGGGGTTTGATCCTAAAATTTGGGGGTTGGGGGTTTGTGACCCCAGGATTTGGGGTTTGGGAGTTTTGTCCCCAGGATTTGGAGCTCAGGGGGTTTGACCCCCAAACTGGGATCAGGGCGGTTGGACACCCCAGGTGTTTCAAACGCCAGGATATGAGGTCAGGGGATTTTGACCCCAAAGATTGGGAATTGGGGGGATTGACCCCAGGATTTGGGGGTATTTAACCCCAAAAATTGGGGGGATTTGGAGGGGATCGGGAGTTTTTGACCCCAGAATTTGGGATTTCGGGGGTTTTGATCCCAAACTTTGGGATTTGGGGGTTTTGTCCCCAGGGTTTGGGGATCAGGGAGTTTGACCTCAAATTTTGGGATTTGGTGATTTTTGACACCTCAGGATTTGGGGTTTTGGGGGTTTTGACCCCAGAATTTGGGAACTGGGGGTGTTCGACAATCACAGGGTTTAGGGGGTTATGTCCCCAAAATTTGGGATTTGGGGAGTTTGACCCCAAACTGTGGGGCTTGAGGGCATTTGGCACCTTGGGATTTGGGATTTGCAGGTGTTTCACCCACAATTTGGCAATTGGGGGTGTTTGACAATCCCAGAGTTTGGGATTTGGGAGTTTTTTTAACCCAGGAGTTGGGGATTGGGGGTTTAAAGCCCAAACTTTGGGGGCTGGGGGTTTTTGACACCTCAGGACTTGGGATTTGGGGGTATTTGACCCCAGGCTTTAGGAACTGGGGATGTTACAAACCCCAAATGTTTCGAACCCCAGGATTTGGGGTCAGGGGGATTTAACCCCAACCTTTGGGAATTGGGGAGTGTTTGATACCCCAGGATCTGGGATTTGAGGGCTTTGATCCTAAAATTTTGGGTTTGGGGTGGGGGGGGGGGACGTTGACATCCCAGAGTTTGGGTTTGGAGGTGTTTGACCCCCCCCAGTGTTTGAACCCCCAGGATTTGGGATCGGGGGGAGGTGACCCCAGGATTTGGGGTGTTTGACCCCCCCGGGTTTGGGGTCGAGGTTGGGATCGGAGCCATTCCCTGGAAAGAGCGGCGGGATCGAGAATGGGAACGGGAACGGGATCGGGGAGAGACCCTGACCCAATCCCGGACCCCAATCCCAGGGAGAGAGCCCGCCCCAGTCCCGGAATGGACCCATGCCCACAGTCCCGGACCCCTCCCCAATCCCAGCCCCTCCCCAGTCCCAGACCCCTCCCCAGCCGCTGAACGGACCCTCCCTCAATCCCAGCCCGCCCCGATCCGGACTGGAGCCATCCCCGGAGCCTCGCCCATTCCCGGACCGGACCCTTCAATCCCTTTTTGGGGCGGCTCCTGCCGCTTCCAGCCCGTTTTTGGGGGTTCCGAACGGCTCCGGGGACCCTCCCCATTTTGGGGGTGTCGGGGTGGCCCCAGGGCCGCCCCGAGGGCCGAGGGAGGATGGAAACCCCCAAAGCCGAGGGGCTCCCGTCCCCACCCCAAAACAGATCCTGGCCAATCAGAGCGCGCGGCGCTGATGACGATCCAGTTGCCGGGCAGAAACTCGGCGCACTGGCCCCACCCGGCGATTTTCAGCCAATCAGCGCCCGGGTCGGCTCTGACTCATCAGTTGCCAGGCAGGGCCCGGCGCCTCTCACAGCGCTAGCCAATCAGAGACCGCGCGGGGCCATTTCCAGCCAATCAGAACGTTTGCCGCTGATGACTCCTCAGTTGCCAGGCGGACCCGCAGCGCCCAGCGCTCCCCGGGAGCGGAATTTGGGGAGGGGGGAGGTGACCCTGGGGATGGGGATGGGGCGTGCGGGGGCAGCTGGGGCCGCACTGGTGGCACTGGTGGTGCTGGGAGCCCCCCCGGCCGCGGGGGGAGAGGGGGGCGCGGTGAGAAGGGGGGCGGGGACCCCAAATTAAACCAAAGGGGGGTCGGGACCCCCACACGGAGCAGGAGGGGCCTGGAGCCCCCAAAACCAAACACGGGGGAGGGGAGTGGGGATTGGGGGAACGATGGGGAAGGGGCGGGAGAGCGGGGAAAGAGGGGGATGGGACCTCCAAACAGGATCAAGCCAACTTGCGGTGGCCACCTCTATATGAGGGAGGATGGTAGCCAAAGGTAGCCAGTGGTAGCCAATGCTTTTTCCCAGTCCATGTGATCCCAGGCTGTGCAATCCCAGTCCATCTGGTCCCACTCCATATAATCCCAACCCAGTTTATCCCAGTCTGTATCATCCTGATCTGTATGGTCCCATTCCAAAAGATCCCAGCCCATATTTGATCCCAGTCCAGGTGATCCCAGTCTGTGCAATCCCAGCCCATATTTGATCCCGGTCCAGGTGATCCCAGTCTGTGCAATCCCAGCCCATATTTGATCCCAGCCCATATTGGATCCCGGTCCAGGTGATCCCAGTCTGTGCAATCCCAGCCCATATTTGATCCCAGACCATATTGGATCCCGGTATGTGTGGTCCTGCACACACTCCCAGGGTCTGGAATTCCAGTTCCCAGCCAGGAAAAAATGTTCCTGCCCTTCAACTTCCTTCCTATCCTCTCAACAAATTATAATAAAACTATAAATAATAAATTATAATTCAAATTAAATAAATTGCAATAAAAATGAAATATAATAGTTTTAACTCTTACTTACAATACTCCAATAATGATTCGACCCAAAACAACCATAACTATTACTATGGCATTGCCAATGAATATAAATAAACAAATTATATACCAAGAAATACATTTTGAAAATTTGAACTCAGTAACTCATAGACTTTAGATAAAAAATATCGAAAAAAAAATAACATACAATCTAACACACCTTATAAAACAATTCATATTACAAATATACTAAACACAAAACCAAACACCACTATAATTTCTCATACATTTTAACCAAACAATTAAGCATTAAAAACACCCTTAAGTACTCTAAAAAAATTAAAATTATTTTAAAAAAATTAATTGCAGATGGGTGGTTGTATTTGGATATTGGCTTTTGGGTTGTTTGGGTTAGATGATTTTTAAAAAGGGATTTTTATAGGAACTTAATCAGCTGAGAAGGTGGCACTGCAAACAGAACTGACTGAAAATGAAGGGGACAGAAATCAGTAACTCTGAAATTTTATTTGTCATCAAATACATCCCACCCAGCCAGCCCCACACAATCCCCATCCCACTGCCCCAAACTGGGATCCCACTTCTCCCAATCTCCTCCCAACACAATCTCACCCTGGCAGCTGTGGAATCGAGTGAGCTTTGTGTGGGATTGAGTTTTTTTCAGGTGGGAACGAGCAATTTGAGGTGGGATTGAGCCTTTATGGGTTAAAATTCAGTTGTTTCAGTGGGATTGAGTGGTTTTGAGGTGACAGATCCACCCCTCTTGGCTTCTGAAATGCAAAGAGATGGAGAACACTGCCCAAAATCCCCCCAGAACACACAAATCCAGAACTGTTGCAGCTGAGTTCATGGTGTCCAGGGAGGGTGCAGCTGCCGCTGCCAGGAACAAACGAGACGGGTCTTGGTTTCACAAAGCTCCAGAATCCATTTCTTACCCCCGAGAGACAGGGCAAAGGCAGGGCCGTGGGGTTTGTACAGGGTATCCCGGGGTGGAGTTAGGGTTTGGGGCAAGGGAGGAGCTATCAGCAACACAAGAAGGGTGAGATCAAACTCCTGCCTCTTAGCAACAGGGGCACTCCGCACAGAATGTGTCCCCAGATCCTAAATTCCCCCTCAAACACCTGTGAAATGGTGGGACTTCAGATATTTTTGATCAATTTCTTCCATTTAACCCTGTTTCAGATATTTTTAAGGGATAAAGATGAATCACAAGAAAATTAAGGCCAAAGCAAAAGGAGAAGCAGCCAGCTTTGCTCCCAACATGGATGACAGGGAATGTGGGTCACCAGGGCTGTGCCCAGCATGGGTCCTGCAGTGGGGGATGGAGCTGGAGCAGCGCACGAAGCTCTTCCCGCACACGGGGCACTCACAGGGCTTCCATTACCGGTGCCTCCGTTGGTGTTGGGTCAAGTTAGAGCTCTGTGAGAAGCTCTTCCCACACTGGGGACACTCGTAGGGCCTCTCCCCGGTGTGGATGCGCCGGTGGTTGATGAGGTGGGAGTTGTGCTTGAATTCCTTCCCACAGTCTGGGCAGCAGAAGGGCCTCTCTTCCGTGTGAACCCAATAGTGCCGGAGGAGACAGGAGGTCATCAGAAATCCCTTCCCACACTCAGAACACTTGTAGGGCCTCTCCCCAGTGTGGATCTTCTGGTGCCTGATCAGGTGGGAGCTCTGGCTGAAGCTATTCCCACACTCCCCACACTCGTAGGGCCTCTCCCCAGTGTGGGTCCTCTGGTGCCTGATCAGCTGGGAGCTGTACCTGAAGCTCTTCCCACACTCCGAGCACTTGTGGCGCTTCTCCCCATAATGGAGCTGCTCATGGACCACCAGCTCCGTGCTCTGGCTCCATCTCCGGCCGCCTCCCTGGCCCAGGGTGGTTCTTTCCTCCTCAGATCCTCGTGATCTGCGTTTGCAGCCCCTCCTCGTGCGGCATCTCTGGGGCTTTTCCTCCCCGTTGGGTTCCTGCACCGTGGAGCCGCTCAAAACGGCCTCTTCCACGAGCTTCTGCCGCGGGGATTTGTCCTCCCTGCTCTCCATCCTCAGCTCCTGCTCTGGGGGAGGAAGGACAAGGAGAGGATGGGATTTGCCTCCGTGCCACAGGGAAGGGCAAGGAGATCCCCCCAGTGCGTCCCCGGCAGGACGGCACCGGCAGCGGGGCTGTCCTGCAGCCGGGGGCCGTGCTGGGCTGGGAGAGGGAGCAGGAGAGAGGGGGAAAGGGGCACTGACTTCCTCCTCACCTGCCTGGCTGTCCCAGGGCTTCCTCCTCTTCCTCGCAGCCTTCTCCTCCATTTCGCGAACGTTTGCGGATAGAAAATTCTGTTTTGGGAGGAAAGCGAGGGATGAACTCATTGAGTTTTGTACTGGTTTGAAGGCAAACCAGGGAGAGAGTCTAAGCCAGAATTACAATTTAATAGGAAGATTAAAATCAAGGCAATGATCCAAAAACACTGCCTTGAACGGACAGTCAGGATATAACCTGACACCCCGTTGGTCAGGGAGGTGGTAGCAGTCTGATGAAATGGTGGCTGCAGTCCTGTTGGAGTGATGAACGTGATCCTGTCAAAGCGGGGATCCTGCAGAAGGGTCTGGTCTTCCTCTGAAGGTCCAGTGGTGGTTATGGAGCTCTTGTCCTCTGGGAATCCAGTAGGCAAGGTGGTCCTGGTGTTGCAAGGGTGAGATTATATCCAGTTAGGAATGCTTGGCTCCTCCCCCTGGGCAGAGCATCCCACAATGGGGTGATGTAATTTTATCAGTCCTGCAGGGACACTCAATCCCCCATTAACAGAAGATGGCCCCTGCAGGGCGTTATCAGGGCTGAGTCATGGCAGAGATAAAGAACACTGCCCCACCTGTTTATCACAGTTCATGAAGATGGTGACTGAAAACACACTTTTGGTGACATCTTACATTGTCACCTGAAACAGGGAGGCAATCCCTGCTCGGGGTGGGGGTGAACACCACCCCCCTTACCCAAACTGGCTCAGGTGTAAAACCCCCACCCTGGAAGGCCCCGCACACAGGGGACAATGGCACACTCGCCCTGCCCCAGGGGAGGTCTCTGTCCCTTGTCACTCCCTTGCTCTCCCCCTTTTCTCTTTCTTTCCATCTCTCTCTCTACCTCACATTTCCTGTTCAATAAAATCCACTTTGGATTTGGTCTCGTTAGCACCTTAATTGGGGCAGAGGCACCTCTCTAAGAATTTTATTAACAGATTGTGACACTATTTTGGTGCAGTGAGTTCAGGGCACTGTTGCCTGACCCCAAGTGCCTTTGACAACAGCATGGTTCCCTCCTCTGAGGAGGTTCTGGCTCTTTCTGGAGGAACTCTTGGAAACTTGGACGCAGCTTCCTCTGAGGGACTTATGGGAGAACTTATGAGGAAAATGGCGTTTGTGGGTGGCCAGTGTAAAGAAAATATTTTGTTGTCCTTCCTTGAAAAGTTTGTTAAAATCACTGGAGGAAAGGGAGCCAGACTGACAAGGATCATTCATCACAAGGTGAGGAACACAAGGCTACTCAAGTCCTAGAAGAAGCCCAGCTCAAGTAGCTAAATTCCCTAATAACCCCCAAATTTACAGGCTTGGGGGCTTTGCCAAATGTGAGAATCATTTTCTTTGTCCCTGTCACTTTTGTGACAGCTACACAGAGCTTTCCCTTCCTTTGAATAATCTGTATTGAGCCGAATTTCCACTTTTCTTTGATCAGAACCTGCCAGCAGCAGAGCTGGAGCTGTGCAGGAACTGATGAAACTTGGAATTGCCACAGAACTGCTTCTATTGTCAGTTTATTCATGTTTGGGATTTGTTTGCATTCCCATCGCAAGTGACTTGTGGGAAGATCAAATATTCATCAAAGTATTTATGCAGAGTTAAATTAATTTCTGCCAAGTTTATTTTGTCCGGTACCCAGGGGATGCTCGAGGGGTCTCTGTGCCTCTTGCCCTGGGGGATGCTTGGGAGGGGCTTGGATGGCTTGTCTCTGTCCCTGGCCATCAGACCATAGTAGAACAGGGCACAATTTAATAACAATCACGCTCTTCCCTGAGCTATGTGCAACGTCCCAGCAGCGTCTGATGAGTCCACCATCCACAGGTGATTTCCATACTAAAATTGATTTTAGATAAATGTGGTTTTGTGAAAGATATAACCACAATTAAGTTCTTGTGTCAGAATGCTCATCCTGGAGCGAGGATAAAACAGCTCAGAACAATTCCTGATTTGCAAAGCTGTCAGTGGTGGATGGAGAAGGGAGGTCAGGCTGCTTTTGGTGTTGAGGAAATGCTGAAACCAGCCTGACTCATTTCATCTCCTCCTGGCCTGGCTGATCTCCCCTCTGTCCCCTTCCACCCATTGGCTTTTGTCTCCCAGCAGGCCCCCCGTGAAGAGCCTGGCTCTGTGTTCTCCATTCCCTCCTCGCTGGCACTGCCAGGCTGGGATGAGGAGCCCCTCAGCCTTCCCTGTTCCGGGCTGGACAAGCCCAGCTCCCTCAGCCTCTGCTCACAGCCCAGGGGCTCCAGCCCCACCTTGGAGGCCCTTCCCTAAGCCTGCTCCAGCTGCCAGACATCTTTCCTGCCCTGGGGAACCCAACCCAGGCCACAGGGCCCTGGGTAATCCACGTCCTTGATGTCCTGGTCACACAGCCCAGCCCCTTGTGCCCGTGTCAGGCTCTGGGGTGGATCCTGTGGAACATCCTTTGGTGGAGGCTGTGGCTCCAGGTGGGCCGGGGGGATACCGGGGGACAGGGACCCCGCTGGGCATGAACAGCATTGGAGTTGTTGGGAGAAACTGTGAGGGGGAGCTGGGGTGGAGTGACCAACCCAGTGACCTCACAGAGCTCTCCTGGGATGTCACACAGCCCCTCTGGGATGTCACAGCCTGCTCTGGGATGTCACAGCCCATTCTCTAATGTCACACAGCTGGTCTCTGAGGTCACAGCAGAGTCTGTGATGTCATAGTCTGCTCTGTGATGTCAGACCTCTGCCCCGTGATGTCACAGCCTTCTCTGTGATGTCACAGAGGCAGTCTATGATGCCATCGCTGCTCGATGACCTCACATACCCCACTCTGTGATGTCATAGCCCACTGTGTGACCTCATGTTACCAGATGATAAATTGTCTGCACCAGGTGAGCTGACACCTGGAGCTTGTTCTCCAAAGCCCCAGGCCCAGGGAACCACACAATGCCCATTGTGTGAGAAGGGGAGCTGGAAGTTCAGCAGCCTCAGTGTCCTGCCAGCTCAGCCAGGCCCACTGATGTCGCTATTGGACATGAAATGAGGACACAGGAGCTTGGGAAGTTCAAAGGAGAAAGAGACAGAGTTTTATTGGAACACCTGGTATTTATAGAATTCCAAAGGTGGCCGTGGATTGGAGGGTGGAATTACCACCTCTCCAACCACACTGGTCCAAAGATCAATCAATTGTTTCTCTCCCCCCACAGAGAAAGATGGAAACTATTCTATTTATACATGAAATTGTGTGGGAACTCTGACTCTCAAATATGTAAACATTATCGGAAGGCTAAAGAAGTTTATGAGAACTTTAAAACTTTCAAAAGAACTATAAAAGAAAACTTAACACTTTTAAAAATCAGGGCAACACCTCTCCTCTTTCCTGAGGAAGGGGGAAGCCCAGGTACCTTTCCTTCTGGTGCCTCCTCCTCTCCTCAGCTGAGGATGTCAAACTCCCAAGGAGCAGGAAAATCCCCATTCCCTGTTTCCTCGTGGCTGCAGCCTGGAACATCCACTGAGAACAAAGAACTTTCTGACAGCCCTGCTGAATGACACCGGCAGGAGGTTTTGAGAAAGGGAGGAAATTGTATTTTGATAGGAAATAAAGTTACAAAATTATTTCTTTCTGTCCCGTTCATTTTCAGTCCCTGGCAGTTCTGTTTGCAGAGTGCCACCTTCTCAGCTGATTGTGTTTGTGTCCTCCTTTCTCTCCTGCCTCTCTTTGCCTGCTCTCTTTCTCTCTCTGTGTCTCCCTTGAGCCAGGGCAGCTGCCACCAAAGACCCTGCCCTGATTTAATTCCCAGTGCAGGAGCTGCAACAACCGTGGGTGAAGTTAGGAAGGCTGGCAGTGAAATGTCACTGTAGGATCTTGCTGCACTTGGCTTTTGGCCCCTTCTTAAGAGCTTTGCCTTCAAGGGCAGGAAGATCTTTTCCTGGCTGGGAACTGGAATTCCAGCCCCTGGGAGCGCGTGCCACGGATCCCAGAGGGGCATTCCCGAAGCTCCCAGGGTGCTGCTCCTGCTGTGCCTCCCAAGGAGCTGTGCAGGGCCCGGGGACAAGGTGCAGCAGCTCCGTGGGCTCCTGCAGCACGCAGCAAAGGTGGCTTTGCTGGACATTTCCCAGCACATTCCCGGCTGCAGGCAGAGGGAGGGAGGAAAGGGAAGTGAGTCCCTGACACAATCCCGGAACGATTGGGGTGGGAACGGACCCTGCCCGCGGGTTACGATCCCGTGAGGGAGAGACGCCTCCGCCCCAGGGAAGGTGCAAATGAGACCACGGGAGCGCAACCTGCGGATTCGACTGAACGTGGATTGAACGGAACAAGAAGTGGGAAGGAGAAAGGCAGAGAAAGAACTAGTAAAGAGATCTCAGAGAGAGAGAAAGAAATCGGAAAAAGTCTCAGAGAGACAGAAAGAAATAGGAAAAGGCTCCGGCCCGGACTGCGCAGCTCCCCGGGACAGCCGCAGGGCGTGGCGCCTTTCGCAATTCCAGCCAATCAGAGAACGCGCTGAACAATTTCCAGCCAACCAGAGCTTTTCTCGCCGATGACTCACCAGTTGCCGGGCGGACCCGCAGAGCCCGGCGGCCCCGCCAGCGGAATTTCGGGCTCGGCCCGGGGGTACGGATCCGCACCGGGGGCGGGCCCCGAGCCCCCTGCCCACCCCTGGGGCCGATCGGGGGCTCCCCGCACCCAGCAGCCGGTGCTGGGGCGGCCGCGGGGCAGAGGGGTGGGAAAGGGAGCTCCGGGCTGGGAGCGGAGGGAATGGGGGAGGGAGAGGAGGGAGAGGAGGAGGAGGAGGAGGAGGAGGAGGAGGAGGAGGAGGAGAAGGAGGAGGAGCAGCAGCAGCAGGAACAGCAGGAAGAGGAGCGGGAGAATCCCGCCGCTCGCACCGCTCGCACGCTGGGTCTGCAGCACCCCCTGCCCCGGGAGCATCGCCCCCAGCCCCGAGCCGCAGGTGAGGGGGAGGCCGAGCTCGCCCCGACTCTATCGAGGGGTCTCCGGGAGGATTTTTCTGGAGGGTGTTCGGAGCCGGCAGATTCCGAGCCCCGGATCCCTCCGGGCTCCCTAGGAGGAGCTTTTTCGGGGGGAGAGGAGCTGTGATCGCCCCTCGGGAGGGTCCCGGGGGCTCCACGTGCGGCTGGCCCGGTACTGACAGGGCGGGACGTTGGTTTTGGGGATCCCCGTGAGAGTCGGGGCTGCGGAACGTGGGAGCCCCGGGGCGGGAGAGAGGAAGGGGCGGTAGCGGAGCTGGGGGACCCCCGGCAGCCCGGAGATGAGGCGGGGACGGGACCCCTGACCCTGCCCGGGGCGTGTCCCGGGGTGAGCTCACGGTGCCCGTGCCCCCATTGGTCCGTTTAGCCCCGAAATGAGTTCTGCACCTTCAAGGCCGGTTCTGAGAGCGAAGGGGCGAGGAAGCAGCGCGCAGTTTGTTTTCAGGAACTGCACTCGCTCCTCCACATTCCGGCTCCTGGGCTGCTGTGATGCCTTAAGGAGCTGGAACTGAGGCCAGACGGAGGCAAGAGGAATAAAGTGGATATTTATTGAAGTGCCTTCAAAGGCCACAGCCCGGCAGTACTGGAGCCAAGGTCGTGGCTCTGCCCGGATGGCTCCAAGATGGAAGCAAAAGAGGGCTTGGTCAGGAGATCTGACATTTTTATAAGTTTTAGTCTATTTGCACCCAGGATTTAACTGCCCAATAAATAGCTTCAAATGATGAAGTTTCATCCTCCTTGCTTGCTTGCCCGCCCTCCTCTTTCCCCGTTGTTTGTGCTTTGGGCCTGAAGTTTGAAGAGATTGTCCTTGACTCTCAGCTAGAACAGGATTGTTTTGTCTTCACCACCCTGTGAAAAGATCCCAGTAACACTTAATAGAAAGCTAAAGCTGCACAGCAAAGCAGAACAGAAAACCTTAAACCTAAGGTATCGGTTGTCTGCCAACAGACAGACAGCGGGACAGAGCTCTCCTTTGCTTTTAGTTAGTTTTTAGCTCGCTGAGGCAGAGAAGTTCCCTGGCCTGTGGTTTTTCCTTTTCTTTGGAGCTGTTTAAACCTGCTCTGGACTGAACACCAGAAGAGCACCGGCAGCTCGCACCTGTGGCCCACCGGGCCGGGCCTGGGCCACGGAGGGACTGATCAGAGACTGAGTGAGCCGAGCTACAGCCCACGGAGGGACTTCCTGAGTTTGTCATCTCTTTTGGAGCAGCAACAAGTTTTATTGTCTAATATTGTTCATTTTCTGTGCTGGTGAATTCTTTGACTATTAAATCAACAGGTTATTTCTACTTTTCTCCAAGGAAATCTTTTCCTGAACCGGTTGGGGGAGGGGCCACAGGAATCTGCTTTGTTTTCTCCCAAATTTGCCCTAAACCAGGACAGGGTGGTGGGGAGAGGGAGGAGCCCCAAGTGTCTGGATTGGAGGGAGGCTGGAGAGGGGGACCCTCGTACCCCAAAAACCCCAGCATCCCTAAGCAGGACCCTGGAGAAGGGGGATCCCCAGGACCCATGGGATCCCCTGCAGCCCTGAGACGGGGGAGCACCAGAACCCCAGAGGGATGAGACTGGACATGGGACACTCCTGGTGGCTTTTTTTGATTCACTCTTGATTTTTTGAGGTTTTTATGGACACCTGGAGACTTCTGGAGATGGATTTGGGCAGGAGGAATCCCCAATCCAAGGCATTCACACCTTGTTTTTCCCCCAAAACCAGGATTTCCCGTTCCCAAACTTTGGCTGGGTGGAGGAGGAGGCTGCGAGGAAGAGGAAGATGCCCCGGGACAGCCAGGACCCAGGTGAGGAGGAAGTCAGTGCCCCTTTCCCCCTCTCTCCTGCTCAATCTCCCAGCCCAGCACGGCCCCCGGCTGCAGGACAGCCCCGCTGCCGGTGCCGTCCTGCCGGGGATGCACTGGGGGGATCTCCTTGCCCTTCCCTGTGGCACGGAGGCAAATCCCATCCTCTCCTTGTCCTTCCTCCCCCAGAGCAGGAGCTGAGGATGGAGAGCAGGGAGGACAAATCCCCGCGGCAGAAGCTCGTGGAAGAGGCCGTTTTGAGCGGCTCCACGGTGCAGGAACCCAACGGGGAGGAAAAGCCCCGGAGATGCCGCACGAGGAGGGGCTGCAAACGCAGATCAGGGGGATCTGAGGAGGAAAGACCCAGCCTGGGCCGGGGAGGCGGCCGGAGATGGAGCCAGAGCTCGGAGCTGGTGGTCCATGAGCAGCTCCAGGATGGGGAGAAGCGCCACAAGTGCTCGGAATGTGGGAAGAGCTTCAGGAAGAGTTTCAATCTGCTCTGCCACCAGAGGATCCACACTGGAGAACGACCCTATAAGTGCTTGGAATGTGGGAAGGGCTTCAGCCACAGGTCCGACCTGATTGTCCACCAGAGGTTCCACACCGGGGAGAGGCCCTACGAGTGTCCCGAGTGTGGGAAGAGGTTTCACACCAGCTCCCATCTCCTTGTACATGAGCGGATTCACACGGAGGAGAGGCCCTTCTGCTGCCCCAACTGCAGGATGGGCTTCAAGCACAAGTCCACCCTCGTCACCCACCGGCGCATCCACACCGGGGAGAGGCCCTACGAGTGTCTCCAGTGTGGGAAGAGCTTCTCAGACCGCTCGTTCTTTACCCGACACCAACGGAGGCACTGCTGAGGGAAGCCCTGCGAGAGCCCCGCCTGCAGGAAGAGCTTCATGCGCTGCTCCAGCTCCATCCCCATCAGAGGACCCAGGTTGGGCACAGCCCTGGTGACCCACATTCCCTGTGATACACAGAGGGAAGTGGCTGCTGTTCCTTTTCTTTTGTCTCTTTTTATCTTTTATCTTCCTTCCTTCAAAATACAGAAAATTGGGGTAAAAATCAAGAAATTCATCAAAGGCATCTAAAGCCTCACATTTTACTTGTGTTTTGGGGAATCTTGGATTCCAGGAGATATCTGGGAGGATATGGGGGAGTTTGGGGGGTATTTGGTTTAGTTGTCTTTATTTCTTGGCACTCCAAATGACAAGAAGGATTGATCTGTCACCTCAAAAGCACTCAATGCCACTGAAAACTACTGAATCCCACCCCAAAATTACTCAATTCCACCACCTCTCAGGGGGAAATTGGGTTGGAAGGGGACTGGGCAAAGTGGGATGCAAATCAGGAGGGGTGAGATGGGCATTGGGTGGGGCAGGATGGGTGGGATGGGGTTTGGGAGGTGTGAAATGGGGGAAGTACAGCTTGGGAAGGGGTCTTGATGTCCAGGAGGGGTGGGATGGGTTGGGACTGGGGAGGTGGGGTGGGGTCTGGAATGAGACAGACAAAGTTTGGGGATGATGAAGATAGGGGGAGCCCGTTACTGAGTGAGTTTTTGAAGAGTCTACATTCATGAAGAGATGCTGGGGTATCTCACATTCCTGAGCGGTTCTGGGGCACTCCCCAACTCTTGGGGGGTATCCTGAGAGCAGCTCCATGGAGCCCCATGGCCAGGGGTGGTTGCCACGGGCACGAGCTCAGAGCTGTGCCAGAGTCCATTGCCTCAGCACTGGAGAGCAGAGAAACGATGAACAGCCCCAGACATCTCCAGGGTGTGTTTGTGGAGACCCGTGAGCTTACAGCAATCCCCTGGAGAGATGCACCTTAGGCTCTGGGCATTCCTCAGAGCTCAGGGTGAGGACAGAAGCTTCCCCCAAGGTGCTCTGCAGCACTATGTTAATTTGTCCCAGTTGTGTCCTCCCCATTGCCCGCTGGCCTTTCCTACCCCTTTTACCCTCATATGTTCCTGTTCTAGCGAGTTCTCCCTTCCCTGTCTTCCCATGGGTTTATGTCCCCGCCTATCCAGCCTGGCATTCCCTATTAGTCCCTTTTCCTGTGTACCACCCCATAACCCTTAGATCCCTGTTGCTCTTCTCCACGCCCTCTTTTCCTGTATTTCTACCCTAAACCCTCCTTTGTCTGTGTCTTGACCCCCCAGACCGCTGAGCGTCAGACCCTAATAAACCCTGGCTGGAGCTCCATGCCTGGAGCCTGCCGTGTCTTCAGTGCCGAGCTGCTCCGTGTGCGTGTGCGTGTGCTGGGGCTCTCGTGGCTCCTGCCCGTTAGCACAAAACACTCTCAGGGAAAGCTGTGCCCGCCACCAGCACAGAGCACAACAGCATCCCTTGGGACCCAGAGGCCACTGTGACCCTGTGGGAGCAAGGAGAGCATTGCTGCCCTGCCAGACCTCATGGAACCAAGGATCCATGAGGCCTCCTGGAACCGTGGTGACACCAAACCGGGTGGGAGTGTGGATCTGCTGGAGGGCAGGAGGGCTCTGCACAGGGCCCTGGACAGGCTGGATCCAGGGCCCAAATCCAACAAGGTGAGGTTTAACAAGTCCAAGTGCTGGGCCCTGCACTTTGGCCACAAGAAGCCCTGCAGCGCTCCAGCCTGGGGACAGAGGGGCAGGAGAGCAACCAGGCAGAAAGGGACCTGCAGGGACTGATGGACAGCAGGCTGGGCACGAGCCAGCCGTGTGCCCAGGTGGCCAAGAAGGCCAATGGCTCCTGGCCTGCATCAGGAATGGTGTGGCCAGCAGGAGCAGGGCAGTGACTCTTCTCCTGTGCTCAGCACTGGTTGGGGAGCACCTCGAGTGCTGCGTCCAGTTCTGGGCTCCCCAGTGTAATCCCTCCAAATCACCCAAAATATCTCACAAAAATTTCCCCCAAAGCCCCCCCAAATCCACTCAAAAAATCCACACCAAAATCCCACCAAACCCCTCTCAAATCCCCCCAAAAATGCCCCCAAGTCCCTTCAAATTCCACCCAAAGTCCAAGGAAATCCACCCAAAAAATCCCCACAAAAACTTCCTTCAAAATCCCACCAAACCCCAACAAAACCTCACGGAACCCACCCCAAAAACCCCACCAAGATCCCTCCGAGTGCCCAAAATCCCAGCAGAACAATCCCCAAACCATCCCTGCGCTGCAGCCCTGCTCTGTTTGTGGCCGGGGCCTCTCCCCCCTTGGCTCTGCGCCTGTCCTGTTGGCGCTCCCGCTCCCGCCCCACGAACGTTCCCTTCCCTTGGCCGGGATGGCCGAGCCCGTCGGGGCGCGCTGGATCCGCTGGGCCGGCACATCCCGGCATCGGGCACCGGGCACTGCGGGGCACCCGGGGCATCTCCAGCAGGGACTGCGGGCACTGCCCACAGGCACCTGGGGCTTTGCCCAGGGCTGCCCAGGGCTTCTCGGGGATTTGGGGCTGCCCAAGGGATTCAGGGAGGTTCCAGAGGGGATTTGGGCCAGTGCCAGGGGACTGTGGGCTGCTTCCAGAGGGGATTTGGGATCAGTCCAGGGGGATCTGGGAACGGCTCAGGGGGTTTTAGGGTCGTTCCCGAGGATTTTGGGGGGATCTGGGTGAGGTCCCAGAGGGGATTTGGGGCTTTCTGAGGGCTTTGGGGGAATTCTCTGGGATTTGGGGCAGTTCCAAGAGGGATTTTGGAGTTTTCCAAGGGATTTCCAGGGGTTCTGAGGGATTTGGGGAGGCTCCAGATGGGATTTGGGGCAGTTCCAACAGCAATCAGGGACATTTTAGAGGGATTTTGTGAAGTCCTAGAAGTAATTTGGGGAATTTCAGAAGGATTTTGGGAGAATTCAGAGAAATTGGGGAGGCTCCAACAGGGACTTGGGGTTGTTCCCAGGGGATTGGGGGTGGATTTCTGGCTGGATTTCCATTTCTTCCCCGGATTTCAGGGTTGGGTATTTACCATGGGGTTTTGGGTGGGTTCCCAAATGAATTTTGGGCTTTTTTCCCCCAGTTTCAGGATTTTTCCCAAAATTTGGGTATATTCCAAATATTCTCATTGTGGATTTGTCCCAGAAGGGGAAGCTTTGGGGGGTTGTAGGGTGGATTTTAGGGATACTTAAGGCTGGATTTGGGTTTTTTCCCAGAATTTCAGGAATTTAAAAAAAAATTCCAAGATTTCTCCCCAGATTTCTCTTTCACCATGGGCTTGTCATAGAAGGGGAAGCTTTGGGGGTTCCTGGTTGGATTTTGGGGGTGCTCCCAATTCGATGTCAGGGGTTTCCTGATGGGATTTTTGGGGGATTCCTGGTTGGATATGGTTCTTTTCCTCAGGACTTTTTCCCGGTTTTTTTTCCCAGAATTCCAGGGTTTTCCCCCAGCATTTCTGTCTCACCATGGGCTTGTCGTAACAGGGGAAGCTTTGGGCTGTTCAGGGTGAATTTGAAAGGATTCCAAGTTGGATTTGGGGATATTTGAGGCCAGAGTTTGGCGGTTTCCCCCAGAATTCCAGTTCTTTCCCCAAATGTCAGAATTGCCCCAGTCTCTGTCTCACCACGGGTTGGCCGTAGAAGGGGAAGCCCTGCATGGAGTGCAGGGCGTTGGTGCCGCTGCTCATCTCCTTGGAGGTGACGAAGGCCTGGCCCCGCACGCGGAGACTGCGCCACACCAAAACGTCCAAAATCTGCCCAAAGCGCGAGAAAATGGCGCAGAGGGACTTCTCCAGCTCTGGGGACACCGTGACAATGGGGACAAGGACAGGGACAGCAGGGACAGGAACTCCTTCAGCTCTGGCAACAATGGGGACAACGGGCACAGGGACAGCTCCAGCTCTGGGGACACACAGGGGACAGAGCGAGGGGACAGACACTGCTCCAGCTCTGGGGACAAGGACAGGTGACAACAGAGACAGACACTGCTCCAGCTCTGGGGACACAGGGGACAGAGGGACACTTGGCACAGGGACAGGTGACAATGGGGACAGACACTGCTCCAGCTCTGGGAACACCCAGGGGACAGCCTGATCCCCTCGGGACACCCAGGGACACTCTCAGACCGCCCAGGACCCCCCAGCCTCCCCCCGCCCATCCTTCTTGATCTCCTCGTTCAGGTTGTTGATGGAGATGCTGGGCTTGGGCCGGGGGTCCTGCACCGCCATGACCGGGACCCCTCTGTGGGGACAGGGGGGCTTTGGGGGCGTCTGGGGGGGCTGCGACTCCTTCAGCCCCTGGCACCCCCCTTCAGGTGCCCCCAGAGCCCCAAATCCACCCCAGACCCACCTAACCCCCCCCAATTACCCTCATACAGCCCCAGTGCCCCCAGAATTGACCTCAGACCCACCTGAGACCCCCCAGATCCCACAAGACTCTCCTAAATCCCCCTCAGACCCCCAAACCCTACCTAAACCCTATGAAATCCCTTCAGACTCCCCCAAATTCGCTTCAGACCCAACTCAGAAGCCCCAGATCCCCCAGTTCCTCTCACAACTCCCTCAAAATCTCCTCAGACCCCCCAATTTCCTTTAGATCCTCCTAAACACACCTGAGAACGCTCCAGACCCTCTTAAGCCCCACCCAAAGCTTCCTAAAGCCCCCGCAGACCCACCAAAGCTCCCTCAGACCCCCCCATTCCCCCCAAACGCACAGCACATCGCCCTATTTCCCGTCAATCCCCCCCAAAAGCAGAGAAGAAATCCCCAATTTCTCCTCACACCTCCCCAGACCCGCCCCAAACCCCCCCACTTTCCCCCGGCCCCACCTCAGCTCCCTCCTCAGCCGCTCTCCCCTCACAGTCTCCCGCCTCCGCCGCGCGCGCCGGCTCCTCCAGCCAATAGCGCCGCGCCCCGTGCCGAACCAACCAATCACCGCGCGGCTTCCCTTCAGCAAGGCCCGCCTCCCCCGCGCCGCTCCAGCCAATCAGAGGCGCGGCGGAAGCGGCGGCCCCTCCCCCGGCGGCCCCGGGCCCGGGCGGGTCCTGCGGGAGGCGCTGGAGAGAGCGGGGGAGGCGCTGGGAGAGGACGGAGGCTCCTGGAGCTGCTGAGGGGCTGCTGGGTAGGGGCTGGGGGGTCCCGGGTTGGTTTGGGGAGGGGTCTGCAGTGTCCTGGAAGGGTCCTGGGTGGGGTCTTGGGAAGGGCCTGGGGGGTCCCAGGGGACATCCTGGGCTGGGCCCGATTGGGGTCTGGGGGCTCCCAGGGGGTCCTGGGCCAACCTTGGGGGGCTCAGGGGGGTTTGGGGTTCCTGGAGGGGTCTTGGGGGAGATTTGGGGGTCCCGGGGGGTCCCAGGCCCACCCTGAACCGGGGTCTGGGGGTTTTTGGGGGGAGGGGGCACAACAGGGGTTCCCCCTCCCTTGTTTTTGGGGGGTCTCCCATGGTGTCCCCTCCCCAAAAAGCTCCGAGGGCCCCTGAAGTGGCTCCTGTTCCACCGGCCGGTGCCCCCGGATCCAGGACGGCCCCCAGTGAGTCTGGGGGGTTCTGGGCGGCTTTGGGTGATTTCGGGGGGGGGGGATTTTGGGGCATTTCTGGGGGACTTTGAGGAGATTGGGGGGGCTTTTTGCATTTTGGCGGGTTTTCTGAGGATTATTTGGGGGTTTTGGGGGGCTTTTGGGGGATTTTCTTGGGAGTTTAGAGGGAATTATTGGGTTTTGGGTGGTTAATACCCCAAAATTCCAAGAAAACCCTCCAAAATCTGCCAAAAGTTCCAACAAAAGCTCCGGAGATTGAAGAGAATCCCACAAAATCCCCACCAAATCCCAGTAAAACCTTCCAAAGTTCAAATGAAAAACGAAAAAATTTCAATAAACCCCCAAACACAACCAGAAAAACACCCCCCTCCCAAAGTGCCAGTAAATCCCCCCAAAATCCACAAAACCTCCCAAAATTCCCCAACTCCCCCCCAAGCCCAATAATTCTCCCCAACAACCCCAACAGTTCCCCCATAAGTCCCAACACAATCCCCCAAAGCCCAAAAAAGCCCCAAACGCCCCGAGCCCTCCCTGGTCCCTCCCGGTCCCCTTGGCCCCACCCCATTCCCCTCACGGTTCCCGCCCTTTCCTCGCCCCCTTTCCCCTCACGGTTCCCGCCCTTTCCTCGCCCCTTTCCCCTCACGGTTCCCGCCCTTTCCTCGCCCCCTTTCCCCTCACGGTTCCCGCCCTTTCCTCGCCCCCTTTCCCCTCACGGTTCGGCCTTCGGGAACGGGGCAGGAGGAGGAGGGAGGGGAGAAGAGGCGCAGCGGCAGCAGGGAGCAGCCGGAGAAGAGCAGAGAAGGAATCGCGTGGCCCTGGCGCTGCCTGAAGTCGCCGCAGCCCCGGGAGCATCGCCCCCCATCCCGCAGGTGCCCGGGGAGGGGGAGCTCAGCCCAAATATGCCGGGGGGTGCCTGGGTTTGGGGTTTTTTGGGGGGGGTCTCAGTGCGGGTCTCAGTGCACCCACTCGATGCCATGTTCTCTAGCCCAGGTGTTGGTAATGCCGCTCTTGAAATGAGTCCCCTTGTCTGACTCAGTCCTCTCAGGGGTGCCATGCCTCCCCAGGACTTGCTTTTCCAGGCCCAGGATGGTGTTGGGGCAGTGCTGTGAGGCACAGGGGAGGTCTCCAAGCATCCCGTGGTGGCTTCTACCATGGTGAGCACGTAGCGCTTGCCTTGGCGTGTCTGGGGCAGTGTGATGTGGTCAATCTGCCAGGCCTCCCCATACTTGTACTTGGACCCCTGCCCACCATAGCACAGGGGCTTCACCCGCTTGGCCTCCTTGATCACAGCACACATCTCACAGTCATGGATAACCTGAGAAATCCTGTCCGTGCTTAGATCCACCCCTCGGTCTCGTGCCCACTTATAGGTGGCATCTCTGCCCTGATGACCTGAGGCATCATGAGCCCATCGAGCCAGGAACAACTGCCCCTTGTGATGCCAATCCAAGTCTGTCTTTGACACCTCTGTCTCTGCAGTCTGATCTACCTGCTCGTTGTTTCGGTGCTCCTCATTAGCCCGACTCTTGAGGACACTGGCATCTACATGGCAGACTTCCACAGGTACCTTCTCCATCCGAGAGGCAATGTCTTTCCACTCGTCAGCATTCCAGACTGGTTTTCCTCTAAGCTGCCAGTTGGCCTTTTTCCTCCTTTCCAGGCAGCCCCACAGAGCACTGGCTACCATCCATGAATCGGTATAAAGGCAGAGCTTTGGTCACTTCTCTCTCTCAGCAATGTCCAGGGCCAACTGAACGGCCTTGAGTTCAGCAAGTTGACTTGATCCACCTTCTCCTCAGTAGCTTGTGCAGCTTGTCGTGTGGGGCTCCATACGGCTGCTTTCCACTTCTGGTTCATCCCTACGATGCGACAGGAACCGTCCATGAAAAGAGCGTAGCGTGTTTCCTCTGCTGGTAGATGTTTGCATGGTGGAGTTTCTTCAGCCCATGCCACTTGTTCCTGCTCCGCTTCATCAGCGAGACCAAAGTTTTCACCTTCTGTCCAGTTTTTATTTCCAAAATCCCAGGGTGATTCAGGTTTCCAGTACGGGTGCGCTGTGTGATGAGAGCAATCCACTTGCTCTGTGTGGTGTCGGTGGCGTGGCAGGATGTGGGAATCTTTCCTTGAAACATCCACCCCAGCACCGGCAGTTGGGGTGCCAGGAGGAGTTGTGCTTCTGTGCCAATCACCCCCAAGGCAGCTTGAACTCCTTCATAGGCGGCCAAGATTCCCTTCTCTGTGGGAGTGTACTTGGCTTCAGACCCTCTGTAGCTTTGGATCCAGAATCCCAGTGGTCGGCCTCGAGTCTCCCCAGGCACCTTCTGCCAAAGGCTCCAGGACAAGCCATTGTTCCTGGCTGCAGAGTAGAGCACATTCCTCACCTCTGGTCCCATCCTGACTGGACCAAGGGCGACTGCATGAGCGATCTCCTGCTTGATCTGGGCAAAGGCTTGTTGCTGTTCAGGGCCCCAGTGGAAATCGTTCTTTTTGTGGGTGACCAGGTAGAGAGGGCTCAAAATCTGGTTTTACTCAGGAATGTGCATTCTCCAAAAACTGGCTTCCAGCAGAATCTGGACGATCCTGTCTCCTTTCTCAAATAATTCCATTGCTGAGTTCCCCCACACAATGATGCCATCGATGTACTGCAGGTGTTCTGGAGCTTCACCCTTTTCCAGTGCAGCCTGGATCAGTCCATGGCAGCTGGTGGGGCTGTGCCTCCACCCCTGGGGCAGTCGGTTCCAGGTGTACTGCACGCCCCTCCAGGTGAAAGCAAACTGAGGCCTGCATTCTACTGCCAGAGGAATGGAGCAAAAGGCGTTAGCAATGTCAGCAGTGGCGTACCACTTTGCTGCCTTGGACTCCAGCTCATACTGGAGCTCCAGCATGTCCGCACAGCAGTGCTCAGCGGTAGAGTCACTTCATTCAAGGCACGATAGTCCACACTCAATCTCCATTCTCTGTCAACTTGTGCACAGGCCAAGTGGGGCTGTTGAAGGGTGAGTGGGTTTTGCTGATCACCCCTTGGCTCTCCAGCTCACAGATCATTCTGTGGATGGAATCACGGCATCCCGATTTGTTCAATACTGCCAGCGGTGCACTGTCGAGGTGGCAATTGGCACTTGTTGCTCTTCCACCCTCAGGAGTCCTACTGCAGACGGGTGCTCTGATAGTCCAGGCAAGGTGTTCAACTGCTTCATGTCCTCTGCCTCTCCAGCAGCTATGCCAAAAGCCCACCTGAGTCCCTTTGGGTCTTTGTAGTAGCCATTCTGGAGGAAGTCTATGCCCAGAATACACGGGGCCTCTGGGCCGGTCACAATGGGATGTTTCTGCCACTCCTTCCCAGTCAGGCTCACCTCGGCTCCCAACAGGGTCAATTGCTGTGATCGATCCCCCCGTCAGCCCGGCAATGGAAACAGGTTCTGCCCCCACATGTCCCCATGGTATCAGGGCACACTGCGCACCAGTATCAGCTAAGGTTTCATATTTCTGTGGCTCTGATGTGCCAGGCCATCGGATCCACGCTGACCAGAGATCCGATTTTCCCGTGCCTCTCCCTGGCTCAAGGCAGGGCCCCTCTAGCCTTGGTTCCCATTTCTTCCCTGGGCATACATACTAGAGGCTCCTTCAAGGGGATCTGACAGATCATACCCAGCAGCTCGGTTATGGGAGGCTGAGGCCACCTTCACCTCGGTGGAATTCTCTCGATTAGTGTTTCCCTGCTTGCATAGACACAGCCATGCTGGCAGGACAGAAGTGAGCTGATGAACTTTGGACCTGATTAGCATAAAAGATTTGATAGTCAGAATGCCTTGGCAAGAAGAAACATAGCTTTGAAGACTGCAAGAAGACTGAATCAAGAAAGAAGATTGAATCAACTTCTATGAGCAAAACATATTGCAAAATGGATAAGTTTGTTTATGTGTTGATTAACCCAATCATTGTAGTAAAAAATTACTAGTCTTCCAAGAATTGTGTATAAGCATGTGTAGCCCATGTGAAAAACATGTTCACTCTCCTGTGAAAAAGTAAAAAGTTTAATAAAGGACAATGGGAGACAAGGACCATGGAGCAAAGGTTATTTATGGCCAGGTGCATCTTGGCACTCAGCCAAGAGCACCCTGTTACCTTCGGGGATCCCCCTTAAATACCTTTTCCCTCACATCAGCCTGTTGCATATTCATAGCTCCTTATGCATATCCATAACCTAGTTTACATTTTCCAGGAACTATTTTACATGACCCCTCCTTGGGTCCACCTTTTCAGAGCATGCGTGTTTCCTGGCTGGAGTTTGGCTCCTTCTCTTTATCACTTCCAGTTCGGGCCTTGGTCCACACTGCCTTCAGATGGTGAGTGCTGATCGTTGGCAGATCTGTAGCAGGTGTCCTCATCCTGTGTTCATTGGATGTTATCCCATCCAAGCAGGCATTTTAACACAAGCAGACTTCTATCAGCTATTGCACTACTATGTCTAAGCTTAATTAACAACAAAATTAGAAACTATATCTTTGGAACAAAGTTACTTGAACATCACACATATAAAATCCACTTTGATATTTGCAAAAGCCAATATTATAATACATACCTATAACACTGCTCTCCTGCAAGGAAAGGCTGAGACAGCTCGGCTTCCTCAGCCAGGGCAAGAGACTGAGACTTGATCCAACTGTGGCCTTCCAGGACCTGAGGGCAACCTACAAGAAAGCTGGACAGGGGCTTTGTAGGAGGGCAGGCAAGGACAGGACAAGGGAGAATGGATCCAAATGGAAAGAGAGTCGGTTTAGGTGAGGGATTCAGAAAAAAGACTCTCCTGGAACAGGTTGCCCAGAGAAGGTGTGGCTGTCCCGTCCCTGACAGTGCTCAAGGCCAGGCTGCATGGAGCTCTAGACAAGCCGGGCTAGTGCAAGGGGTGCCCAGCCACAGCAGGGGGGTTGCAGCCGTGTGATTTTTCAGATCCCTTCCAAGCCAAACCATGCCACGACTCCATGATTCTGGGATACTTCCCCTCCTCATCCTCTGGCAGAAAAAGGAACTTGGCCCCAAGTTCCACATTGCAGACCATGTCCTTTGGCAGCCTGCAACTGTCTCAA
Source organism: Vidua chalybeata (assembly GCF_026979565.1). Lineage (NCBI taxonomy): Eukaryota > Metazoa > Chordata > Aves > Passeriformes > Viduidae > Vidua > Vidua chalybeata. Next base: position 397,057 of record NW_026530345.1, read on the forward strand.
CAGAGGATGAAAAGAGATGAATTTAATGACACGATTTCCCTTTTCTACCTGAAAAGTAAATGCTGCACTCCTGTCCAAAAACTGTCGGAAAGTGTCAGAAAAGGCAATTCTTCCCCATGAAATGCTACACCTCAGCCAAAGAAGAAAGAAGCCACAAGCCAACACTCTTCTTTATTGCTACGTTGTTTGATTTGGTTACTACTCTAATAGGAATTCCTTAGGGGTTTTATTTGTTTGTTCCTCTCTTTCGTTCCGCGGGGCGCGCGGCGGCTCCTCCGTTGGGTTCGCGGAGGCAATGGAGGAACGTTCGCGAGCTGCGGCGGTTCCGCAGCAGCAGCAGCAGCAGCAGCAGCAGCAGCAGCAGCAGCAGCAGCAGCAGCAGCGCTTCTCTCGACCAGTTTTCCGCTCGACTTTCCACTCGCTCCCCATCCCCTTCTCCCTCTCACACTCACTCCACTCCCGTCCCGTCCCGTCCGTGTCCCGCCTCTCCCAGCCCGGCTGATGCCGCGTCCCGCAAGGCGCCCCTCGGCGGGGCCGCCCCGTGCCTGCCCCTGCCCGTCCCGCCGCGGAGCCGCCTCCGCCGGGCTCTCTCCGTACTGGCTGTGGCGCCGCTGGAAGTGCCGCTTGCTCTGGTGCTGGCGGAGCAGCGCGGTCTTTTGGCTCCTCCTTCAGCCGGCTGCAACCAACTTGCTTTTCGGCGGGGCAGGGGCTGGCTGTTATGGAACGGGGGCGGGGTGGGAGGGAGGGAGGAAGGGAGGGAGCAGCATCGGCCTGATGAGCTGTGCCCGTGTCCCATAGGAACGCCGGAGTACAGCCCACCGGAGTGGATCCTCTTTGGCTGCTACCATGGCCAGCCAGCCACCATCTGGACCCTGGGCATCCTGCTCTATCACCTGGTCTGCGGGCACCTTCCTTTCCAGACAAACGAGGACATCGTCCGGGGCCAGCTCTTCTTCCCGCCCCGGGTGTCTCAAGGTGGAGCTGCGCCTTCAAGGCTCGGATGAAGGAATGGGGCTGGGAGGGGACAGCTGGCACATCAGCGTCCTGCTCTTGCAGCTAGTGAGGCGGTTGATCTCCTGGGCTTAGCTGGAGGAGGTGGCACGTGTGCCTCTGTGCTGCTCTCCTCCAGAAGGCAGGATCGATGGGAAGCTTTTGGCTGCAGCTCTGAGCACTCCTAGTGTGGCCTGGGCACCGTGGAATGTGGGAGAGCATGGACAGGAGCCTTGTCCCACTGAGCGGCGGTTTCTGGTTTCTTTCTGCAGAGTGCCAGCACCTCATCAGGTGGTGTTTATCCATGGACCCTGCAGACAGGCCATCACTGGAAGACCTTTTTGAGCATTCTTGGCTGCAGGAGCCCTGCCTGGCCCAGGAGACAGCAGAGATCCATCCCTGTGCTCAGTAGGATCCAGGAGCCCAGCAAGTACCAGCTGCACGTGTCTGGTGGCACTCCAAGAAAACCCTGGAGCGTTTCCCTGCGGCTGCGGCACGGAGGAGAGAGTGCAGCCGAGGAGATGCTTCCGCTGGTCCCCGGCGAGTTGTGGAGGGAGCGGCTCAGTGCTCCCCGTGCCATTGGAGAAGTGGTGGCAGTGCGGTGAAGGTGCCACGGACTGGAACAGGGGAAACATCCCCCTGCAGCTCAATGGCATCAGGATGTCCCCACAAGCCGAGGCACAGCTGGCGTGTTCTTCTGGAGCACCACGTGGAGCTGGGAACACCATCCTGGAGCTGGTCGCTGGCGGGGCAAAGCCAACCGGCTTTAGCTGCGGCCCCTTCCTGGAGGACACGCTCTGCGCCCCGATGAAATCAAGATGAGTCCCCAGCCAGCGCAGGGGCGGGGGGATGCTCGTGCTTCCAGGCATGGCAGGGCTCGGCCTGGCCACGCGCCGCAGGTTCCCCGCTCGGCAGCGCTGGGGAATATTAATTTTTCCCCCGGCTGCCGAGCTGCTTTTTGGTGGGACAGGGGACGGATGTTGTGGAAGGGGAGCCGGCTCCTGGCCTTGCTTACAGCTTCTGCCAGCCAGCCCGGCATGGGCTGGGGCGGGGTCAGCCAGCCTGACAAAGCATCCATCCATGTGGATGGGGGCAGCAGAGGGGGATGGGTTCCGAAGCCGTGCCCCAGCTGGTCTGCTTTGCAGGCGCTCGAGGAAGGGGTGCGTTTACGGGTGGGAAAGGTGGGGTTTTTCCCCACCCATGGACAGGTTTTATTCTCGCATGGAGTGGTCAGACCCTCATCAGGCCTGTGAAACGGTGACAGGCTGTGTAGGTTTTTCTTGTTTCCAGGTCTTGTTTTGAATTGACTTTCATGCAATTGTTCTTTATTTTCCCAGGAAGATTACACCTGGTGCCCGGACTGGACGGGGAAGCGCCTGCACCGTCCGTGGAGCACATCCAGTGCCAGCGCTACCCCAGGGGCCACGGCCTGCAGGGACATCCCCTTCAAGAAGGTCAAGGACCTCGTGTGAGATCGGCTCCTCTCCTGGCAGCAGGTCTGCAGAGGTGGGTACCCGGCTCCACAGCTGGGCTGGCAGAAGGGCTTCGGGCAGAGGGCAGCGGGCACACGGGCATCCCGCCCTTGCAGCTGCTGAGGAGGCTGCTGTGCTGTGCTGAAGCGGAGGAGGTGGAACGTGGCCTGCCACGCTGCCCTTCTCTCGAAACAGAGAATGGCTCGGGAGGTTTGGGCTCTGAGCACAGCCAGCAGCCTGGCCCGGGCACAGGCCATGTCAGGACAGGGCACAGGAGCCTTCTGTGACTGACCATGGCTCTCTGGTTTCTCTCCGCAGGCTGCCAGCACCTCATGCCATGGAAACGGCTCCGCTCGGCCTGCCAGGCTGGGAGGGCTGGAGGGCAGCGGGTGTTCATTTGCTGTCAGAAATAAATCCTTCTATTTTTTTGTCATCGTCATGATCAGAGCATTTCTTTCATCCTTTTCCAAGCTTTTGGCCTCCCTTCCTCCAGGGTAATCTTTTTGTGTCCTTCCTCAGCCCCTTGATGGCATTTGGCAGGGGGGGTTAGGCAATGTGAAAAGTTCAACAAGAGCTCCTGTTGCCAACTGCAGCAGCCCCTTCAAGAGCCCTGAGCTTCCAGCGAGGCCCACGTGTGCCTTGCCAAAGGGAGTGGTTTGCAGCGATGGGGTTGTCGCCCTGCTGCAAAAGCTGGGAGGAAGTCAGAAGTGGCAAAATGCCAATTTGACTCAACCCCTGCCCAGGTTCTGCATCTTTCCCCTCTGCTCGGTGACAGGCAGGCAGGGCTGGACTCCAGCAAGGTTCAAGTTCTTGGTGCTCCCTGGCATTGAGGTGATCAAGTAAACTCTTGTATGCAGTGTCTGCAATAGGGCTACTGAAGGGAAAAAGGAGATGTCGTGAGGTGGGGAATGCTTCTTGTCTCCTTTGTCTCCCCAGGAGCCCCTTGGAAAGGGAAATGCCCACACGGGTTTATCTGACTCCTTCCCAGCCAGCCTTTCCCTCAGTCCCGGCTCTCATATGCTCCGCAGGCTTCACCAGCTCGCTCAGCTCAGAGGAGCTCTCAGAGGAGAAAACGCTGCCTGGCGTGGGGCTGGCTGATCCCTGTCTCATCTTGATTCCATTTCCCTGCTCCCTCCCCCATCCAAGAGAGCAAAGGATCCCCCACAACCGGTCACGATCCACTCTTGCGGGGTGTTTGTGATGGTTTGTTAACCGATCCCAGAAGTGCAAAACTGCAAATGGCAAGGGACCATCACTTTAATCACAACAAATGCATCTTTATTTAGGTACCAACAGCAAATGCAATAGAAGGGACAGAAAAGGGAAATAGAGAGAAAAGAGAGGAAGGGGAATATAGCTACCACTGTCGAGACAAGATCCTCGATGGTCCAGCCATCATTCACTATCTCAAATAACTGGAAAAAGCACTGAAAAAGAATTTGTTTTTTTAAAACTAAGTTTAAAAAAAGCGAAGGAATTCCATAAAGAAAACCAAAGAGTAAGAATACAGTAATTTAAACTTCTCAAAGCCCTTTGATGATGGAGCCCTGAAGCCCAGTCACGTGCAGTGCGGCCTCGGCGGTCCCTTTGAGCCCAGAACTGCTAAGGGTCAGGGCCGGGATGAGCCTTCACCCGAAACAAGCTCCAAGACTGAGTGGGAATCAATCCAGAACAGGGCTCACACAAAGAGCAAAGCCTCAAGGCCAAAGCCAAACCTTCATTAGGTTGGATTTGTTTGAACACTGAACCGGAGCAAATTTGCTTGTCCGGTAACATCACTGTCACCATGAAACTTTACATGAGCTACTAAATAAGCACTGTCCTGTGCTGAGCTGTGTGGCCCAAATACTGTTGAGAACTTGCTCTGCCTCTGCCCTGTGCCCCTGGGGCTGCTCTTGGCCTGGCAGCCTCAGTGGGAGCCAGCACTGGCTGCAGCCCCAGCGGGCCCCCCAGGACAAGGCCAGCAATGAAGAGGCCAATGAAAGCACTGGGCAGCAGCAGAGCCCTCAGCAGAGTTCTTTGGACAACCACAGACTGGCCACAGCTCCAGTGCAGCATGACTACGAGTCAGGCTACCAATGCTATGAGCAGAGTTACAAGAAAGCTGTGGAGAAAAATCAACAACTGACCGTCTGCTCTCGTACAGCTTCCGAATGCCAAGATAGCAGCCGATCAGCACGAGGGGCACGGTGAACAGTGTCACCACCGTGCCTATCATGCAGGACCTGCGCACATCCTGGGGGCAGACAATTCTTGGGAAGCGCACTGGATCCGGGGCAAATATTCCTGTTTCAGTGATAACGTCTGTGGGAGCAGTGGGGAGCGTGAGCCCGTGCTGTGCTGCACTGCCGAGCTGGCAGCACAGTGGATACGGCCAGGACGTTCTCAGTTTCCCCTAGAGCTGGGGCCTGCAGGCCCCTTGCCGCCCCTTGGCACAGGCTGTGCCACCCAACAAAGCCCAGCAGGCCGGGAGGAGAGCCCGGAGCCAGCGCAGCTGCTTGGGCAGTCGCTGCTTCAAGGGACATGGGCCAAACCCATCCCTGAGCAGCCCCTGCCAGCCCTGGCCCTCCCTGCCCTGTGACAGCTCCCCCAGCCCCAGGGGACAGAGTCAGGCCCTGTCAGGACACACAGGAGCCTTGCTCTCCCTCTCTGCCCTTTCCCCACCATGGGCACCCCGTGCAGCCGCTCCCAGGTTTCGGGACATATCTCCCACTGAGGGACCCCAGCAGGATTGCTCAGCCTGGCTGAGCCTGGCACAGCAATCACCTTCTGTGGCACTGTCTGGCATCTCCTCCCTTCGTGTATCAGGGGCTGGCACGGAGCCATTGCTTCCTCCAGGAAGTGCTGCCTTCAGCAAAGCCCTTTGGTCCATCTCTGGAGAAAGGAAAAGGGACAGCTGGATCAGGTGGAACCATTCCCCATTGGAGAGATGGCATCTTCAGCAAGTTCTACTTTTCAAAGACATGGATAAGGATCAGGAGAAGGCCACGGCTCTTGAGGCTGCCACAGCGCCCTCCCTTCTCCAAACAGGTGCCACTCCTGACGTGCCGGAGAGGGGGAAATTGCAGGGGATTGCAGGCCCATGGTGCAGTTTGGGCTCCCTGCCAGCTGATGCCAAATGCCTTCCTGCAGAGGCTGGGGAGAAGCTGCAGCCAGGCCAGGCTGGGAAACAGCCCTGCAGGGCAGGAAAGCAGCAGCGGGGCAGCCAGGCTGCCATGGATCCCTTCCCTCTGTGCCGGGCACGGCGTGTCCAGATGTGCAGGGAAAGCCCCCGGCTGCTGAGTCCCAGGGGAAGGCTGCGGGAAATGCACCCACCACGGCGTCTCTCCAGATCACTCAGCATCTGGTCCATGTGTTTCGATGCCTCCAGGGACTTCATGTGTTTAGTAGCTCTGTTCCTCCCTCTCGGCGGACCTTAAGAGAATGCATGTCCATTTCCCCGGAATGGATCCCACAAAAGCAGGGCTCAGCCTGTGGGGTCAGCAGGGACATACAACTCACCCCTGCGATGGGAGCCGGGCTTGTGCGCAGCAACCAGGAAAGGAGCCTGAAAAGTCCTCCCTGCAGACACACCTGTAACTCAACAGGCACAGGAGCTTCTGTCACCTGCTTCCTGCCAGGTTGTCAGTGATTATTCACTGAGGGAAAGTTGAGAAGTTACCTGCAGAAGCTCCCAAGGGTCCCAAACCATCTTCCATCCCAGCTGCTGGAGAAGCCTTGCTAGCACGCTCATCTAGAAGGAATGAGAGATCAGAACCATTTCCTGGTCTGCTGGGATCCCCCTGTGCCTTTGGGACCTGGGCACTGCAAGGGGGTCGGGTAAGGCTGTGGGGGCCAAATTTCCATGGCCATGGCCAAAGCTGCCCAGGGGCCTGGGGAGCTCTGGGCTGGCTCCTGGCCACTCTCCACACTCTTTGCAGGCCCTGTGCAACATCCCTGGAGGGCAGGTACTGCCACACAGCAGAGATGGCAGCTCAAGCCTCAGCAATTACCTCCTGTGACTGTGCCTGGCATCGCCTCACTTCCTGCAGCAGGGGCTGCCAATGGGCCACTGCTTCCTCCAGGAAATGCTGCCTTCAGCACAGCCTTTCGCTTCATCTCTGGAGACAGGAAGAGGCACAGCTGCATTAGATGGAGCCGTTCCCCTTCTGGGAGATGGCATCTTCAAGAGGCAATACTGGACAAACTCATGGTTCAGGAAATCATCAAAACTGTTGGGATTGGCCAGGCCACTCCCTTCTACAAACAGGTGCCATTCCTGATCTACCCGGAGACCGGGAAATTGCAGGCATCTCGGGCCCATGGTGCAGTTTGGGCTCCCTGCCAGCTGATGCCAAATGCCTTCCTGCAGAGGCTGGGGAGAAGCTGCAGCCAGGCCAGGCTGGGAAACAGCCCTGCAGGGCAGGAAAGCAGCAGCGGGGCAGCCAGGCTGCCATGGATGCCTTCCCTCTGTGCCGGGCACGGCGTGTCCAGATGTGCAGGGAAAGCCCCCGGCTGCTGAGTCCCAGGGGAAGGCTGAGGGAAATGCACCCACCATGGCGTCTCTCCAGATCACTCAGCATCTGGTCCAGATGTCTGGCTGCCTCCAGGGATTTCTTGTCTCCGCTGTCTGAGTTCTTCCATGGAGAAGGACCTTAACAGAAAGTTGTTCCATGTCCCCTTCAGGCCAGAGTGGCAGTGAGTGCCCCTGGGTGATTGGTGCCCTCCAAAGCACTCCCTCAGCTCTGCCTTCCACTCAGGAGCAGGGCCAGGGGGACTACGTGCCTGCGGTGGCCCCACACTGGCATGGAAGGAGCCCCTTGCAGGGCCGTCCACGGGGGAGAAAGGATTCCCTGGAGCTGCCAGCAGCTCTAAACCCAGCCCCAGGCAAGGCCAGGGCTTGGCAGCCGCAGCAGGAGCAGCTCAGGCACCCCGGGGCCGGCAAAGGAGCTGCAAAAGGCACAGCCCCGGGGCACAGCCCTGGGCCCGGCCCCTTCCCTCTCTGCTCTTCTTCCTGGCTGCACAGAGCACACGGAAGCGCACACTGGAATTGCACACGGAAGGAAGATGGACAGCTAAATGCTCCTTCCTGCCACTGACAGCCATTCTGTGGGATCCCTCAGGGATCCAGAATGGAGCCGGGCAAGTTTTCCAGAATCTTTCAACCCTGTGATGCTGCTAAGGGAAATGGCTCATGAGGCACTGATTATTCTCTCAGGAAAGGCACACAGAGAACTTGCCTCCAGCATTCTCCAAGAGATTCAAGGTGTCATCCAATACGGCATCCGGATAAGCCATGTCGCCATCCCAAGCTAGAAGGGATCAGAGATCAGAACCATTTCCTGGTCTGCTGGGATCCCCCTGTGCCTTTGGGAACTGGGCACTGCAAGGGGGTTGGGTACAGCTGTGGGGGCCAAATTTCCATGGCCATGGCCAAAGCTGCCCAGGGGCCTGGAGAGCTCTGGGCTGGCTCCCGGCCACTCTCCACACGATTTCCTTGCCTTGTGCAACATCCCTGGAGGGCGGCTGGAGCAGCCCAGGGCCCCTGGGGGCTCTCTCCCTCCCACAGAGGAAACCCTCCCTAAAGCCCAGGGGAAAAACCATCCCCCAGCACTTCCCAGGGTGCAGGGAGCGCTGTCCCGGGAAAGGGGAGCCAGGCTGCCGGCTCACCTGCTCCCCGCGCTTGCAGCGGAGCAGCCTGGGCAGCCCTGGCAGGCAGGGCCACGGCCAGGAGGAGCGGGAGGAAGAGGCGCAGAGCAAGGGCCATGGTGCCTTGCCCTCTGCCAGCCCCCAGCTCTTGCTGCCACCACTGTCCTGACACCGCTGTCCCAATGTCAGCACCACTGCTGCCACCGCCGCTGCTGCCGCAACAGTTGTGCTCAAGGACTGACTGCTGGGTCCTTGTGGTGCTGTGCAACCACGGGGCTCTGGCACCTCTGTGACCTCAGAGCCTGCTGTGACCTCAGCCTGCTGTGACCCCAGAGCCTGCTGTGACCTCATGGCCAGGCTGGAATTGTGTGGGGAGTGGGATCTGCCTTCTTTGGCAGGGATCTCATCCTGCCCAACAGCTCTGCCCCAGCGTTGTGACACAGTCCCTGCCCAGCTGATCTCACAGCCTGGGGCATGAAGGGATGGAGAGCAGCCCGGCCAAGAAGGACTTGGGGCTGCTGCTAGATGAGAGGCTGGACATGAGCCAGCCTTGTGCATGCATAGGAGAGTGTCCGGCAGGTTGAAGGAGGTGATTCCACCTCTTTGCTCTGGTGAGACTCCACCTGGAGTACTGTGGAAGATGTTTTATATTGCTGGCCGGGGCTCTATGTACAAATCACCAATGGGACGGGACTGCTGAGGAACGCGTCTCGAGCTGTTTCTTTTCCAGCATCAGTCTCATTCCATGGTTATGACAATGGGCAGATGCCAGCAGCTCACATCCCCGGCAGCAGGTAAAGAACTTAATGGTACAACTTACTTTAAAAGCTTTTTGACCAATCACACAAAGCCAAAGCATCTTGACAATAGATTTCTCCAATCACTATAAGCACATGTATCTTTTGTTAAAACAATATTTGTTTGATTTACTTCTTTCGAATACAATACCTACTTGTATTGTGAGCCTTAAAACCCAATGCACACAGCTCCATTAGTAAGCTTAGAACATCCTAATATCTTGATGGAGATATTTTCTGTAGCTTAGGGAGTTATTCTAGCCAAGCGTTAATACACAGACCATTGTACTATTTGTCCTTACTTTTTCACTACTTATATAATTTTTCTGCTGACAAATCTTACAGTTAATGCTTAGCTCTAATCGCAGCTCCGCTGTCTCTGAGGCCTGCCTTTTGCAGCTTTCCCAAAACCCTCTGATTTTAAAGATTCCCGCCTTTTACAGTGACTTCTGTGAGCCAGAGAGAAGTTTGATAGGAGGATCCATGTTTACCCCTGAAAGAATTTTCTACCAAGGTCGTTGACATAGAAACCAAGAAAGCAAGAAGGACAACATAAGAGAAACCTCCAACTGCCTATTCCAATCAGCACTTGGCTTGTCTCTCGTGACCAATGAGTAAAGTGTAAACTTAGGAGCTTTGTAAGAATGTAGAAAAAGCATGCATGCTAGAATAAAAACAGGGTTTAAAGCTTTCTGGAAATGGAGGGTGTTGCTTTGTATTGTCTCCATCTCTACCATGACAGAGTACTGCATCCAGCTCTGGGTCCCCAGCACAGGAAGGACATGGTTCTGTTGGATCTAGTCCAGAGGAGGGACAAAATGCTCAGAGGGCTGGAGCCCTTCTGCTTTGGAGACACGCTGGGAGAGCTGGGGGTGTTCAGCCTGGAAGAGAGAAGGCTCCAGGGAGACCTGATTGCTGCCTTTCAGTACCTTAAGGGGGCTTGTAAAGGAGATGGGACGGAATTTTTAGTAGGGCCTTCTGTGACCAGACTGTGGGGGAATGGTTCTAATCTAAAAGACGGTTGGTTCAGACTAGACGAAAGAAACCCATTTTTTACACTGGAGGTGCACTATTGGCTGTATCAGTACTTGTGTTCTGTAAAACAGGTAAGTTGTTTCAGCTTCTTGCCCTGTTTCTCACTGGATAAAATCCAAATGCTGCATTGCTCCCTGTCTACTTTCTTCCAAGTCAAGGCAAATTTTGTTCATTACTGAGTGGGACATATTCATCTGTTCACAAGCAAATTCTTCTTGCCATTCACACAATGTGGATTTGCTCAAATCAGACTGTAACTAAGGTCTGCCTCTCACTAGGATTCAAGTTGATGCGTTGTGAGGCCAAGTGCCGAGTAATTTGTCCTGGTGTCTGGCCCTGTAGAGGGTTTTTCTGTAATTAAATGACATTTGAAGGCAGCTGTAGTCTGGCATCTTTGAAATGAAGAAACAGCCTTTGAAACAGGAATTTGTCCTTTCTTCCTCCTCCTCCTCCCAGGAATTTAAATCTCTGAGGTCTAAGCTCTTCAGCTGCCTCACAAACATTGTTTTAATTCAGACAGGCATCCATGCAGTGAGCCACAAATCAGGACTGTGGCTCTGAAGCTTGAAGCAATGCAGGTTTATAGCACTAAAAATAATAATCTGTTACCCAGGTTAAGCCAAGCACTTCCCAAATAACTCTACCTATCCTCAGGGATGTTTCCAAAAGGATCACTGTAAAAGCTGGGAGTGGGGAGAGAGAGCGTCATCAAAATTAAAAATACAGCTTTCTGAGATCTTTATATTCCAACAAAAAGAGAGTCAAAATTGTTCATATGCGGAACATTAACTAAGAAGTCAACGACAGATTGTCAAAACAATTGCTTGGGGAACAAACAAACACAAATAAAAAAAAGTTTACATGTAGATAATAAGTAAACCATCATGGTAAGTAAAAAACCAGACGTGCTAAAACTAAAAGCAATAAGGCTGTTTCATCTCATGTCTCAATACAAAAAACATGACTGAAAAGAATCAGAGATCCTCACGACCATTACTATATACAGGAACTTCCAGGTATTGGGAAAAAATGAAGGAAACTGTAGTGTGCAATTCACAGAGGTAACCTGGGATTTATTGGTGAACTTGTTGCAAAATTTCTGAGAGCAGACTGGAAAAGCATAGGGACTGATCAGACCATGCGTGGGCATTTCCAGCAGTGTGAGGGATGTTTCTGGGAGCAGCTGCAGGGAAGAGAAGCAGCGCACAATCACTGGGTGTCCTAGGGTGACCTTACGATGCTCGCGTCCCCGATCGTGTGTTCTGTTGATGCTGGATATTATATTGTGTGCCTTCCAGACAGGCTCTGAGAGCAAAGGCGGGGAGAAGAAGAAGCACGGTGTTTGTTTCAGAGACTGCACTCACTGCTGCCCAGTCTGCTGGAACACAGAACTCCACGGTGCTGTCTGGGCACGGACAGGGCAGAACACCACACTCCTTTGCTTTTTAGTTACTTTAGCTAGCTGGGGCAGTCCAAGTTTTCCCTCGACTGGTTTTCTTTCCCTTTTCTTGGATCCGTTCGAACCTGCTCTGGACCGGAACCTGGGGAAGCACCGAGAGCTTGCACTTTGTGGCCCACGGGGGGCTACTCTGGGCAGCAGCCTTTCCCAGTGCCAGAGGGACTGAAAACAGAGCCACCATCCACCGGAGAGATTTTCTGAATCTGTCATCTCTTCAGAGCGACAAATGAGTTTTGTCATCTGGTATTGTTCATTTTTTGGGCTGGGGAGTGCTTTGCCTGATAAATAAACAGGTTTTTTCCACTTCTCTCTGCGGAAATTTTTCCCAAACTGATTGAGGGGAGGGGCCGGGTGGGTTTGATTTCTGGGGGGGGCGGTCCTTTTGGACATTTGCTCCCAAATTTGCCCTAAACCAGGACACAGGGACAATCTCTTTGCTGGCTCTAGACTTTATGACAGTCTGTCCCCTGGGGCTGGGGGAGCTGTCCCAGGGCAGGGAGGGCCAGGGCTGGCAGGGGCTGCTCAGGGATGGGTTTGGCCCATGTCCCTCGAAGCAGCGACTGCCCAAGCAGCTGCGCTGGCCCCAGGCTCTCCTCCCGGCCTGCTGGGCTTTGTTGGGTGGCACAGCCTGTGCCAAGGGGCGGCAAGGGGCCTGCAGGCCCCAGCTCTGGGGGAAACAGAGAACGTCCTGGCCGTATCCACCGTGCTGCCAGCTCGGCAGTGCAGCACAGCACGGGCTCATGCTCCCCACTGCTCCCACAGACGTTATCACTGAAACAGGAATATTTGCCCCGGATCCAGTGCGCTTCCCAAGAATTGTCTGCCCCCAGGATGTGCGCAGGTCCTGCATGATAGGCACGGTGGTGACACTGTTCACCGTGCCCCTCGTGCTGATAGGCTGCTATCTTGGCATTCGGAAGCTGTACGAGAGCAGACGGTCAGTTGTTGATTTTTCTCCACAGCTTTCTTGTAACTCTGCTCATAGCATTGGTAGCCTGACTCGTAGTCATGCTGCACTGGAACTGTGGCCAGTCTGTGGTTGTCCAAAGAACTCTGCTGAGGGCTCTGCTGCTGCCCAGTGCTTTCATTGGCCTCTTCATTGCTGGCCTTGTCCTGGGGGGCCTGCTGGGGCTGCAGCCAGTGCTGGCTCCCACTGAGGCTGCCAGGCCAAGAGCAGCCCCAGGGGCACAGGGCAGAGGCAGAGCAAGTTCTCAACAGTATTTGGGCCACACAGCTCAGCACAGGACAGTGCTTATTTAGTAGCTCATGTAAAGTTTCATGGTGACAGTGATGTTACCAGACAAGCAAGTCTGCTGCAGTTCAGTGTTCACAAAATCCAACCTGATGAAGGTTTGGCTTTGGCCTTGAGGCTTTGCTCTTTGTGTGAGCCCTGTTCTGGATTGATTCCCACTCAGTCTTGGAGCCTGTTTTGGGTGAAGGCTCATCCCGGCCCTGACCCTTGGCAGTTCTGTGCTCAAAGGGACTGCCGAGGCCGCACTGCACGTGACTGGGCTTCAGGGCTCCATTAGCAAAGGGCTTTGAGAAGTTTAAAGTACTGTATTCTTACGCTTTGGTTTTCTTTATGGAATTCCTTCCCTTTTTTTTAAACTTAATTAAAAAAACAAATTCTTTTCCACTGCTTTTTCCAGTTATTTGAGATAGTGAATGATGGCTGGACCATCAAGGATCTCGTCTCGACGGTGGTAGCTATATTCCCCTTCCTCTCTTTTCTATTTCCCTTTTCTGTCCCTTCTATCGCATTTGCTGTTGGTACCTAAATAAAGATGCATTTGTTGTGATTAAAGTGATGGTCCCTTGCCATTTGTAATTTTGCACTTTTGGGATCGGTTAACAAACCATCACAAACACCCCGCAAGAGTGGATCGTGACCGGTTGTGGGGGATCCTTCGGTCTCTTGGATGTGGGAGGGAGCGGGGAAATGGAATCAAGATGAGACAGGGATCAGCCAGCCCCACATCAGGCGGCGTTTTCTCCTCTGAGAGCTCCTCTGAGCTGAGCGAGCTGGTGAAGCCTGCGGAGCAAATGAGACCCGGGAGTGAGGGAAAGGCTGGCTGGGAAGGAGTCAGATAAACCCGTGTGGGCATTTCCCTTTCCAAGGGGCTCCTGGGGAGACAAAGGAGACAAGAAGGATTCCCCACCTCACGACATTTCGTTTTTTCCCTTCAGTAGCCCTATTGCAGACACTGCTTACAAGAGTTTACTTGATCCCCTAAATGTCAGGGAGCACCAAGGACTTGAACCTTGCTGGAGTCCAGCCCTGCCTGCCTGTCACCGAGCAGAGGGGAAAGATGCAGAACCTGGGCAGGGGTTGAGTCAAATTGGCATTTTGCCACTTCTGACTTCCTCCCAGCTTTTGCAGCAGGGCGACAACCCCATCGCTGCAAACCACTCCCTTTGGCAAGGCACACGTGGGCCTCGCTGGAAGCTCAGGGCTCTTGAAGGGGCTGCTGCAGTTGGCAACAGGAGCTCTTGTTGAACTTTTCACATTGCCTAACCCCCCCTGCCAAATGCCATCAAGGGGCTGAGGAAGGACACAAAAAGATTACCCTGGAGGAAGGGAGGCCAAAAGCTTGGAAAAGGATGAAAGAAATGCTCTGATCATGATGATGACAAAAAAATAGAACGATTTATTTCTGACAGCAAATGAACACCTGCTGCCCTCCAGCCCTCCCAGCCTGGCAGGCCGAGCGGAGCCGTTTCCGTGGCATGAGGTGCTGGCAGCCTGCAGAGAGAAACCAGAGAGCCACGGTCAGTCACAGAAGGCTCCTGTGCCCTGTCCTGCCATGGCCTGTGCCCGGGCCAGGCTGCTGGCTGTGCTCAGAGCCCAAACCTCCCGAGCCATTCTCTGTTTCGAGAGAAGGGCAGCGTGGCAGGCCACGTTCCACCTCCTCCGCTTCAGCACAGCACAGCAGCCTCCTCAGCAGCTGCAAGGGCGGGATGCCCGTGTGCCCGCTGCCCTCTGCCCGAAGCCCTTCTGCCAGCCCAGCTGTGGAGCCGGGTACCCACCTCTGCAGACCTGCTGCCAGGAGAGGAGCCGATACCGCACGAGGTCCTTGTCCTTCTTGAAGGGGATGGCCCTGCAGGCCATGGCCCCTGGGGTAGCGCTGGCACTGGATGTGCTCCACGGACAGTGCAGGTGCTTCCCCATCCAGTCTGGGCACCAGGTGTAATCTTCCTGGGAAAATAAAGAACAATTGCATGAAAGTCAATTCAAAACAAGACCTGGAAACAAGAAGAAGCTACACAGCCTGTCACCGTTTCACGGGCTGAGGAGCATCTGACCACTCCATGCGAGAATGAAACCTGTCCACGGGTGGGGAAAAACCCCACCTTTCCCACCCGTAAACGCACCCCTTCCTCGAGGGCCTGCAAAGCAGACCAGCTGGGGCACGGCTTCAGAACCCGTCCCCCTCTGCTGCCACCATCCACATGGATGGATGCTTTGTCAGGCTGGCTGACCCCGCCCCAGCCCGTGCCAGGCTGGCTGGCAGAAGCTGTCAGCAAGGCCAGGAGCCGGCTCCCCTTCCACAACATCCGTCCCCTGTCCCACCAAAAAGCAGCTCGGCAGCCGGGGGAAAAATTAATATTCCCCAGCGCCGCCGAGCGGGAAACCTGCGGCGCGTGGCCAGGCCGAGCCCTGCCATGCCTGGAAGCACGAGCATCCCCCCGCCCCTGCGCCGGCTGGGGACTCATCTTGATTTCATCGGGGCGCAGAGCGTGTCCTCCAGGAAGGGGCCGCAGCCAAAGCCGGTTGGCTTTGCCCCGCCAGCGGCCAGCTCCAGGATGGTGTTCCCAGCTCCACGTGGTGCTCCAGAAGAACACACCAGCTGTGCCTCGGCTTGCGGGGACATCCCGATGCCATTGAGCTGCAGGGGGATGTTTCCCCTGTTCCAGTCCGTGGCACCTTCACCGCACTGCCACCACTTCTCCAATGGCACGGGGAGCACTGAGCCGCTCCCTCCACAACTCGCCGGGGACCAGCGGAAGCATCTCCTTGGCTGCGCTCTCTCCTCTGTGCCGCGGCCGCAGGGAAACACTCCGGGGTTTTCTTGGAGTGCCACCAGACGCGTGCGGCTGGTACTTGCTGGGCTCCTGGATCCTACTGAGCACAGGGATGGATCTCTGCTGTCTCCTGGGCCAGGCAGGGCTCCTGCAGCCAAGAATGCTCAAAAAGGTCTTCCAGTGATGGCCTGTCTGCGGGGTCCATGCATAAACACCACCTGATGAGGTGCTGGCACTCTGCAGAGAGAAACCAGAAACCGCCGCTCAGCGGGACAAGGCTCCTGTCCATGCTCTCCCACATTCCACGGTGCCCAGGCCACACTAGGAGTGCTCAGAGCTGCAGCCAAAAGCTTCCCATCGATCCTCCCTTTTGGAGGAGAGCAGCACAGAGGCACACGTGCCACCTCCTCCAGCTAAGCCCAGGAGATCAACCGCCTCACTAGCTGCCAGAGCAGGACGCTGATGTGCAAGCTGCCCCTCCCAGCCCCGTTCCTCCTCCCGAGCCCTGAAGGCGCAGCCCCACCTTGAGACACCCGGGGCGGGAAGAAGAGCTGGCCCCGGACGATGTCCTCGTTTGTCTGGAAAGGAAGGTGCCCGCAGACCAGGTGATAGAGCAGGATGCCCAGGGACCAGATGGTGGCTGGCTGGCCATGGTAGCAGCCAAAGAGGATCCACTCCGGTGGGCTGTACTCCGGCGTTCCTATGGGACACGGGCACAGCTCATCAGGCCGATGCTGCTCCCTCCCTTCCTCCCTCCCTCCCAGCCAGCCCCCGTTCCACAACAGCCAGCCCCTGCCCCGCCGAAAAGCAACTTGGCTGCAGCCGGCTGAAGGAGGATTCTGCACCCTCCCCTCCCTTCTCTCCCTCTTCCCCCTCTGCCAGCCAAGGGGGGAACCTCCGCTGCCCGGCTGGGCCCCGGCTTTGGGCTCACCTGACATCCGGGTGTAGAACGTGTCCTGGAGGATCGTGCCGCAGCCGAAGTCGATGAGCTTCGCCTCGCCCGTGGCCAGGTCGACGAGGACGTTCTCGGCCTTGATGTCGCGGTGCAGGACGCCGCGGCTGGTGCAGTGCCGCACGGCCTCCAGCACCTGGCGGAACAGCCCCCGCGCCACGGGCTCCGTCAGGAACCCCCGCTCGTGCAGGAAGTCCCAGAGGTCCTGACAGCGCTGCGGACGCTCCATGACCAGCGCGAAGCCGTCGGGCAGCTCGAACCAGTCCAGGAGCCGCACGACGCCGCGGAAGCCAGGGCACGACACCATCCACAGCAGCGCCAGCTCCAGGGGCACCAGGGCGCCGTTGTGCTGCGGGGGGACCGCGATGCCCTCAGCGGGGCCGATGCTGCGCCGCGCCTTGGCCACCCCCTGCCCGGCCCCGCCGCCGCTCGCCATTGCCCGGCCCGGGACGCTGCGCGGGCCCCGCTCACTCCCCGCTCGCTCCCCTCGCAGCCTTCCGGCTGCCACCCTGCCGGGCCTCGCCTTAGCCCCGCCCGGCACGCCCCGCCGCCTTCTCCCGCTGGCCCCGCTCACTCACCAGCCGCGCCCACTCCGGGATGCGATCGCGGCACACTCGCTTGATGGCCACCTGCAAGCCAAGGCGAGCGCCGGGCTGAGCTCGCTGCCCGCCGCCCGCCGCCCCCTCCGCTCCGGCCCCGTCTCTTACCGGGGCGCCGTCGGCGAGCCGGGTCCCGGAGTAAACGCTGCCGCAGCCGCCGCTCCCCAGCAGCGGGCCCTCCCGGTAGAGCTGCTCCAGGGGAGGCTTCTCCGCCCGTGCGGGCGGCACCGCGCTCCCGCTCTTCTGCCCCGGCAACCCGAGCGCCCGGCGCGCTGCTGCTTGCCGAGCCGCCCCGGGCTGCGGCGGCTCGGGGCCGGCGGCCGAGCTGACGAGCGGCGGAGCTCGGAGCGGGGAAGCCGCCGGCGACGCTGTCGGCGACGGGGCGGGCGCGGGGCGGCAGCGGGGCGGCTGCGGGCGGAACCGCGGCAGGGGCTTCGTTCGGGGCCGGGGCCTCGGCCGGGGCCGGGCCAGAGCCCGCGCCAGGCGGAGCCAAAAGACCGCGCTGCTCCGCCAGCGCCAGAGCGAGCGGCACTTCCAGCGGCGCCACAGCCAGTACGGAGAGAGCCCGGCGGAGGCGGCTCCGCGGCGGGACGGGCAGGGGCGGGCACGGGGCGGCCCCGCCGAGGGGCGCCTTGCGGGACGCGGCATCAGCCGGGCTGGGAGAGGCGGGACACAGACGGGACGGGACGGGAGTGGAGTGAGTGTGAGAGGGAGAAGGGGATGGGGAGCGAGTGGAAAGTCGAGCGGAAAACCGATCGAGAGAAGCGCTGCTGCTGCTGCTGCTGCTGCTGCTGCTGCTGCTGCTGCTGCTGCTGCTGCTGCTGCTGCTGCTGCTGCGGAACCGCCGCAGCTCGCGAACGTTCCTCCGTTGCCTCCGCGAACCCAACGAAGGAGCCGCCGCACGCCCCGCGGAACGAAAGAGAGAAACAAACAAATAAAACCCTAAAGGAATTCCTATTAGAGAAGTAACCAAATCAAACAATGTAGCAATAAAGAAGAGTGTTGGCTTGTGGCTTCTTTCTTTTTTGGCTGAGGTGAAGCATTTCATGGGGAAGAATTGCCTCTTCTGACAGTTTCTGACAGTTTTTGGACAGCAGTGCAGCATTTAATGTTCAAGTAGAAAAGGGAAATCGTGTCAGTTATGTCATCTCTTTCCATCCTCTGCTGAGACAGTTGTAGACTGCCAAAAGACATGGTCTGCAATGTGGAACTTGGGGCCAAGTTTGTTTTTCTGCCAGGGGATGAGGAGGGGAGGTATCCCAGAATCATGGAGTCGTGGCATGGTTTGGCTTGGAAGGGATCTGAAAAATCACACGGCTGCAACCCCCCTGCTGTGGCTGGGCACCCCTTGCACTAGCCCGGCTTGTCTAGAGCTCCATGCAGCCTGGCCTTGAGCACTGTCAGGGACGGGACAGCCACACCTTCTCTGGGCAACCTGTTCCAGGAGAGTCTTTTTCCTGAATCCCTCAGCTAAACCGACTCTCTTTCCATTTGGATCCATTCTCCCTTGTCCTGTCTTTGCCTGCCCTCCTACAAAGCCCCTTTCCAGCTTTCTTGTAGGTTGCCCTCAGGTCCTGGAAGGCCACAGTTGGATCAAGTCTCAGTCTCTTGCCCAGGCTGAAGAAGCCGAGCTGTCTCAGCCTTTCCTTGCAGGAGAGGAGTGTTATAGATACATATTATAATATTGGCTTTTGCAAATATCAAAGTGGGTTTTGTATGTGTGATGTTCAAGTAACTTTGTTCCAAAGATAAAGTTTCTAATTTTGTTGTTAATTAAGCTTAGACATAGTAGTGCAATAGCTGATAGAAGTTTGCTTGTGTTAAAATGCCTGCTTGGATGGGATAACATCCAATGAACACAGGATGAGGACACCTGCTACAGATCTGCCAAAGATCAGCACTCACCGTCTGAAGGCCTGAACTGGAAGTGATAAAGAGAAGGAGCCAAACCCCAGCCAGGAAACACGCATGCTCTGAAAAGGCGGACCCAAGGAGGGGCCATGTAAAATAGTTCCTGGAAAATGTAAACTAGGTTATGGATATGCATAAGGGGCTGTGAATATGCAACAGGCTGATGTGAGGGAAAAGGTATTTAAGGGGGATCCCCGAAGGTAACAGGGTGCTCCTGGCTGAGTGCCAAGATGCACCTGGCCATAAATAACCTTTGCTCCATGGTCCTTGTCTCCTATTGTCCTTTATTAAACTTTTTACATTTTCACAGGAGAGTGAACGTGTTTTTCACATGGACTACACATGCTTATACACAATTCTAGGAAGACTAGTAATTTTTTACTAAAATGATTGCGTGAATCATCACATAAACAAACTTATCCATTTTGCAACATCTCTTGCTCATAAAAGTTGATTCAATCTTCTTTCTTGATTCAGTCTTCTTGCAGTCTTCAAAGCTCTGTTTCTTCTTGACAAGGCATTCTGATTATCAAGTCTTTTATGCTAATCAGGTCCAAAGTTCATCAACTCACTTCTGTCCTGGCAGCATGGCTGTGTCTATGGAAGCAGGGAAACACTAATCGAGAGAATTCCACTAAGGTGAAGGCAGCCTCAGTCTCCCGTGACCGAGCTGCTGCGTATGATCTGTCAGATCCCCTTGAAGGAGCCTCTAGTATGTATGCCCAGGGAAGAAATGGGAACCAGGGCTAGAGGGTGTATAAAATACAAGTCCTCCGGGCTTCACCCGGGTGCCCATCCTCTCCGGGGGGAAACCCTCAGAGGACTGGTCCGCGGGGAGGATGTGGCGGGACCCGGATAGCTCCACCGTAAGGACGAGAGGGCTCCGAAGTGGCTTTATTCCTAGAGGCTTTATTTCAGGAGCGTCGCAGGAACAGGAGGGAAAAACGGGGGCACGGACTCTCCAGAAGGGAGCCAGCTCCGGAAGCCCCGAGGAAAGGCGGGGCTGGGTACTAAGGGCAAAGGAGTAGGAGTGGTTAGGGTACAGAACAGCCAACGGGCAACGGGTGAAGGGGGGAGACAGAGTGGGGTAACATACAGAGAACTAATCAGGGTACAGAGGAGGAGTGGTATTCTAACAGGAGCCAATGGGGGTAACAGAATAACTGAACTTTCTGGAACTGGGGAGTATGCTAAACATTGATTGACAGCTCTTCTGGGGTGGAGAGCAGCAGCTGATTTCTAAACTGTTGCTGCCTCCCAAGGGAGAGCAGGAACCCCTCCCACAAGAGGGGCCCTGGCTCGAGCCAGGGAGAGGCACGGGAAAATCGGATCTTTTGGACAGTGTGGATCCGATGGCCTGGCACATCAGAGCCACAGAAATATGAAACCTTAGCTGATACTGGTGCGCAGTGTGCCCTGATACCATGGGGACATGTGGGGGCAGAACCTGTTTCCATTGCCGGGGTGACGGGGGGATCGATCACAGCAATTGACCCTGTGGGGAGCCGAGGTGAGCCTGACTGGGAAGGAGTGGCAGAAACATCCCATTGTGACCGGCCCAGAGGCCCCGTGTATTCTGGGCATAGACTTCCTCCAGAATGGCTACTACAAAGACCCAAAGGGACTCAGGTGGGCTTTTGGCATAGCTGCTGGAGAGGCAGAGGACATGAAGCAGTTGAACATCTTGCCTGGACTATCAGACTGTCTGGAACCGACTGCCCCAGGGGTGGAAGCACAGCCCCACCAGCTGCCATGGACTGATCCAGGCTGCACTGGCAAAGGGTGAAGCTCCAGAACACCTGCAGTACATCGATGGCATCATTGTGTGGGGGAACACAGCAATGGAAGTATTTGAGAAAGGAGAGAGGATTGTCCAGATTCTGCTGGAAGCCGGTTTTTGGAGAATGCACATTCCTGAGTACAGCCAGATCGTGAGCCCTCTCTACCTGGTCACCCACAAAAAGAACGATTTCCACTGGGGCCCTGAGCAGCAACAAGCCTTTGCCCAGATCAAGCAGGAGATCGCTCATGCAGTCGCCCTTGGCCCAGTCAGGACGGGACCAGAGGTGAGGAATGTGCTCTACTCTGCAGCCAGGAACAATGGCTTGTCCTGGAGCCTTTGGCAGAAGGTGCCTGGGGAGACTCGAGGCCAACCACTGGGATTCTGGATCCAAAGCTACAGAGGGTCTGAAGCCAAGTACACTCCCACAGAGAAGGGAATCTTGGCCGCCTATGAAGCAGTTCAAGTTGCCTTGGGGGTGATTGGCACAGAAGCACAACTCCTCCTGGCACCCCGACTGCCGGTGCTGGGGTGGATGTTTCAAGGAAAGGTTCCCACATCCTGCCACGCCACCGACACCACACGGAGCAAGTGGATTGCTCGCATCACACAGCACACCCGTACTGGAAACCTGAATCACCCTGGGATTTTGGAAATAAAAACTGGACAGAAAGTGAAAACTTTGGTCTCACTGATGAAGAGGAGCAGGAACAAGGGACACAGGCTGAAGAAACTCCACCATACAAACATCTACCAGCAGAGGAAACACGCTACGCTCTTTTCACGGACGGTTCCTGTCGCATCGTAGGGATGGACCAGAAGTGGAAAGCAGCCGTATGGAGCCCCACACGACAGGTTGCACAAGCTACTGAGGAGAAGGTGGATCAAGTCAACTTGCTGAACTCAAGGCCGTTCAGCTGGCCCTGGACATTGCTGAAAGAGAGAAGTGACCAAAGCTCTGCCTTTATACCAATTCATGGATGGCAGCCAATGCTCTGTGGGGCTGCCTGGAAAGGTGGAAAAAGGCCAACTGGCAGCTTAGAGGAAAACCAGTCTGGAATGCTGATGAGTGGAAAGACATTGCCTCTCGGGTGGAGAAGGTACCTGTGGAAGTCTGCCATGTAGATGCCAATGTCCTCAAGAGTCGGGCTAATGAGGAGCACCGAAACAACGAGCAGGTAGATCAGACTGCAAAGACAGAGGTGTCAAAGATAGACTTGGATTGGCATCACAAGGGGCAGTTGTTCCTGGCTCGATGGGCTCATGATGCCTCAGGTCATCAGGGCAGAGATGCCACCTATAAGTGGGCACGAGACCGAGGGGTGGATCTAAGCACGGACAGGATTTCTCAGGTTATCCATGACTGTGAGACGTGTGCTGTGATCAAGGAGGCCAAGCGGGTGAAGCCCCTGTGCTATGGTGGGCAGGGGTCCAAGTACAAGTATGGGGAGGCCTGGCAGATTGACCACATCACACTGCCCCAGACACGCCAAGGCAAGCGCTACGTGCTCACCATGGTAGAAGCCACCACGGGATGCTTGGAGACCTCCCCTGTGCCTCACAGCACTGCCCCAACACCATCCTGGGCCTGGAAAAGCAAGTCCTGGGGAGGCATGGCACCCCTGAGAGGACTGAGTCAGACAAGGGGACTCATTTCAAGAGCGGCATCGCCAACACCTGGGCTAGAGAACATGGCATCGAGTGGGTGCACTGAGACCCGCACTGAGACCCCCCCAAAAAACCCCAAACCCAGGCACCCCCCGGCATATTTGGGCCGAGCTCCCCCTCCCTGGGCACCTGCGGGATGGGGGGCGATGCTCCCGGGGCTGCGGCGACTTTAGGCAGCGCCAGGGCCACGCGATTCCTTCTCTGCTCTTCTCCGGCTGCTCCTCGCTGCCGCTGCGCCTCTTCCTCCCTCCCTCCTCCTCCTGCCCCGTTCCCGAAGGCCGAACCATGAGGGGAAAGGGGGCGAGGAAAGGGCGGGAACCGTGAGGGGAAAGGGGGCGAGGAAAGGGCGGGAACCGTGAGGGGAAAGGGGCGGGGCCAAGGGGACCGGGAGGGACCAGGGAGGGCTCGGGGCGTTTGGGGCTTTTTTGGGCTTTGGGGGATTGTGTTGGGACTTATGGGGGAGCTGTTGGGGTTTTTGGGGAGAATTATTGGGCTTGGGGGGGAGTTGGGGAATTTTGGGAGGTTTTGTGGATTTTGGGGGATTTGGATTTTGGGGGGTTTTATTGGCACTTTGGGAGGGGGGTGTTTTTCTGGGCATGTTTGGGGGTATATTGAAATTTTTTATTTTTTCATTTGAATTTTGGAAGGTTTTACTGGGATTTGGTGGGGATTTTGTGGGATTCTCTTCAATTTTTGGGGCTTTTATTGGAACTTTTGGTGGATTTTGGAGGGTTTTCTTGGAATTTTGGGGGTATTTAGTAGGATTCTTGGGGGATTTGGGTTTGTTTTTTTTTTTTTTTGATTCTTTGGGTTTTTTGGGTGTTGCCAGGATTTCTCTGGGACTTGGGGCAGATTTTGTGTGATTTTTTGTAGCTTTGGGAATTTTTTGAGGGGGATTTGTGGGGTTTAATTAGGATTTTGGGGGGGTTGAGATTTCAAGAGATTTTGTGGGCTTTTATTGCGATTCTAGAGTGTTCTAGTAGGAGTTTGTGAGATTTAACTGGGATTGTGTGGATTTTATTGGGAATTTTGGAGATTTTAAGGAAATTTTGTTGCCTCTCAGACCTTCCCCACACCCAGGGACAACCCCAAAGCCCACCAAAATTCCACTGAAACCCCCAAAATCCCCTAAAAATCCCAATAAAATCCTCCAAAACCCCAGAGAAACCCACAAATTCCCAGTGAAACCCACCAAAATTAAAAAAAAACTCCCAAAAATTTCGATACCCCCCCAAAAAAAACAAACCCTGCCAAAATCCTAATAAAACTCCCCAAATCCACAGACTCCCCCAAAACCCAATAATTCCCTCTAAACTCCCAAGAAAATCCCCCAAAAGCCCAAAAAACCCCAAATATTCCCCACAAAACCCCCCAAAACCCAAAAAGCCCCCCCAATCTCCTCAAAGTCCCCCAGAAATGCCCCAAAATCCCCCAAATCCCCAAAAAAAGCCCCCCAACCACCCCCCCCCAAATCACCCAAAGCCGCCCAGAGCCCCCCAGACTCACTGGGGGCCGTCCTGGATCCGGGGGCACCGGCCGGTGGAACAGGAGCCACTTCAGGGGCCCTCGGAGCTTTTTGGGGAGGGGGCACCATGGGAGACCCCCCAAAAACGGGGAGGGGGAACCCCTGTTGTGCCCCCTCCCCTCAAAAAAACCCAGACCCCGGTTCAGGGTGGGTCTGGGACCAACTGGGACCCCCAAATCTCCCCCAGGACCCCTCCAGGAACCCCAAACCCCCCTGAGCCCCCCAAGGTTGGCCCAGGACCCCCTGGGAGCCCCCAGACCCCAATCGGGCCCAGCCCAGGATGTCCCCTGGGACCCCCCAGGCCCTTCCCAAGACCCCACCCAGGACCCTTCCAGGACCCTCCAGACCCCTCCCCAAACCAACCCGGGACCCCCCAGCCCCTCCCCAGATCCCCCCAGGGCCTTTCCCCAAAACCCCCCCAGACCATCACCCAGAACCACTCCAGCCCCCCCAAAGGCCCTCCCAAAAACCTCCAAAACCTCCCAGGACCCCCCAAACCGCTCCCCAAACTCCCCGCAGAGCCTCCCACGCCCCCCAGGACCCCCTGTGCGGACCCCCCTCCCCCAGCTGTCCCGGCCCCTCAGCAGCTCCCGGAGCCTCCGTCCTCTCCCAGCGCCTCCCCCGCTCTCTCCAGCGCCTCCCGCAGGACCCGCCCGAGCCCGGGGCGGGCCCGGGGCCGCCGGGGGAGGGGCCGCCGCTTCCGCAGCGCCTCTGATTGGCTGGAGCGGCGCGGGGGAGGCGGGCGTTGCTGAGGGAAGCCGCGCGGTGATTGGTTGATTGGGCACGGGGCGCGCCGTTATTGGCTGGAGGAGCCGGCGCGCGCGGCGGAGGCGGGAGATTGTGAGGGGAGAGTGGCTGAGGAGGGAGTTGAGGTGGGGCCGGGGGGGTTTGGGGCGGGTCTGAGGTGGGTTTGGGGAGGTGTGCGGAGAAATTGGGGATTTTGGGTGGGTTGACGGGAAATAGGGCAGTGTGCGGTGGGTTTGGGGGGAATGAGGGGGTCTGAGGGAGCTTTCGTGGGTCTGCGGGGGCTTTAGGGAACTTTGGGTGGCGGTTAAGAGAGTCTGGAGCGTTCTCAGGTGTGTTTAGGAGGATCTAAAGGGAATTGGGGGGTCTGAGGGGATTTTGAGGGCGTTGTGAGAGGAACTTGGGGGATCTGGGGGTTCTGAGTTGGGTCTGAAGCGAATTTGGGGGAGTCTGAAGGGATTTCATAGGGTTTAGGTAGGGTTTAGGGGTCTGAGGGGGATTTAGGAGAGTCTTGTGGGATCTGGGGGGGTCTCAGGTGGGTCTGAGGTTAATTCTGGGGGCACTGGGGCTGTATGAGGGTAATTGGGGGGGTTAGGTGGGTCTGGGGTGGATTTGGGGCTCTGGGGGCACCTGAAGGGGGGTGCCAGGGGCTGAAGGGGTCGCAGCCCCCCCAGACGCCCCCAAAGCCCCCCTGTCCCCCCAGAGGGGTCCCGGCCATGGTGGTGCAGGACCCCCGGCCCAAGCCCAGCATCTCCATCAACAACCTGAACGAGGAGATCAAGAAGGACGGTGGGGGGGGGCTGGGGGGGTCCTGGGGGATCTGAGAGTGTCCCTGGGTGTCCCCAGGGGCTCAGGCTGTCCCCTGGGTGTCCCCAGAGCTGGAGCGCTCTCTGTCCCCATTGTCACCTGTCCCTGTGCCAAGTGTCCCTCTGTCCCCTGTGTCCCCAGAGCTGGAGCAGTGTCTGTTGTCACCTGTCCTTGTCCCCAGAGCTGTAGCAGTGTCTGTCTCTGTTGTCACCTGTCCTTGTCCCCAGAGCTGGAGCAGTGTCTGTTGTCACCTGTCCTTGTCCCCAGAGCTGGAGCAGTGTCTGTCTCTGTTGTCACCTGTCCTTGTCCCCAGAGCTGGAGCAGTGTCTGTCTGTGTTGTCACCTGTCCTTGTCCCCAGAGCTGGAGCAGTGTCTGTCTCTGTTGTCACCTGTCCTTGTCCCCAGAGCTGGAGCAGTGTCTGTCTCTGTTGTCACCTGTCCTTGTCCCCAGAGCTGGAGCAGTGTCTGTCTCTGTTGTCACATGTCCTTGTCCCCAGAGCTGGAGCAGTGTCTGTCCCCTCGCTCTGTCCCCTGTGTGTCCCCAGAGCTGGAGCTGTCCCTGTGCCCGTTGTCCCCATTGTTGCCAGAGCTGAAGGAGTTCCTGTCCCTGCTGTCCCTGTCCTTGTCCCCATTGTCACGGTGTCCCCAGAGCTGGAGAAGTCCCTCTGCGCCATTTTCTCGCGCTTTGGGCAGATTTTGGACGTTTTGGTGTGGCGCAGTCTCCGCGTGCGGGGCCAGGCCTTCGTCACCTCCAAGGAGATGAGCAGTGGCACCAACGCCCTGCGCTCCATGCAGGGCTTCCCCTTCTACGGCCAACCCGTGGTGAGACAGAGACTGGGGCAATTCTGACATTTGGGGAAAGAACTGGAATTCTGGGGGAAAACCGCCAAACTCTGGCCTCAAATATCCCCAAATCCAACTTGGAATCCCTCCAAATTCACCCTGAACAGCCCAAAGCTTCCCCTACTATGACAAGCCCATGGTGAGAGAGAAATGCTGAGGGAAAACCCTGGAATTCTGGGAAAAAACCCAAAAACCCCGAGGAAAAGAACCAAATCCAACCAGGAACCCCCCAAAGCTTCCCCTTCTATGACAAGCCCATGGTAAGACCCAAATCCCTGGGAAAATCCTGACGTTAGGGAAAAAATCCTGAAATTCTGGAAAAAATCCTCAATTCCTTGGGGGGGAAAAACCCCAAAATGCAGCTTCAAATATCCCCAAAATCCAACCAGGAGCCCCCCCAAAGCTTCCCCTTCTATGACAAGCCCATGGTCAAAGAGAAATCTGTGGAGAAATCCTGGAATTTTTTTTTAATTCCTGAAATTCTGGGAAAAACCCCAAAATCTTGGGGAAAAAAACCAAATCCAGCCTCAAGTATCCCTAAAATCCACTCTACAACCCCCCAATGCTTCCCCTTCTGGGACAAATCCACAATGAGAGCAGAATCCTGGGGAAAATACCCAAATTTGGGGAAAAATCCTGAAACTGGGGGAAAAAAAAAGCCCAAAATTCATTTGGGAACCCACCCAAAACCCCGTGGGAAATACCCAACCCTGAAATCCGGGGAAGAAATGGAAATCCAGCCAGAAATCCACCCCCAATCCCCTGGGAATGACCCCAAGTCCCTGTTGGAACCTCCCCAGTTGCTCTGAATTCTCCCAAAATCCTTCTGAAATTCCCCAAATTCCTTCTAGGACTTCACAAAATCCCTCAAAAACTACTCTAATTGCTGTTGGAACTGCCCCAAATCCCATCTGGAGCCTCCCCAAATCCCTCAGAACCCCTGAAAATCTCTCAGAAAACCCCAAAATCCCTCTTGGAACTGCCCCAAATCCCAGAGAATTCCCCCAAAGCCCTCAGAAAGCCCCAAATCCTGCCCAGATCCCCTCTGAATTCCCCCAAACCCCTCAGAAAGCCCCAAATCCCCTCTGGGACCTCGCCCAGATCCCCCCAAAATCCTCGGGAACGACCCCAAAACCCCCTGAGCCGTCCCCAAATCCCCCTGGACTGATCCCAAATCCCAAATCTTTGTGGGGATTTTGGGGTGGGTTCCGTGAGGTTTTGTTGAGGTTTGGTGGGATTTTGAGGAAGTTTTTGTGGGGATTTTTTGGGTGGATTTCCTTGGACTTTGGGTGGGATTTGAACGGACTTGGGGGGATTTGAGAGGGGTTTGGTGGGATTTTGATGCGGATTTTTTGAGTGGATTTGGGGTGGATTTTGTGGGTTTAGGAGGGCTTTTGGGGAATTTTTGGTGGGATATTTTGGGTGATTTGGAGGATTTTTTTGTGTGGATTTTGTGCAATTGGTGGATTTTGGGGGGATTTTTATGTAGATGTTTCTGTGTGGATTCTGTGGGATTTTCATGGGGATTTAGTGGGACTTTTGAGGGATTTTTCTGTGGGATTTAGGGGGATTTCAGGGGGATTTTTTGGGGATTTTGAGGGATTTGTGTGGGCTTTGGGGTGATTTTTTGTGGAGGTTTTTGCTGTGAACTTTGTGGGCTTTTGGGTGGAATTTTTGTGGGTTTTTGGTGGGATTTTGAGGGAATTTTATGAGGACTTTTGGGTGGATTTTTGGGTGAGTTCCGTGGGATATTGGGGCAATTCTATGGTGGATTTAGGGGTGCTTTTTGTGGAATTTTTGTGGGGATTTAGCTGGGATTTTGGGTGGATTTTGTGGGATCTTTTGAGGATTTTTTTTCTGGACTTTTTGTGGGGATTTGTTGAGATTTTGGTGGGATCTTTTGTGAGGTTTTTGAGGAGATTTTTATTGGATTTTGGTGGGGTTTTTGGGGTTTTTTTTTAAGTGAGATTTTTGTGGGGTTTTTTTGAATTATGGTGGGGTATTGGTGGGATTTTTGTAGGTTTTTTGGGATTTTGGTGGGAGTTTTGTGTTTTTTCTTAGGATTTTGGTGGGATTTTGGGCTGATTTCTGTGGGGCTTTTTTTAGATTTTGGGCAGATTTCTGTGGTTTTTGTTTTTTCTTTTTTTTTTTTTGGTGGGATTTTGGTGGGGTTTCTGTGGGTTTTTTTCTCAGGATTTTGGTGGGATTTTGGGCAGATTTTTTGGTGTGTATCCAGAGTGACTTTGGGCAGATTTTGGGCCTGGTTGGGGCAGATTTGGGGCAGCTTTGGGGCTGATTTTGGGGTTTTTCTCCCGTTTCCCCCAGGTGTGGAAAGCCCCGAAGCACATCCTGTTCCTGCCCGAGCTCCCTGAGCAGCCCCAGGAGCGGATGCTCTCCGTGCTCCTCAGCCAGTGAGATCTGGGGCAGTCCCGGCATTCCGGGGATTCCGGGGATTGCGGCCGGGCTTTGGGGCATTGGGGGATTTTGGGGCTTGGGGGGCTGAGAGGGGTGAGGGGGGCTTGGGGCTGGATTTTATTGGAAAATATCGGGACTTTGGGGTGAAATGTCTGGGTTTCTAGGGGGAATTTCTAGATGTATTGGGGAAAATACCAGGATTTGGCAGGGAGGAAATTCTGGAATTTTTAGGGAGGAAATTCCTGGGGTTTTGGTGGGGAATTTCTGGATTTTTTGGGGGGTGAATTTCTGGATTTTTTAGGGGAAAAATTCAGAATTTTTGGGGGAGGACTTCTGGATTTTTTGGGGAGGGATTTCTGGATATTTTTGAGGGGGAATTTTGGGAGTTTTGGAGGAATGTTTCTGGGTTTTTAGGGTGTAATTTCTGCATTTTTGGGAACGTTTCTGTATTTTTTTTTGGGAACATTTCTGGATAGGGATTGGAACTGGTTTTGGATTTTTTAGGGAGGGATGTTTCTGGATTTTCTGGGGAAAGTTCCTCATTTTTTGGGAAAGTACCAGGATTTTTTGGCAGAACATTTCTGGATTTCTTTGGGGAACAATTCTGAATTTTGGGGGGAATGTTTCAGGATTTTTTTTTTTTTTTTTTTTTTTTTTTTTTTTTGAGAGCATTTCTGAATTTGGGGAGAACATTCCCAGGTTTCTGGTGGAACATTCCCAGGTTTTTTGTGGAATATTCCCCGGGTTTTTTGTGGAACATTTCCGGGTGTCTGGGGAAGGTTCCCGGGTGTCTGGGGGAAGGTTCCCGGGTTTTTTGTGGAACATTCCCGGGTGTCTGGGGGAAGGTTCCCGGGTGTTTCGGGCTCTCCTGACCCCGTTCCCATCCCAGGTTCCCGGGTTCAGGAGCTGCGCTGCTGCCCGGGTGCCGCGACATCGCCTTGCTGGGGTTGGACACCGAGGTGCAGGCGGGCGCCGCCCGCGAGGCCCTGCAGGGCTTCAGCATCACCCAGAGCAACGCCATGGAGATCTTCTTCGCCAAAAAGTGACCCCCAAACACCCCAAACCCCACCAAAACACCCCCAAACCCAAAACAAACGGGCCTGAAATACCCCAAAATCCTGAAAAACTGCCTCACACCCGCCCCTAAATACCCCAAAACTGCCCCAAACCACCCTGAAATCCCTCCAAACCACCCCAAAATCCCATAGAAACACCCTGAAATCCCTCCAAACCACCCCAAAATCCCATAGAAACACCCTGAAATCCCTCCAAACCGCCCCAAAATCCCATAGAAACACCCTGAAATCCCTCCAAACCACCCCAAAATCCCATAGAAACACCCTGAAATCCCTCCAAACCGCCCCAAAATCCCATAGAAACACCCTGAAATCCCTCCAAACCACCCCAAAATCCCATAGAAATACCTGAATTGCCATAAAACTGCTCCCAAATCCTATAGAAACACTCAAAAATCACTCAACACCACCCTGAAACACCCTAAATCCCATAAAACTGCACCCAAATCCCATAGATCTGCCCCCAACTCCCATAGAAATTCTCCAAAATCCCAGAAAACTGCCCCAAAAATGGTCCTGACCCTTCCCCACGCACCACCACTCCCCCAGGTAAGTTCAGCTCAGCCCAAATCCTCTCTTTTTAAACCTAAATTTTCCTTTTTTAATCTCAAATCCTCCTTTTTATCAACCCCAAAATCTCTTCTCATCCCTAATGTCCTTTTTTTTCCCATCCCAAAATCTCCATTTTCCACCCCAGTTCCACACCCCAAATCCTTCCCTGTCCACCCTAAATCCCCTTTTCCCACCCAGAATCTTTCCCCATCCTGAATCCCCCAATTCCCACCCCAATCCCTCTTTTTTTCCCAGTGTTGGACCCAGGGTCTCTCTGCAGACATCGCACCTGGAGCTGCTCCAAATAAACCCAAATAACCCCAAATAAACCCAAATAACCCCAAACAAACCCCAAATAAATCTTAAATAACCCCAAACAAACCCAAATAACCCCAAACAAACCCCAAATAAACCCCAAATAATCCTCAACCCCAAACAAACCCCAAATAGCCCCAAACAAACCCCAAATAAACCTCAAATAACCCCAAACAAACCCCAAATAATCCTCAAATAACCCCAAACAAACCCAAATAACCCCAAACAAACCCAAATAACACCAAACAAACCCCAAATAACCCCAAATAAACCTCAAATAACCCCAAACAAACCCCACTGTGCCCCCCAGGGCTGGAATGGGTTTAGCGGTGGTTGGGGATTGGGGGGGTTTGATCCTAAAATTTGGGATTTGGGGGTTTGTGACCCCAGGATTTGGGGTTTGGGAGTTTTGTCCCCAGGATTTGGAGCTCAGGGGGTTTGACCCCCAAACTTTGGGATCAGGGCGGTTGGATGCCCCAGGTGTTTCAAACACCAGGATATGAGGTCAGGGGATTTTGACCCCAAAGATTGGGAACTGGGGGGATTCACCCCAGGATTTGGGGGTATTTAACCCCAAAAATGGGGGAGGATCTGGGGGGATCGGGGGGTTTTGACCCCAGAATTTGGGATTTCGGGGGTTTTGATCCCAAACTTTGGGATTTGGGGGTTTTGTCCCCAGGGTTTGGGGATCAGGGGGTTTGACCTCAAACTTTGGGATTTGAGGATTTTTGACACCTCAGGATTTGGGGTTTTGGGGGTTTTGACCCCAGAATTTGGGAACTGGGGATCCTCGACAATCCCAGGGTTCAGGGGGTTATGTCCCCAAAATTTGGGATTTGGGGAGTTTGACCCCAAACTGTGGAGGTTAAGGGTGTTTGGCACCTCGGGATTTGGGATTTGCAGGCGTTTCACCCCACAATTTGGCAATTGGGGGTGTTTGACAATCCCAGAGTTCGGGATTTGGGAGTTTTTTACCCCGGGAGTTGGGGATTGGGGGTTTAAAGCCCAAACTTTGGGGGCTGGGGGTTTTTGACACCTCAGGATTTGGGATTTGGGGGTATTTGACCCCAGGCTTTAGGAACTGGGGGTGTTACAAACCCCAAATGTTTCAAACCCCAGGATTTGGGGTCAGGGGGATTTAACCCCAACCTTTGGGAACTGGGGAGTGTTTGACACCCCAGGATCTGGGATTTGAGGGCTTTGATCCTAAAATTTCGGGTTTGGGGCGGAGGGGGAGGTTGACATCCCAGAGTTTGGGTTTGGAGGTGTTTGACCGCCCCCCCGTGTTTGAACCCGCAGGATTTGGGATGGGGGGAGGTGACCCCAGGATTTGGGGTGTTTGACCCCAATGTTTGACCCCCCCGGGTTTGGGGTCGAGGTTGGGATCGGAGCCATTCCCTGGAAAGAGCGGCGGGATCGAGAATGGGAACGGGAACGGGATCGGGGAGAGACCCTGACCCAATCCCAGACCCCAATCCCAGGGAGAGAGCCCGCCCCAGTCCCGGAATGGACCCATGCCCACAGTCCCGGACCCCTCCCCAATCCCAGCCCCTCCCCAGTCCCAGACCCCTCCCCAGCCGCTGAACGGACCCTCCCTCAATCCCAGCCCGCCCCGATCCGGACCGGAGTCATCCCCGGAGCCTCGCCCATTCCCGGACCGGACCCTTCAATCCCTTTTTGGGGCGGCTCCTGCCGCTTCCAGCCCGTTTTTGGGGGTTCCGAAGGGCTCCGGGGACCCTCCCCATTTTGGGGGTGTCGGGGTGGCCCCAGGGCCGCCCCGAGGGCCGAGGGGGGATGGAAACCCCCAAAGCCGAGGGGCTCCTGGGGGTGCCCAGTTCCTCCCGTCCCCACCCCAAAACAGATCCTGGCCAATCAGAGCGCGCGGCGCTGATGACGATCCAGTTGCCGGGCAGAAACTCGGCGCACTGGCCCCGCCCGGCGATTTCCAGCCAATCAGCGCCCGGGTCGGCTCTGACTCATCAGTTGCCAGGCGGGGCCCAGCGCCTCTCACAGCTCCAGCCAATCAGAGACCGCGCGGGGCCATTTCCAGCCAATCAGAGCGTTTGCCGCTGATGACTCCTCAGTTGCCAGGCGGACCCGCAGCGCCCAGCGCTCCCCGGGAGCGGAATTTGGGGAGGGGGGAGGTGACCCTGGGGATGGGGATGGGGCGTGCGGGGGCAGCTGGGGCCGCACTGGTGGCACTGGTGGTGCTGGGAGCCCCCCCGGCCGCGGGGGGAGCGGGGGGCGCGGTGAGAAGGGGGACGGGGGCCCCAAATTAAACCAAAGGGGGGTCGGGACCCCCACACGGAGCAGGAGGGGCCTGGAACCCCCAAAACCAAACACGGGGGAGGGGAGTGGGGATTGGGGGAACGATGGGGAAGGGGCGGGAGAGTGGGGAAAGAGGGGGATGGGACCCCCAAACAGGATCAAGCCAACTTGTGGTGGCCACCTCTATATGTGGATGGTAGCCAAAGGTAGCCAGTGGTAGCCAATGCTTTTTCCCAGTCCATGTGATCCCAGGCTGTGCAATCCCAGTCCATCTGGTCCCACTCCATATAATCCCAACCCAGTTTATCCCAGTCTGTATCGTCCTGATCTGTATGGTCCCATTCCAAATGGTCCCAGCCCATATTGGATCCCGGGCCAGGTGATCCCAGTCTGTGCAATCCCAGCCCATATTGGATCCCAGCCCATATTGGATCCCAGTCCAGGTGATCCCAGTCTGTGCAATCCCAGCCCATATTTGATCCCAGCCCATATTGGATCCCGGTCTGTGTGGTCCTGCACACACTCCCAGGGTCTGGAATTCCAGTTCCCAGCCAGGAAAAAATGTTCCTGCCCTTCAACTTCCTTCCTATCCTCTCAACAAATTATAATAAAATTATAAATAATAAATTATAATTCAAATTAAATAAATTGCAATAAAAATGAAATGTAATCATTTCAACTCTTACTTACAGTACTCCAATAATGATTCGACCCAAAACAACAATAACTATTACTATGACATTACCAATAAATATAAATAAACAAATTATATACCAAGAAATACATTTTGAAAGTTTGAACTCAGTAACTCATACACTTTAGATAAAAAATATCTAAAAAAACTAACATACAATCTAACACACCTTATAAAACAATTCATATTACAAATATACTAAACACAAAACCAAACACCACTATAATTTCTCATACATTTTAACCAAACAATAAAGCTTTAATAACACCCTTAAGTAC
The DNA here is from genome assembly GCF_026979565.1 of Vidua chalybeata. Taxonomy (NCBI): domain Eukaryota; kingdom Metazoa; phylum Chordata; class Aves; order Passeriformes; family Viduidae; genus Vidua; species Vidua chalybeata. Next base: position 430,888 of record NW_026530345.1, read on the forward strand.
TCTAAAAAAATTAAAATTATTTTTAAAAAAATTAATTGCAGATGGGTGGTTGTATTTGGATATTGGCTTTTGGGTTGTTTGGGTTAGATGATTTTTAAAAAGGGATTTTTATAGGAACTTAATCAGCTGAGAAGGTGGCACTGCAAACAGAACTGACTGAAAATGAAGGGGACAGAAATCAGTAAGTCTGAAAGTTTTATTTGCCATCCAATACATCCCACCCAGCCAGCCCCACACAATCCCCATCCCACCGCCCCAAACTGGGATCCCACTTCTCCCAATCTCCTGCCAACCCCATCTCACCCTGGCAGCTGTGGAATCGAGTGAGCTTTGTGTGGGATTGAGTTTTTTTTGAGGAGGGAACAAGCAATTTGAGGTGGGATTGAGCCTTTATGGGTTAAAATTCAGTTGTTTCAGTGGGATTGAGTGGTTTTGAGGTGACAGATCCACCCCTCTTGGCTTCTGAAATGCAAAGAGATGGAGAACACTGCCCAAAATCCCCCCAGAACACACAAATCCTCCAGAACTGTTGCAGCTGAGTTCATGGTGTCCAGGGAGGGTGCAGCTGCCGCTGCCAGGAACAAACGAGACGGGTCTTGGTTTCACAAAGCTCCAGAATCCATTTCTTACCCCCGAGAGACAGGGCAAAGGCAGGGCCGTGGGGTTTGTACAGGGTATCCCGGGGTGGAGTTAGGGTTTGGGGGAAGGGAGGAGTTATCAGCAACACAAGAAGGGTGAGACCAAACTCCTGCCTCTTAGCAACAGGGGCACTCCACACAGAATGTGTCCCCAAATCCTAAATTCCCCCTCAAACACCTGTGAAATGGTGGGACTTCAGATACTTTGGATCAATTTCTTTCATTTAACTCTGTTTTAGATATTTTTAAGGGATAAAGATGAATCAGAAGAAGATTAAGGCCAAAGCAAAAGGAGAAGCAGCCAGCTTTGTTCCCAACATGGATCACAGGGAATGTGGGTCACCAGGGCTGTGCCCAGCATGGGTCCTGCAGTGGGGGATGGAGCTGGAGCAGCGCACGAAGCTCTTCCCGCACACGGGGCACTCACAGGGCTTCCCTTACCGGTGCCTCTGTTGGTGTTGGGTCAAGTTAGAGCGGCTGGAGAAGCTCTTCCCACACTGGGGACACTCGTAGGGCCTCTCCCTGGTGTGGATGCGCCGGTGGCTGATGAGGTGGGAGTTGTGCTTGAATCCCTTCCCACAGTCAGGGCAGCAGAAGGGCCTCTCCTCTGAGTGACTCCGATAGTGCCGGAGGAGATAGGAGGTCATCAGAAACCTCTTCCCACACTGGGAACACTCGTAGGGCCTCTCCCCAGTGTGGATCTTCTGGTGGACGATCAGGACAGAACGCAGCCTGAAGCTCTTCCCACAGTCCCCACACTTGTATGGCCTTTGTCCAGTGTGGATGTTCTGGTGCCTGATCAGGCTGGAGCTCTGCCTGAAGCTCTTCCCACATTCCCCACACTCATGGGGCCGTTCCCCGCTGTGGATCATCTGGTGTCTGATCAGGTGGGAGCTCCGGCTGAAGCTCATCCCACATTCCCCACACTTGTAGGGCCTCTCCCCAGTGTGGGTCCTCTGGTGCTTGATCACATCAGAGCTCCATCGGAATCTCTTCCCACACTCCCCACACTCGTAGGGCCTCTCCCCAGTGTGGATCCTCCGGTGCACGATCAGCTGGGAGCTGTACCTGAAGCTCTTCCCACACTCCAAGCACTTCTGGGGCTTCTCCCCATCCTGGAGCTGCTCATGGACCACCAGCTCCGAGCTCTGGCTCCATCTCCGGCCGCCTTCCCGGCCCAGGCTGGGTCTTTCCTCCTCAGATCCCCGTGATCTGCGTTTGCAGCCCCTCCTCATGCGGCATCTCCGGGGCTTTTCCTCCCCACTGGGTTCCTGCGCCGTGGAGCTGCTCAAAACGGCCTCTTCCACGAGGTTCTGCCGTGGGGATTTGTCCTCCCTGCTCTCCATCCTCAGCTCCTGCTCTGGGGGAGGAAGGACAAGGAGAGGATGGGATTTGCTTCCGTGCCACAGGGAAGGGCAAGGAGATCCCCCCAGCGCGTCCCTGGCAGGACGGCACCGGCAGTGGGGCTGTCCTGCAGCCGGGGGCCGTGCTGGGCTGGGAGATGGAGCAGGAGAGAGGGGGAAAGGGGCACTGACTTCCTCCTCACCTGCCTGGCTGTCCCAGGGCTTCCTCCTCTTCCTCGCAGCCTTCTCCTCCATTTCGCAAACGTTTGCGGATGGAAAATTCTGTTTTGGGAGGCAAGCAAGGGATGAACTCATTGAGTTTTGTACTGGTTTGAAGGCAAACCAGGGAGAGAGTCTAAGCCAGAATTACAATTTAATAGGAAGATTAAAATCAAGGCAATGATCCAAAAACACTGCCTTGAACGGACAGTCAGGATATAACCTGACACCCCGTTGGTCAGGGAGGTGGTAGCAGTCTGATGAAATGGTGGCTGCAGTCCTGTTGGAGTGATGAACGTGATCCTGTCAAAGCGGGGATCCTGCAGAAGGGTCTGGTCTTCCTCTGCAGGTCCAGTGGTGGTTATGGAGCTCTTGTCCTCTGGGAATCCAGTAGGCAAGGTGGTCCTGGTGTTGCAAGGGTGAGATTATATCCAGGTGGGAATGCTTGGCTCCTCCCCCTGGGCAGAGCATCCCACAATGGGGTGATGTAATTTTATCAGTCCTGCAGGGACACTCAATCCCCCATTAACAGAAGATGGCCCCTGCAGGGCGTTATCAGGGCTGAGTCATGGCAGAGATAAAGAACACTGCCCCACCTGTTTATCACAGTTCATGAAGATGATGACTGAAAACACACTTTTGGTGACATCTTACATTGTCACCTGAAACAGTGAGGCAATCCCTGCTCGGGGTGGGGGTGAACACCACCCCCCTTACCCAAACTGGCTCAGGTGTAAAACCCCCACCCTGGGAAGGCCCCGCACACAGGGGACAATGGCACACTCGCCCTGCCCCAGGGGAGGTCTCTGTCCCTGTCACTCCCTTGATCTCCCCCTTTTCTCTTTCTTTCCATCTCTCTCTCTACCTCACATTTCCTGTTCAATAAAATCCACTTTGGATTTGGTCTCGTTAGCACCTTAATTGGGGCAGAGGCACCTCTCTAAGAATTTTATTAACAGATTGTGACACTATTTTGGTGCAGTGAGTTCAGGGCACTGTTGCCTGACCCCAAGTGCCTTTGACAACAGCATGGTTCCCTCCTCTGAGGAGGTTCTGGCTCTTTCTGGAGGAACTCTTGGAAACTTGGATGCAGCTTCCTCTGAGGGACTTATGGGAGAACTTATGAGGAAATGGCTGTTGTGGGTGGCCAGTGTAAAGAAAATATTTTGTTGTCCTTCCTTGAAAAGTTTGTTAAAATCACTGGAGGAAAGGGAGCCAGACTGACAAGGATCATTCATCACAAGGTGAGGAACACAAGGCTACTCAAGTCCTAGAAGAAGCCCAGCTCAAGTAGCTAAATTCCCAAATAACCCCCAAATTTACAGGCTTGGGGGCTTTGCCAAATGTGAGAATCATTTTCTTCATCCCTGTCACCTTTGTGACAGCTACACAGAGCTTTCCCTTCCTTTGAATAATCTGTATTGAGCCGAATTTCCACTTTTCTTTGATCAGAACCTGCCAGCAGCAGAGCTGGAGCTGTGCAGGAACTGATGAAACTTGGAATTGCCACAGAACTGCTTCTATTGTCAGTTTATTCATGTTTGGGATTTGTTTGCATTCCCATCGCAAGTGACTTGTGGGAAGATCAAATATTCATCAAAGTATTTATGCAGAGTTAAATTAATTTCTGCCAAGTTTATTTTGTCCGGTACCCAGGGGATGCTCGAGGGGTCTCTGTGCCTCTTGCCCTGGGGGATGCTTGGGAGGGGCTTGGATGGCTTATCCCTGTCCCTGGCCATCAGACCATAGTAGAAGAGAACACAATTTAATAACAATCACGCTCTTCCCTGAGCTATGTGCAACGTCCCAGCAGCGTCTGATGAGTCCACCATCCACAGGTGATTTCCATACTAAAATTGATTTTAGACAAACGTGGTTCTGTGAAAGATATAACCACAATTAAGTTCTTGTGTCAGGATGCTCATCCTGGAGTGGGGATAAAACAGCTCAGAACAATTCCTGATTTGCAAAACTGTCAGTGGTGGATGGAGAAGGGAGGTCAGGCTGCTTTTGGTGTTGAGGAAATGCTGAAACCAGCCTGACTCATTTCATCTCCTCCTGGCCTGGCTGATCTCCCCTCTGTCCCCTTCCACCCATTGGCTTTTGTCTCCCACCAGGTCCCCCAGTGAAGAGCCTGGCTCTGTGTTCTCCATCCCCTCCTGGCTGGCACTGCCAGGCTGGGATGAGGAGCCCTGTGGGAGGGGTTCCTGCTCTCCCTTGGGAGGCAGCAGCAGTTTAAAAATCAGCTGCTGCTCTCCACCCCAGAAGAGCTGTCAATCAATGTTTAGCATACTCCCCAGTTCCAGAAAGTTCAGTTATTCTGTTACCCCCATTGGCTCCTGTTAGAATACCACTCCTCCTCTGTACCCTGATTAGTTCTCTGTATGTCACCCCACTCTGTCTCCCCCCTTCACCCGTTGCCCGTTGGCTGTTCTGTACCCTAACCACTCCTACTCCTTTGCCCTTAATACCCAGCCCGCCTTTCCTCGGGGCTTCCGGAGCTAGCTCTCTTCTGGAGAGTCCGTGCCCCCCGTTTTTCCCTCCTGTTCCTGCGACGCTCCTGAAATAAAGCCTCTAGGAACAAAGCCACTTCGGAGCCCTCTCGTCCTTACGGTGGAGCTATCCGGGTCCCGCCACATCCTCCCCGCGGACCAGTCCTCTGAGGGTTTCCCCCCGGAGAGGCTGGGCACCCGGGTGAAGCCCGGAGGACTTGTATTTTAACACAGAGCCCCTCAGCCTTCCCTGCTCCGGGCTGGACAAGCCCAGCTCCCTCAGCCTCTGCTCACAGCCCAGGGGCTCCAGCCCCACCTTGGAGGCCCTTCCCTAAGCCTGCTCCAGCTGCCAGACATCTTTCCTGCCCTGGGGAACCCAACCCAGGCCACAGGGCCCTGGGTAATCCACGTCCTTGATGTCCTGGTCACACAGCCCAGCCCCTTGTGCCCGTGTCAGGCTCTGGGGTGGATCCTGTGGAACATCCTTTGGTGGAGGCTGTGGCTCCAGTGGGCCGGGGGGATACCGGGGGACAGGGACCCCGCTGGGCATGAACAGCATTGGAGTTGTTGGGAGAAACTGTGAGGGGGAGCTGGGGCGGAGTGACCAACCCAGTGACCTCACAGAGCCCTCCTGGGATGTCACACAGCCCCTCTGGGATGTCACAGCCTGCTCTGGGATGTCACAGCCCATTCTCTAATGTCACACAGCTGGTCTCTGAGGTCACAGCAGAGTCTGTGATGTCATAGTCTGCTCTGTGATGTCAGACCTCTGCCCCGTGATGTCACAGCCAGCTCTGTGATGTCACAGAGGCAGTCTATGATGCCATCGCTGCTCGATGACCTCACATACCCCACTCTGTGATGTCATAGCCCACTGTGTGACCTCATGTTACCAGATGATAAATTGTCTGCACCAGGTGAGCTGACACCTGGAGCTTGTTCTCCAAAGCCCCAGGCCCAGGGAACCACACAATGCCCATTGTGTGAGAAGGGGAGCTGGAAGTTCAGCAGCCTCAGTGTCCTGCCAGCTCAGCCAGGCCCACTGATGTCGCTATTGGACATGAAATGAGGACACAGGAGCTTGGGAAGTTCAAAGGAGAAAGAGACAGAGTTTTATTGGAACATCTGGTATTTATAGAATTCCAAAGGTGGCCGTGGATTGGAGGATGGAATTACCACCTCTCCAACCACACTGGTCCAAAGATCAATCAATTATTTCTCTCCCCCCACAGAGAAAGATGGAAACTATTCTATTTATACATGAAATTGCGTGGGAACTCTGACTCTCAAATATGTAAACATTATCGGAAGGCTAAAGAAGTTTATGAGAACTTTAAAACTTTCAAAAGAACTATAAAAGAAAACTTAACACTTTTAAAAATCAGGGCAACACCTCTCCTCTTTCCTGAGGAAGGGGGAAGCCCAGGTACCTTTCCTTCTGGTGCCTCCTCCTCTCCTCAGCTGAGGATGTCAAACTCCCCAAGAGCAGGAAAATCCCCATTCCCTGTTTCCTCGTGGCTGCAGCCTGGAACATCCACTCAGAACAAAGAACTTTCTGACAGCCCTGCTGAATGACACCGAGAGGAGGTTTTCAGAAAGGGAGGAAATTGTATTTGATTGGAAATAAAGTTACAAAATTATTTCTTTCTGTCCCGTTCATTTTCAGTCCGTGGTAGTTCTGTTTGCAGAGTGCCACCTTCTCAGCTGATTGTGTTTATGTCCTCCTTTCTCTCCTGCCTCTCTTTGCCTGCTCTCTTTCTCTCTCCGTGTCTCCCTTGAGCCAGGGCAGCTGCCACCAAAGACCCTGCCCTGATTTAATTCCCAGTGCAGGAGCTGCAACAACCGTGGGTGAAGTTAGGAAGGCTGGCAGTGAAATGTCACTGTAGGATCTTGCTGCACTTGGCTTTTGGCCCCTTCTTAAGAGCTTTGCCTTCAAGGGCAGGAAGATCTTTTCCTGGCTGGGAACTGGAATTCCAGCCCCTGGGAGCGCGTGCCACGGATCCCAGAGGGGCATTCCCGAAGCTCCCAGGGTGCTGCTCCTGCTGTGCCTCCCAAGGAGCTGTGCAGGGCCCGGGGACAAGGTGCAGCAGCTCCGTGGGCTCCTGCAGCACGCAGCAAAGGTGGCTTTGCTGGACATTTCCCAGCACATTCCCGGCTGCAGGCAGAGGGAGGGAGGAAAGGGAAGTGAGTCCCTGACACAATCCCGGAACGATTGGGGTGGGAACGGACCCTGCCCGCGGGTTACGATCCCGTGAGGGAGAGACGCCTCCGCCCCAGGGAAGGTGCAAATGAGACCACGGGAGCGCAACCTGCGGATTCGACTGAACGTGGATTGAACGGAACAAGAAGTGGGAAGGAGAAAGGCAGAGAAAGAACTAGTAAAGAGATCTCAGAGAGAGAGAAAGAAATCGGAAAAAGTCTCAGAGAGACAGAAAGAAATAGGAAAAGGCTCCGGCCCGGCCTGCGCAGCTCCCCGGGACAGCCGCAGGGCGCGGCGCCTTTCGCAATTCCAGCCAATCAGAGAAGGCGCTGAACAATTTCCAGCCAACCAGAGCTTTTCTCGCCGATGACTCACCAGTTGCCGGGCGGACCCGCAGAGCCCGGCGGCCCCGCCAGCGGAATTTCGGGCTCGGCCCGGGGGTACGGATCCGCACCGGGGGGGGCCCCGAGCCCCCTGCCCACCCCTGGGGCCCATCGGGGGCTCCCCGCACCCAGCAGCCGGTGCTGCGGCGGCCGCGGGGCAGAGGGGTGGGAAAGGGAGCTCCGGGCTGGGAGCGGAGGGAATGGGGGAGGGAGAGGAGGGAGAGAAGGAGGAGGAGGAGCAGCAGGAAGAGGAGCGGGAGAATCCCGCCGCTCGCCCCGCTCGCACGCTGGGTCTGCAGCACCCCCTGCCCCGGGAGCATCGCCCCCAGCCCCGAGCCGCAGGTGACGGGGAGGCCGAGCTCGCCCCGACGCTCTCGAGGGGTCTCCGGGAGGATTTTTCTGGAGGGTGTTCGGAGCCGGCAGATTCCGAGCCCCGCATCCCTCCGGGCTCCCTAGGAGGAGCTTTTTCGGGGGCAGAGGAGCTGTGATCGCCCCTCGGGAGGGTCCCGGGGGCTCCACGTGCGGCTGGCCCGGTACTAACAGGGCGGGACGTTGGTTTTGGGGATCCCCGTGAGAGCCGGGGCTGCGGAACGTGGGAGCCCCGGGGCGGGAGAGGGGAAGGGGCGATAGCGGAGCTGGGGGACCCCCGGCAGCCCGGAGATGAGGCGGGGACGGGACCTCTGACCCTGCCCGGGGCGTGTCCCTGGGTGACCTCACGGTGCCCGTGTCCCCATTGGTCCGTTTAGCCCCGAAATGAGTTCTGCACCTTCAAGGCCGGTTCTGAGAGCGAAGGGGCGAGGAAGCAGCGCGCAGTTTGTTTTCAGGAACTGCACTCGCTTCTCCACATTCCGGCTCCTGGGCTGCTGTGATGCCTTAAGGAGCTGGAACTGAGGCCAGACGGAGGCAAGAGGAATAAAGTGGATATTTATTGAAGTGCCTTCAAAGGCCACAGCCCGGCAGTACCGGAGCCAAGGTCGTGGCTCTGCCCGGATGGCTCCAAGATGGAAGCAAAAGAGGGCTTGGTCATGAGATCTGACATTTTTATAAGTTTTAGTCCATTTGCACCCAGGATTTAACTGCCCAATGAATAGCTTCAAATGATGAAGTTTCATCCTCCTTGCTTGCTTGCCCGCCCTCCTCTTTTCCCGTTGTTTGTGCTTTGGGCCTGAAGTTTGAAGAGATTGTCCTTGACTCTCCAGCTAGAACAGGATTGTTTTGTCTTCACCACCCTGTGAAAAGATCCCAGTAACACTTAATAGAAAGCTAAAGCTGCACAGCAAAGCAGAACAGAAAACCTTAAACCTAAGGTATCGGTTGTCTGCCAACAGACAGACAGCGGGACAGAGCTCTCCTTTGCTTTTAGTTAGTTTTTAGCTCGCTGAGGCAGAGAAGTTCCCTGGCCTGTGGTTTTTCCTTTTCTTTGGAGCTGTTTAAACCTGCTCTGGACTGAACACCAGAAGAGCACCGGCAGCTCGCACCTGTGGCCCACCGGGCCGGGCCTGGGCCACGGAGGGACTGATCAGAGACTGAGTGAGCCGAGCTACAGCCCACGGAGGGACATCCTGAGTTTGTCATCTCTTTTGGAGCGGCAACAGGATTTATTGTTTAATATTGTTCATTTTCTGTGCCAGTGAGTGCTTTGCCTGTTAAATCAACAGGTTTTTTTCTACTTTTCTCCAAGGAAATCTTTTCCTGAACCGGTTGGGGGAGGGGCCACTTGAATCTAATTTCTAGAAAACCCCTTTGGGGGTTTTCTCCCAAATTTGCTCTAAACCAGGACAGGGTGGTGGGGAGAGGGGGGAGCCCCAAGTGTCTGGATTGGAGGGAGGCTGGAGAGGGGGACCCTCGTACCCCAAAACCCCCCAGCATCCCTAAGCAGGACGCTGGAGAAGGGGGATCCCCAGGACCCATGGGATCCCCCGCAGCCCTGAGACGGGGGAGCACCAGAACCCCAGAGGGATGAGACTGGACATGGGACACTCCTGGTGGCTTTTTTTGATTCACTCTCGATTTTTGGATGTTTTTATGGACACCTGGAGACTTCTGGAGATGGATTTGGGCAGGAGGAATCCCCAACCCAAGGCATTCACACCTTGTTTTCCCCCAAACCAGGATTTCCCATTCCCAAACTTTGGCTGGGTGGAGGAGGAGGCTGTGAGGAAGAGGAAGATGCCCTGGGACAGCCAGGCAGGAGAGGAGGAAGTCAGTGCCCCTTTCCCCCTCTCTCCTGCTCCATCTCCCAGCCCAGCACGGCCCCCGGCTGCAGGACAGCCCCGCTGCCGGTGCCGTCCTGACGGGGACGCACTGGGGGGATCTCCTTGCCCTTCCCTGTGGCACGGAGGCAAATCCCATCCTCTCCTTGTCCTTCCTCCCCCAGAGCAGGAGCTGAGGATGGAGAGCAGGGAGGACAAATCCCCGCGGCAGAACCTCGTGGAAGAGGCCGTTTTGAGCGGCTCCACGGCGCAGGAACCCAACGGGGAGGAAAAGCCCCGGAGATGCCGCACGAGGAGGGGCTGCAAACGCAGATCACGGGGATCTGAGGTGGAAAGACCCAGCCTGGGCTGGGGAGGCGGCCGGAGATGGAGCCAGAGCTCGGAGCTGGTGGTCCATGAGCAGCTCCAGGATGGGGAGAAGCCCCACAAGTGCTCAGAGTGTGGGAAGAGCTTCAGGAAGAGTTTCAATCTGCTCTGCCACCAGAGGATCCACACTGGGGAACGACCCTACGAGTGCTTGGAATGTGGGAAGGGCTTCAGCCACAGGTCCGACCTGATTGTCCACCAGAGGTTCCACACTGGGGAGAGGCCCTACGAGTGTCCCGAGTGTGGGAAGAGGTTTCACACCAGCTCCCATTTCCTTGTACATCAGTGGATTCACACAGAGGAGAGGCCCTTCTGCTGCCCCGACTGCGGGATGGGCTTCAAGCACAACTCCACCCTCGTCACCCACCGGCGCATCCACACCGCGGAGGCCCTACGAGTGTCCCCAGTGTGGGAAGAGCTTCTCAGCCCGCTCGTTCTTTACCCGACACCAACGGAGGCACCGCTGAGGGAAGCCCTGCGAGAGCCCCGCCTGCAGGAAGAGCTTCATGCGCTGCTCCAGCTCCATCCCCATCAGAGGACCCAGGTTGGGCACAGCCCTGGTGACCCACATTCCCTGTGATACACAGAGGGAAGTGGCTGCTGTTCCTTTTCTTCTGTCTCTTTTTATCTTCCTCCCTTCAAAACACAGAAAACTGGGGTAAAAATCAAGAAATTCATCAAAGGCATCTAAAGCATCACATTTTGTGTTTTGGGGAATCTTGGATTCCGGGAGATATCTGGGAGGATATGGGGGAGTTTGGGGGGTATTTGGTTTAGTTGTCTTTATTTCTTGGCACTCCAAATGACAAGAAGGATTGATCTGTCACCTCAAAAGCACTCAATGCCACTGAAAACTACTGAATCCCACCCCAAAATTACTCAATTCCACCACCTCTCAGGGGGAAATTGGGTTGGAAGGGGATTGGGCAAAGTGGGATGCAAATCAGGAGGGGTGAGATGGGCACTGGGTGGGGCGGGATGGGTGGGATGGGGTTTGGGAGGTGTGAAATGGGGGAAGTACCGCTTGGGAAGGGGTCTTGATGTCCAGGAGGGGTGGGATGGGTCGGGACTGGAGAGGTGGGGTGGGGTCTGGAATGAGACAGACAAAGTTTGGGGATGATGAAGATAGGGGGAGCCCGTTACTGAGTGAGTTTTTGAAGGGTCTACATTCATGAAGAGATGCTGGGGTATCTCACATTCCTGAGGCGGTTTTGGGGCACTCCCCAACTCTTGGGGGGTTTCCTGAGAGCAGCTCCATGGAGCCCCATGGCCAGGGGTGGTTGCCACGGGCACGAGCTCAGAGCTGTGCCAGAGTCCATTGCCCCAGCACTGGAGAGCAGAGAGACGATGAACAGCCCCAGACATCTCCAGGGTGTGTTTGTGGAGGCCCGTGAGCTTACAGCAATCCCCTGGAGAGATGCACCTTAGGCTTCGGGCATTCCTCAGAGCTCAGGGTGAGGACAGAAGCTTCCCCCAAGGTGCTCTGCAGCACTATGTTAATTTGTCCCAGTTGTGTCCTCCCCATTGCCCGCTGGCCTTTCCTACCCCTTTTACCCTCATATGTTCCTGTTCTAGCAAGTTCTCCCTTCCCTGCCTTCCCATGGGTTTATGTCCCCGCCTATCCAGCCTGGCATTCCCTATTAGTCCCTTTCCCTGTGTACCACCCCATAACCCTTAGATCCCTGTTGCTCTCCTCCACGCCCTCTTTTCCTGTATTTCTACCCTAAACCCTCCTTTGTCTGTGTCTTGACCCCCCAGACCGCTGAGCGTCAGACCCTAATAAACCCTGGCTGGAGCTCCATGCCTGGAGCCTGCCGTGTCTTCAGTGCCGAGCTGCTCCGTGTGTGTGTACGTGTGCTGGGGCTCTCGTGGCTCCTGCCCGTTAGCACAAAACACTCTCAGGGAAAGCTGTGCCCGCCACCAGCACAGAGCACAACAGCGTCCCTTGGGACCCAGAGGCCACTGTGACCCTGTGGGAGCAAGGAGAGCATTGCTGCCCTGCCAGACCTCATGGAACCAAGGATCCATGAGGCCTCCTGGAACCGTGGTGGCACCAAGCCGGGTGGGAGTGTGGATCTGCTGGAGGGCAGGAGGGCTCTGCACAGGGCCCTGGACAGGCTGGATCCAGGGCCCAGATCCAACAGGGTGAGGTTTAACAAGTCCAAGTGCCGGGCCCTGCACATTGGCCACAAGAAGCCCTGCAGCGCTCCAGGCTGGGGACAGAGGGGCTGGAGAGCAGCCAGGCAGAAAGGGACCTGCAGGGACTGATGGACAGCAGGCTGGGCACGAGCCAGCCGTGTGCCCAGGTGGCCAAGAAGGCCAATGGCTCCTGGCCTGCATCAGGAATGGTGTGGCCAGCAGGAGCAGGGCAGTGATTCTTCCCCTGTGCTCAGCACTGGTTGGGCAGCACCTCGAGTGCTGCGTCCAGTTCTGGGCTCCCCAGTGTAATCCCTCCAAATCACCCAAAATATCTCACAAAAATTTCCCCCAAACCCCCCCCCCTCAAATCCACTCAAAAAATCTGCACCAAAATCCCACCAAACCCCTCTCAAATCCCCACAAAAATGTCCCCAAGTCCCTTCAAATCCCACCCAAAGTCCAAGGAAATCCACCCAAAAAATCCCCACAAAAACTTCCCTCAAAATCCCACCAAAACCTCACGGAACCCACCCCAAAAACCCCACCAAGATCCCTCCGAGTGCCCAAAATCCCAGCAGAACAATCCCCAAACCATCCCTGCGCTGCGGCCCCGCTCTGTTTGGGGCCGGGGCCTCTCCCCCCTTGGCTCTGCGTTTGTCCCGGTGGCGCTCCCGCTCCCGCTCCCGCCCCACGAACGTTCCCTTCCCTTGGCCGGGATGGCCGAGCCCGTCGGGGCGCGCTGGATCCGCTGGGCCGGCACATCCCGGCATCGGGCACCGGGCACTGCGGGGCACCCGGGGCATCTCCAGCAGGGACTGCGGGCACTGCCCACAGGCACCTGGGGCTTTGCCCAGGGCTGCCCAGGGCTTCTCGGGGATTTGGGGCTGCCCAAGGGATTCGGGGAGGTTCCACAGGGGATTTGGGCCGGTGCCAGGGGGCTGTGGGCTGCTTCCAGAGGGGATTTGGGATCAGTCCAGGGGGATTTGGGGGCGGCTCAGGGGGTTTTGGGGTCGTTCCCGAGGATTTTGGGGGGATCTGGGAGAGGTTCCAGAGGGGATTTGGGGGAACTCAGAGGGAATCTGGGCAGGATTTGGGGCTTTTTGAGGGGTTTGGGGAGAATTCTGAGGGATTTGGAGGAGTTCCAAGAGGGATTTTTGGGGTTTTCCAAGGGATTTTCAGGGGTTCTGAGGGATTTGGGGAGGTTCCAGACAGGATTTGGGGCTGTTCCAAGAGCAATCAGGGTCGTTTTTGAGGGATTTTGTGAAGTCCTAGAAGGAATTTGGGGAATTTCAGAAGGATTTTGGGAGAATTCAGAGCCACTGGGGAGGTTCCAATAGGGATTTGGGGTTGTTCCCAGGGGATTGGGGGTGGATTTCTGGCTGGATTTCCATTTCTTCCCCGGATTTCAGGGTTGGGTATTTTCCACGGGGTTTTGGGTGGGTTCCCAAATGAACTTTGGGCTTTTTTCCCCCAGTTTCAGGATTTTTCCCAAAATTTGGGTATATTCCCAATATTCTCATTGTGGATTTGTCCCAGAAGGGGAAGCTTTGGGGGGTTGTAGGGTGGATTTTAGGGATACTTAAGGCTGGATTTGGGTTTTTTCCCAGAATTTCAGGAATTAAAAAAAAAATTCCAAGATTTCTCCCCAGATTTCTCTTTCACCATGGGCTTGTCATAGAAGGGGAAGCTTTGGGGGTTCCTGGTTGGATTTTGGCGGTGCTCCCAATTCGATGTCAGGGGTTTCCTGATGGGATTTTTGGGGGATTCCTGGTTGGATATGGTTCTTTTTCTCAGGACTTTTTCCCGTTTTTTTTCCCAGAATTCCAGGATTTTCCCCCAGCATTTCTGTCTCAGCATGGGCTTGTCATAGTAGGGGAAGCTTTGGGCTGTTCAGGGTGAATTTGGAGGGATTCCAAGTTGGATTTGGGGATATTTGAGGCCAGAGTTTGGCGGTTTTCCCCCAGAATTCCAGTTCTTTCCCCAAATGTCAGAATTGCCCCAGTCTCTGTCTCACCACGGGTTGGCCGTAGAAGGGGAAGCCCTGCATGGAGCGCAGGGCGTTGGTGCCACTGCTCATCTCCTTGGAGGTGACGAAGGCCTGGCCCCGCACGCGGAGACTGCGCCACACCAAAACGTCCAAAATCTGCCCAAAGCGCGAGAAAATGGTGCAGAGGAACTTCTCCAGCTCTGGGGACACCGTGACAATGGGGACAAGGACAGGGACAGCAGGGACAGGAACTCCTTCAGCTCTGGCAACAATGGGGACAACGGGCACAGGGACAGCTCCAGCTCTGGGGACACACAGGGGACAGAGCGAGGGGACAGACACTGCTCCAGCTCTGGGGACAAGGACAGGTGACAACAGAGACAGACACTGCTCCAGCTCTGGGGACAAGGACAGGTGACAACAGAGACAGACACTGCTCCAGCTCTGGGGACAAGGACAGGTGACAACAGAGACAGACACTGCTCCAGCTCTGGGGACAAGGACAGGTGACAACAGAGACAGACACTGCTCCAGCTCTGGGGACAAGGACAGGTGACAACAGAGACAGACACCGCTCCAGCTCTGGGGACAAGGACACGTGACAACAAAGACAGACACTGCTCCAGCTCTGGGGACACAGAGGACACACGCACAGGTGACAGTGGCAACAGGAACAGCTCCAGCTCTGGGGACACAGGGGACAGAGGGACACTTGGCACAGGGACAGGTGACAATGGGGACAGAGAGCGCTCCAGCTCTGGGGACACCCAGGGGACAGCCTGAGCCCCTGGGGACACCCAGGGACACTCTCAGACCCCCCAGGACCCCCCAGCCCCCCACACCTCCAAAACTGACCCCAGACCCACCTGAGACCCCCCAAATCCCATCAGACTGCCCCAAATCCCCCTTAGACCCCTCAATGCTGCCCAAACCCTAAGAAATTCTCTCAGACTCCCCCAAATTTTCCCCATACCCACCTCAGAAGCCCCAGATCCCCCCAGTTCCTCTCACAACGCCCTCAAAATCCCCTCAGACACTCCAATTCCTCTCAGATCCTCCTAAACACACCTGAGAACGCTCCAGACCCTCTCAAGCTCACCCCAAAGCTCCCTAAAGCCCCCGCAGACCCATCAAAGCTCCCTCAGACCCCCTCATTCCCCCCAAACCCACCGCACACCGCCCTATTTCCCGTCAATCCCCCCCAAAATCCCCAGTTTCTCCTCACACCTCCCCAGACCCACCTCAGACCCCCCCACTTTCCCCCGGCCCCACCTCAGCTCCCTCCTCAGCCGCTCTCCCCTCACAATCTCCCGCCTCCGCCGCGCGCGCCGGCTCCTCCAGCCAATAGCGCCGCGCCCCGTGCCGAACCAGCCAATCACCGCGCGGCTCCCCTCAGCAACGCCCGCCTCCCCCGCCCGCTCCAGTCAATCAGAGGCGCGGCGGAAGCGGCGGCCCCTCCCCCGGCGGCCCCGGGCCCGCCCCGGGCTCGGGCGGGTCCTGCGGGAGGCGCTGGAGAGAGCGGGGGAGGCGCTGGGAGAGGACGGAGGCTCCGGGAGCTGCTGAGGGGCCGGGACAGCTGGGGGAGGGGGGTCCGCACAGGGGGTCCTGGGGGGCGTGGGAGGCTCTGCGGGGAGTTTGGGGAGCGGTTTGGGGGGTCCTGGGGGCGTCCTGGGAGGTTTTTGGGAGGGCCTTTGGGGGGGCTTTGGGGGGGCTGGAGTGGTTCTGGGAGAGGGTCTGGGGGGGTTTGGGGGAAAGGACCTGGGGGGATCTGGGGAGGGGCTGGGGGGTCCCGGGTTGGTTTGGGGAAGGGTCTGGAGGGTCCTGGAAGGGTCCTGGGTGGGGTCTCGGGAAGGGCCTGGGGGGTCCCAGGGGACATCCTGGGCTGGGCCCGATTGGGGTCTGGGGGCTCCCAGGGGGTCCTGGGCCAACCTTGGGGGGCTCAGGGGGTTTTGGGGTTCCTGGAGGGGCCCTGGGGGAGATTTGGGGGTCCCGGGGGGTCCCAGGCCCACCGTGAACCGGGGTCTGGGGGTTTCGGGGGGAGGGGGCAGAACAGGGATTCCCCCTCCCCGTTTTTGGGGTGTCTCCCATGGTGCCCCCTCCCCAAAAAGCTCCGAGGGCCCCTGAAGTGGCTCCTGTTCCACCGGCCGGTGCCCCCGGATCCAGGACGGCCCCCAGGGAGTCTGGGGGGCTCTGGGGGGATTTGGGTGATTTCGGGGGGGGGGGGGGTTGTGGGGCTGTTTTGGGGATTTGGGGGATTTTGGGGCATTTCTGGGGGACTTTGAGGAGATTGGGGGGGGCTTTTTGGGTTTGGGGGAGTTTTGTGGGGATTATTTGGGTTTTTTTTTTTTGGCTTTTTGGGGATTTTCTTGGGAGTTTAGAGGGAATTATTGGGTTTTGGGGGGTTAGAAGCTTTTGCGGGGGTTTGTGGACTTGGGGAGTTTGGATTTCAGGAGTTTTATTAGGGTTTTTGCAGGGTTTGTTTTTTTTGGGGGGAGGTATCGAAATTTTTGGGAGTTTTTTTGAATTTTGGTGGGTTTCACTGGGATTTTGTGGGTTTCTCTGGGGTTTTCGAGGATTTTATTGGGATTTTTAGGGGATTTGGGGGGTTTTAGTGGAATTTTGGGGGGATTTGCGGTTGTTCCTGGGTGTGGGGAAGGTCTTAGAGGCAACAAAATTTCCTTAAAATCTCCAAAACTCCCAATAAAATCCAGACAATCCCAGTTAAATCTCACAAACTCCTATTAGAACACTCTAGAATCCCAATAAAAGCCCACAAAATCTCTTGAAATCTCAACCCCCCAAAATCCCAATTAAAACCCACAAATCCCCCTCAAAAAATTCCCAAAACTACAAAAAAATCACACAAAATCTGCCCCAAGTCCCAAAGAAATCCTGGCAACACCCAAAAAAACCAAAGAATCAAAAAAAACCCCAAATCCCAAAAGAATCCTACTAAATACCCCCAAAATTCCAAGAAAACCCTCCAAAATCCGCCAAAAGTTCCAACAAAAGCCCCGAAAATTGAAGAGAATCCCACAAAATCCCCACCAAATCCCAGTAAAACCTTCCAAACTTCAAATGAAAAAAAAAATTTCAATAAACCCCCAAACACGCCCAGAAAAACACCCCCCTCCCAAAAGTGCCAGTAAATCCCCCCAAAATCCAAATCCCCCAAAATCCACAAAACCTCCCAAAATTCCCCAACTCCCCCCAAACCCAATAATTCTCCCCAACAACCCCAACAGTTCCCCCATAAGTCCCAACACAATCCCCCAAAGCCCAAAAAAGCCCCAAACGCCCCGAGCCCTCCCTGGTCCCTCCCGGTCCCCTTGGCCCCGCCCCTTTCCCCTCACGGTTCCCGCCCTTTCCTCGCCCCTTTCCCCTCACGGTTCCCGCCCTTTCCTCGCCCCCTTTCCCCTCACGGTTCCCGCCCTTTCCTCGCCCCCTTTCCCCTCACGGTTCGGCCTTCGGGAACGGGGCAGGAGGAGGAGGGAGGGGGGAAGAGGCGCAGCGGCAGCAGGGAGCAGCCGGAGAAGAGCAGAGAAGGAATCGCGGGGCCCTGGCGCTGCCTGAAGTCGCCGCAGCCCCGGGAGCATCGCCCCCCATCCCGCAGGTGCCCGGGGAGGGGGAGCTCGGCCCAAATATGCCGGGGGGTGCCTGGGTTTGGGTTTTTTTGGGGGGGGATGTTTGGAGCTGGCAGGGCTCCAAAGCCGAGCCGCAGATGGCCCTCGGGGGGACATCGGGGATCCCGGGGCCCGGAGTGGCTGCTCCCAGTACGAGCCCAGTCACTGCCAGTATGAGCTCAGTCCCTCCCAGTCATTCCCTAAAATGATGCAATTTCCTCCCAGCAAGATCCCGTTTGCTCCCAGTTCTTCCCACTTTCATCCAGTGTGTTCTCAGTTCTCCCAGTTGCCCCTAGCATGGTCTTGTCACTCCCAGTATGGTCCCAGCTGCCTCCAGCATGGTTCCAGTTGCTTCCTAGATCAACCCAGTCAGTCCCAGTATGATGCCATTTGCTCCCAGTCACCCCCAGTATGGGGGATGATGTGCAGGGTGTGTTCCCAGTTGCTCTCAGATATTCCCAGTGTTAGTCCAGTCACTCCCAGTATGATCCAAATATGAGCCCAGTGTACTCCCAGTCACTGCCAGTATGATCCCGGTTCATCCCATTATAAACCCAGTTGTTTCCAATCACCCCCAGCATGCAGCCAGTCACTCCCAGTTCCACCCAGTTGCTCCCAGTTACTCCTACCATGATCCCAGTTGCTCACAGCTGCTCCCAGTCACCCTCAGCATAATCCCAGTCACTCCCAGTGTATCCCATTTGCCCCTAGCATGGTCTCAGTTGCCCCCTGCAGGCTCCTACTCACTCCCAGTATGTTCCCAGTATGAGCCCAGTCTCAGCCCAGTCTCCATCAGTGCGATCCCAGTCTGCCCTGGCACGGCAGTGTGATCCCAGTCTGGTGTCAGTACAAAGCCAGCACAGTCCCAGTCCCTCCCAGTGCTGCCACTCCTGGCATCCCCCAGCCCTCGGTGCGTTCCCCCCTCCCGGATGTCCCGAGAGGAGCCCCAAGGGCTGGCAGTGCCCAGGCAGGGTCCCCAGCAAGGCCCAGTTGGGATGTGCAGCCCCCAGTTTTCCCAGTTTGCCTCTCCTTGTGCCCGGGCCGGGTTCCCCCCTGGAACAGCGGGTGGGAGCAGCCGAGAGCCCCGCGCTGCCCATCCCGACCTGGCCCGGCTCCATCCCCGCTCCTGCCGCGGGCTGCGAGGGCTGCGGGAACGGGGCACCGAGGGTGTCGCTGCTCCTGGAGGAGGAGGAGGGAGGGAAGGGCAGGGATGGAGGAGGAGAAGGAGGTGGGCTTAGGGAGGAGGAGGGAGGGTGGAAATAGGAGAAGGAGGTGGGGTAATGGACAAAGAGGAGGGGGGATGGAAGAGGAGGGATGGAAGGGGGTGGATGGAAGATGAGAAGGAGGTGGGGTTAGGGGGGGGGGGATGGAAGAGGAGGGGCAGCAGGAAGAGGAAGAGGAGGGACATTGGCGGGTCAAGGACAGCAGAAGGATTCACGCGGTCGAGCCGTCCCTGAATTCGCAGCCCCCACGTGTGGGATCATCGCCGCCCATCCCGCAGGTGAGCGGGGAGGGGGAGCTCGGGCCAGATATCCTGGGTTGGGTTTTTTGGGGGGATGTTTGGAGAATGAAGAACTGCAAAGCTGAGCAGAAAAGGCCCCTTGGGGGGACATTGGGGGTGCCGGTGGCGGCTGCCGGCAGAGGCAGCCTGGAGGAGCAGAGCCCTGTGTCCCCCAGGAGCCCAAAGTGGGGAGCCCAGAGAGGGGGGAGCGCCGCCATGGGCGGGACCCTCAAGAGCCTGGAGAGGGGCAGGGGGGGACTGCTTGGAGCCGCTGCAGCCCAAAGCAGAGAAGAAGGGGAGAAGGGAGCCCAAAAAGCCCCGGCAGCCCTAAATGGGGAGAGCCAAGAGGGGGGCGCTTTTGGGATTGCTGGGACTCCCAGCAGCCTGGGGAGGGCGGGCACCGAGGAGAAGGGGGAGCCCCAATCCAAGCGTGACCCCCAGCAGCTGGGACAGGGGGGAAGCCCGAACAGCAAAGGGGAGGGAGCAGGGACCAGGGTCTCCTGGGAGGCTTTTTGAGGGCTGAATCTTGGTGTTTGGGAGGTTTTTATGGAGCCCAGGTGGCCGGGGACTTCTGGAGATGGACTTGGGCAGAGGGACCTTCAAAGTCAACGTGCTCATTCCTTGTTTTCCCCAAACCAGGATTTCCCATTCCTAGCACATGGCAGGCTGCGAAGAAGAGGAAGACTCTGTCCTTGTCCTTCCTCTCCCAGAGCAGGAGCTGAGGATGGAGAGCAGGGAGGACAAATCCCCACGGCAGAACCTCGTGGAAGAGGCCGTTTTGAGCGGCTCCATGGCGCAGGAACCCAACGGGGAGGAAAAGTCCCAGAGATGCCGCACGAGGAGGGGCTGCAAACGCAGATCATGGGGATCTGAGGAGGAAAGACCCAGCCTGGGCCGGGGAGGCGGCCGGAGATGGAGCCAGAGCTCGGAGCTAGTGGTCCATGAGCAGCTCCAGGATGGGGAGAAGCCCCACAAGTGCTCAGAGTGTGGGAAGAGCTTCAGGTACAGCTCCCAGCTGATTGTGCACCAGAGGACCCACACTGGCGAGAGGCCCTACGAGTGTGGGGAGTGTGGGAAGAGCTTCAGCCAGAGCTCCAGCCTGGTCAGCCACCGGCGCATCCACACTGGGGAGAGGCCCTACGAGTGTTCCAAGTGTAGGAAGAGGTTTCAGACCAGCTCCGATCTCATCAAGCACTATTGGGTTCACATGGAGGAGAGGCCCTTCTGCTGCCCCGACTGCGGGAAGGGATTCAGGAGGAACTCCCACCTCATCAGCCACCGGCGCATCCACACCGGGGAGAGGCCCTATAAGTGTCCCCAGTGTGGGAAGAGCTTCTCACAGAGCTCTAACTTGACCCAACACCAACGGAGGCACCGGTAAGGGAAGCCCTGTGAGTGCCCCAAGTGCGGGAAGAGCTTCGTGCGCTGCTCCAGCTCCATCCCCCACTGCAGGACCCAGGTTGGGCACAGCCCTGGTGACCCACATTCCCTGTCATCCATGTTGGGAGCGCACCTGGCTGCTTTCCCTTTTGTTTTGGACTTAATTTTCTTGTGATTCATCTTTATCCCTTAAAAATAGCTAAAACAGGGTTAAATGAAAGAAATTGATCAAAAATATCTGAAGTCCCACCATTTCACAGGTGTTTGAGGGGGAATTTAGGATTTGGGGACACGTTCTGTGTGGAGTGCCCCTGTTGCTAAGAGGCAGGAGTTTGATCTCACCCTTCTTGTGTTGCTGATAACTCCTCCCTTGCCCCAAACCCTTACTCCACCCCTGGGATACCCTGTACAAACCCCACGGCCCTGCCTTTGCCCTGTCTCTCGGGGGTAAGAAATGGATTCTGGAGCGTTGTGAAACCAAGACCCGCCTCGTTTGTTCCTGGCAGCGGCAGCTGCACCTCCCTGGACACCATGAACTCTGGAGAATGGGGCAGCCAGTGAGGACATGCCCTGGATTGCAAGATCAGTGTGTGTTCTATTTGCCATCTGTCAGAGGAGGGGCAGGTATCTCCTGTTCATTGTGCAGTTTTCTTTATCTCTTCCACAGCCAGTCCTCCCTCTGGGAGATATCTTCTCTTAATGGGCCATTAATTATTGATTCTCTTCTGTTAATGGGCCAGTGAGTGTCCCTGCATGGCTGATAAAATGACATCATCCCACTGGGAGATGCTCCGCCCAGGGGGAGGAGCCAAACATTCCTGCCTGGATAGAATCTGAGATTTGGAGCACCGCAAGCAGCCTTTTCCCACTGCATTCCCAGAGGATCAGCCCTTTTCCCACTGCATTCCCAGAGGATCAGCCCTTTTCCCACGGGATTCCTAGAGGATCAGCCCTTTTCCCACTGCATTCCCAGAGGATCACCCTTTTCCCACTGCATTCCCAGAGAATCAGCCCTTTACCCACAGGATTCCCAGAGGATCAGCCCTTTTCCCACTGCATTCCCAGAGGATCAGCCCTTTGCCCTCTGGATTCCCAGAGGAAGACCAGGCCCATCTACACCACCACTGGAGCTTCAGAGGAAAACTGCACCCTTCTGCAGGATCCCTGCTCCAACAGACCCACAGCTGTCACTGCAGGAGGACTGAGGCCACCATTCAATGGGACTGCTGCCACCACCCTGACCCACAGGGTGTCAGGTTGTATTCTGACTCTGTCAGTGGTTGTTTTGTACGATTAAATTTGTATTTTTAATTTTTCCTAATGAAGAATTGTTATTCCTATTCACATATCTTTGCCTGAGAGCCTTTTAATTTCAAATTTATAATAATTCAAAGGGAGGGGGTTTACATTTTCCATGTCAGGGGAGGCTCCTGCCTTCCTTAGCAGACACCCCCAGGGTTTATTTTATTGTACTTGGGGTTATTTGGGGTTATTTGTATTTATTTGGGGTTATCTGAGGTTTATTTAGGTGTACTTGGGGTTACTTGGATTTGCTTGGGTTTATTTGGCTTCTTGGGGGTTATTTAGGGACTATTTAGGGTTATTTGGGGTCAAAAAATCTGGGAATGTTCCTCAAAAAAAGTGGGAACGTCCCCTGAAAAATCTGGAATGTTCCTCCTCCAAAAAACGGGAATTTTGGGGAGGGGTCTTGAGGGGGTTTTGGGGGGTCCTTGAGAGCCTTTTTTGGGTTTTGGAGAGATTTTGGGGGATTTTGGGCATTTTTGGAGGGGTTTTGGGGGATTTGGGGTGTCTGAGGGTGCTTGTGGGGATTTGGGGGGTATTGGGAGGATTTTGAGGAGGTTTTGGGATTTTGGGGAGGTTTTGGGGGGATTTTGGGGAGGATTCGGGGGAGGCTGGGGGGATTTTGGGGTGATTTGGGGTCATTTGGGGGGGGTTCAGGATTTTTTTAGGGCGGTTTTGGGGTGATTTGGGGGGGGTTTCCAGGATGTTTTTGGGGTGGTTTTTGGGGTTTTTAGGGTGAGTTTGGTACGATTTTGGGGTTCTGGGGTGGTTTTGGGATAATTTTCAGGTGTTTTTTGGGGGTGATTTTTGTGTGGTTTTCAGCATGGTTTTGGGGTGACTTTGGAGTGGTTCTGGGATATTTTTTGGGATGTTTTCAGGCTGTTTGTGGGATATGTTTTTGGGATGTTTTTGAGATGTTTTGCAGATGTTTTTGGTATTATTTTGGGGCATTTTTGGGGTTTTTCAGCCGCCCATTTGGCCTCGCTGGCTCAGGAGCTGTTCCTGGGATCACCGTGGGGATCCCAAACTCTCGTGGGTTTTGGGAGGATTTTGGGGTTGTTTTCAGGATGGTTTTGGGGTTTGGGGCTCCATTTGGGGTTTGGGGCTCCATTTGGGGTTTGGGATGGGTATGGCCCCTGCTTGTCCCGTATCCTTTGGGGTCTGGATTTGGGGTTTGGGATGGGAATGGCCCCTGCTCATCCCGGATCCCTCCTTTGGGGTTTGGGGTTTCCATTTGGGGTTTGGGGTTTCGGGGCTGCGGTATGCGGTCAAGAATTGGGGTTTGGGGTCAGGTTTGGGGTCTGGGGGGGGGCCCTGCTCATCCCGTATCCTTCAGGATTTGGAATTTTGGAGTCTCCCTTTGGGGTTTTGGGTCTCCCTTTTGGGTTTTTGGGGTCCCCTTTGGGGTTTTGGGGTCTCCCTTTGTGGTTTTGGTGTCCCCTTTGTGGTTTTGGTGTCCCCTTTGGGGTTTTGGGGTCTGGGATAGGGGTTTTGGGGTCTCCTTTGGGGTTTTGGGGTCCCCTTTGGGGTTTTGGGGTCTGGGATTGGTTTTTCGGGGTCCCCTTTGGGGTCAGGCTCCCTTGGGGGTCCTATGACAGGGACGGCAACCACGCCCCGTGCTGCCACCACGGCCACCGCGCCCACTGGGCCCTGCTGATCGGTGAGGGGGAGTCTGGGAGATCCCCAAAACCCCCCTAAAACCCCCCCAAAAACCCCTGAGCCCCCTAAACCCCCCTGAGCCCCGAAACAGCTCCAAAATCCCCCCAAATCCCCTGACACCCCCAAACCTCCCTGAGCCCCAAAAACCACCCCCAAAATCCCTAAAATTCTCCCAAAGCTGCCCCCAAAATCCCCATAAAAAACATCCAAAACCACTCAAAACCCACCCCAAAATTCCTCCTAAATATCACCCTCAAAATTTTCAAAACTACACCAAAAACCTCCCCAAAATAACCCAAAAAAGCCCTTAAACACCCCAAACCCTCCCCAAAACCATCCCCATAAACCACCCCCAAAATCACCTCAAAATCCCCCCAAAAGCCCCAAATCCCCCAAAAAAGCCCCAAAAAACACCCCCCAAATCCCCAAAATCTCACAAATCCCCCCAAAATCCCCTAAAGACACCCTAAAATCCCCCACATTTCCCCAAAACAGCCTAAAATCCCCCCAAACCCCTTAGAAACACCCCCAAAACCACCCCAAAAATCCTCAGAAATATTCCAAAACCATTCCAAAATCCCCAAACCTGCCCCAAGACCAGCCCTAAAATCCTGCACCAAAATCTCCCTAAAAGAACCCAGATCGACCCCCAAAATCCCCCAAATCCACCCCTAAAAATACCCCCAAAATCCCCCAAATCCCCAAAAATCCCCTTAAAAAGACCCCCAAAATTCCCCTAAAACCACCCCCCAAATCCCCCTAAAATCTCCCCTAAACCCCCCCAAAAACCCCCCAAATCAGCCTGAAAAGAACCCCAGTGTGAGAGACGCTCTCAAGTTTCCTTCATTTGCCTCACGGCCCTGCGAGGGCCCTGCAGACCCTGACAGGAGCTCTGGCCTGGCCCGGCTGGACGCTTGCCCAGTGACTGTCAGCAGGTGCGCTCGCTGTGCTCCTGCAGAACGCTGCATTCCAGCAGGTTGTGACCAGCGGAATGCAGCGCTCTGCCAGCACCTGCTTCACAGACCAAGGGGCTCTTCACAATGGCCCATCAGTCTCGCCCACCTTCTGGCCAGATGCCACTCGCTTCGGCTAAAGACTGTAAAGACTGTAACTTTTGGGGAAGGCTTCGGTTAACCCCCATGGACGACGGCGAATCCATGTGGCTGGACCATCGAGGATCTTGTCTCGACGGTGGTAGCTCTATTCCCCTTCCTCTCTTTTCTCTCTATTCTTTATTTCCCTTTTCTGTCCCTTCTATCGCATTTCCTGTTGGTACCTAATTAAAGGTGCATTTGTTGTGATTAAACTGATGGTCCCTTGCCATTTGCAGTTTTGCACTTTTGGGATCGGTTAACAAACCATTACAAACACCCCGCAAGAGTGGATCGTGACCGGTTGTGGGGGATCCTTCGGTCTCTTGGATGGGGGAGGGAGTGGGGAAATGGAATCAAGATGAGACAGGGATCAGCCAGCCCCACGCCAGGCAGCGTTTTCTCCTCTGAGAGCTCCTCTGAGCTGAGCGAGCTGGTGAAGCCTGCGGAGCAAATGAGAGCCGGGAGTGAGGGAAAGGCTGGCTGGGAAGGAGTCAGATAAACCCGTGTGGGCATTTCCCTTTCCAAGGGGCTCCTGGGGAGACAAAGGAGACAAGAAGCATTCCCCACCTCACGACATCTCCTTTTTCCCTTCAGTAGCCCTATTGCAGTCACTGCATACAAGAGTTTACTTGATCCCCTCGATGCCAGGGAGCACCAAGAACTTGAACCTTGCTGGAATCCAGCCCTGCCTGCCTGTCACCGAGCAGAGGGGAAAGATGCAGAACCTGGGCAGGGGTTGAGCCAAATTGCCATTTTGCCACTTCTGACTTCCTCCCAGCTTTTGCAGCAGGGTGACAACCCCATCGCTGCAAACCACTCCCTTTTGCAAGGCACACGTGGACCTCGCTGGAAGCTCAGGGCTCTTGAAGGGGCTGCTGCAGTTGGCAACAGGAGCTGTTGTTGAACTTTTCACATTGCTTAACCCCCCCTGCCAAATGCCATCAAGTAGCTGAGGAAGGACACAAAAAGATTACCCTGGAGGAAGGGAAGCCAAAAGCTTGGAAAAGGATGAAAGAAATGCTCTGGTCATGATGATGACAAAAAAATAGAACGATTTCTTTTTGACAGCAAATGAACACCCGCCGCCCTCCAGCCCTCCCAGCCTGGCAGGCCGAGCGGAGCCGTTTCCATGGCATGAGGTGCTGGCAGCCTGCGGAGAGAAACCAGAGAGCCACGGTCAGTCACAGAAGGCTCCTGTGCCCTGTCCTGCCATGGCCTGTGCCCGGGCCAGGCTGCTGGCTGTGCTCAGAGCCCAAACCTCCCGAGCCATTCTCTGTTTTGAGAGAAGGGCAGCGTGGCAGGCCACGTTCCACCTCCTCCGCTTCAGCACAGCACAGCAGCCTCCTCAGCAGCTGCAAGGGCGGGATGCCCGTGTGCCCGCTGCCCTCTGCCCGAAGCCCTTCTGCCAGCCCAGCTGTGGAGCCGGGTACCCACCTCTGCAGACCTGCTGCCAGGAGAGGAGCCGATCCCACACGAGGTCCTCGTCCTTCTTGAAGGGGATGTCCCTGCAGACCGTGGCCCCTGGGGTAGCGCTGGCACTGGATGTGCTCCACGGATGGTGCAGGCGCTTCCCCATGCGGTCCGGGTACCAGGTGTAATCTTCCTGGGAAAAACAAAGAACAATTGCATGGAAGTCAATTCAAAACAAGACCTGGAAACAAGAAAAACCTACACAGCCTGTCACCGTTTCACGGGCCTGAGGAGGGTCTGACCACTCCATGCAAGAATGAAACCTGTCCATGGGTGGGGAAAAACCCCACCTTTCCCACCCGTAAACGCACCCCTTCCTCGAGGGCCTGCAAAGCAGACCAGCTGGGGCACGGCTTCGGAACCCGTCCCCCTCTGCTGCCACCATCCACATGGATGGATGTTTTGTCAGGCTGGCTGACCCCGCTCCAGCCCGGGCCAGGCTGGCTGTCAGAAGCTGTCAGCAAGGCCAGGAGCCGGCTCCCCTTCCACAACATCCGTCCCCTGTCCCACCAAAAAGCAGCTCGGCAGCCATGGGAAAAATTAATATTCCCCAGCGCCGCCGAGTGGGGAACCTGCGGCGCGTGGCCAGGCCGAGCCCTGCCATGCCTGGAAGCACGAGCATCCCCCCGCCCCTGCGCCGGCTGGGGACTCATCTTGATTTCATCGGGGCGCAGAGCGTGTCCTCCACGAAGGGGCCGCAGCCAAAGCCGGTCGGCTTTGCCCCGCCAGCGGCCAGCTCCAGGATGGTGTTCCCAGCTCCACGTGGTGCTCCAGAAGAACACGCCAGCTGTGCCTCGGCTTGCGGGGACATCCCGATGCCATTGAGCTGCAGGGGGATGTTTCCCCTGTTCCAGTCCGTGGCACCTTCACCGCACTGCCACCACTTCTCCAGTGGCACGGGGAGCACTGAGCTGCTCCCTCCACAACTCGCCGGGGATCAGTGGAAGCATCTCCTCGGCTGTGCTCTCTCCTCCGTGCTGCGGCCGCAGGGAAACGCTCCGGGGTTTTCTTGGAGTGCCACCAGACGCGTGCGGCTGGTACTTGCTGGGCTCCTGGATCCTACTGAGCACAGGGATGGATCTCTGCTGTCTCCTGGGCCAGGCAGGGCTCCTGCAGCCAAGAATGCTCAAAAAGGTCTTCCAGTGATGGCCTGTCTGTGGGGTCCATGGATAAACACCACCTGATGAGGTGCTGGCACTCTGCCGAGAGAAACCAGAAACCGCCGCTCAGCGGGACAAGGCTCCTGTCCATGCTCTCCCACATTCCACAGTGCCCAGGCCACACTAGGAGTGCTCGGAGCTGCAGCCAAAAGCTTCCCATCGATCCTCCCTTTTGGAGGAGAGCAGCACAGAGGCACACGTGCCACCTCCTCCAGCTAAGCCCAGGAGATCAACCGCCTCACTAGCTGCCAGAGCAGGACGCTGATGTGCCAGCTGCCCCCTCCCAGCCCCGTTCCTCCTCCCGAGCCCTGAAGGCGCAGCCCCACCTTGAGACACCCGGGGCGGGAAGAAGAGCTGGCCCCGGACGATGTCCTCGTTTGTGTGGAAAGGAAGGTGCCCGCAGACCAGGTCATAGAGCAGGATGCCCAGGGACCAGATGGTGGCTGGCTGGCCATGGTAGCAGCCAAAGAGGATCCACTCTGGTGGGCTGTACTCCGGCATCAGCCGGGCTGGGAGAGGCGGGACACGGACGGGACGGGACGGGAGTGGAGTGAGTGTGAGAGGGAGAAGGGGATGGGGAGCGAGTGCAAAGTCGAGCGGAAAACCGATCGAGAGAAGCGCTGCTGCTGCTGCTGCTGCTGCTGCTGCTGCTGCTGCGGAACCGCCGCAGCTCGCGAACGTTCCTCCATTGCCTCCGCGAACCCAACGGAGGAGCCGCCGTGCGCCCCGCGGAACGAAAGAGAGAAACAAACAAATAAAACCCTAAAGGAATTCCTATTAGAGAAGTAACCAAATCAAACAATGTAGCAATAAAGAAGAGTGTTGGCATGTGGCTTCTTTCTTTTTTTGGCTGAGGTGTAGCATTTAATGGGGAAGAATTGCCTCTTCTGACAGTTTCCAATAGTTTTTGGACAGGAGTGCAGCATCTAATTTTCAAGTAGAATAGGGAAATTGTCTCAGTAATGTCATCTCTTTTCATCCTCTGTTGAGACAGTTGCAGGCTGCCAAAGGACATGGTCTGCAATGTGGAACTTGGGGCCAAGTTTGTTTTTCTGCCAGAGGATGAGGAGGGGAAGTATCCCAGAATCATGGAGTCGTGGCATGGTTTGGCTTGGAAGGGATCTGAAAAATCACACGGCTGCAACCCCCCTGCTGTGGCTGGGCACCCCTTGCACTAGCCCGGCTTGTCTAGAGCTCCATGCAGCCTGGCCTTGAGCACTGTCAGGGACGGGACAGCCACACCTTCTCTGGGCAACCTGTTCCAGGAGAGTCTTTTTTCTGAATCCCTCACCTAAACCGACTCTCTTTCCATTTGGATCCATTCTCCCTTGTCCTGTCCTTGCCTGCCCTCCTACAAAGCCCCTGTCCAGCTTTCTTGTAGGTTGCCCTCAGGTCCTGGAAGGCCACAGTTGGATCAAGTCTCAGTCTCTTGCCCAGGTTGAGGAAGCTGAGCTGTCTCAGCCTTTCCTTGCAGGAGAGGAGTGTTATCAATACATATTATAATATTGGCTTTTCACAAATATTAAAATGAATTTTATATGTGTGATGTTCAAGTAACTTTGTTCCAAAGATATAGTTTCTAATTTTGTTGTTAATTAAGCTTAGACATAGTAGTGCAATAGCTGATAGAAGTCTGCTTGTGTTAAAATGCCTGCTTGGATGGGATAACATCCAATGAACACAGGATGAGGACACCTGCTACAGATCTGCCAACGATCAGCACTCACCGTCTGAAGGCAGTGTGGACCAAGGCCCGAACTGGAAGTGATAAAGAGAAGGAGCCAAACTCCAGCCAGGAAACACGCATGTTCTGAAAAGGGGGACCCATGGAGGGGTCATGTAAAATAGTTCCTGGAAAATGTAAACTAGGTTATGGATATGCATAAGGGGCTGTGAATATGCAACAGGCTGATGTGAGGGAAAAGGTATTTAAGGGAGATCCCCGAAGGTAACAGGGTGCTCTTGGCTGAGTGCCAAGATGCACCCACCCATAAATAACCTTTGCTCTGTGGTCCTTGTCTCCCATTGTCCTTTATTAAACTTTTTACATTTTCACAGGAGAGTGAACGTGTTTTTCACATGGGCTACACATGCTTATACACAATTCTTGAAAGACTAGTAATTTTTTACTAAAATGATTGCGTGAATCAACACATAAACAAACATCCATTTTGCAACATCTCATAGAAGTTGATTCAATCTTCTTTCTTGATTCAGTCTTCTTGCAGTCTTCAAAGCTCTGTTTCTTCTTGCCAAGGCATTCTGACTATCAAGTCTTTTATGCTAATCAGGTCCAAAGTTCATCAGCTCACTTCTGTCCTGGCAGCATGGCTGTGTCTATGCAAGCAGGGAAACACTAATCGAGAGAATTCCACTAAGGTGAAGGCAGCCTCAGCCTCCCGTGACCGAGCTGCCGGGTATGATCTGTCAGATCCCCTTGAAGGAGCCTCTAGTATGTATGCCCAGGGAAGAAATGGGAACCAGGGCTAGAGGGGCCCTGGCTCAAGCCAGGGAGAGGCACGGGAAAACCGGATCTCTGGTCAGTGTGGATCCGATGGCCTGGCACATCAGAGCCACAGAAATATGAAACCTTAGCTGATACTGGTGCGCAGTGTGCCCTGATACCATGGGGACATGTGGGGGCAGAACCTGTTTCCATTGCCGGGCTGACGGGGGGATCGATCACAGCAATTGACCCTGTTGGGAGCCGAGGTGAGCCTGACTGGGAAGGAGTGGCAGAAACATCCCATTGTGACCGGCCCAGAGGCCCCGTGTATTCTGGGCATAGACTTCCTCCAGAATGGCTACTACAAAGACCCAAAGGGACTCAGGTGGGCTTTTGGCATAGCTGTTGGAGAGGACATGAAGCAGTTGAACACCTTGCCTGGACTATCAGAGCACCCATCTGCAGTAGGACTCCTGAGGGTGGAAGAGCAACGAGTGTCAATTGCCACCTCGACAGTGCACCGCCGGCAGTATTGAACAAATCGGGATGCCGTGATCCCATCCACAGAATGATCTGTGAGCTGGAGAGCCAAGGGGTGGTCAGCAAAACCCACTCACCCTTCAACAGCCCCACTTGGCCTGTGCACAAGTCTGACAGAGAATGGAGATTTGCTGTGGAATATCGTGCCTTGAATGAAGTGACTCCACCACTGAGCGCTGCTGTGCCGGACATGCTGGAGCTCCAGTACGAGCTGGAGTCCAAGGCAGCAAAGTGGTACGCCACTGCTGACATTGCTAACGCGTTTTGCTCCATTCCTCTGGCAGCAGAATGCAGGCCTCAGTTTGCTTTCACCTGGAGGGGCATGCAGTACACCTGGAACCGACTGCCCCAGGGGTGGAAGCACAGCCCCACCAGCTGCCATGGACTGATCCAGGCTGGCAAAGGGTGAAGCTCCAGAACACCTGCAGTACATCGATGGCATCATTGTGTGGGGGAACTCAGCAATGGAATTATTTGAGAAAGGAGAGAGGATTGTATAAAATTAGGTCCTCCGGGGGTTCCCTGGGTTCCCAGCCAGTCCGGGGAGTGATCCTCGGCTGACCGGTCCGCAGGGAGGGGTAGATGTAACCCGGAAAGCTCCACCAAATAAAGACGAGACGTCTCCCGAGCAGCAGGATCCGAGAAGTTTATTGCAAGGAGCAGCAACCTCCCGAAGTAAAAGCTGACTTCGGGAGCCCAGCACCCGGGCGGGACCGAGAATATAAGGGCAGAGGGATAGGAGTGGCTAGGGCACAAACCAACCAATGGGTAAAGGGTAGAGGGGAGGAGACGGGATGGGGTGACATGTAATGAACCAATCGGGATACAGGAGAGGAGTGGCATTCTAACAGGGTCCAATGGGATTAACAGAAGAGAAGAACTTTCTAGAACTGGGGAGTGTGTTAAGCTTTGACAGACAGCCTCAACTGGGGAGGGAAACAGCATGTGATTGACAACTTTTGCTATATTGAAGTTGCCTCCCAAGGGAGGGCGGGGACCCCTCCCACAACTCCCCCTTTTTGGTTTATTAAAAAAACATTTCCCATTGTCCTAGTTAACAATTTCTTAAAGATGGTTAACGCAACAGAAATTAAGAAAATTATGATTAAAACCCAAACTAAACCTTTAACAATTGGAATGGCCCACCCAGGAACACCCCATTGAGAAAAGATCTTGTTCACAGCGTCCACAGCCCCAGTTTCAGTCTTTAAGTCCTTCACTAACGCCTGGATCCGCTGGATGCTGGACTTTGCCAGCGTGACCCAGACGTTCTCTTTGGGCTGTGGTACGATCCAGCTTCCTGCTAGGTGACTGCTGCAGGAAGCCGGTCACTGCAGGGTGTTCTGGCTGCTGCGACTGCCATTCTGGGTGGACCAAAGTCTAATAAATAGACACATAATGGAAATAAGAATAGTGACCCCTTTGAATCCCCATCCTCCCCCGTGTAAATCGAAATAGTAACAAAACAGGAAAACAAAATCAGGTCAGGTATGAGGGAAGAAAGGGTGAGGAAAGTGGTAGGACGGAAAAGGGTGAGGGATGGTAGGGGATGGGGTCAGAGGGTAAACAGTCCAAGCGGGTGGGAAATGCCGGTTAGTTATTAAAGTCCTGACGGCGATACTGGCTGGTCTAGTCTTCTTCCTTTTCCTTCGACTCCACGCGACGGCGGTTTCTGATGGAGCTGGCGTCTCGGGGGAGTGTTCCGGGGGTTGGCTTTCTGTAGAGATGTCTTCCCGGTATGGTTTGATGAATTTTCCGGGGATCCACCTGGGGCCCTGTTCTGTTGAAACACATCCATACCCTCTCCCCCACGTTATTAGAGGGTATGGACCTTTGATAACTTTGGACTCAGGGTCTTTTACGAGCACAGGAGGCCTCTCCTTCAACTGCGCCCTGGTGTTATTATGGAAATGGCGCAGGATCGGGGGGTTTGGCTCGCGGTCTGAACAGTTCATGAAATTGAGAACATACAGGGCCTTGCACAACCTCTCTACAGGGCTCGTGGTGATGGCCGAATCGTTTTGTTGTTCTAATAATTTTTTAATTTCCTGATGTTTTCGTTCCACGATTGACTGCCCTGTAGGGTTGTGTGGAATTCCAGTAACATGGTCAATGCCCCATAGTTGCACAAATTCCATGAACTGTTTGGACACAAACCCTGGTCCGTTATCAGTCTTGATAGTTTTTGGGACACCCAGAGTGGAGAAAGCCATATATAGATGTTTTATAATGTCTTTGGTTTTTTCCCCCGTATGTGTGGAGGCGAACACTGCCCCCGAGAATGTGTCCACCGACACGTGGAGATATTTGAGCCGCCCAAAGGAAGGAAAATGAGTAATGTCTGTCTGCCAGATGTCCAATGCTCCCAGTCCCCGGGGGTTAACCCCCGTCGCTACTGATGGTAATGCGTGGGACTGGCAGTTGGGGCAGGTGGCTAAGATGGCTCGCGCCTGCTCCTTAGAGATCTTAAATTGGCGGCATAGAGCTGGAGCATTCTGATGGTAAAAGGTGTGGCTCATCTTAGCCTGCATATGAACATCTGGCAGGGTGGGTGCCAAAGCTGCTGAGTTTGCAGTGTTCACTAACATAGCCAGAGTGTCCGCTCTCCGGTTGCCCTCGGTGATGTCTCCTGGCAGGTCTGTGTGTGACCTAACATGCAAAATATGATAAGGTTGCTCTCTGTGGGAGATCAGCCAAATTAGTTCTGAGAGCAAGCTATAGAGCGTTTTGTTTTGAATTTCTTTGAGCAGGGCATGTTCGGCCCGCTCTGCTATCCCGGCTACATATGCCGAATCAGTGACCAAATTGAAAGGTTGTTGGAATTTTCTGAAGGCTCTCACAACCGCTGCAAGTTCAGCGATTTGGGGGGATCCCTGAACTATTTGGATGTCAGATTCCCACTTCTGACTGTCCGGGTCCTTCCAAGTGATCACTGATTTGTGGGATCTTCCTGACCCATCAGTGAACACTGTGAGAGCATTTTTTAATGGTATTTTGCTTTTAAAAATTTTTGGGGCCAGATATAAAGTGTCTTTAAATAATTTGTGCTTGGGATAGTGTATCCGAATTTGACCAGGATAGCTGTCTACTGAAATCTGCAAATTTTCATTTGTTTGTAAGAGGAAATCCAATTGGTCCAAATTTAATGGTAAATAGATGCATGCTGGGTCACACCCTGCGAGGGTCCGGAGGCGCTGGCGGGCCTTAATGATTAGTTTAGCCATGAGTTCAGGATATGTTGTTACTGTTTTGGCGGGTTGGTGGGGGAGGAACAGCCACTCGATGATAAGGAGTGGGTCTCTCTGGCTGTCGTCCCACTGGAATAGCAGGGCATGTAAGTTGGGAGACTTACCCAGGATGGCACACTGGATTGGGAGGGACCGCGCGACCCGATGCGCCTGGTGGGACTTGATAGCAGCTGCGACTCTCTCCAAGGCCTCACGGGCATCCGGTGTGAGATGTCGTGGGGATGCCAGGTCGCCGTCGCCTTTCAGCAGGTGGAAAAGTGGCGACAGCTCCTCTGTGGTGAGTCCCAGGAGAGGTCGGATCCAGGTGATGGTACCGCAAAGCTGCTGCAAATCCCGCAGGGTCCGTGGGTCGTCCTTGATGACAAGAGACTGGGGCGCGACGGTCCTTCCCGTAATCAGGAAGCCCAGGTATTTCCAGGGGGACGACAGCTGGATCTTGTCTTCCGCAATTTGAAAGCCTGCATCTTTGATGGCTTTAACTGTTCTGTTCAAGGCTGCTTGTAAATACGTTGAGCTAGCAGCACAAATCAAAATATCATCCATATAGTGAAGGATGATGGCCTCTGGGAAAAGGCGACGAACTGGGGAAAGGACCTGTGCCACAAAGGTTTGGCAGAGCACCAGAGAATTCTTCATTCCCTGGGGCAGAGTGGTCCATTGATACCGTTTGTACGGCTCACCTCGGTTGATAGAGGGAACCGAAAACGCGAACCTGGGAGCATCTCCGGGGTATAACGGGATGTTGAAGAAACAATCCTTGATATCAAGGATTGCGAGCTGCCAATCCCAGGGCAGCATAGAGGGAGAGGGAAGGCCCGGTTGCAAAGGTCCCATATCTTCAATAACATCATTAACCCTGCGTAGGTCTTGGAGCAGGCGCCACCTGTCTTTGCCGGGTTTTTTAATAACAAAGACAGGTGTGTTCCAGGGGCTGGTGGAAGGTATTAAATGCCCCAGGCGCACCTGCTCCTCTACTAGTTCGTTGAGCGCATTAAGTTTTTCGATTGGCAAGGGCCACTGGTCCACCCACACTGGTGTATCAGTTTTCCAATTAAGCGGTGGGGAGGTGCGCTCCGCAGTGGCCCAGACTAAAAATCCCACGCAGGGCTAGGGATGTCGAGACGGGCACCCCATTGGGACAACACGTCCCTGCCTAATAATTTGATATTAGATGCAACCACAAAAGGCCGAATTGTGGCAACCTGGCCCTCCGGCCCCTCTACACACACGAGGTGTTTACTGCGTCGGGAATTGACGGCTCCTCCCACGCCGGAGATTGTGCCACAAGGGGACACTAACTCCCAGTCGCGCGGCCACTCTGCCTGAGGGACGATGGTAACGTCCGCACCGGTGTCTGCCATCAGGTCCAACGAAATGTTTTTCCCCTGAAAGACAAAAGTAGTTTTAATAATTGGTCTTTGTCTGCTAACGTTCTGAATGAAGAAAGCAGAAGGGTCTTGATCCATAGGAAAGTCTGATATAATGTTGCAGCCAGTGTCATTGAAGTGCATATGTGAGATGTAGCCAGTGTCCTTGTAGTGCATATGTAAGATGTAGCACAGAGCTAAAGGAGACCCTCTCGGCAGAGAGAACGGAGGATGATGGCACACCACGGAGACGTTGAGCTCTGCCCCTGGCTCGAAGTAGACGACCTCCGGGATGATGGTGAGGTCGTCCGGCGTGCTGATGGAGTCCCCGATGAACAGCACTGTGACGGGGTGGTCACAGTATGGTGGCGGCAGGAATCCTACCGGGACACGGACCAAGTCCTCATCCGGAAACATAATGTGCATGGAACTCCGGAGGACTTGGCGGCGGGCACTGTTCAGTTGTTGAGTCCGTCTGAGGAGTCGGAGCCCGTCCTCCTGGCTGCGGATGTCCGGAGAAATGTGCCGTTGGGGCAGTGGTTCTCCGGGAGTGATGGCAGCACAGGGCGTTGGGACGGGCCATTTGTTGTCGTAGCGCGGCCCCTCAGCGCGCTCCGCCTCCCGTTTCCCGGCCGATGATAACGAGGATTCCTGTAAGGTGGTCTCGGGGAGGGGTTATACTGAGGGTAGGACCTCTCTGGTGGCCAGTGTGGGCAATTGGCTTGTATATGGCCCAGCTGGCCGCAGCCGAAGCAGCGCGTGTTCATGAGGTCCACCATTGCCTCCCCCACACCCCTGCTCACCGCAAACGCCACAGTCTGCTCCATCGATGCCGCTTTTGTGCATGCCTCGACCATCTTGGCGATGGTCGGCTCCGGATCCTGGGGGAGAGCTCGCAGGATCTTCTTTGTCTCCGGGTTGGCGTTGGTCAAGGCCATCTTGCGCAGCAGTTCTTCTCGAGCCTCGACGTTCTCAATCTGCCGGTCTATAGCCTCCTTTAACCTGTCAATATACTTAATAAAAGTCTCATCAGGGCCCTGGAGGATGGATGTGAAGTTCTGGAGAGGGGTGGTTCCATCAGGTATTTTTAGTAGGGCCTCCTTCCCAGCTTCTCGGATGTCATTTAGCAGGTTGTCGGGAAGGAGGATCTGATCTTCTGGTTTACTAAATTCCCCTTCCCCTGCCAGCGCCTCCAGGCCCTCGGCGCCATCTCCCAGCACCTCCTTAAGGTCGTATTTGGTTAGAATAGGTTTTAATAGCTTTTTCCAATGTATTTCCCACAGAAGAAATTCTGTGGGGGACAGCAGAGCCTTTGCTATATATCGAATGTCATGCTGCACCAAAGTATGTCCAGTAAACGTAAGGTCCAATATGTTTTTAAAGAACGGGGAATTTCTCCCATAGTCCTTGGCTGCCTTCCTCAATTCCTTCACCTCCGTATATGGCAGCTGTTCCCACCGCGGTTCCTTCCCCCTCTTAAGCCTAACCGGTGCCACGATTGGGCCTAGATCCCTGGCGAGATCTAGGTCCCCATCCCTAATTGCCTTGGCCCTTATCTGGGCCCAGCCCTCCCCTGGCTTGGTTGTTGGCCGGGGGTCGTCACTGTCCTCATCCTCTTCTGAAGATGAGGCAGGACAGGCTAGGGCTCGAAGCCTCTCCCTTGCCGGTGGGTCCTGGTTATGAGAGACCCTGCAGGCCAAGATGGCCTGCTTCCGGCAAGGCCTACTTCCGGTTCCGGTAGCGTGGGAACCGGAAGTGGCAGGAGAGGGGGCGTGGCCTGACCCACCCACTGGGGCATGGCCTGACCCACCCACTGGGGCGTGGCCTGACCCACCCACTGGGGCGTGGCCTTCTGGTAGGCCTGTCCCACCCACCAGGGGCCCGCCCAGGGGTGTGGCTAGGGAGGCAGGGTGGGAGGGTCCCGACGTCACCGAGATCGACGCATGATGGGGGGCGGGACCCGACGCGGGGGCGGCAACCGACGAAGGGGGCGGAGATGGTAAAGTGGCGGGAACCGGAGGGATTGAGGAGGAGGAGGCGCCATTTTGTGTCTCAGGGCGATCGGCCACGAGGCTGCCGCCATTTTGAGGTATTATTAAAACAGAACTGGAACTGGGAGTAAAACTGGGGTTGGGGGCATGAGGATCGAGGGAATGGATAGGGCTCGTGCTGGGGTGGCCAGTCCCAGCACAAGAGAAGGACAGAGTGGAACGGGAGGCAGCAGGGAGACGGTGGCAACCCTGTGCCTTATTTTGGCAGGATCTATCTCCCGATCCACCCTTAGGGGAAATGGGGTTAGGAGCGAGGGGGGCGGAATAAGGGGTAGGAAAACTGGGACCCGAACTTTCCCCTTTTTGTTTAACTAAATTAAAAATAATATCATAAATAGGAAAAAATCTCCCGACCCTAAAATTCCCAGAAACTTGTAAATCATAAATATAACGCCCAACTTTTCCCCAGAATGAAATAGAAAGAACATCCTCAGTAGAGGCATCTGGAAAATGATCAAAAATGAAAATAACAAAAGATTTAAGGACCCGCTTATTAAAAGAAACATTCCCCAACTGAAGGGTAGCTTTAACTTGGCAATAAAAGTCTCGTCTTGCAGGGGAGAGGCGGTTACCCATCTCCTCACTGCAGAAGAGAATCCCCACCCGAGCAAAGGAGAAAAGGAAAAGATAAGAGCCTGCGTCGGCTGCTCTCCTCGGGCAGCTGCACTCACCCAACTACGACGCGGCGAAAGAAAAGGCTGAGGCGGGGTAGTGGAGCTCTGCTGGTGTCGTGGAATCCGGGGCTTCCCTTGAAGCTGCAGGATCGGATGTCCACGACTTGTCAGCAGATCCAGGAGATAGGAGTCTTCTTAAAACAGAAGAACAGCTACTCCTGGGATTGGCGGCGAACGGCGCTTGTAGTCCCACAGCGCAGGGTCACAGATCCTCACGCGGCAGGAGACGCTCGTCGGAAACCGGGGCAGCGATCACCGTGTTCGCGGCGCCAATTGTGTAAAATTAGGTCCTCCGGGGGTTCCCTGGGTTCCCAGCCAGTCCGGGGAGTGATCCTCGGCTGACCGGTCCGCAGGGAGGGGTAGATGTAACCCGGAAAGCTCCACCAAATAAAGACGAGACGTCTCCCGAGCAGCAGGATCCGAGAAGTTTATTGCAAGGAGCAGCAACCTCCCGAAGTAAAAGCTGACTTCGGGAGCCCAGCACCCGGGCGGGACCGAGAATATAAGGGCAGAGGGATAGGAGTGGCTAGGGCACAAACCAACCAATGGGTAAAGGGTAGAGGGGAGGAGACGGGATGGGGTGACATGTAATGAACCAATCGGGATACAGGAGAGGAGTGGCATTCTAACAGGGTCCAATGGGATTAACAGAAGAGAAGAACTTTCTAGAACTGGGGAGTGTGTTAAGCTTTGACAGACAGCCTCAACTGGGGAGGGAAACAGCATGTGATTGACAACTTTTGCTATATTGAAGTTGCCTCCCAAGGGAGGGCGGGGACCCCTCCCACAGAGGATCGTCCAGATTCTGCTGGAAGCTGGTTTTTGGAGAATGCACATTCCTGAGTAAAACCAGATTTTAAGCCCTCTCTACCTGGTCACCCACAAAAAGAATGATATTCACTGGGGCCCTGTTGGAGATGTCAGCGAACCCAATGGGAAGAATGATGATGTCTAACTCCATTTCAGAAGGCTGAATGATTTCTTTATTATAATTATGTTATAATACATTATTATGCTATATAAAAGAGGATATGAAATACTACATGCTACTTTCTCTAACTATCATATCTCACTCCTCACAACTCGTGACCCTGTTCTCCAGATTCCAGACACAAGTGGATGCGATTGGCCATCAGGCCCAAACAATCCACCATGGTCCAACCAAGCGCTCACTCTGGGTAAAAAATTCTCCAAACACATTCCACAAGAGAAAAACAAGGAGCAGAAATAGAAATTGTTTTCTCTTTCATTTCTCTCTGTGCATCTCAATAAAAAATCCTGAGAGAGAGAGAAATGTGCTTGCCACATGTCACCGTTTTAGTATAAATTAAAAAAAATAAAAAAAAAAAACTGCATCTGCAATTCTTCTGCAGGGTCCTGCAAAAGAGAGCAAACACATCTCAAGAGGTCCCCTTATCAATTTGCTAGTTATCAATCAAAAGCCAAATCAAATGCTGATGTGGAATGTTCAACGAGATCCTTTACCTGCAAACCATCTATCAAATCTCTAAAACAAAACTTACAACATAAAAACCCAAACAACAATTAAAAGAATGCTCAGATTTCAAAGTCCAAACAACTGATTCTCAGGAGAAGGTGTCCATTGATTGGAAACGTTGATCTTGACATCCTCAAAAGTCCTTCTCAATGCTGAAACAGAGAACTGCTGAATCCTGAAACAAAACAACTGAAGAAAGTCCAAACAACAATTAAAAACCCATAAACGAAAACCAAATGTGACATCATATAATCATCTAATACCAAGACACTGAATGTCATCCCAGAGACTGCAACAACTGATAAAACCAACTCTGGGCTGATTGTCAACCATGCAAACATACCTTTTTTGTGCAAAAACCATCACCAAATTAAAAAAAAACCTGAAAAAAATCTCTAAAATGCCATGGCCAAAACTCTTAAATCAACCACTTTTTTCTTGTTTTTTGTCTTTTCGACCACCTCTATTTAATTAATCTTAAATCTAATTTTTTTTTTTTTTTTTTTTTTTTTTTTTTTTTTTTTTTTTTTTAAATCTCGGAATCAGAATGCCCAGCAAGTAGCAGGCTTTAAGACCCTGCGCAGCTGGCGGCCCCGGTCCATGCGGGCGGAGCCAAGATCCCAAACCCGGCCGTGGGGCACACGGGGCCCTCCGGCCGTGGGGCTGGACCAATCGGTCCCAGCCCGACCGGCGGGGCGGGATCTTCATCTTCACAGCCCGCCCCCACCACGCGGCCAGTGTCACGGCAAGTCTTCCAGCATTGTGTTCATGCCGCACCGCGCCTGGCCGTGGCCGCAGCCACAGCCTCTCAGGACGCGTTTGCCCCCGCTCCTCTAACGAGGGCATGACACAAGAACTGCCCCAGGCTCAGCAGAGAAGGTGTTTTTCCCAGAGAAATGTTGATTCTCAGGACCTGCGGCACGGTTGGGCCGGCACGCAGCTCTCTGACCCCTGGCCGCAGCACCCCCACGCTCTCCGGGCACAATGCCAGCGGCAGCATTCCCGGAACTCATCCCCCCTGCCCCCCAAACGGGAGCGGGAGGGGCGAGGGGCCTCGAGCTCCGGCGAGAATCCCCCACCCAAGCAAGAATTGGACCAAGAAAAACACTGTTCCCCAGAAA
Source organism: Vidua chalybeata (assembly GCF_026979565.1). NCBI lineage: Eukaryota > Metazoa > Chordata > Aves > Passeriformes > Viduidae > Vidua > Vidua chalybeata. The sequence goes on from NW_026530345.1 coordinate 471,002, forward strand.
GGCACTAAACTTGATAACTTTCACTTTCGCGGCAGCTGCAAGGAGCTGCCGAGGAGCGCCAGTAGCAGAGAACAGGCTGGGAGGGGACCCCGGGCTGATTGGAGACGGCGGGGTCCGCTCCAACGCGGCCCCAGGCTGCTGCTGCTCGCTGCTGTTGCTGTTGGCAGCGCCTGGCGACCCGGCGAAAGCCGCGGGAGGCGGCGGGGCAGCCGGGACCAGCGGGGCCGGCGCGGGGGCCGCTGCGGGCGGCGAGGCGCGCATCACAGCCGATGTCGGCGGCGGAGCCGGCGCGGGGAGGTCCTCGGCCGGCGCCGCAGGCTGGGGGTCTTCTGTATCCTCACAGCTCGCATCGGGAACAGGCTCCGAGCCGGCGAGCGGGACCACCGGCGCGGCGGAACCGACCGCTGTGGAGGGATCGGCCGCTGGCGCAGGGGGCGCAGCCGCCGCCGCGGGAGCGATGACGGGCGGTGCCGGAGGCGCGGCTGACAACTCCGAGGCAGGGGCCGGCGCGGGAGCCGGCGCAGGCGGCGTCTCCGCCCCTGCCGAGGTGGCTTCAGGCTGGCTCTCGGCGGCGGGTGTGTCTCCCAGCTCCGAATGGGCAGGAGGAGGAGGAGGCACGGCTGCAGGCGGGGAAACCGGCGGGCGGAGCGGCGTCTCCGCCTCCGCCGGGAGCGGCTCCGCACCCTCCGAAGGGACGTGGAGGCGGGGCTCACACGATGCACGAGGAGGAGGAGGAGGAGGTGGAGGAAGCTCCCTCTGCGGAGAAGAAAACTTCTGAGCCACGGGCAAAGGCTCTGCCCCTCCCTTTTCGCGGGGGGGCACCTGCAGTAAAGACTGGATTATCGGAAAAGGGGTCCATTTCTGGACTATCGGAAGAAGCTCTAATTAAACTTTCATGTATCGAAACGCCCAGAGATCTCGCATGATGCTTTGCCTAATGAGGAAATACAGGGATCTCCAAGCCTCTGTATTCAGGGAAAAAGCCAGATCCCCGAAAAAAACACGACTGTCTGCATATTCAAGAAACTCCAAAAAATCATCATCAGGGATAGAAATTCCATTGACCCGAGCCAAATCTCTCCAGATGGCAAGTACAGGGCCATGTACACAAGAAAAACCAATGTCGAAATCTGCAGACATCTCTTCCCAAGGTTAAAGTCCACCCCAGATCAAGGTAGTACTATTATCAGAAAATCAGTACCTTTCAAAGGAAGGCAGAGGCGTCCAGTTATGGCAAACTGCTCGGGGCTGCACCTCGTCCTATAGAGAGGGTTCCCACGGGGTCTTACCTCCTCTATCCCTCGCAGGAACGTCGGACATGCCTTTTCAAGAGGGTTCACCTCCTTTCCCGTGTTAAATCACGGCTGTGGACCGATCCAGGTCCTGGTTCTTCATCCAACGTTCGGGGTCACCACTTGTTGTAGATGTCGGCGAACCCAATGGGAAGAATGATGATGTCTAACTCCATTTCAGAAGGCTGAATGATTTCTTTACTATAATTATGTTATAATACCTTAATATGCTATATAAAAGAGGATACTAAATACTACATGCTACTTTCTCTAACTATCATATCTCACTCCTCACAACTCGTGACCCTGTTCTCCAGAGTCCAGACACAGGTGGATGCGATTGGCCATCAGGCCCAAACAATCCACCATGGTCCAACCAAGCGCTCACTCTGGGTAAACAATTCTCCAAACACATTCCACAAGAGAAAAACAAGAAGCAGAAATAGAAATTGTTTTCTCTTTCATTTCTCTCTGTGCACCTCAATAAAAAATCCTGAGAGAGAGAGAAATGTGCTTGCCACAGGGCCCTGAACAGCAACAAGCCTTTGCCCAGATCAAGCAGGAGATCGCTCATGCAGTCGCCCTTGGCCCAGTCAGGACTGGACCAGAGGTGAGGAATGTGCTCTACTCTGCAGCCAGGAACAATGGCTTGTCCTGGAGCCTTTGGCAGAAGGTGCCTGCGGAGACTCGAGGCCGACCACTGGGATTCTGGATCCAAAGCTACAGAAGGTCTGAAGCCAAGTACACTCCCACAGAGAAGGGAATCTTGGCCACCTATGAAGGAGTTCAAGCTGCCTTGGGGGTGATTGGCACAGAAGCACAACTCCTCCTGGCACCCCGACTGCCGGTGCTGGAGTGGATGTTTCAAGGAAAGGTTCCCACATCCTGCCACGCCACCGACACCACACGGAGCAAGTGGATTGCTCGCATCACACAGCGCACCCGTACTGGAAACCTGAATCACCCTGGGATTTTGGAAATACAAACTGGACAGAAGGTGAAAACTTTGGTCTCACTGATAAAGTGGAGCAGGAACAAGTGGCATGGGCTGAAGAACTTCCACCATACAAACATCTACCAGCAGAGGAAACACGCTACGCTCTTTTCACGGACGGTTCCTGTCGCATCGTAGGGATGAACCAGAAGTGGAAAGCAGCCGTATGGAGCCCCACACGACAGGCTGCACAAGCTACTGAGGAGAAGGTGGATCAAGTCAACTTGCTGAACTCAAGGCCGTTCAGCTGGCCCTGGGCATTGCTGAAAGAGAGAAGTGACCAAAGCTCTGCCTTTATACCAATTCATGGATGGTAGCCAATGCTCTGTGGGGCTGCCTGGAAAGGAGGAAAAAGGCCAACTGGCAGCTTAGAGGAAAACCAGTCTGGAATGCTGATGAGTGGAAAGACATTGCCTCTCAGATTGAGAAGGTACCTGTGGAAGTCTGCCATGTAGATGCCAATGTCCGCAAGAGTCGGGCTAATGAGGAGCACCGAAACAACGAGCAGGTAGATCAGGCTGCAAAGACAGAAGTGTCAAAGATAGACTTGGATTGGCATCACAAGGGGCAGTTGTTCCTGGCTCGATGGCTCATGATGCCTCAGGTCATCAGGGCAGAGATGCCACCTATAAGTGGGCATGAGACCGAGGGGTGGATCTAAGCATGGAGAGGATTTCTCAGGTTATCCATGACTGTGAGACGTGTGCTGTGATCAAGTAGGCCAAGCGGGTGAAGCCCCTGTGTTATGGTGGGCGGGGGTCCAAGTACAAGTATGGGGAGGCCTGGCAGATTGACCACATCACACTGCCCCAGACACGCCAAGGCAAGCGCTACGTGCTCACCATGGTAGAAGCCACCACGGGATGCTTGGAGACCTCCCCTGTGCCTCACAGCACTGCCCCAACACCATCCTGGGCCTGGAAAAGCAAGTCCTGGGGAGGCATGGCACCCCTGAGAGGACTGAGTCAGACAAGGGGACTCATTTCAAGAGCGGCATTGCCAACACCTGGGCTAGAGAACATGGCATCGAGTGGGTGCACTGAGACCCGCACTGGGGGTGCTCTGGGACCGAGACTGAGACCGAGGTCGGCATCGGGACCAGGATTGCTCCAAGACCAGTGCTGGGACCTGTACCTGGATTGCTCTGGGATCTCTGAGTTCACTCTGGGGAGCTTTGGCTGCACCCCAGAGCAGCACTGGGACTGGGAGGGACTGGGAGTGACAGGGAGGGAGCCCTGGGCAGCGTGGGACCACCTCCGTTCACAACGTTCAGTGCAGTCATCCCGGTCCAAATGATCCCAGTTTGTATGATCCCAGTCTCTATGGTGCTGATCCACATGGTCCCAGTCTGTGCACCCCCAGTCTGTAGGATCCCAGTCTGCATGATCCCAGTCCCCATGATCCCAGTCCACATGATCCCAGTCTCTATGGTCCTGCATGGCACACACTCCAAGCGTCTGGAATTCCAGTTCCCAGTAGGGAAATATGTTCCTGCCCTTGAAGGCAAAGCTCTTAAGAAGGGGCCAAAAGCCAAGTGCAGCAAGATCCTACAGTGACATTTCATTGCCAGCCTTCCTAACTTCACCCATGGTTGTTGCAGCTCCTGCACTGGGAATTAAATCAGGGCAGGGTCTTTGGTGGCAGCTGCCCTGGCTCAAGGGAGACACAGAGAGAGAAAGAGAGCAGGCAAAGAGAGGCAGGAGAGAAAGGAGGACACAAACACAATCAGCTGAGAAGGTGGCACTCTGCAAACAGAACTGCAACGGACTGAAAATGAACGGGACAGAAATCAGTAACTCTGAAAGTTTTATTCACTATCAAATACATCCCAGCCACCCAGCTCCACACAATCCCCATCCCACCGCTCCAAACTGGGATCCCACTTCTCCCAATCTCCTTCCAACCCCATCTCAACCTGGCGGCTGTGGAAACAAGTGAGTTTGGTGTAGGATTGAGTTTTTTTGAGTTGGGAACAAGCCATTTTGACGAGGGATTGAGCCCATATGAATTAAAATTCAGTTGTTTTCAGTGGGATTGAGTTGTTTTGAGGTGACCCTCTTGGCTTTGGGAGGGCAAAGAGATGGAGTACACTGCCCAAAATACCTCCAGAACCCACATCTATCCTCCAGAATATTGTCCCCAGCATAGATCACAGGGAATGTGGGTCACCAGGGCTGTGCCCAGCGTGGGTCCTGCAGTGGGGGATGGAGCTGCAGCAGCGCACGAAGCTCTTCCCGCACTCGGGGCACTCACAGGGCTTCCCTTACCGGTGCCTCCATTGGTGTTGGGTCAAGTTAGAACGCTGTGAGAAGCTCTTCCCACACTGGGGACACTCGTAGGGCCTCTCCCCGGTGTGGATGCGCCAGTGGCGGATGAGGTAGGAGTTCCTCCTGAATCCCTTCCCACAGTCGGGGCAGCAGAAGGGCCTTTCCTCTGTGTGAACCCAATAGTGCTTGAGGAGATCAGAGCTGGTCTTAAACCTCTTCCCACACTCAGAACACTCGTAGGGCCTCTCCCCAGTGTGGATCATCTGGTGCACGACCAGGTTGGAGCTCTGGCTGAAGTTCTTCCCACACTCCCCACACTCGTAGGGCCTCTCCCCAGTGTGGATCCTCTGGTGCCTGCTCAGCTGGGAGCTGTACCTGAAGCTCTTCCCACACTCCAAGCACTTGTGGGGCTTCTCCCCATCCTGGAGCTGCTCATGGACCACCAGCTCCGAGTTCTGGCTCCATCTCTGGCCGCCTCCCCGGCCCAGGCTGGGTCTTTCCTCCTCAGATCCCCGTGATCTGCGTTTGCAGCCCCTCCTCGTGTGGCATCTCCGGGGCTTTTCCCCCCCGTTGGGTTCCTGCACCGTGGAGCTGCTCAAAACGGCCTCTTCCACGAGGTTCTGCCGCGGGGATTTGTCCTCCCTGCTCTCCATCCTCAGCTCCTGCTCTGGGGGAGGAAGGACAAGGAGAGGGTCTTCCTCTTCTTTGCAGCCTGCCCCCCCAATCTCCTCAAAGTCCCCCAGAAATGCCCCAAACCCCTGTTGTGCCCCCTCCCCGAAACCCCCAGACCCCGGTTCAGGGTGGGCCTGGGACTCCTCGGGACCCCCAAATCTCCCCCAGGACCCCTCCAGGAACCCCAAACCCCCCTGAGCCCCCCAAGGTTGGCCCAGGACCCCCTGGGAGCCCCCAGACCCCAATCAGGCCCAGCCCAGGATGTCCCCTGGGACCCCCCAGGCCCTTCCCAAGACCGCACCCAGGACCTTTCCAGGACCCTCCAGACCCCTCCCCAAACCAACCCGGGACCCCCCAGCCCCTCCCCAGATCCCCCAGGGCCTTTCCCCAAAACCCCCCCAGACCCTCTCCCAGAACCACTCCAGCCCCCCCAAAGGCCCTCCCAAAAACCTCCAAAACCTCCCAGGACGCCCCCAGGACCCCCCAAACCGCTCCCCAAACTCCCCGCAGAGCCTCCCACGCCCCCCAGGACCCCCTGTGCGGACCCCCCTCCCCCAGCTGTCCCGGCCCCTCAGCAGCTCCCGGAGCCTCCGTCCTCTCCCAGCGCCTCCCCCGCTCTCTCCAGCGCCTCCCGCAGGACCCGCCCGAGCCCGGGGCGGGCCCGGGGCCGCCGGGGGAGGGGCCGCCGCTTCCGCCGCGCCTCTGATTGGCTGGAGCGGGCGGGGGAGGCGGGCGCTGCTGAGGGGAGCCGCGCGGTGATTGGTTGATTGGGCACGGGGCGCGGCGCTATTGGCTGGAGGAGCCGGCGCGCGCGGCGGAGGCGGGAGATTGTGAGGGGAGAGCGGCTGAGGAGGGAGCTGAGGTGGGGCCGGGGGAAAGTGGGGGGGGGTTTGGGGCGGGTCTGAGGTGGGTCTGGGGAGGTGTGAGGAGAAATTGGGGATTTTGGGTGGGTTGACGGGAAATAGGGCGGTGTGCGGTGGGTTTGGGGGGAATGAGGGGGTCTGAGGGAGCTTTGGTGGGTCTGCGGGGGCTTTAGGGAATTTTGGGTGGAGGTTAAGAGAGTCTGGAGCGTTCTCAGGTGTGTTTAGGAGGATCTAAAGGGAATTGGGGGGTCTGAGGGGATTTTGAGGGAGTTGTGAGAGGAACTGGGGGATCTGGGGGTTCTGAGTTGGGTCTGAAGCGAATTTGGGGGAGTCTGAAGGGATTTCATAGGGTTTAGGTAGGGTTTGGGGGTCTGAGGGAGATTTAGGAGAGTCTTGTGGGATCTGGGGGGTCTCAGGTGGGTCTGAGGTCAATTCTGGGGGCACTGGGGCTGTATGAGGGTAATTGGGGGGGTTAGGTGGGTCTGGGGTGGATTTGGGGCTCTGGGGGAACCTGAAGGGGGGTGCCAGGGGCTGAAGGGGTCGCAGCCCCCCCAGACGCCCCCAAAGCCCCCCTGTCCCCACAGAGGGGTCCCGGCCATGGTGGTGCAGGACCCCCGGCCCAAGCCCAGCATCTCCATCAACAACCTGAACGAGGAGATCAAGAAGGACGGTGGGGGGGGGCTGGGGGGTCCTGGGGGATCTGAGAGCGTTCCTGGGTGTCCCCAGGCGCTCAGGCTGTCCCCTGGGTGTCCCCAGAGCTGGAGCAGTGTCTGTCCCCATTGTCACCTGTCCCTGTGCCAAGTGTCCCTCTGTCCCCTGTGTCCCCAGAGCTGGAGCTGTTCCTGTTGCCACTGTCACCTGTGCGTGTGTCCTCTGTGTCTCCAGAGCTGGAGTAGTGTCTGTCTCTGTTGTCACCTGTCCTTGTCCCCAGAGCTGGAGCAGTGTCTGTCTCTGTTGTCACCTGTCCTTGTCCCCAGAGCTGGAGCAGTGTCTGTCTCTGTTGTCACCTGTCCTTGTCCCCAGAGCTGGAGCAGTGTCTGTCCCCTCGCTCTGTCCCCTGTGTGTCCCCAGAGCTGGAGCTGTCCCTGTGCCCGTTGTCCCCATTGTTGCCAGAGCTGAAGGAGTTCCTGTCCCTGCTGTCCCTGTCCTTGTCCCCATTGTCACGGTGTCCCCAGAGCTGGAGAAGTCCCTTTGCGCCATTTTCTCGCGCTTTGGGCAGATTTTGGACGTTTTGGTGTGGCGCAGTCTCCGCGTGCGGGGCCAGGCCTTCGTCACCTCCAAGGAGATGAGCAGCGGCACCAACGCCCTGCGCTCCATGCAGGGCTTCCCCTTCTACGGCCAACCCGTGGTGAGACAGAGACTGGGGCAATTCTGACATTTGGGGAAAGAACTGGAATTCTGGGGGAAACCGCCAAACTCTGGCCTCAAATATCCCCAAATCCAACTTGGAATCCCTCCAAATTCACCCTGAACAGCCCAAAGCTTCCCCTGCTATGACAAGCCCATGGTGAGAGAGAAATGCTGGGGGAAAATCCTGGAATTCTGGGAAAAAGTCCTGAGGAAAAGAACCATATCCAACCAGGAATCCCCCAAAAATCCCATCAGGAACCCCTGAAATCGAATTGGGAGCACCCCCAAAATCCAACCAGGAACCCCCAAAGCTTCCCCTTCTATGACAAGCCCATGGTGAAAGAGAAATCTGTGGAGAAATCCTGGAATTTTTTTTTTTTTTAATTATTGAAATTCTGGGAAAAACCCCAAAATCTTGGGGAAAAACCCCAAATCCAGCCTCAAGTATCCCTAAAATCCACCCTACAACCCCCCAAAGCTTCCCCTTCTGGGACAAATCCACAATGAGTGCAGAATCCTGGGGAAAATACCCAAATTTGGGGAAAAATCGTGAAACTGGGGGAAAAAAGCCCAAAATTCATTTGGGAACCCACCCAAAACCCCGTGGGAAATACCCAACCCTGAAATCCGGGGAAGAAATGGAAATCCAGCCAGAAATCCACCCCCAATTCCCTGGGAACGACCCCAAGTCCCTGTTGGGACCTCCCCAGTTGCTCTGAATTCTCCCAAAATCCTTCTGAAATTCCCTAAATTCCTTCTAGGACTTTCCAAAATCCCTCAAAAACTACTCTAATTGCTGTTGGAACTGCCCCAAATCCGATCTGGAGCCTCCCCAAATCCCTCAGAACCCCTGAAAATCTCTCAGAAAACCCCAAAATCCCTCTTGGAACTGCCCCAAATCCCAGAGAATTCCCCCAAAGCCCTCAGAAAGCCCCAAATCCTGCCCAGATCCCCTCTGAATTCCCCCAAACCCCTCAGAAAGCCCCAAATCCCCTCTAGGACCTCGCCCAGATCCCCCCAAAATCCTCGGGAACGACCCCAAAACCCCCTGAGCCGCCCCCAAATCCCCCTGGACTGATCCCAAATCCCCTCTGGAAGCAGCCCACAGTCCCCTGGCACCGGCCCAAATCCCCTGTGGAACCTCCCCGAATCCCTTGGGCAGCCCCAAATCCCCGAGAAGCCCTGGGCAGCCCTGGGCAAAGCCCCAGGTGCCTGTGGGCAGTGCCCGCAGTCCCTGCTGGAGATGCCCCGGGTGCCCCGCAGTGCCCGGTGCCCGATGCCGGGATGTGCCGGCCCAGCGGATCCAGCGCGCCCCGACGGGCTCGGCCATCCCGGCCAAGGGAAGGGAACGTTCGTGGGGCGGGAGCGGGAGCGGGAGCGCCACCGGGACAAACGCAGAGCCAAGGGGGGAGAGGCCCCGGCCCCAAACAGAGCGGGGCCGCAGCGCAGGGATGGTTTGGGGATTGTTCTGCTGGGATTTTGGGCACTCGGAGGGATCTTGGTGGGGTTTTTGGGGTGGGTTCCGTGAGGTTTTGTTGGGGTTTGGTGGGATTTTGAGGGAAGTTTTTGTGGGGATTTTTTGGCTGGATTTCCTTGGACATTGGGTGGGATGTGAAGGGACTTGGGGGGCATTTTTGTGGGGATTTGAGAGGGGTTTGGTGGGATTTTGGTGCGGATTTTTTGAGTGGATTTGGGGTGGATTTTGTGGGTTTAGGAGGGCTTTTGGGGAATTTTTGGTGGGATATTTTGGGTGATTTGGAGGAATTTTTTGTGTGGATTTTGTGCAATTGGTGGATTTTGGGGGGATTTCTATGTAGATGTTTCTGTGTGGATTCTGTGGGATTTTCATGGGGATTTAGTGGGACTTTTGAGGGATTTTTCTGTGGGATTTAGGGGGATTTCAGGGGGATTTTATGGGGATTTTGAGGGATTTGTGTGGGCTTTGGGGTGATTTTTGTGGAGGTTTTTGCTGTGAACTTTGTGGGCTTTTGGGTGGAATTTTTGTGGGTTTTTGGTGGGATTTTGAGGGAATTTTATGAGGACTTTTGGGTGGATTTTTGGGTGAGTTCCGTGGGATATTGGGGCAATTCTATGGTGGATTTAGGGGTGCTTTTTGTGGAATTTTTGTGGGGATTTAGCTGGGATTTTAGGTGGATTTTGTGGGATATTTTGAGGATTTTTTTTCTGGACTTTTTGTGGGGATTTGTTGAGATTTTGGTGGGATCTTTTGTGAGGTTTTTGAGGAGATTTTTATTGGATTTTGGTGTGTTTTTTTGGGTTTTTTTAAGTGAGATTTTTGTGGGGTTTTTTTGAATTATGGTGGGGTATTGGTGGGATTTTTGTAGGTTTTTTGGGATTTTGGTGGGAGTTTTGTGTTTTTTCTTAGGATTTTGGTGGGATTTTGGGCTGATTTCTGTGGGTTTTTTTTAGATTTTGGGCTGATTTCTGTGGGTTTTATTTTTTCTTTTTTTTTTTTTTTTGGTGGGATTTTGGTGGGGTTTCTGTGGGTTTTTTTCTCAGGATTTTGGTGGGATTTTGGGCAGATTTTTTGGTGTGTATCCAGAGTGACTTTGGGCAGATTTTGGGCCTGGTTGGGGCAGATTTGGGGCAGCTTTGGGGCTGATTTTGGGGTTTTTCTCCCATTTCCCCCAGGTGTGGAAAGCCCCGAAGCACATCCTGTTCCTGCCCGAGCTCCCTGAGCAGCCCCAGGAGCTGATGCTCTCCGTGCTCCTCAGCCAGTGAGATCTGGGGCAGTCCCGGCATTCCGGGGATTCCGGGGATTGCGGCTGGGCTTTGGGGCATTGGGGGATTTTGGGGCTTGGGGGGCTGAGAGGGGTGAGGGGGGCTTGGGGCTGGATTTTATTGGAAAATATCGGGACTTTGGGGCGAAATGTCTGGGTTTTTAGGGGGAATTTCTAGATGTATTGGGGAAAATACCAGGATTTGGCAGGGAGGAAATTCTGGATTTTTTGGGGAGGAAATTTCTGGGGTTTTGGTGGGGAATTTCTGGATTTTTTGGGGGGTGAATTTCTGGATTTTTTAGGGGAAAAATTCAGAATTTTTGGTGGCGGACTTCTGGATTTTTTGGGGAGGGATTTCTGGATATTTTTGAGGGGGAATTTTGGGAGTTTTGGAGGAATGTTTCTGGGTTTTTAGGGTGTAATTTCTGCATTTTTGGGAACGTTTCTGTATTTTTTTTTTTGGAACATTTCTGGATAGGGATTGGAATTGGTTTTGGATTTTTTAGGGAGGGATGTTTCTGGATTTTCTGGGGAAAGTTCCTCATTTTTTGGGAAAGTACCAGGATTTTTTGGCAGAACATTTCTGGATTTCTTTGGGGAACATTTCTGAATTTTGGGGGGAATGTTTCAGGATTTTTTTTTTTTTTTTTTTGAGAGCATTTCTGAATTTGGGGAGAACATTCCCAAGTTTCTGGTGGCGCATTCCCAGGTTTTTTGTGGAACATTCCCGGGTGTCTGGGGAAGGTTCCCGGGTGTCTGGGGAAGGTTCCCAGGTGTCTGGGGAAGGTTCCCGGGTTTTTTGTGGAACATTCCCGGGTGTCTGGGGGAAGGTTCCCGGGTGTTTCGGGCTCTCCTGACCCCGTTCCCATCCCAGGTTCCCGGGTTCAGGAGCTGCGCTGCTGCCCGGGCGCCGCGACATCGCCTTGCTGGGGTTGGACACCGAGGTGCAGGCGGGCGCCGCCCGCGAGGCCCTGCAGGGCTTCAGCATCACCCAGAGCAACGCCATGGAGATCTCCTTCGCCAAAAAGTGACCCCAAACACCCCAAACCCCACCAAAACACCCCCAAACCCAAAACAAACGGGCCTGAAATACCCCAAAATCCTGAAAAACTGCCTCACACCCGCCCCTAAATACCCCAAAACTGCCCCAAACCACCCTGAAATCCCTCCAAACCACCCCAAAATCCCATAGAAACACCCTGAAATCCCTCCAAACCACCCCAAAATCCCATAGAAACACCCTGAAATCCCTCCAAACCGCCCCAAAATCCCATAGAAACACCCTGAAATCCCTCCAAACCACCCCAAAATCCCATAGAAACACCCTGCAATCCCTACAAACCACCCCAAAATCCCATAGAAATACATGAATTGCCATAAAACTGCTCCCAAATCCTATAGAAACACTCAAAAATCACTCAACACCACCCTGAAACACCCTAAATCCCATAAAACTGCACCCAAATCCCATAGATCTGCCCCCAATTCCCATAGAAATTCTCCAAAATCCCAGAAAACTGCCCCAAACATGGTCCTGACCCTTCCCCACGCACCACCACTCCCCCAGGTAAGTTCAGTTCAGACCAAATCCTCTCTTTTTAAACCTAATTTTTCCTTTTTTTTTTAATCTCAAATCCTCCTTTTTTCAACCCCAAAATCTCTTCTCATCCCTAATGTCCTTTTTTTTTCCCATCCCAAAATCTCCGTTTTCCACCCCAGTTCCCCACCCCAAATCCTTCCCTGTCCACCCTAAATCCCCTTTTCCCACCCAGAATCTTTCCCCATCCTGAATCCCCCAATTCCCACCCCAATCCCTCTTTTTTTTCCCAGTGTTGGACCCAGGGTCTCTCTGCAGACATCGCACCTGGAGCTGCCCCAAATAAACCCAAATAACCCCAAACAAACCCCAAACAAACCCAAATAACCCCAAACAAACCCCAAATAACCCCAGACAAACCCAAATAACCCCAAACAAACCTCACTGTGCCCCCCAGGGCTGGAATGGGTTTAGGGGTGGGTTGGGGATTGGGGGGGTCATGACCCCAAACTTTGGGGATTGGGGGGGTTTGATCCTAAAATTTGGGATTTGGGGGTTTGTGACCCCAGGATTTGGGGTTTGGGAGTTTTGTCCCCAGGATTTGGAGCTCAGGGGGTTTGACCCCCAAACTTTGGGATCAGGGCGGTTGGGTGCCCCAGGTGTTTCAAACCCCAGGATATGAGGTCAGGGGATTTTGACCCCAAAGATTGGGAATTGGGGGAATTGACGCCAGGATTTGGGGGTATTTAACCCCAAAAATGGGGGGGATTTGGGGTGATTCTGGTTTTGACTCCAGAATTTGGGATTTCGGGGGTTTTGATCCCAAACTGTGGGGCTTAAGGGTGTTTGGCACCTCGGGATTTGGGATTTGCAGGTGTTTCACCCCACAATTTGGCAATTGGGGGTGTTTGACAATCCCAGAGTTTGGGATTTGGGAGTTTTTTACCCCGGGAGTTGGGGATTGGGGGTTTAAAGCCCAAACTTTGGGGGCTGGGGGTTTTTGACACCTCAGGACTTGGGATTTGGGGGTATTTGACCCCAGGCTTTGGGAACTGGGGGTGTTACAAACCCCAAATGTTTCAAACCCCAGGATTTGGGGTCAGGGGGATTTAACCCCAACCTTTGGGAACTGGGGAGTGTTTGACACCCCAGGATCTGGGATTTGAGGGCTTTGATCCTAAAATTTCGGGTTTGGGGCGGGGGGGGAGAGATTGACATCCCAGAGTTTGGGTTTGGAGGTGTTTGAACCCGCAGGATTTGGGATCGGGGGGAGGTGACCCCAGGATTTGGGGTGTGTGACCCCTAGGATGTTTGACCCCCGGGTTTGGGGTCGAGGTTGGGATCGGAGCCATTCCCTGGAAAGAGCGGCGGGATCGAGAATGGGAACGGGATCGGGGAGAGACCCTGACCCAATCCCGGACCCCAATCCCAGGGAGAGAGCCCGCCCCAGTCCCGGAATGGACCCATGCCCACAGTCCCGGACCCCTCCCCAATCCCAGCCCCTCCCCAGTCCCAGACCCCTCCCCAGCCGCTGAACGGACCCTCCCTCAATCCCAGCCCGCCCCGATCCGGACCGGAGCCATCCCCGGAGCCTCGCCCATTCCCGGACCGGACCCTTCAATCCCTTTTTGGGGCGGCTCCTGCCGCTTCCAGCCCGTTTTTGGGGGTTCCGAAGGGCTCCGGGGACCCTCCCCATTTTGGGGGTGTCGGGGTGGCCCCAGGGCCGCCCCGAGGGCCGAGGGGGGATGGAAACCCCCAAAGCCGAGGGGCTCCTGGGGGTGCCCAGTTCCTCCCGTCCCCACCCCAAAACAGATCCTGGCCAATCAGAGCGCGCGGCGCTGATGACGATCCAGTTGCCGGGTAGAAACTCGGCGCACTGGCCCCGCCCGGCGATTTCCAGCCAATCAGCGCCCGGGTCGGCTCTGACTCATCAGTTGCCAGGCAGAGCCCAGCGCCTCTCACAGCGCTAGCCAATCAGAGACCGCGCGGGGCCATTTCCAGCCAATCAGAGCGTTTGCCGCTGATGACTCCTCAGTTGCCAGGCGGACCCGCAGCGCCCAGCGCTCCCCGGGAGCGGAATTTGGGGAGGGGGGAGGTGACCCTGGGGATGGGGATGGGGCGTGCGGGGGCAGCTGGGGCCGCACTGGTGGCACTGGTGGTGCTGGGAGCCCCCCCGGCCGCGGGGGGAGCGGGGGGCGCGGTGAGAAGGGGGGCGGGGACCCCAAATTAAACCAAAGGGGGGTCGGGACCCCCACACGGAGCAGGAGGGGCCTGGAACCCCCAAAACCAAACACGGGGGAGGGGAGTGGGGATTGGGGGAACGATGGGGAAGGGGCGGGAGAGCGGGGAAAGAGGGGGATGGGACCCCCAAACAGGATCAAGCCAACTTGCGGTGGCCACCTCTATATGTGGATGGTAGCCAAAGGTAGCCAGTGGTAGCCAATGCTTTTTCCCAGTCCATGTGATCCCAGGCTGTGCAATCCCAGTCCATCTGGTCCCACTCCATATAATCCCAACCCAGTTTATCCCAGTCTGTATCGTCCTGATCTGTATGGTCCCATTCCAAATGGTCCCAGCCCATATTGGATCCCGGTCCAGGTGATCCCAGTCATTGCAATCCCAGCCCATATTTGATCCCAGCCCATATTGGATCCCGGTCCAGGTGATCCCAGTCTGTGCAATCCCAGCCCATATTTGATCCCAGCCCATATTTGATCCCGGTCCAGGTGATCCCAGTCTGTGCAATCCCAGCCCATATTTGATCCCAGACCATATTGGATCCCGGTCTGTGTGGTCCTGCACACACTCCCAGGGTCTGGAATTCCAGTTCCCAGCCAGGAAAAAATGTTCCTGCCCTTCAACTTCCCTCCTATCCTCTCAACAAATTATAATAAAATTATAAATAATAAATTATAATTCAAATTAAATAAATTGCAATAAAAATGAAATGTAATCATTTCAACTCTTACTTACAGTACTCCAATAATGATTCGACCCAAAACAACAATAACTATTACTATGACATTACCAATAAATATAAATAAACACATTATATACCAAGAAATACCTTTTGAAAGTTTGAACTCAGTAACTCATAGACTTTAGATAAAAAATATCGAAAAAAACTAACATACAATCTAACACACCTTATAAAACAATTCATATTACAAATATACTAAACACAAAATCAAACACCACTATAATTTCCCATACATTTTAATCAAACAATAAAGCTTTAATAACACCCTTAAGTACTCTAATAAAATTAAAATTATTTTTAAAAAAATTAATTGCAGATGGGTGGTTGTATTTGGATATTGGCTTTTGGGTTGTTTGGGTTAGATGATTTTTAAAAAGGGATTTTTATAGGAACTTAATCAGCTGAGAAGGTGGCACTGCAAACAGAACTGACTGAAAATGAAGGGGACAGAAATCAGTAAGTCTGAAAGTTTTATTTGCCATCCAATACATCCCACCCAGCCAGCCCCACACAATCCCCATCCCACCACCCCAAACTGGGATCCCACTTCTCCCAATCTCCTCCCAACCCCATCTCACCCTGGCAGCTGTGGAATCGAGTGAGCTTTGTGTGGGATTGAGTTTTTTTCAGGTGGGAACGAGCAATTTGAGGTGGGATTGAGCCTTTATGGGTTAAAATTCAGTTGTTTCAGTGGGATTGAGTGGTTTTGAGGTGACAGATCCACCCCTCTTGGCTTCTGAAATGCAAAGAGAAGGAGAATACTGCCCAAAATCCCCCCAGAACACACAAATCCTCCAGAACTGTTGCAGCTGAGTTCATGGTGTCCAGGGAGGGTGCAGCTGCCGCTGCCAGGAACAAACGAGACGGGTCTTGGTTTCACAACGCTCCAGAATCCATTTCTTACCCCCGAGAGACAGGGCAAAGGCAGGGCCGTGGGGTTTGTACAGGGTATCCCAGGGGTGGAGTAAGGGTTTGGGGCAAGGGAGGAGTTATCAGCAACACAAGAAGGGTGAGACCAAACTCCTGCCTCTTAGCAACAGGGGCACTCCACACAGAACGTACTGGAAGGAACTGGGAGTGACTGGGTACATGCTGGAGGGAACTGGGGTACACTGGGAAATACTGGTAGTGACTGGAATGAAAGTGAGGGTGAAATAGAGCAACTGGAACCATGTGGAGCACAACTGGTTCATACTGGCAGTGACTGGGAGCACACTGGGCTCATATTTGGATTATACTGGGAGTGACTGGACTCATACTGGCAGTATCTGAGAGCAACTGGGAACACACCCTGCACATTATCCCCCATACTGGGGGTGACTGGGAGCAACTGGGAGCATACTGGGACTGACTGGATAGATCTAGGAAGCAACTGGAACCATGCTGGAGGTAGCTGGGACCATACTGGGAGTGACTGAAAGTAACTGGGATTATACTGGGACCATACTGGGAGTGACTAGGATGATGCCAGGGGCAACTGGGAGAACTGAGAACACACTGGATGAAAGTGGGAGGAACTGGGAGCAAATGGGATCTTGCTGGGAGGAAATTGCATCACCATAGGGAATGACTGGGAGGGACTGAGCTCATACTGGCAGTGACTGGGCTCATACTGGGAGCAGCCACTCCGGGCCCCGGGACCCCCGATGTCCCCCCGAGGGCCCTCTGCGGCTCAGCTTTGGAGCCCTGCCAGCTCCAAACATCCCCCCAAAAAACCCCAAACCCAGGAACCCCCCGGCATATTTGGGCTGAGCTCCCCCTCCCCGGGCACCTGCGGGATGGGGGGCGATGCTCCCGGGGCTGCGGCGACTTCAGGCAGCGCCAGGGCCCCGCGATTCCTTCTCTGCTCTTCTCCGGCTGCTCCTCGCTGCCGCTGCGCCTCTTCTCCCCTCCCTCCTCCTCCTGCCCCGTTCCCGAAGGCCGAACCGTGAGGGGAAAGGGGGCGAGGAAAGAGCGGGAACCGTGAGGGGAAAGGGGGCGAGGAAAGGGCGGGAACCGTGAGGGGAAAGGGGCGAGGAAAGGGCGGGAACCGTGAGGGGAAAGGGGCGAGGAAAGGGCGGGAACCGTGAGGGGAAAGGGGGCGAGGAAAGGGCGGGAACCGTGAGGGGAAAGGGGCGGGGCCAGGCCAAAGCCAGGAACTGTGAGGGGACGCTCTGTGAGGCGGCGCTCTGCAGACAGAACTGCCACGGACTGAAAATGAACGGCAAAGAAATCAGTAAGTCTGAAGGTTTTATTTGCTATCAAATAGATCCCAGCCACGCAGCCCCACAGAATCCCCATCCCACCCCTCCAAATTGAGATCCCACTTCTCCCAGCTCCTCCCAACCCCATCTCACTCTGGAGGCTCTGGAATCGAGAGAGTTTGGCAAGGGATTGAGGTTTTTGAGGTGAGAACAAACAATTTGAGGTGGGATTGTGTTTTATGGCTTAAAATACAGTTGTTTTCAGTAGCATGTGAGTGGTTTTGAGGTGAAAGATGGATCCCTCTTGGCTTTTGGAGTGCAGAGGGATGGAGAAGAGAAAAAAATTAAGGTCAACACAAAAGGAAAAGCAGCCAGCTGTGTTCCCAACATGGATGACAGGGAATGTGGGTGACCAGGGCTGTGCCCAGTGTGGGTCCTGTAGTGGGGGATGGAGTTTTGCTCTTCTCACACTCGGGGCACTCACAGGGCTTCCCTTACCGGTGCCTCCGTTGGTGTTGGGCCCAGGTAGAGCTCTGTGAGAAGCTCTTCCCACACTGGGGACACTTGTAGGGCCTCTCCCCGGAGAGGAGAGCAGGTGATGAGGTGGGAGTTCCTCCTGAATCCCTTCCCGCAGTCAGGGCAGCAGAAGGGCCTCTCCTCTGTGTGAACCCAATAGTGCTTGAGGAGATTGGAGCTGGTCTTAAACCTCTTCCCACACTTGGAACACTCGTAGGGCCTCTCCCCAGTGTGGATTTTCTGGTGGCTGAAAAGGTTGGAGCTCTGGCTGAAGCTTGTCCCACACTCCCCACACTCGCAGGGCCTCTCCTCATTGTGGGTCCTCTGGTGCCTGCTCAGCTGGGAGCTGTACCTGAAGCTCTTCCCACACTCTGAGCACTTGTGGGGCTTCTCCCCATCCTGGAGCTGCTCAGGGACCACCAGCTCCGAGCTCTGGCTCCATCTCCGGCCGCCTCCCCAGCCCAGGGTGGGTCTTTCCTCCTCAGATCCCCGTGATCTGCCTTTGCAGCCCCTCCTCGTGCAGCATCTCTGGGGCTTTTCCTCCCCGTTGGATTCCTGCACCGTGGAGCCGCTCAAAACGGCCTCTTCCACGAGGTTCTGCCGTGGGGATTTGTCCTCCCTGCTCTCCATCCTGAGCTCCTGTTCTGGGCTGCTCAGGGATGGGTTTGGCCCGTGTCCCTCGAAGCAGCGACTGCCCAAGCAGCTGTGCTGGCCCCGGGCTCTCCTCCCGGCCTGCTGGGCTTTGTTGGGTGGCACAGCCTGTGCCAAGGGGCGGCAAGGGGCCTGCAGGCCCCAGCTCTGGGGGAAACAGAGAACGTCCTGGCCGTATCCACCGTGCTGCCAGCTCGGCAGCGCAGCACAGCACGGGCTCACGCTCCCCACTGCTCCCACAGACGTTATCACTGAAACAAGAATATTTGCCCCCGGATCCAGTGCGCCTCCCAAGAATTGTCTGCCCCCAGGATGTGCGCAGGTCCTGCATGATAGGCACGGTGGTGACACTGTTCACCGTGCCCCTCGTGCTGATCGGCTGCTATCTTGGCATTCGGAAGCTGTACCAGAGCAGACGGTCAGTTGTTGATTTTTCTCCACAGCTTTCTTGTAACTCTGCTCATAGCATTGGTAGCCTGACTCGTAGTCATGCTGCACTGGAGCTGTGGCCAGTCCGTGGTTGTCCAAAGAACTCTGCTGAGGGCTCTGCTGCTGCCCAGTGCTTTCATTGGCCTCTTCATTGCTGGGCCTTGTCCTGGGGGGCCCGCTGGGGTTGCAGCCAGTGCTGGCTCCCACTGAGGCTGCCAGGCCAAGAGCAGCCCCGGGGGCACAGGGCAGAGGCAGAGCAAGTTCTCAACAGTATTTGGGCCACACAGCTCAGGACAGGACAGTGCTTAATTTAGTAGCTCATGTAAAGTTTCATGGTGACAGTGATGTTACCAGACAAGCAAATTTGCTCCAGTTCAGTGTTCAAACAAATCAGACCTGATGAAGGTTTGGCTTTGGCCTTGAGGCTTTGCTCTTTGTGTGAGCCCTGTTCTGGATTGATGCCCACTGAGTCTTGGAGCTTGTTTTGGGTGAAGGCTGATCCCGGCCCTGACCCTTGGCAGTTCTGGGCACAAAGGGACCGCCCAGGCTGCACTGCACGTGACTGGGCTTCAGGGCTCCATTAGCAAAGGGCTTTGAGAAGTTTAAATTACTGTATTCTTACTCTTTGGTTTTCTTTATGGAATTCCTTCCCTTTTTTTAAACTTAGTTTAAAAAACTTAATTAAAAAAAAAATTATTTTCCAGTGCTTTTTCCAGTTATTTGATATAGTGAATGATGGCATAATTTCCCCATGGCTGAATTATAAAACAGTAAGTACTATAAAATGGAATAATTTTTACACTCTTATGTCTTTCACAGACTCATGAAACTTATGTTGGTTTGATGTGACCTACAGAAGAGTTTTGCTCTGCTTTTAATTCCAACAGGCAGCAGAGCTGGAACCTGTTGAGAAGAGTCTCTTCACTTCATAGCTAAAGCAAACTGCCAGTGTTCTTTTTTTCCAGCTCTGGGCAGGAAGATAAAAATCTATCAGCAGAAAATACTCGAGTGAAGTAACTGATATAAATTAGGGATTTGGTCTGTTTGCTCCCTAAGCCCTGAGTTCCTCAGAGCTGCAGCTCCCTGCTCTCTCTGCAGACAGAGGCTGGCTGTGGATGACAGTCACGTGTCTGGCCTGGTGCACACCAGGTGCACACACGAGCTGAGGGATCATCCCTGCACGCCCCATCCTGGAAGAACCGAGGTCATTGATGAATCTGACACGGTTTTATGGCATGGCAGCAAAAGAAGGCAAAAGAAAGGCTACAATTGGTACCATTCCAACCCCTTGACATTTTGCCGTGTGTAATGGAGATAGGAACTACAAGTTTCCTATTCATGCACAATTTGCTGTCTGAGAGCACTCCGTTCTCAAAGTCACAGGGGCTTGCAGGTCTGTGTCTGAGATGACTTTAAAAACAAAAACAACCTTTATGTGCAACACCTGTGTATCAAAACTTCACACAAAGAGCAAAGCCTCAAGGCCAAAGCCAAACCTTCATCAGGTTGGATTTGTTTGAACACTGAACTGGAGCAAATACAAATCACAAGCTGATTTCTGCTGTTAAATGGATGAAAAAAACCCAAAAAGCAAAAGTAAAACCGTGACCAAATCAAACAGGCAAACACAACAACCACCAAGAAAACAAGAAAACCAACACAAACATCCCCACAAATCCAGAAAAAGATAAAAATCAGGTGAAGGAGGCAGAGATCCAAGAGCGACAAATGGGCAGAGAAACTACAGGAAGGACGGTTCATAAAAAAGGAGAGATAAGAAGTGGCTATGGCATCAAACTAGCCAGGGCATGTGAGATTGTGTTCTCACCCTTCTGAAAACAATCTGACATAAAAATGAACAGAAAAGAAATGATGACGATTGCGACAAGGGGAGTCTGCATGTTTAGCTTTAATATATGCATTGGGTGTGAGTTGTGTTTTCCTTGTTAAGTCACATCATCTGGTGTGGGTATTCTCATCTCAGTCAGAGAGATCGAGACAGGTTTTCTAACCAGGCAAGAGCCTGGGAAACAGTTGGGAAAGAATGTAAATAATTCTCTAATCTATCTTGTTATTGACATTGTTTATAGATATGTTCTGCTACTGTGCGTCATTCACTGCACACCAATGGTGTGACATGTTTTTACTCTAAGACCAATGAAATTAGCCTTCTCAATGTTCTCTATATATAGAGTGGTACATTTGAAATAACAAGAGAATTCATTTTCTTAGCCTTCTGATCTGGAGTTCTCTGTTCCCGTCCTTATCAACAGCGTCAATCTGGCAAGGGTTTTTATCTGTGCAAAGAAAAATACTGCAGTGGAAAAGGAGGCCGGCTGGGAAAACATTAAAAGCAGGAGCTAAAAATAAAGTACTCATTTTTAATATGTGGTTTGGTTGGTTTGCTGGTTGTTCATGGGTTTTTTGTCTGTCTTTGAAAGCAGCCCCTTGGATGTTAATGCATGCAACAAGTCGTTTGTAAAGGACTGTCTTTGCAAAAAACCTGCCAGTTCTGTGATGCAAGACAGAAACAGCTTCCCTTGGGCGACACCCAGGATGTTATAAATAAATTCACTTTCAAAGGTGGAGTTCTTAATGGTTAATTATTACAATAAGTTATTATGGATTGTTAATGAATATAATGAGTTGTTATATAATTCATGTGATGAGTTGTTGAGTGGAATGTACAGTTGTTGAAGTGTATGTATATGGCTACTAAGAGAGAAAGGGGGGTGGTAATAAGGTAAGAATCTTCTAGAAAAGTGACATCATAGGGCGATGACAGCAACTGGAACTACGATTGGGAAACGAGCCACCCAGTAAGTTTGCTGTTTTCCAAAATGATTGGTCAGGACTGCAGCATCTTACAGAGCGATCAGCCACCAAGAAAAGGACCGGTCGGCAAGAGGATCCAAAGCGCACTAATCGAGCATCCCCAAGAGACTTTAAAAAATCCCTGGGTGCGGAGCAGCCGGGCTCTTTCGAGGGCACCTCGTGCCCGCAGGAACACCTTGCCGCCCCTTGGCACAGGCTGTGCCACCCAACAAAGCCCAGCAGGCCGGGAGGAGAGCCCGGGGCCAGCGCAGCTGCTTGGGCAGTCGCTGCTTCGAGGGACACGGGCCAAACCCATCCCTGAGCAGCCCCTGCCAGCCCTGGCCCTCCCTGCCCTGTGACAGCTCCCCCAGCCCAAGGGGACAGACTGTCATAAAGTCTAGAGCCAGCAAAGAGATTGTCCCTGTGTCCTGGTTTAGGGGAAATTTGGGAGCAAATGTCCAAAAGGGCCGCCCCCCCCCCAGAAATCAAACCCACACGGCCCCTCCCCTCAATCAGTTTGGGAAAAATTTCCGCAGAGAGAAGTGGAAAAAACCTGTTTATTTAACAGGCAAAGCACTCCCCAGCCCAAAAAATGAACAAGACCAGATGACAAAACTCATTTGTCGCTCTGAAGAGATGACAGATTCAGAAAATCTCTCCGGTGGATGGTGGCTCTGTTTTCAGTCCCTCTGGCACTGGGAAAGGCTGCTGCCCAGAGTAGCCCCCCGTGGGCCACAAAGTGCAAGCTCTCGGTGCTTCCCCAGGTTCCGGTCCAGAGCAGGTTCGAACGGATCCAAGAAAAGGGAAAGAAAACCAGTCGAGGGAAAACTTGGACTGCCCCAGCTAGCTAAAGTAACTAAAAAGCAAAGGAGCGCGGTGTTCTGCCCCGTCCGTGCCCAGACAACACCGTGGAGTTCTGTGTTCCAGCAGACTGGGCAGCAGTGAGTGCAGTCTCTGGTAACAAACTCCGTGCTTCTTCTTCTCCCCGCTGCGGGGACTGCTGGGCTCCAGGACGGTTTGGATGGGTGGTGCTGAAGGATCTCTGAAGCCAGGTCTTTAGAACATATGGTTTATTGTAAAGGATGAAGGGCCCGGCTTGGAGTTGCCAGCCGCAACTTGTGTTAGACCCAGGGAGAGCGGGGAGAGAGAGAGAGAGAGAGAGAGAGAGAGAGGGAACAAGTCCCAGGTGAGCGTCCCAAGAGGAAGGTCCAAGAGGAAGTCTGGTCCCTTGGCCACACCTTATCAGGGGGCTTCAAGGTGGGCTGGGACAGGACTTGGGCCAATGGGGTTACAGACACCTGATACTTCAGGGGAGAGTTACAGGTATGGGATGAACCATACATTGGGGGTGAGACAGGACATTCCATTTGACTTTTGGATCTATCAGAAAGGGGGATTGCTTTCAGCTTGGCTGTATTATTGTTTTCGAGATGCTCAGTAATTAAGGTTTGGTATTTCAAACCTTGTTTTCATCTCAAAACCTGTATTTTCTGACTCTTTTGCCAGGCCATCATATTTATAGGGCTTTGCTATTTCATCTTCCCCAACATCTCCCCCGTTCTGATGAACAACTAAGATATTAGATACTGTCTTACTCATTATCTTCTGCACACACTGAAGTATACAGGGTACTGCTACTAAAACTACAGTTATCACTATTAGAATAATCAAACCTACTTTACAAAGTTCCTCTAGCCAAGGTGCAAAGCTCCAACCATCAAACAAATTGTCTAGCCAGGATGGGTTATCTGTTGTAATTTGGTTAGCTAAATCCCTCAGATTTTGTAGCTGTTTATGAATGGAAACAGAATGGTCAGACAGATTCATACAACATAATCCTTCAAAATCTTCACAGCCATGTCCATGTGCTAGTAAAAGAAAGTAAATAGCAGCTCTATTTTGTAAAGTGGCATGTTTCACGGCTTCTTCATCTGTTAGCAAATCACTGATTATAGTAGAAGTAGCATTTACTTCTTTACCGAGCCAACACCCTAATTTGTTTAACTGTTTCAATGCAATCGAGGAACTTATCTGAGGTAGAAAAATGCTTATAAGAGTTGATTTTCCTGAGTTCCAAGGGTGAAAATCACTATCACAGTCGCTCTCATATTGATGTCCCCAGGGGGATCTAATCCTCCTGCTTTTCTTTTTGACTACCCTTTTCACACTAGGAGCAATTATTGTAAGTTGCCCCATGGCACAAGGGCCACCATCTATTTTTGAAAGTATACCTTGCCAGGCCCTGTCTCCACAGATGAGCCAAATTCCTTTAGGAAATTGAATAGGAAGTTTGTTAAAACGATCTGCGTGAGGCTCATCATATATGAGAAGCTTAGTTTGATTGCACCAAGAAGTTATATTGCTATAAACTGGGTGGTAAGGGGTAACGTTTAAATAAGGGCCGTCTTCACCTAGGAAATGAAAGAAGTAGCAGGTGTCCATAGTTAATGAGCCTAGGATTTCTAGCTCTTGAAGGTCAGAGTTATCAATTTTAGAATTATCAATATAAGTTTGGTGCCTCTGGCTAGGAGTTGGAGATACGTGATGATCATCATATGGCCAGTATTTGTCAAGAGTAACATTATCAAAACCTTCTGGAAGAGGTACTCCAACTAAACAGGTTGAAAAAGGTTTGTCAGGGCTTGTGTCAGATAGACGGATGGTATCAGAGCCTGCAGACTTGGCTAAAGCAACCCAGACATTCGTCTTTGGTTGACTTACAGGTAAAGCTTCACTACAAAAACTAGAACAAAAGCAACATGCACACGCGCAAACGATAAAACTTCATTCTTTTCTTGAGCTGTTCCTGGCATATCACTTTCCCCTGATGATTCTGCGCAGCTGAGGTCTGGGTGCTTGCTTCTTGGTTTGTGCTTGTGGAAGTACTGGCTGATGTGAGGGTGTCAGCGAGCTTTGATGTGTGGTAGGGCTTCACGTTCTTTGCTGGGACCCACTTAAGTCCTCCACCTGTGGAAACACACGCAAACCCCTTTCCCCATGTTATAAGATTGTATGGTCCTTCTATTTGTCCTGAATCTAAGTTTTTAATCAAAACTGGGGGGTACTCTTTTAGTTTTGCTTTTTTGTTGTCCAAAAAATGTCTGTAAATGGGGGGGTCAGGCTCTTCTGCAGAGCTATTTAGAAAATTGTAAACATACAGAGCCTTATTCAGCCTCCTTTGAGGTGCAGCCTGGTCTTCTCCCCCTTTCTGTTGATCTAAAATGCGTTTCAAGGTTTGATGTGTTCTTTCTATTATACCTTGACTCGTGGGAGAGTAAGGAATGCCAAATGTATGGCGAACACCCCAGTCATTCAGGAACGTAGCTAATTCTTGTGAGGCATATGAAGGACCATTATCTGTTTTAATTTCTTGGGGGACACCCAAATAGGAGAAAGCTTGTGAAAAATGCTGGCAGACATGCTTAGCTGTTTCTCCTGTATGTACGGAGGCAAAAACTGCGTTTGAAAATGTATCAATGGAGACATGGATATTTTTAAATTTCCCGAAAGAGGGGTACTTAGTAACATCTGTTTGCCATTTCTGTAAGCTCTCCAACCTGTGGTAGATAGGGACAGGCGAACGGAAGATCTCGGGATGTGACGGAAAGCTAGACCCTTCCCCCCTTCTTCCTGCTATAGTTAATCAATTACCCCTAAAGCATGCAGCCCCTCCTAAACTCAGTAGTTTTCCACTCCTTACTAACCCCAGCCAGACCCACCATCCCCTTCTGACGTAGTGAAGCCCCCTTGACTATTTAACCCCATGAGATAAGATAATAAACGCCATTTGACCATCCACCACATTGGTGTCTGTGCACGTCTGTGGCCCGAGTGATCCGGGTGAGGCCGGGTTGCCGTGCTGTGTCTCGAAACCAGGTCGCCCGCCTTCTCATCAGAAGGCGACATATGGTGCCGAAACCCTCAGGTAGCGGGAATCTCCTGGACGAGAGACAGCGGCCAGAACGGCCAAGCCGATTCTAGGCGGGGGAGACGTCCCCGGACCAGCGAGCCACATGGAGGCCATCGCGAAGGTCGTAAGTTCGATTTATAAGCAGTGGGGAATTAAGTGTAAGCTCAAGGATTTTTACCTCGCTATTGCGAGACTCCTCGAGCTGGGGATGATTGAACGTCCCGTTGATATATTACACCCGGAGGTGTGGGGGAGATGTATGGCCGCATTAGCCGAGGAAACAAAAACCTCAGGCAGCGGGAAAAGCCTCAAGGCTTGGGGAAAAGTCGAGCGGGCTCTGCACGAGGCGTTAGAGGAGCAAGAAACATGGAGCGCGGCGAGCGCATGTTTATTAGCTACACCCAAACTGGGGGTAGGAGCAGCAACGCAAACCGCCCCCGAAAGCGAGGTACCCGGGAGCGGGGACCCGGGGGGACCGGGCGCGTCCCCCCCCTCCCCGAGCCCGAGCCCAACCTCCCCCGCAGGGCTTCCCGAAAAACTCGCGGACCCCCCACCCGTCCCTTCACCGCGGATCGGCGACTCGGCGCCGGGGGCGCGGCAGCGCGCGCAGTCCTTTTGGGAGGAATTGGCGAGGGAAGCCAGAGACGCGGGAAACACGGCTCGGGAGGAGACACCGGCAGCACCCCCGCCCTACCCCGCCGAACATGGCGCCGGTGACCCAGAGGATGGGTGGGGCGCGCATGCTCCCTGCGGGAAGACCCCAAATACCCGGATTCTCGCTAGCGCGCAGCCGCGAGGAAAGGAGGAGGAGGGGGGCGGCGGAGAGCGCGTGCCCAATCAGGAACTGTGCTCAAAGCTGCTACCATCCAAGGGAGAGACCTCCCCCTGCGGGCGGCAGGGCAAGCCCAGGGGGCGGGAAAGGCACCACCCCCGAAGGGAGGGGGAGGGACGGGGCCGGAGCCACACGAAAAGGCACCGGGACCCGGAAACGCGCTGGCACTCGACTTCTGGCTCTGAGTCGAGCTCCACCAGTTCCGACAGCTCGGGAGAGCTGACGGACGCTGACGGGGACTCAGAAATGGAAAAAGCGGAGCTGACGCGGTTTGAAACAAAACCGAACAAAGCCTTAAGCCACATCGAAAGGCAATCACAACGCGAACCAGCCCAGTTTACCGACTGGGCTAGAATAAAGATAGCTTGTGCAAAGTGGGCTCCCTCAGGAGCAGTAAAAGCCTTCCTGGTGAGGATCACTGGACCAGAGGGAAACCAACAACGGGTATATAATCCGGTAAACCCCAAAGACGTACAGGCAATTGTCAAAGCAATCTCAGAGAAAGGGATCAACTCGGCTATGGTCTCCACCCTC
Organism: Vidua chalybeata; assembly: GCF_026979565.1. Taxonomy (NCBI): domain Eukaryota; kingdom Metazoa; phylum Chordata; class Aves; order Passeriformes; family Viduidae; genus Vidua; species Vidua chalybeata. The sequence goes on from NW_026530345.1 coordinate 497,567, forward strand.
GTGGACGGCCTCTTTGGTAATGACGACTTGCTCCCCTTTGATATCAAACAAATAAGTCGCATGATACTCGGTGGTGCGGGAATGATCGTGTTCAAGCAGGAATGGGAAGACAATTGTACGAGAGCTCTAACCCAGGCTTCCGGGGCGGGACAGCCACTGCACGGGTCGAGCCTATCCAGGCTGCTGGGGAAGCATGACGAGATGGTTACACCTCAGCAGCAAGCCGCACTGATGCGGGCTGAGGAAGTCAGGGCCACCACTCGAGCTGCTAGGGAGGCTATTCGGGCTGCCTCTCTGGTCGTGGCCAAGCCATCACCATGGTCCACCATAAGACAGGCAGAGAGCGAAAGCTTCACGCAGTTCGTAGACCGCCTGCAGGCAGCAGTAGACTCCTCTACCCTGCCTGCAGAGGCAAAGGGTCCCGTGGTAGCAGACTGCTTGCGCCAACAATGTAACTCCGTCACCAAAGACATTCTGCGCTCCCTGCCAGCCGGGGCCAGCCTAGCCGATATGATCAGGCACGTCGTAAGAGAAGAACACCTAACACCCATCCAGGCAGCTGTTCACACCCTAACCAGCGCCATGGCGTGCTTTAAGTGCGGTCAGGCAGGCCACATTGCAGTGAGCTGTCCCCAGCTGGCACAGCAGTCCGCGGCGGTGCCCCCATCTCAAGCACGCCCGAGAGGGCCCTGCTGGAGCTGTGGGGAAAAGGGGCACTTCGCTAAGGACTGCAGGTCCTGGCCTCAGGGAAACGGGAAAGGGAGGGGGCGCACCGGCCGCACTCAGCCTCCTCCCGATGCGAATGCGAAGCGGCTCATTTATGTCAACCCCCAGTGGGGAGGGGGGCCCTCATACCCCATGCCCCCACAGGAGGCAGCCAGCCTCGCACCCCCACCAGCGACACAATTGCAGAGTTTTGCAGCGCCGCCAGCAGCACCGTCGTGTCCACCACCGCCACAAGCCACGCTTGTGCCACAGGGCCAGCAGGGGACGCCCCAGAGCGGGACCCCTGGGTGGCCTTGGCCATGAAAATAGGGAAAGAGCCCCTGAAGATGTGGGGGACATGCCGCCTTTACGGCAGTCAGGATCCCCACATCATAGGGCTCCAGTTCTGGGCGGAGACGGGATCCGACTGCACAGTTTTCCCCCAAGCGCTTTGGCCTCAGCATTGGCAATGCAAAGAGGTCCCCCCAGTGAACGGAGTGGGAGGGCCATCCCGGGCGTGGAAAAGCACCCAGCTGGTGGCCATAACGCTCCACACGAAAAAGGGACCGGAATGGACGGTGGCAATCTACCCTTACATTCTACAAAGCTCTCCACCCTTGATAGGAAGGGATGTCCTCGCTATGTTAGGAGCCAGAATTACAAATTTATCCTGAGGGTCACTGCCGTGCACCCACCGCTGCCAATCAGACTGACCTGGAAATCGTCAGACCCCATATGGGTCGAGCAGTGGCCCCTGTCAAAGCCTCGAATGGCAGCCTTGCTGGAACTGGTCAGCCGCGAGCTGCAGAAGGGTCACATAGAACCCTCCACCAGCCCGTGGAACACCCCTGTATTTGTAATCCCCAAAAGGTCCGGAGAGGGTTATCGCCTCATCCACGACCTGAGGGAAGTGAACAGGACAATCCAACCCATGGGTCCAGTTCAGACACTGCTGCCCACGAACTCAGCCATCCCCAAAGGGCAGCCATGCGCAGTGCTGGACATCAAGGACTGCTTCTTTTCAATACCCCTGCACGCTGAGGACAAGGAACGGTTCGCCTTTTCCATCGTGTTCCTGAATGGCGAGCGACCTAACCTCCGCTTCCAGTGGAAGGTGCTGCCGCAAGGTCTCGTGGACAGCCCGACCATATGCCAGATCACCGTGGACAGAGCACTGGCGCCAGTCCGACAATCCTACCCCGCTGCGACCATCGTTCAGTACATGGACGACATCCTCGTCGCTGCACCATCGACGAGCCAGGTGGATCACCTGGTGACCGCGATCACGGAAACTCTCCAGGCCAATGGCTTTGAGATCGCGAACGCGAAGATCAAGAGAGGACCCTGCGTGACCTTCCTGGGAGTGGGGATCACGGACTCCTACGTGACGCCCCCCAAGGTGAAGGTCCGCCGAGACATCAAGACGCTCCATGACGTGCAGCTCCTTGTGGGTTCTCTGCAGTGGCTCCGCAACATCATCCTGGTCCCACCCGAGGTCATGGAACCCCTATATGACCTCCTGAAAGGAAAGCACCCCTGGGACCCCAAGGAGTTGACGCCGCAAGCAGCGAGCTCCCTCGACTTCATCGAGCACCAGATGTCTACTGGCACGCTTGCCAGGTGGGACCCAGATGCGCCACTCGATCTGTACGTCCACTTCACACAAAAGGGAGGAGTGGGAGCACTAGCCCAAGGACCTTCCGAAAAGTCCCGGCCGATCCAATGGGTGGTCCTCGGAAGACCAACCCGGGCGTTTTCCCCGGGAGTTGAATGCATCGCCAACCTCATCATGAAAGGCAGGAGACTCGCTCTGAGACACCTGGGAACCGAGCCGACAAGAATCCACCTCCCCTTTCGCAAGTGGCCAACCACGGAGTCGACCGCGATATCGAAGCACCTGGCCCTTGCTCTCACCGGCTTCGGAGGAGAAATCTCCTACGCCACCAGGCCACCTTGGACTCAGCTGCTGACCATCGTCGATATAGACATGCCGCCAAAGGTCATGGACCGACCGCAGCCGGGACCGACGGTCTTCACAGACGCTTCCTCCACGACTTCTACTGCAGCGGCAGTGTGGCAGGAAGGAGAGCAATGGCATTGCGTCAAAACAGGTGATCCCACACTGTCAGTGCAACAACTGGAAGCAGCAGCAGTGGTCTTGGTGTGCGGACTCTTCCAAGACGAACACCTCAACATCGTAACGGACTCTATATTCGTGGCAAAGCTTTGCCTGGCCATGTCAGGACCAGGCGTGTCAACGTCAGCAGCGGCCTCAATGCTAGAGGAGGCGCTCTCCTCGCGACGGGGCACCGTGTCTGTCATCCACGTCAACAGCCACAACCCAGTCAAGGGCTTCTTCCAGACCGGCAACGACAAGGCGGACGCCGCAGCAAAGGGAGTGTGGACGCTGCAGGAAGCTCGGCAGCTGCACGAGTCGCTCCACATCGGAGCCAAAGCACTGGCGAGGAGATGCGGGATCTCGACCGTGGACGGAAAACACGTAGTGGCCACTTGCCCTCACTGCCAGAAGTCGCCCCTGTGGACCAGTGGGGTCAACCCAAGAGGTCTCAAGGCCTCGGAAATCTGGCAGTCGGACTTCACCTTATGCCAACTGCTAAAGCCCCGAGCATGGCTTGCAGTGACAGTGGACACTTACAGCGGAGCGATCTTAGCCACACAGCACCCCAAAGCTAACTCTAAGGCCACGATGCAGCACTGGCTGACAGCTATGGCATGGCTTGGTATCCCCAAGCAAATCAAAACTGACAACGGTTCCAATTTCATTTCCAAACCAGTGCAAGAATTCGCCTCGAAATGGGGCATCACCTTAGTGCAAGGTATCCCGTATAACAGTACCGGGCAAGCCATAGTTGAGCAAGCAAACCAGACCCTGAAAGCTAAGCTAGAAGTATTGGCAAAGGCAGAGGGCTTTACCAATTCCGTCCCCCCAGGAGACCAAGCGCGTATACTGGCAACAGCTTTGCTAGCACTGAATCAGTTCCCTAGAGGAGATGAGGCAGACAGTTCTGTTCGAAAACACTGGGCCACTCAAGCCCTAGAGGAGGGCCCACAGGTTGTAATCAAAAATGAACTGGGTGAATGGGAACGGGGCTGGAGACTGGTACTCACGGGACGGGGGTATGTGGCGGTTAAAAAAGAGGGCAAGATCAAGTGGTGCCCACTTAAGTCAATCAAGCCAGACCTTCAGAATGAGACTAACGAGAATTGTGAGCTTCTGTTTACAGGACATGCTCGTGGGTCGTCCACGTAACGCATACATCCCGGTTCCGGAGGAAAACGACGAACCACCAAAACGCCAGACAGCACCCAAGAATCCTACACCGGTGAGACCCAGACAGCAACGGTGGCATTGTGTGATCTTGCTATTAGGGCTCATCGCCGGGGGGCGAGCCAACCCAGACTATTACCCCCATCAGCCATTCAGGTGGGTCATGCAGCATCTTTCAAGTGACAAGGTGTTCAAAGAAATCACCACGGCAGGCACCCCATCCTTCGTGTTCCATATCGCCGACCTGTTTCCAGGACGACCAAAACTACGACCCCAGCACCCACACATCATGCACATGTACCTGTCCTACTGGTGTCCCGCCTCCAACCCTGGGAAGAAGTACTGTAACTACCCGGGGTGGGGATATTGCAGACACTGGGGCTGTGAAACCATTGTCACAGATGCCAGACCATCGGGAGAAGGGTGGGAACCACAGGAGCCCGATAGATTCTTGCAGTTCACCTGGGCACCTACCGGCTGTAAAAAGCCCACCATCGTGAAAGGGGTCTATAGCAACTATCATACACAATCCAAACATCGGAAGTGCACAGACTATAACATGACGGTTCTGCAGCCAGAGCACCCTAGTTGGGCCACAGGCAGAACGTGGACGGTAGTCCTCAAGGTGCCAAAAGAGTGGGTGAACATGCGAATTACCAGGCTCCAACCACCGGCACCCCGACCGGTAGGACCCAATAAGGTTATTAAGGACGTGCTGAAAGGGGGAAACGTTACCCATCCCAAACCACTACCCACAAAGGCCACCGATATCCCGACCGGCCATGCAGACACCTTCCAGATAGGCCGCTTAGCCGAGTCGGACTCAGACCCAATCTTCTGCATGCTAGAGGTTACCTTTCTATCCTTGAACGAATCCAACCCGAACCTAACCAATTCTTGCTGGCTTTGCTACGATGTTAAACCTCCTTTCTACGAAGGAGTCGCTCTAGACACCCCCTTCAGTTACTCCACAGCCGAAGCTCCTCACCAGTGCAGATGGGACACCCCCCGTAGGGGAATCACCCTGAGTCAAGTCACAGGCCGGGGCAAATGCTTTGGCAATGCAGCCTTGGCAAAGCAGAAAGGCAACCTCTGCACCAGAGTCGTCAAGCCCAACAGAAAGGTCAACAAGTGGGCGGTCCCATCCGCATCTGGGATGTGGGTTTGTCAGAGATCTGGGGTGAGTCCTTGCGTGTTCCTTGCCAAGTTCAATGACGCTACCGATTTCTGTGTCCAAGTTCTGATTGTTCCTAGGGTCCTGTACCACTCAGACGAGGAGGTGTACCACATCTTTGAGGAGCCCGGCCGACTCCACAAAGAGAAATAATAACGGGAGTGACTATCGCAATGCTGCTCGGCCTGGGAGCAGCTGGCACAGCCACAGCCCTCGCGACCCGACACCAAGGGCTTGCTCAGCTGCAAATGACCATCGATGAGGACCTGCAGAGGATCGAGAAATCCATCTCCTTTCTAGAGAAATCAGTTTCCTCGCTTTCGGAAGTGGTCTTGCAGAACAGGCGAGGACTGGACCTCTTGTTCATGCAGCAAGGAAGTCTGTGTGCCGCCTTGAAGGAGGAATGCTGCTTCTATGCAGACCACACAGGAGTCGTTAAAGACTCCATGGCAGAACTCCGAGATAGACTGGCCCAAAGAAAGAAAGACAGGGAAACCCAACAGAGCTGGTTCGAGTCCTGGTTCAATCAATCGCCATGGCTCACCACTCTAATTTCCATCCTAGTAGGTCCGCTAGTGATACTGTTTTTAACCTTCACATTCGGACCATGCCTGCTAAACAAGCTGGTCTCATTTGTTCAAGCTCGCCTAGAACGGGCCAACATCCTGTTTATAGGCCGGCAACAAATGCTGTGAACCAAAAACCAAGGACACTGCCAGTCGCAAAGGTTCTCTAAACTTCCCTTGCGAAGATTACTCAGGTTTACCAAAAACCCCTTTTCCCTTATCATATTATAATTTTATACCTCACCTTAGTGCCTATGTTTATAACTACCTCATTCATTAGTAAAAAAAGGGGGGGGAGATGTGGTAGATAGGGACAGGCGAACGGAAGATCTCGGGATGTGACGGAAAGCTAGACCCTTCCCCCCTCTTCCTGCTATAAGTGATCAATCACCCCTGAAGCATGCAGCCCCTCCTAACCATTAGTTTTCCACTCCTTACTAACCCTAGCCAGACCCACCATCCCCTTTTGACGTAGTGAAGCCCCCTTGACTATTTAACCCCATGAGATAAGATAATAAATGCCATTTGACCATCCACCACATTGGTGTCTGTGCATGTCAGTGGACCGAGTGACCCGGGCGAGGCCGGGTCGCCGTGCTGTGTCTTGAAACCAGGTCGCCCGCCTTCTCATCAGAAGGCAACACATTTGGCACAGGGACAGGTGACAATGGGGACAGAGAGCGCTCCAGCTCTGGGGACACACAGGGGACAGCCTGAGCCCCTGGGGACACCCAGGAACGCTCTCAGATCCCCCAGGACCCCCCAGCCCCCCCCCACCGTCCTTCTTGATCTCCTCATTCAGGTTGTTGATGGAGATGCTGGGCTTGGGCCGGGGGTCCTGCACCGCCATGGCCGGGACCCCTCTGTGGGGACAGGGGGGCTTTGGGGGCGTCTGGGGGGGCTGCGACCCCTTCACCCCCTGGCATCCCCCCTTCAGGTGCCCCCAGAGCCCCAAATCCACCCCAGACCCACCTAACCCCCCCAATTACCCTCATACAGCCCCAGTGCCCCCAGAATTGACCTCAGACCCACCTGAGACCCCCCCAGATCCCACAAGACTCTCCTAAATCCCCCTCAGACCCCCAAACCCTACCTAAACCCTATGAAATCCCTTCAGACTCCCCCAAATTCGCTTCAGACCCAACTCGGAACCCCCAGATCCCCCCAGTTCCTCTCACAACTCCCTCAAAATCCCCTCAGACCCCCCAATTCCCTTTAGATCCTCCTAAACACACCTGAGAACGCTCCAGACTCTCTTAACCTCCACCCAAAGTTCCCTAAAGCCCCCGCAGACCCACGAAAGCTCCCTCAGACCCCCTCATTCCCCCCAAACCCACCGCACACCGCCCTATTTCCCGTCAACCCACCCAAAATCCCCAATTTCTCCTCACACCTCCCCAGACCCACCTCAGACCCGCCCCAAACCCCCCCCACTTTCCCCCGGCCCCACCTCAGCTCCCTCCTCAGCCGCTCTCCCCTCACAATCTCCCGCCTCCGCCGCGCGCGCCGGCTCCTCCAGCCAATAGCGGCGCGCTCCGTGCCCAATCAACCAATCACCGCGCGGCTCCCCTCAGCAATGCCCGCCTCCCCCGCGCCGCTCCAGCCAATCAGAGGCGCGGCGGAAGCGGCGGCCCCTCCCCCGGCGGCCCCGGGCCCGCCCCGGGCTCGGGCGGGTCCTGCGGGAGGCGCTGGAGAGAGCGGGGGAGGCGCTGGGAGAGGACGGAGGCTCCGGGAGCTGCTGAGGGGCCGGGACAGCTGGGGGAGGGGGGTCCGCACAGGGGGTCCTGGGGGGCGTGGGAGGCTCTGCGGGGAGTTTGGGGAGCGGTTTGGGGGGTCCTGGGGGCGTCCTGGGAGGTTTTGGAGGTTTTTGGGAGGGGCTTTGGGGGGGCTGGAGGGGTTCTGGGAGAGGGTCTGGGGGGGTTTTGGGGAAAGGCCCTGGGGGATCTGGGGAGGGGCTGGGGGGTCCCGGGTTGGTTTGGGGAGGGGTCTGGAGGGTCCTGGAAGGGTCCTGGGTGGGGTCTTGGGAAGGGCCTGGGGGGTCCCAGGGGACATCCTGGGCTGGGCCCGATTGGGGTCTGGGGGCTCCCAGGGGGTCCTGGGCCAACCCTGGGGGGCTCAGGGGGGTTTGGGGTTCCTGGAGGGGCCCTGGGGGAGATTTGGGGGTCCCGGGGGGTCCCAGGCCCACCCTGAACCGGGGTCTGGGGGTTTTTGGGGGAGGGGGCACAACAGGGGTTCCCCCTCCCCCGTTTTTGGGGGGTCTCCCATGGTGCCCCCTCCCCAAAAAGCTCCGAGGGCCCCTGAAGTGGCTCCTGTTCCACCGGCCGGTGCCCCCGGATCCAGGACGGCCCCCAGGGAGTCTGGGGGGTTCTGGGTGATTTTGGGGGCCTTTCTTGGGTTTGAGGCGATTTTGGGGGGGTTTGTGGGGATTTTTTTGGATTTTGGGGCAAATTTGGGAGGGTTTTTTGGGATTTTTTTGGTGCTTTTTTGGGCTTTGGAGGATTTTGTTTGGAGTTTAGGGGGAATTATTGGGTTTTTGGTGAGAATTATTGGGTTTTTAGGGTTTGTGGGATTTTGTGGGGTTCTGGATTTTGGGGAATTTTCTTGGGGTTTTTGCACAGTTTGTTTTTGGGGGGGATGTATTGAAATTTTGGGGAGTTTTCTGGGGTTTTGTTGGGTTTCACTGGCATTTTTTGGGATTCTCTGGGGTTTTGGAGGGTTTTACTGGGATTTTTGGGGGATTTTTTGAGTGTTTTAGTGGAATTTTGCGCGGGCTCTGGGGTTGTCCCCGGGAGTGGGGAAGGGCTGAGAGGCACCAAAATCTCCCTAAAACCTCAGAAAGTCCCACTAAAAACCAGGAAATCCCAAATGAGTCTCACAACATCCCATTAGAACAACATTATTAGAATCCCAATAAAAGCCCACAAAATCTCTTGAAATCTCAACAAAGCTCCTGAACTCCCGATTAAACCCCACAAATCCCCCCAAAAATGTCCCCAAAACCACAAAAAGTCCCACAAAATCCATGCCAAGGCCCAACAAAATCCTGGCAACACTCAAAAAACCCCACAAAAACTCCCTAAATCCCACAGAAAAAAAAAAAAAAAGAAAAGAAAAGAAAACAAAACAAAAAAAAACCAAACAAACAAACAAAAAAAACGCCCAAAGAATCCCACTATCCCACTAAATGCTCCCAAAATTTCAATAAAATCCCAAAATCCCCAGAAAATTGCAATAAAACCCCATAAAATTCCAGTGAATCTCACAAAGTTCCCACAAAATCCCAGTAGAACTCCCCAAAATTCAAAAGAAAACAAAATTTAAATGAATCCTCAAACACCCCCAGTAAAACACCCCCTCCCAAAGCACCAATAAATCCCCCCAAAATCCAAACACCCCAAAATCCACAAAACCCCCCAAAATTCCCCAACTCCCCCCAAACCCAATAATTCTCCCCAAAACCCCCAACAGTTCCCCCATAAGTCCCAACACAATCCCCCAAAGCCCAAAAAAGCCCCAAATGCCCTGAGCCCTCCCTGGTCCCTCCCGGTCCCGCCCAGGCCCGTCCGGGGCCGCGGCCAAAACTCCCCGGAGCGAACGCGGAGGTCCCGGAGCGACCCCGGAGCCGATCCCGGGCTCGGCCTCGGGCTCGGCCCCTCTGGGGGATTTTGGGCCGAACTGGGCGGGTTTCGGGTGGGTTTCAGATCCCTTGCGGGGATTCCGAGCCTTTTCGGGTGGATTTTCGGCCCCTTTGGCTGATTTTAGGCCGGATCTGGTGGGGTTTAGGGGGGGATTTCAGATCCCTTTGGATGATTTTAGGCCCATGTGGGTGGGGTTGGGGCCCGTTTGGGAGATTTTAGGATAAACTGGGCCCATATGGGAGAATCTTAATCCTGTGTGGGTGATTTTAGATCCCATTTGGCTGATATCAGGCCGAACCATGTGCATGTAGGCTGCATTTGATGCCATTTTGGGTGACTTTAGGCCAAACCGGGCCCTTAGAGGATCGCGGGTCCCCTTGGCCCCGCCCCTTTCCCCTCACGGTTCCCGCCCTTTCCTCGCCCCTTTCCCCTCACGGTTCCCGCCCTTTCCTCGCCCCCTTTCCCCTCACGGTTCCCGCCCTTTCCTCGCCCCCTTTCCCCTCACGGTTCGGCCTTCGGGAACGGGGCAGGAGGAGGAGGGAGGGAGGAAGAGGCGCAGCGGCAGCAGGGAGCAGCCGGAGAAGAGCAGAGAAGGAATCGCGTGGCCCTGGCGCTGCCTGAAGTCGCCGCAGCCCCGGGAGCATCGCCCCCCATCCCGCAGGTGCCCGGGGAGGGGGAGCTCAGCCCAAATATCCCGGGGGGTGCCTGGGTTTGGGGTTTTTTTGGGGAGATGTCTGGAGATTGCAGGGCTCCAAAGCCGAGCCGCAGATGGCCCTCGGGGGGACATCGGGGGTCCCGGGGCCGGGAGTGGCTGCTCCCAGTATGAGCCCAGTCCCTCCCAGTCGTTCCCTAAGATGATGCAATTTGCCCCCAGCAAGGGCCCAGTTCCTCCCACTTTCATCCAGTGTGTTCCCAGTTCTCCCAGTTGCCCCTGGCATAATCCTAGTCACTCCCAGGATGATTCCAGTCTATCCCAGCAAGGCCCTAGTCACTCTCACTTGCCCCCAGTGTGTTCTCAGTTTCCCCAGCACATTGCCAGCCACACTTAGTCTGGTCCCAGTCAACACCCATGTGGTCTGAGACACTCCCAGTAGATCCCAGTTGCCCTGAACATTCTCGTAGTCATTGCCAGGCACTCCCAGTTACCTCAGCGTGGTTCACTTGCCCCCTGTTTTATCCCAGTTGATCTCAGTTCCTCTAATTATGTCCCCAGTTGGCTCCCAGTGTGGGCCTGGTAGCTCCCAGTAACCCCCAGTCAGGGTCCAGTCACACCCACTCTAATCCCAGGATGATTGTAGCCACTCCCAGTATGAGCCCAGTCACTCCCAGTCTGATGCCAGTGGCCCCCAGTGTGATCCCAGTTGCGCCCTGTCAATGCCAGCACGACCCCAGTAGCCTCCAGTATGATCCCACTGTCTCCCTGTCTCTCCCAGTTTATCCCAGTCACTCCCACTTTCTCCCAGTTGCTTTCAGCACAATTCCAGTTGCTCGCAGCCAGTCCCAGTCAATTCCAGTATGATTCCAGTCACCCTCTGTGTGATCCCAGTCTGACCCAGCATGGACCCAGCTGCTTCCAATGTGATCCCAGAATGATCCCAGTTGCCCCCAAGCATAGTCCCAGTTGTTCCCAGTTCCTCACATTATGATCCCAGTTGCCCCTTGAACAGTCCCAGTCCCTCTGAGCAGGGTCCCAGTCATGCCCAGTTGCCCCCAGCATAGGTTCACTGTCCCCAAGCGTTGACCCCAGCCTGCTCCCAGCTTTTCCCAGTGTGGCTCCAGTCCCCCCAGTATGGTTACAGATACTCCCAGTATATTCCAGTTGCCCCAGTAAGGTTCTAGTTAGCTCGGCATGATCACAGTCTTTCCCAGTTACTCCCAGTTGCCTCCAGCATGAGCCCAGTTTCTGTCTGTTGCCCACACTGTGGTCCCAGTTGCTCCCAGTATGATCGACATTGCCCCACTTGTGGTCTCAGTCCTCTCGGCATGGTTCCAGTACCTTCCAGCTGATCCCAGTTGCTCCCAATGTGTCCACATTTTCCTCCCAACATGGGACCAGTAGCTTCCAGTAAGTCTCAGTCAGGTTCCATTCACACCCACTCTAATCCCAGTATGAGTGTAGCCACTCCAGTAGGATCCCAGTCACTTGAAATCTAATTCCAGTTGCTCCCAGGCACTCCCAGTCTGATGCCAGTGCTCCCAGTCTGATGCCACTGATGCCAGTTGCTCCCAGCACGGGCCCAGCTGTTCCCAGTGTGGTTCCATCACTCCACTATGGTGACAGACACTGCCAGTATGGTCGCAGTTGAACCCACTTGCCCGCAGTGTGGTCCCAGTTCTCCCCAGCATGGTCTCCGTTGCTCCCAGTGTGGTTCCAGTCACCCCAGTATGGTTAGATACACTCCCAGTATATCCCAGTAGCCCCCAGCACATCTGTACTGTTTTCCAGGCACTGCCAGTGGCCCCAGTAAGGTGTTAGTTATCCCAGTATGATCCCCTAGTCATGCCCACTATATCCCAGTTGCTTCCAGCATGCATCCAGTTATTCCCAGTTTCTCCAATTTGCTTGCAGCATGATCCCAGTTTCTCTCATTTGCTCCCAGTAGCCCAAAGTGTGATCCCAGTCGCTCCCTTTCAACGCCAATATGATCCCAGTAAGCTCCAGTTTGATCCTAGCCACATGCCAGTACTCCCAGTGTAGTCCCAGTATAATCCCAGTTGCTTCCAATCTCTCCCAGTATGGTCTCAGCAGCCTCCAGCATGGTTCCAGTTGCTTCCTAGATCAACCCAGTCAGTCCCAGTATGGTGCCATTTTCTCCCAGTTGCTCCCAGTCACCCCCAGTATGGGGGATGATGTGCAGGGTGTGTTCCCAGTTGCTCTCAAATACTCCCAGTGTTAGTCCAGTCACTCCCAGTATGAGCCAAATATGAGCCCACTGTGCTCCCAGTCACTGCCAGTATGAACCAGTTGTGCTCCACATGGTTCCAGTTGCTCTCTTTCACCCCCACTTTCATTCCATTCACTCCCAGTATCTCTCAGTGTACCCCAGTTCCCTCCAGCATGTTCCCAGTTCTCAACCAGTTCCTTCCAGTATGATCCCATTTGCTCACAACCACTCCCAGTCAGCCTCACTGTAGTTGCACTCACTGCCAGTATGATCCCAGTCACCTCCAGCATGATCCCAGTTCATCCCACTATAAACCCAGGTGTTTCCAATCACCCCCAGCATGCAGCCAGTCACTCCCAGTTCCACCCAGTTGCTCCCAGTTACTCCTACCATGATCCCAGTTGCTCACAGCTGCTCCCAGTAACCCTCAGCATAATCCCAGTCACTCCCAGTGTATCCCATTTGCCCCTTGCATGGTCTCAGTTGCCCCCTGCAGGCTCCTACTCACTCCCAGTATGTTCCCAGTATGAGCCCAGTCTCAGCCCAGTCTCCATCAGTGCGATCCCAGTCTGCCCTGGCACGGCAGTGTGATCCCAGTCTGGTGTGAGTACAAAGCCAGCACAGTCCCAGTCCCTCCCAGTGCTGCCACTCCTGGCATCCCCCAGCCCTCTGTGCGTTCCCCCCTCCCGGCTGTCCCGAGAGGAGCCCCAAGGGCTGGCAGTGCCCAGGCAGGGTCCCCAGCAAGGCCCAGTTGGGATGTGCAGCCCCCAGTTTTCCCAGTTTGCCTCTCCTTGTGCCCGGGCCGGGTTCCCCCCTGGAACAGCGGGTGGGAGCAGCCGAGAGCCCCGCGCTGCCCATCCCGACCTGGCCCGGCTCCATCCCCGCTCCTGCCGCGGGCTGCGAGGGCTGCGGGAACGGGACACCGAGGGTGTCGCTGCTCCTGGGGGAGGAGGAGGGAGGGAAGGGCAGGGATGGAGGAGGAGAAGGAGGTGGCTTATAGAGGATGGAAATGGGGGGATGGAAATAGGAGAAGGAGGTGGGGTAATGGACAAGGAGGAGGGGGGATCGAAGAGGAGGGGGGATCGAAGAGGAGGGATGGATGGAAGATGAGAAGGAGGTGGGGTTAGGGAGGAGGAGGGCGGGGATGGAAGAGGAGGAGGGGCAGGAAGAGGAGGGACAAAGGCGGATCAAGGACAGCAGAAGGGTTCACGCAGTCGAGCCGTCCCTGAATTCGCAGCCCCCACGTGTGGGATCATCGCCCCCCATCCCGCAGGTGAGCGGGGAGGGGGAGCTCGGCCCAGATATCCTGGGGGGTCCCTGGGTTGGGTTTTTGTGGGGGAATGTTTGGAGAATGAAGAACTGCAAAGCTGAGCGGAAAAGGCCCCTTGGGGGGACACTGGGGGGTACCGGTGGCGGCTGCCGGCAGAGGCAGCCTGGAGGAGCAGAGCCCTGTGTCCCCCAGGAGCCCAAAGTGGGGAGCCCAGAGAGGGGGGAGCGCCGCCATGGGTGGGACCCTCAAGAGCCTGGAGAGGGGCAGGGGGGACTCCTTGGAGCCGCTGCAGCCCAAAGCAGAGAAGAAGGGGAGACGGGAGCCCGGGAGCCCAAAAAGCCCCGGCAGCCCTAAATGGGGAGAGCCAAGAGGGGGGAGCTTTTGGCATTGCTGGGACTCCTGGCAGCCTGGGGAGGGCAGGCACCGAGGAGAAGGGGGAGCCCCAATCCAAGCGTGACCCCCAGCAGCTGGGACAGGGGGGAAGCCTGAACAGCAAAGGGGAGGGAGCAGGGACGGGGAGCTCCTGGGATGCTTTTTCAGGGCTGAATCTTGGTGTTTGGGAGGTTTTTATGGAGCCCAGGTGGCCGGGGACTTCTGGAGATGGACTCGGGCAGAGGGTACTTCAAATGCAAAATGCTCATCCCTTGTTTTCCCCAAACCAGAATTTCCCATTCCCAGCCCCTGGGAGGCTGCGAGCAAGAGGAAGACCTTCTCCTTGTCCTTCCTCTCCCAGAGCAGGAGCTGAGGATGGAGAGCAGGGAGGACAAATCCCCATGGCAGAACCTCGTGGAAGAGGCTGTTTTGAGCGGCTCCATGGCACAGGAACCCAACGGGGAGGAAAAGCCCCGGAGATGCCGCACGAGGAGGGGCTGCAAACGCAGATCACGGGGATCTGAGGAGGAAAGACCCACCCTGGGCTGGGGAGGCGGCCGGAGATGGAGCCAGAGCTCGGAGCTGGTGATCCCTGAGCAGCTCCAGGATGGGGAGAAGCCCCACAAGTGCTCAGAGTGTGGGAAGAGCTTCAGGTACAGCTCCCAGCTGATCGTGCACCAGAGGATCCACACTGGGGAACGGCCCTACGAGTGTTCTGAGTGTGGGAAGGGGTTTAAGACCAGCTCCGATCTCCTCCTGCACTACCGGAGTCACACAGAGGAGAGGCCCTTCTGCTGCCCCGACTGTGGGAAGGGATTCAAGCAGAAGTCAAACCTCGTCAGTCACCAGAGGACCCACACTGGGGAGAGGCCCTACAAGTGTGAGAAGTGTGGAAAGAGATTCACTCTGAGCTCCAGCCTGATCCAGCACCAGGTGCGCCACACTGGGGAGAGGCCCTACGAGTGTTCCAAGTGTGGGAAGAGGTTTCAGACCAGCTCCGATCTCCTCAAGCACTATCTGGTTCACACGGAGGAGAGGCCCTTCTGCTGCCCTGACTGTGGGAAGGGATTCAGGCAGAAGTCCCACCTCATCACCCACCAGCGCATCCACACTGGGGAGAGGCCCTACGAGTGTCCCCAGTGTGGGAAGAGCTTCTCACAGAGCTCTACCTTGACCCAACACCAACGGAGGCACTGGTAAGGGAAGCCCTGTGAGTGCCCCGAGTGCGGGAAGAGCTTTGTGTGCTGCTTCAGCTCCATCCCCCACTGCAGGACCCAGGTTGGGCACAGCCCTGGTGACCCACATTCCCTGTGATCCTTGTTGGGGACAATATTCTGGAGGATAGATGTGTGTTCTGGAGGTATTTTGGGCAGTGTACTCCATCTCTTTGCCCTCCCAAAGCCAAGAGGGTCACCTCAAAACAACTCAACCCCACTGAAAACAACTCAATTTTAATTCATATGGGCTCAATCCCTCCTCAAAATGGCTTGTCCCCACCTAAAAAAAACTCAATCCCACGCCAAACTCACTTGATTCCACAGCCGCCAGGTTGAGATGGGGTTGGAAGGAGATTGGGAGAAGTGGGATCCCAGTTTGGAGCGGTGGGATGGGGATTGTGTGGAGCTGGGTGGCTGGGATGTATTTGATAGTTGTCGTGGTTTGACATGGAAGTGAATTTTTTCCAGGAAGTTGGGTCAAACCAATCAGTGGTCAGGTTTGGATATTGGCACCTGGAGTGACCACTGAAAGTATGGACACGCCTCTGAGAACACAGGGGGTTAAAAGCAAGAACTCCCAGGAGAACTCTCTCTTTTAGTTCCAGTCGTCAGAGAGTGCAGACTCTCCCCCGCCCAGCCTTAGGCTGGGTGAGGGAGGGGAAGCCACGCGGCCTTGTCCAGGTAGGCCGAGGGGCTGAGGGTCTGGAACCCAGCCAGCTCCTGGACGGAAGGGTGGAGAGGAGCGGAGATGCCTTTGTCCCCCCCCCCCCAAGAGGGAAGGAGACAGAGAGCCTGGCGGCACCTGGAAATCTGCCGGCAGAGGAGAAGGAGAAGGAGAAGGGGGGGGATGGTGCCCAGCGTGGGAGACAGAACGCTGGACCGAGATATCAGCCGTCCAGGGAGTCTGAACTTTTAACCCTTTCCAGGAAATGAGGGCTTTTTAAAAGTATTACTCCTCCTTGATTTGTAGTGGAAGAGAGATAGTCCGGGACCTGAGATGTTAGAAGAAGAAATATTTAGGTGGGAGGAGATGATGAAGTAGCTTTTGACTGGACTCTTCTTGTTAGCCATGGACTGAACCAAAATCTCCTGCAATAGAGACTGCATTTTAGGGGGATGCGGTGGTGACCCAGGGAGACCTGTTTCAGCTTCTAACAGCACAGGGATGGCAAGAACAGAAGAAAGCTGAGGAGGGAATGGTGATGCCCTCTGTCTTCGGGAAGAAGATGAGTCCTGTTTTTGGACCCCTCGGCCCCAGGGGAAAATGGAGGGGACTGTAGTCCCAGGATGAGAAACTGAACTGTTGTATCTTTGGGTCCGTGGCAAAGCATCCTTAAAGGAGCCCTACGAGCAGTCTGTCCATGCACGGTGGTGAGAGCACTGTGACATGGAAAGGAGAGTGTCACACTGGCAGATTTTCTCCGGGCGGTTGCCATGTGTGACAGGGAAACACAGGGTGGCAGCTGTGTTTCCTGGGGGGGCTGTGGTGCAAGAGAGACTTCTCTCTCCCTTGATAGTTTAAGCATAGATTACCTGAAGGGTGGTAATTTGATCAAGAATCCCGGGTGATGTTTCATGGCTGGGTGTTTTTGGAATTGGGAGGAGGAGGGGTGGTTTTAAAAGGTCTTCATCCTGGATTTAGTTTATGTGTTTTCTGTATTAGTAGTAGTTTAATAAAGTTTTTTCCTTTGTTATTAAGCTTGGGCCTGCTCTGCTCTGTCCCTGATAACATCTCACAGCATTTATTTAGGGAAGGTGCATTTTCATGGGGATGCTGGCATTGCGCCAGTGTCAAACCATGACAATAGTGAATAAAACTCTCAGACTTACTGATTTCTGTCGTATTCATTTTCAGTCCGTGGCAGTTCTGTTTGCAGAGTGCCACCTTCTCAGCTGATTGTGTTTGTGTCCTCCTTTCTCTCCTGCCTCTCTTTGCCTGCTCTCTTTCTCTCTCTGTGTCTCCCTTGAGCCAGGGCAGCTGCCACCAAAGAACCTGCCCTGATTTAATTCCCAGTGCAGGAGCTGCAACAACCATGGGTGAAGTTAGGAAGGCTGGCAGTGAAATGTCACTGTAGGATCTTGCTGCACTTGGCTTTTGGCCCCTTCTTAAGAGCTTTGCCTTCAAGGGCAGGAACATCTTTTCCCTGCTGGGAACTGGAATTCCAGACCCTTGGAGTGTGTGCCGTGCAGGACCATAGAGACTGGAATCATGTGGACAGGGATCCTATGGACTGGGATTCTATGGACTGGGAGTGCACAGACTGGGACCATGTGGATCAGGACCATCCAGACTGGGATCATACAAACTGGGATCATTTGGACTGGGATGACTGCACTGAACGATGTGAACGGAGGGGGTCCCACGCTGCCCAGGGCTCCCTCCCAGTCACTCCCTGTCCCTCCCAGTCCCAGTGCTGCTCTGGGGTGCAGCCAAAGCTCCCCAGAGTGAACTCAGAGGTCCCAGAGCAATCCAGGTACAGATCCCAGCACCGGTCTTGGAGCAATCCTGGTCCCGATGCCGACCTCGGTCTCAGTCTCGGTCCCAGAGCACCCCCAGTGCGGGTCTCAGTGCACCCACTCGATGCCATGTTCTCTAGCCCAGGTGTTGGCAATGCTGCTCTTGAAATGAGTCCCCTTGTCTGACTCAGTCCTCTCAGGGGTGCCATGCCTCCGCAGGACTTGCTTTTCCAGGCCCAGGATGGTGTTGGGGCAGTGCTGTGAGGCACAGGGGAGGTCTCCAAGCATCCCGTGGTGGCTTCTACCATGGTGAGCACGTAGCGCTTGCCTTGGCGTGTCTGGGGCAGTGTGATGTGGTCAATCTGCCAGGCCTCCCCATACTTGTACTTGGACCCCCGCCCACCATAGCACAGGGGCTTCACCCGCTTGGCCTCCTTGATCACAGCACACGTCTCACAGTCATGGATAACCTGAGAAATCCTGTCCATGCTTAGATCCACCCCTCGGTCTCGAGCCCACTTATAGGTGGCATCTCTGCCCTGGTGACCTGAGGCATCATGAGCCCATCGAGCCAGGAACAACTGCCCCTTGTGATGCCAATCCAAGTCTATCTTTGACACCTCTGTCTTTGCAGCCTGATCTACCTGCTCGTTTTTTCGGTGCTCCTCATTAGCCCGACTCTTGCGGACATTGGCATCTACATGGCAGACTTCCACAGGTACCTTCTCCACCCGAGAGGCAATGTCTTTCCACTCATCAGCATTCCAGACTGGTTTTCCTCTAAGCTGCCAGTTGGCCTTTTTCCTCCTTTCCAGGCAGCCCCACAGAGCATTGGCTGCCATCCATGAATTGGTATGAAGGCAGAGGTTTGGTCACTTCTCTCTTCCAGCAATGCACAGAGCCAGCTGAACGGCCTTGAGTTCAGCAAGTTGACTTGATCCACCTTCTCCTCAGTAGCTTGTGCAGCCTGTTGTGTGGGTCTCCATACGGCTGCTTTCCACTTCTGGTTCATCCCTACGATGCGACAGGAACCGTCCGTGAAAAGAGCGTAGCGTGTTTCCTCTGCTGGTAGATGTTTGTATGGTGGAGCTTCTTCAGCCCATGCCAATTGTTCCTGCTCCTCTTCATCAGCAAGACCAAAGTTTTCACTTTCTGTCCAGTTTTTATTTCCAAAATCCCAGGGTGATTCAGGTTTCCAGTACGGGCGCACTGTGTGATGAGGGCAATCCACTTGCTCTGTGTGGTGTCGGTGGCGTGGCAGGATGTGGGAACCTTTCCTTGAAACATCCACCCCAGCACCGGCAGTCGGGGTGCCAGGAGGAGTTGTGCTTCTGTGCCAATCACCCCCAAGGCAGCTTGAACTCCTTCATAGGTGGCCAAGATTCCCTTCTCTGTGGGAGTGTACTTGGCTTCAGACCCTCTGTAGCTTTGGATCCAGAATCCCAGTGGTCGGCCTCGAGTCTCCGCAGGCACCTTCTGCCAAAGGCTCCAGGACAAGCCATTGTTCCTGGCTGCAGAGTAGAGCACATTCCTCACCTCTGGTCCCGTCCTGACTGGGCCAAGGGCGACTGCATGAGCGATCTCCTGCTTGATCTGGGCAAAGGCTTGTTGCTGTTCAGGGCCCCGTGGAAATCGTTCTTTTTGTGTGGGTGACCAGGTAGAGAGGGCTCAAAATCTGGTTTTACTCAGGAATGTGCATTCTCCAAACACCGGCTTCCAGCAGAATCTGGACGATCCTCTCTCCTTTCTCAAATACTTCCATTGCTGTGTTCCCCCACACAATGATGCCATCGATGTACTGCAGGTGTTCTGGAGCTTCACCCTTTGCCAGTGCAGCCTGGATCAGTCCATGGCAGCTGGTGGGGCTGTGCTTCCACCCCTGGGGCAGTCGGTTCCAGGTGTACTGCACGCCCCTCCAGGTGAAAGCAAACTGAGGCCTGCATTCTGCTGCCAGAGGAATGGAGAAAAACGTGTTAGCAATGTCAGCAGTGGCGTACCACTTTGCTGCCTTGGACTCCAGCTCGTACTGGAGCTCCAGCATGTCCGGCACAGCAGCGCTCAGCGGTGGAGTCACTTCATTCAAGGCACGATAGTCCACAGCCAATCTCCATTCTCTGTCAACTTGTGCAGAGTTGGGCCAAGTGGGGCTGTTGAAGGGTGAGTGGGTTTTGCTGATCACCCCTTGGCTCTCCAGCTCACGGATCATTCTGTGGATGGGGATCACGGCATCCCGATTCGTTCAATACTGCCGGCGGTGCACTGTCGAGGTGGCAATTGGCACTCGTTGCTCTTCCACCCTCAGGAGTCCTACTGCAGATGGGTGCTCTGATAGTCCAGGCAAGGTGTTCAACTGCTTCATGTCCTCTGCCTCTCCAGCAGCTATGCCAAAAGCCCACCTGAGTCCCTTTGGGTCTTTGTAGTAGCCATTTCAGAGGAAGTCTATGCCCAGAATACACGGGGCCTCTGGGCCGGTCACAATGGGATGTTTCTGCCACTCCTTCCCAGTCAGGCTCACCTCGGCTCCCAACAGGGTCAATTGCTGTGATCGATCCCCCCGTCAGCCCGGCAATGGAAACAGGTTCTGCCCCCACATGTCCCCATGGTATCAGGGCACACTGCGCACCAGTATCAGCTAAGATTTCATATTTCTGTGGCTCTGATGTGCCATGCCATCGGATCCACACTGACCAAAAGATCCGGTTTTCCCGTGCCTCTCCCTGGCTCGAGGCAGGGCCCCTCTAGCCCTGGTTCCCATTTCTTCCCTGGGCATACATACTAGAGGCTCCTTCAAGGGGATCTGACAGATCATACCCAGCAGCTCGGTCACGGGAGGCTGAGGCTGCCTTCACCTTAGTGGAATTCTCTCGATTAGTGTTTCCCTGCTTGCGTAGACACAGCCATGCTGCCAGGACAGAAGTGAGTTGATGAACTTTGGACCTGATTAGCATAAAAGACTTGATAATCAGAATGCCTTGGCAAGAAGAAACAGAGCTTTGAAGACTGCAAGAAGACTGAATCAAGAAAGATTGAATCAACTTCTATGAGCAAAACATATTGCAAAATGGATAAGTTTGTTTATGTGATGATTAACCCAATCATTGTAGTAAAAAATTACTAGTCTTTCAAGAATTGTGTATAAGCATGTGTAGCCCATGTGAAAAACATGTTCACTCTCCTGTGAAAATGTAAAAAGTTTAATAAAGGACAGTAGGAGACAAGGACCATGGAGCAAAGGTTATTTATGGCCAGGTGCATCTTGGCACTCAGCCAAGAGCACCCTGTTACCTTCGGGGATCTCCCTTAAATACCTTTTCCCTCACATCAGCCTGTTGCATATTCACAGCCCCTTATGCATATCCATAACCTAGTTTACATTTTCCAGGAACTATTTTACATGGCCCCTCCTTGGGTCCGCCTTTTCAGAGCATGCGTGTTTCCTGGCTGGGGTTTGGCTCCTTCTCTTTATCACTTCCAGTTCGGGCCTTGGTCCACACTGCCTTCAGACGGTGAGTGCTGATCGTTGGCAGATCTGTAGCAGGTGTCCTCATCCTTTGTTCATTGGATGTTATCCCATCCAAGCAGGCATTTTAACACAAGCAGACTTCTGTCAGCTATTGCACTACTATGTCTAAGCTTAATTAACAACAAAATTAGAAACTATATCTTTGGAACAAAGTTACTTGAACATCACACATATAAAATCCACTTTGATATTTGCAAAAGCCAATATTATAATATGTATCTATAACACTGCTCTCCTGCAAGGAAAGGCTGAGACAGCCCGGCTTCCTCAGCCTGGGCAAGAGACTGAGACTTGATCCAACTGTGGCCTTCCAGGACCTGAGGGCAACCTACAAGAAAGCTGGACAGGGGCTTTGTAGGAGGGCAGGCAAGGACAGGACAAGGGAGAATGGATCCAAATGGAAAGAGAGTCGGTTTAGGTGAGGGATTCAGAAAAAAGACTCTCCTGGAACAGGTTGCCCAGAGAAGGTGTGGCTGTCCCGTCCCTGACAGTGCTCAAGGCCAGGCTGCACGGAGCTCTAGACAAGCCGGGCTAGTGCAAGGGGTGCCCAGCCACAGCAGGGGGGTTGCAGCCGTGTGATTTTTCAGATCCGTTCCAAGCCAAACCATGCCACGACTCCATGATTCTGGGATACTTCCCCTCCTCATCCTCTGGCAGAAAAACAAACTTGGCCCCAAGTTCCACATTGCAGACCATGTCTTTTGGCAGCCTGCAACTGTCTCAACAGAGGATGAAAAGAGGTGACATTACTGAGACAATTTCCCTTTTCTACATGAAAATTAAATGCTCCACTCCTGAAGAGCCAATTCTTCCCCATGAAATGCTACACCTCAGCCAAAGAAGAAAGAAGCCACAAGCCAACACTCTTCTTTATTGCTACATTATTTGATTTGGTTACTTCTCTAATAGGAATTCCTTGGGGGTTTTATTTGTTTGTTTCTCTCTTTCGTTCCGCGGGGCGCGCGGCGGCTCCTCCGTTGGGTTCGCGGAGGCAACGGAGGAACGTTCGCGAGCTGCGGCGGTTCCGCAGCAGCAGCAGCAGCAGCAGCAGCAGCAGCGCTTCTCTCGACCGGTTTTCCGCTCGACTTTCCACTCGCTCCCCATCCCCTTCTCCCTCTCACACTCACTCCACTCCTGTCCCGTCCCGTCCGTGTCCCGCCTCTCCCAGCCCGGCTGATGCCGCGTCCCGCAAGGCGCCCCTCGGCGGGGCCGCCCCGTGCCCGGCCCTGCCCGTCCCGCCGCGGAGCCGCCTCCGCCGGGCTCTCTCCGTACTGGCTGTGGCGCCGCTGGAAGTGCCGCTCGCTCTGGTGCTGGCGGAGCAGCGCGGTCTTTTGGCTCCGCCTGGCGCGGGCTCTGGCCCGGCCCCGGCCGAGGCCCCGGCCCCGAACGAAGCCCCTGCCGCGGTTCCGCCCGCAGCCGCCCCGCTGCCGCCCCGCGCCCGCCCCGTCGCCGACAGCGTCGCCGGCGGCTTCCCCGCTCCGAGCTCCGCCGCTCGTCAGCTCAGCCGCCGGCCCCGAGCCGCCGCAGCCCGGGGCGGCTCGGCAAGCAGCAGCGCGCCGGGCGCTCGGCTTGGCGGGGCAGAAGAGCGGGAGCGCGGTGCCGCCCGCACGGGCGGAGAAGCCTCCCCTGGAGCAGCACTACCGGGAGGCCCCGCTGCTGGGGAGCGGCGGCTGCGGCAGCGTTTACTCCGGGACCCGGCTCGCCGACGGCGCCCCGGTAAGAGACGGGGCCGGAGCGGAGGGGGCGGCGGGCGGCGGGCAGCGAGCTCAGCCCGGCGCTCGCCTTGGCTTGCAGGTGGCCATCAAGCGAGTGTGCCGCGATCGCATCCCGGAGTGGGCGCGGCTGGTGAGTGAGCGGGGCCAGCGGGAGAGGGCGGCGGGGCGTGCCGGGCGGGGCTAAGGCGAGGCCCGGCAGGGTGGCAGCCGGAAGGCTGCGAGGGGAGCGAGCGGGGAGTGAGCGGGGCCCGCGCAGCGTCCCGGGCCGGGCAATGGCGAGCGGCGGCGGGGCCGGGCAGAGGGTGGCCGAGGCGCGGCGCAGCATCGGCCCCGCTGAGGGCATCGCGGTCCCCCGCAGCACAACGGCGCCCTGGTGCCCCTGGAGCTGGCGCTGCTGTGGATGGTGTCGTGCCCTGGCTTCCGCGGCGTCGTGCGGCTCCTGGACTGGTTCGAGCTGCCCGACGGCTTCGCGCTGGTCATGGAGCGTCCGCAGCGCTGTCAGGACCTCTGGGACTTCCTGCACGAGCGGGGGTTCCTGACGGAGCCCGTGGCGCGGGGGCTGTTCCGCCAGGTGCTGGAGGCCGTGCGGCACTGCACCAGCCGCGGCGTCCTGCACCGCGACATCAAGGCCGAGAACGTCCTCGTCGACCTGGCCACGGGCGAGGCGAAGCTCATCGACTTCGGCTGCGGCACGATCCTCCAGGACACGTTCTACACCCGGATGTCAGGTGAGCCCAAAGCCGGGGCCCAGCCGGGCAGCAGAGGTTCCCCCCTTGGCTGGCAGAGGGGGAAGAGGGAGACAGGGAGGGGAGGGTGCAGAATCCTCCTTCAGCCGGCTGCAGCCAAGTTGCTTTTCGGCGGGGCAGGGGCTGGCTGTTGTGGCACGGGGGCTGGCTGGGAGGGAGGGAGGGAAGGAGCAGCATTGGCCTGATGAGCTGTGCCCGTGTCCCATAGGAACGCCGGAGTACAGCCCACCGGAGTGGATCCTCTTTGGCTGCTACCATGGCCAGCCAGCCACCATCTGGTCCCTGGGCATCCTGCTCTATCACCTGGTCTGCGGGCACCTTCCTTTCCACACAAACGAGGACATCGTCCGGGGCCAGCTCTTCTTCCCGCCCCGGGTGTCTCAAGGTGGGGCTGCGCCTTCAAGGCTCAGAAGGAGGAACGGGGCTGGGAGGGGGCAGCTGGCACATCACCGTCCTGCTCTGGCAGCTAGTGAGGAGGTTGATCTCCTGGGCTTAGCTGGAGGAGGCGGCACGTGTGCCTCTGTGCTGCTCTCCTCCAGAAGGGAGGATCCATGGAAAGCTTTTGGCTGCAGCTCTGAGCACTCCTAGTGTGGCCTGGGCACTGTGGAATGTGGGAGAGCATGGACAGGAGCCTTGTCCCGCTGAGCGGCGGTTTCTGGTTTCTCTCTGCAGAGTGCCAGCACCTCATCAGGTGGTGTTTATCCATGGACCCCGCAGACAGGCCATCACTGGAAGACCTTTTTGAGCATTCTTGGCTGCAGGAGCCCTGCCTGGCCCAGGAGACAGCAGAGATCCATCCCTGTGCTCAGTAGGATCCAGGAGCCCAGCAAGTACCAGCTGCACGCGTCTGGTGGCACTCCAAGAAAACCCCGGAGCATTTCCCTGCGGCTGCGGCACAGAGGAGAGAGCGCAGCCGAGGAGATGCTTCCGCTGGTCCCCGGCGAGTTGTGGAGGGAGTGGCTCAGTGCGCCCCGTGCCACTGGAGAAGTGGTGGCAGTGCGGTGAAGGTGCCACGGACTGGAACAGGGGAAACATCCCCCTGCAGCTCAATGGCATCGGGATGTCCCCGCAAGCCGAGGCACAGCTGGCGTGTTCTTCTGGAGCACCACGTGGAGCTGGGAACACCATCCTGGAGCTGGCCGCTGGCGGGGCAAAGCCGACCGGCTTTGGCTGCGGCCCCTTCCTGGAGGACACGCTCTGCGCCCCGATGAAATCAAGATGAGTCCCCAGCCGGTGCAGGGGCGGGGGGATGCTCGTGCTTCCAGGCATGGCAGGGCTCGGCCTGGCCACGCGCCGCAGGTTCCCCGCTCGGCGGCGCTGGGGAATATTAATTTTTCCCCCGGCTGCCGAGCTGCTTTTTGGTGGGACAGGGGACGGATGTTGTGGAAGAGGAGCCGGCTCCTGGCCTTGCTGACAGCTTCTGCCAGCCAGTCTGGCACGGGCTGGGGCGGGGGCAGCCAGCCTGACAAAGCATCCATCCATGTGGATGGGGGCAGCAGAGGGGGACGGGTTCCGAAGCGGTGACAGGCTTTGTAGGTTTTTCTTGTTTCCAGGTCTTGTTTTGAATTGACTTTCATGCAATTGTTCTTTGTTTTTCCCAGGAAGATTACACCTGGTGCCCGGACCGGACGGGGAAGCGCCTGCACCATCCGTGGAGCACATCCAGTGCCAGCGCTACCCCAGGGGCCACGGCCTGTGGGGACATCCCCTTCAAGAAGGACGAGGACCTCGTGCGGGATCGGCTCCTCTCCTGGCAGCAGGTCTGCAGAGGTGGGTACCCGGCTCCACAGCTGGGCTGGCAGAAGGGCTTCGGGCAGAGGGCAGCGGGCACACGGGCATCCCGCCCTTGCAGCTGCTGAGGAGGCTGCTGTGCTGTGCTGAAGCGGAGGAGGTGGAACGTGGCCTGCCACGCTGCCCTTCTCTCGAAACAGAGAATGGCTCGGGAGGTTTGGGCTCTGAGCACAGCCAGCAGCCTGGCCCGGGCACAGGCCATGGCAGGACAGGGCACAGGAGCCTTCTGTGACTGACCGTGGCTCTCTGGTTTCTCTCCGCAGGCTGCCAGCACCTCATGCCATGGAAACGGCTCCGCTCGGCCTGCCAGGCTGGGAGGGCTGGAGGGCGGCGGGTGTTCATTTGCTGTCAGAAATAAATCGTTCTATTTTTTTGTCATCGTCATGATCAGAGCATTTCTTTCATCCTTTTCCAAGCTTTTGGCCTCCCTTCCTCCAGGGTAATCTTTTTGTGTCCGTCCTCAGCCACTTGATGGCATTTGGCAGGGGGGATTAAGCAATGTGAAAAGTTCAACAACAGCTCCTGTTGCCGACTGCAGCAGCCCCTTCAAGAGCCCTGAGCTTCCAGCGAGGTCCACGTGTGCCTTGCCAAACGGAGTGGTTTGCAGCGATGGGGTTGTCGCCCTGCTGCAAAAGCTGGGAGGAAGTCAGAAGTGGCAAAATGCCAATTTGACTCAACCCCTGCCCAGGTTCTGCATCTTTCCCCTCTGCTCGGTGACAGGCAGGCAGGGCTGGACTCCAGCAAGGTTCAAGTTCTTGGTGCTCCCTGGCATCAAGGGGATCAAGTAAACTCTTGTATGCAGTGACTGCAATAGGGCTACTGAAGGGAAAAAGGAGATGTCGTGAGGTGGGGAATCCTTCTTGTCTCCTTTGTCTCCCCAGGAGCCCCTTGGAAAGGGAAATGCCCACACGGGTTTATCTGACTCCTTCCCAGCCAGCCTTTCCCTCAGTCCCGGCTCTCATTTGCTCCGCAGGCTTCAGCAGCTCGCTCAGCTCAGAGGAGCTCTCAGAGGAGAAAACGCTGCCTGGCGTGGGGCTGGCTGATCCCTGTCTCATCTTGATTCCATTTCCCCGCTCCCTCCCCCATCCAAGAGAGCGAAGGATCCCCCACAACCGGTCACGATCCACTCTTGCGGGGTGTTTGTGATGGTTTGTTAACCGATCCCAAAAGTGCAAAACTGCAAATGGCAAGGGACCATCACTTGAATCACAACAAATGCATCTTTATTTAGGTACCAACAGCAAATGCGATAGAAGGGACAGAAAAGGGAAATAGAGAGAAAAGAGAGGAAGGGGAATAGAGCTACCACCGTCAAGACGAGATCCTCGATGGTCCAGCCATCATTCACTATATCAAATAACTGGAAAAAGCACTGGAAAAGAATTTGGTTTTTTAAAATTAAGTTTAAAAAAAAAGGAAAGAATTGCATAAAGAAAACCAAAGAGTAAGAATACAGTAATTTAAACTTCTTAAAGCCCTTTGCTAATGGAGCCCTGAAGCCCAGTCACATGCAGTGCGGCCTCGGCGGTGCCTTTGAGCCCAGAACTGCCAAGGGTCAGGGCCGGGATGAGCCTTCACCCAAAACAGGCTCCAAGACTGAGTGGGAATCAATCCAGAACAGGGCTCACACAAAGAGCAAAGCCTCAAGGCCAAAGCCAAACCTTCATCAGGTTGGATTTGTTTGAACACTGAACTGCAGCAGATTTGCTTGTCCGGTAACATCACTGTCACCATGAAACTTTACATGAGCTACTAAATAAGCACTGTCCTGTCCTGAGCTGTGTGGCCCAAAGACTGTTGAGAACTTGCTCTGCCTCTGCCCTGTGCCCCCGGGGCTGCTCTTGGCCTGGCAGCCTCAGTGGGAGCCAGCACTGGCTGCAGCCCCAGCGGGCCCCCCAGGACAAGGCCCAGCAATGAAGAGGCCAATGAAAGCACTGGGCAGCAGCAGAGCCCTCAGCAGAGTTCTTTGGACAACCACGGACTGGCCACAGCTCCAGTGCAGCATGACTACGAGTCAGGCTACCAATGCTATGAGCAGAGTTACAAGAAAGCTGTGGAGAAAAATCAACAACTGACCGTCTGCTGTGGTACAGCTTCTGAATGCCAAGATAGCAGCCGATCAGCACGAGGGGCACGGTGAACAGTGTCACCACCGTGCCTATCATGCAGGACCTGCGCACATCCTGGGGGCAGACAATTCTTGGGAGGCGCACTGGATCTGGGGGCAAATATTCCTGTTTCAGTGATAACGTCTGTGGGAGCAGTGGGGAGCGTGAGCCCGTGCTGTGCTGCACTGCCGAGCTGGCAGCACGGTGGATACGGCCAGGACGTTCTCAGTTTCCCCCAGAGCTGGGGCCTGCAGGCCCCTTGCCGCCCCTTGGCACAGGCTGTGCCACCCAACAAAGCCCAGCAGGCCGGGAGGAGAGCCCGGGGCCAGCGCAGCTGCTTGGGCAGTCGCTGCTTCGAGGGACACGGGCCAAACCCATCCCTGAGCAGCCCCTGCCAGCCAGCCCTGGCCCTCCCTGCCCTGTGACAGCTCCCCCAGCCCCAGGGGACAGAGTCAGGCCCTGTCAGGACACACGGGAGCCTTGCTCTCCCTCTCTGCTCTTTCCCCACCATGGGCACCCCGTGCAGCCACTCCCAGGTTTTGGGACATGTCTCCCACGGAGGGACCCCAGCAGGATTGCTCAGCCTGGCTGAGCCTGGCACAGCAATCACCTTCTGTGGCACTGTCTGGCATCTCCTCCCTTCGTGTATCGGGGGCTGGCACGGAGCCACGGCTTCCTTCAGGAAGTGCTGCCTTCAGCAAAGCCCTTTGGTCCATCTCTGGAGAAAGGAAAAGGGACAGCTGGATCAGGTGGAACCATTCCCCATTGGAGAGATGGCATCTTCAGCAAGTTCCACTTTTCAAAGACATGGATAAGGATCAGGAAAAGGCCACGGCTCTTGGGGCTGCCACAGGGCCCTCCCTTCTCCAAACAGGTGCCACTCCTGATCTACCCGGAGACCGGGAAATTGCAGGGGATTGCAGGCCCGTGGTGCAGTTTGGGCTCCCTGCCAGCTGATGCCAAAAGCCTTCCTGCAGAGGCTGGGGAGAAGCTGCAGCCAGGCCAGGCTGGAAAACAGCCCTGCAGGGCAGGAAAGCAGCAGCGGGGCAGCCAGGCTGCCATGGATCCCTTCCCTCTGTGCCGGGCACGGCGTGTCCAGATGTGCAGGGAAAGCCCCCGGCTGCTGAGTCCCAGGGGAAGGCTGAGGGAAATGCACCCACCACGGCGTCTCTCCAGATCATTCAGCATCTGGTCCAGGTCTTTGGATGCCTCCAGGGACTTCATGTGTTTAGTAGATCTGTTCCTCCCTCTCGGCGGACCTTAAGAGAATGCATGTCCATTTCCCCCGGAATGGATCCCACAAAAGCAGGGCTCAGCCTGTGGGGTCAGCAGGGACACACAGCTCACCCCTGTGATGGGAGCCAGGCTTGTGCGCAGCAACCAGGAAAGGAGCCTGAAAAGTCCTCCCTGCAGACACACCTGTAACTCAACAGGCACAGGAGCTTCTGTCACCTGCTTCCTGCCAGGTTGTCAGTGATTATTCACTGAGGGCAAGTTGAGAAGTTACCTGCAGAATCTCCCAAGGGTTCCAAACCATCTTCCATCCCAGCTGCTGGAGAAGCCTTGCTAGCATGCTCATCTAGAAGGGATCAGAGATCAGAACCATTTCCTGGTCTGCTGGGATCCCCCTGTGCCTTGGGGAACTGGGCACTGCAAGGGGGTCGGGTAAGGCTGTGGGGGCCAAATTTCCATGGCCATGGCCAAAGCTGCCCAGGGGCCTGGGGAGCTCTGGGCTGGCTCCTGGCCACTCTCCACACTCTTTGCAGGTCCTGTGCAACATCCCTGGAGGGCAGGTACTGCCACACAGCAGAGATGGCAGCTCAAGCTTCAGCAATTACCTCCTGTGGCTGTGCCTGGCATCGCCTCACTTCCTGCAGCAGGGGCTGCCAATGGGCCACTGCTTCCTCCAGGAAATGCTGCCTTCAGCACAGCCTTTCGCTTCATCTCTGGAGACAGGAAGAGGCACAGATGCATTAGATGGAGCCGTTCCCCTTCTGGGAGATGGCATCTTCAAGAGGCAATACTGGACAAACTCATGGTTCAGGAAATCATCAAAACTTTTGGGACTGGCCAGGCCACTCCCTTCTACAAACAGGTGCCATTCCTGATCTACCCGGAGACCGGGAAATCGCAGGCATCTCGGGCCCATGGTGCAGGTTGGGCTCCCTGCCAGCTGGTGCCAAATGCCTTCCTGCAGAGGCTGGGGAGAAGCTGCAGCCAGGCCAGGCTGGGAAACAGCCCTGCAGGGCAGGAAAGCAGCAGCGGGGCAGCCAGGCTGCCATGGATCCCTTCCCTCTGTGCTGGGCACGGCGTGTCCAGATGTGCAGGGAAAGCCCCCGGCTGCTGAGTCCCAGGGGAAGGCTGAGGGAAATGCACCCACCACGGCGTCTCTCCAGATCACTCAGCATCTGGTCCAGGTGTCTGGCTGCCTCCAGGGATTTCTTTTCTCCAGTGTCTGAGTTCTTCCATGGAGAAGGACCTTAAGAGAAAGTTGTTCCATGTCCCCTTCAGGCCAGAGTGGCAGTGAGTGCCCCTGGGTGATTGGTGCCCTCCAAAGCACTCCCTCAGCTCTGCCTTCCACTCAGGAGCAGGGCCAGGGGGACCACGTGCCTGCGGTGGCCCCACACTGGCATGGAAGTAGCCCCTTGCAGGGCCGTCCATGGGGAAGAAAGGATTCCCTGGAGCTGCCAGCAGCTCTAAACCCAACCCTAGCCAGGGCCAGGGCTTGGCAGCAGCAGCAGGAGCAGCTCAGGCACCCCGGGGCCGGTAAAGGAGCTGCAAAAGGCACAGCCCCGGGGCACAGCCCTGGGCCCGACCCCTTCCCTCTCTGCTCTTCTTCCTGGCTGCACAGAGCACACGGAAGCGCACACTGGAATTGCACACGGAAGGGCCGGGATGAGCCTTCACCCAAAACAAGCTCCAAGTCTGAGTGGGAATCAATCCAGAACAGGGCTCACACAAAGAGCAAAGCCTCAAGGCCAAAGCTAAACCTTCATCAGGTTGGATTTGTTTGAACACTGAACAGGAGCAAATTTGCTTGTCTGGTAACATCAGTGTCACCATGAAACTTTACATGAGCTACTAAATAAGCACTGTCCTGTCCTGAGCTGTGTGGCCCAAGTACCGTTGAGAACTTGCTCTGCCTCTGCCCTGTGCCCCCGGGGCTGCTCTTGGCCTGGCAGCCTCAGTGGGAGCCAGCACTGGCTGCAGCCCCAGCGGGCCCCCCAGGACAAGGCCCAGCAATGAAGAGGCCAATGAAAGCACTGGGCAGCAGCAGAGCCCTCAGCAGAGTTCTTTGGACAACCACGGACTGGCCACAGCTCCAGTGCAGCATGACTACGAGTCAGGCTACCAATGCTATGAGCAGAGTTACAAGAAAGCTGTGGAGAAAAATCAACAACTGACCGTCTGCTGTGGTACAGCTTCCGAATGCCAAGATAGCAGCCGATCAGCACGAGGGGCACGGTGAACAGTGTCACCACCGTGCCTATCATGCAGGACCTGCGCACATCCTGGGGGCAGACAATTCTTGGGAGGCGCACTGGATCCGGGGAAAATATTCCTGTTTCAGTGATAACGTCTGTGGGAGCAGTGGGGAGCGTGAGCCCGTGCTGTGCTGCACTGCCGAGCTGGCAGCACAGTGGATACGGCCAGGACGTTCTCAGTTTCCCCCAGAGCTGGGGCCTGCAGGCCCCTTGCCGCCCCTTGGCACAGGCTGTGCCACCCAACAAAGCCCAGCAGGCCGGGAGGAGAGCCCGGGGCCAGCGCAGCTGCTTGGGCAGTCGCTGCTTCGAGGGACACGGGCCAAACCCATCCCTGAGCAGCCCCTGCCAGCCCTGGCCCTCCCTGCCCTGTGACAGCTCCCCAGCCCCAGGGGACAGAGTCAGGCCCTGTCAGGACACACGGGAGCCTTGCTCTCCCTCTCTGCCCTTTCCCCACCATGGGCACCCCGTGCAGCCACTCCCAGGTTTTGGGACGTGTCTCCCATGTGTAAGAGCCCGTCTGAAGCCCCTCATTTTCCATTCTGCCTTCCAATTGCCACGAGAAAGAATCCCTTCCTCCACTGCAGTTCCAGCTTAGAACAGGACACAGCACAGGTGCAACCACTGAACCGTCACGCTGGCTGTTCTGAACAAGGCCTGGCAAGAACTTGGCAAGGAGCTGGCAAGAACTTGGCAAAGACCTGACATGGACCCAGCTCGGGACAGCCTGATGTGCAGCCTGCTTCTAATCTCCGTTCTTAAGCCAAATGAACTTTTGGGGTGACTCCTGTGGTCCTTCATTGAAGACCCCTCATCTGCCTCGTTACCGCTGTGACAAACAAAGAATGAGAATCCTCCTCCCAAGGACTGAGACTGAGACCCCTACTACAGGGAGGAGGGGAAATTGGTGGTCTGACCACTAATGACATGACCTGTTTCCCTTCAGTAATTTTAATGGACTTATTCTTCATTGTATTCGTCTTGCTTTGGTGGTTTCTGTGGACTCACCTGTTCCCGCGTGGCGATTACAATGGACTTTCATTGTTACACTTGTTCCCCCCTCTTTCCTCTGTGGACTATAACTGGACCCCCGAGTCGACCAGAACTTCGGAGACTTCCCCGACACGACAGACGGATCCCCATCGTCCGGACCACTGAGGATCTCGCCTGTGTTGGTAGCTATTCCCATACCCCTCTTCTCTCTCTCTCTCTATCCTTTTAACTCCTTTCTTAACCCCACCATCACATTTACTGTTTTGGCCCCTAATAAAGGTGCATTTGTTGTGATTAACTGATAGTCCCTTGTTGTTTGCCTTTTTGCACTTTTGGGATCGGTGAAAAGAACCATCACGACACCCCGCAATAAGCGGATCGTGACATTAAAATTGGCGTCACGGACAGGATTTCTGTCTAGACAGAAGGGTTGCAGCTGAAAAGGCACCCACACTGTCTTTGGGAATTCACAAAGGATCCCCTAGTGCAAAAGGCGGGACACTGTTGTTTTGTTGTTGTTGTGTGTATCTGGTCTGGGAAGGAAGGGACAACTTGAAGAAACTAAGCAGAGCCTCCCCGGCAGATTATTGTCCTTTCACCCACCCCGGGAAGCGAAGGGCGACACAGCGAGGGCTGTGTAGTTTTGTGGAACTTAAGTTTGTACCTCCCTGTCGTGGTTTTGGTCCCTTCACAAAATGAGTGATAACCTTAATGATAAAGCTAAAGTTGGGCTTTATGCTCTACTAGCTAAACACAATGCCAAACCTTTTCCGGGAGGAGAGGAATGGGCACAAAATAATTGGTTTAATTTGGATAATGTGGTTGATAGAGTGTGTTCTTTACAACATGATACAAAGTTCAAACTGGGCAAGAATAAAACTATCTTATGCTCAGTTTTGGGAGCTTGTCTTACGGCAGCCGTAGAAACTCGCTCACAGCGAAGAAGTGAGCAAGAAATAATAGTAGACTCCCTTCAAAATTTAGTAGAAATTTTACAAAAACAGTTATATGAAGCAAGAAATGTAACTTATGCATTGCGAGCTGCCTTATAACAGAAGAACATGTTAACAAATCACACAATGCTGATTCCTCTACAGAAACAGAGGAGAAGGAAACTCCTCACATTAAACAAATTTACCCCCAAAAGGAACTAGAAGCAGCAAGTAATTGTGGGGAACATTGCTGCCATCACTTGAGACCCCTAATTAAAACAGAGTATAATTATCTCAGTGATGATGATCTCGTACCTCACATCACAACCAAACACATACCATACACTGCCACTGAGTTAGCTAAACTTAAAAGGGAATATGGACGCCTTCCACACGAATCAGAAACAGAATATGTTTTCCGGGTGTCCCTCACTGGTGGTGATCAAATTAAATTATCTGAACAAGAAGCCAGTGGGTACTGGGGACATGGTGCCTTCCTAACAACGGGAGATAAAGGTGACACATGGTCCCTGACACAGCGTGCGGCTTTTTGGGCCGGGGGGACAAGCCCCTTGGAAAGGGGAGACCCCATAACTATAATTAGTACCCCTGACCAACTCTTAGAAAGTGTGCATAAAGCCGCTTGCCTGCAAATGATTCATGAGAAGAAATTAATTCCTGGCTTTGAATCCCCGATGCAATTACCTGTGAAGCCCGAAATAATGACCCCTTTAATTCGTGGGCTTCCAGAAACACTTAAACCTACTGCTATTACCTTACAAAAAACTATTATGACACTAAGCCCTGTGGAAAGACTGGACAGATTCCTGGGTAATCCCACTGATCGCACGGAATCTACTGATCCCAACTTTACTCCATTCCATTCATCCTTACAAGCCGCAGCTTCCAAATGCAGCTCGCCTGCCAGTAGCCGTGAAGTCTGGGCATGGGGTGAAGTTGCAGAAGATTTGATCAATTACTGTAGAAAATATGGACCAGTAAAAACCCTAGAAGAAAAACCAGAAGAAACAAAAGGCGTTCGGTCCATTGAGATTCCTCATGGTAAAAATTCAGAAAAGGGAAAACAAAACCCTAACCACCAGCATTGGTGGTCATTGGGGGTCCAAAAAGGAGTCCCCAGAGATGTAATGGATGGTTTGCCCCTTGATAAATTACAGAAATTAATAACTAATTGGCGCCATCGAAAATCAAATCCGTCAATCCAACCCACTGCACCCAAACCTCCTCAAAATATGGGCAAGGAGCCAACTCTTCCTCCGCCTCTCCTTCCCCTCCCTCCTCAGAACACGGGCAAGGAACCAACCCTTCCTCAACATCTCCTCCGAAACACAGAAACAGTAACCTTTTTCCCAACTCCTCTCTCAAAATCCAGTCAGCGGGTATTTCTCTCTCAACCTTCTCCCCAAAATTTGGGAAGTGAGCTGACACAGTTTCAGGGAAACTAATTTCTCCGTCTTTTACAGATGAGCGAAGGGACGGAGCATGGGTATATTTGAGAATGCTCACTAAAAATAAATTAGGAGATATTTTAATTACAGCTATTACCGGTCCCAAACGTGCTCTTGTAACATTTTTGATTGACACTGGGGCACAAATTTCTGCATTAACAGAAAAGGATGTTCAGAGGAGTGGAGTTGTTCCAACTAAGAGACAATACTGTGTTCTAAATGCCCTAGGAAACTCAGAATCTATGAATGTAGCCTTGGTTAAACTCACACTTCCTGGAGATGAGAATCAATTAGTTGTCAAAATGGTAATTGGGAACATTCCAAACAATTTACTAGGGAGACAATGGGAGGACTCAGAAGGATCTTTGTGGTGTTTTGGCACTACACCTTTAAATATTAAGCTGCTTCAAACTGCACCTTCTCTACCATATAGTAAAATAACAAATGTAAAACAATACCCTCTACCTTCAGGTGCCAGAGAAGGTATCAAACCAGTTATACAGGATTTGCGAGACCAGGGAGTAATAATTAACACACATTCTGCTTTCAACTCACCTGTCTGGACAGTGCGTAAATCCAATGGGAAATGGAGGCTAACAGTTGATTTCCGCAGGCTTAATGCCAACACTGACCCTCTCACGGCAGCAGTCCCGAATTTAGCTGAGTTGATAATATCTATTCAAGAAAAAGCTCATCCAATTATGGCAACTATAGATGTCAAGGACATGTTTTTTATGATACCTATACAGCCAGAAGATAGGGACCGTTTCGCCTTTACGTGGGAAGGACAGCAATACACTTTCACTAGGCTTCCCCAAGGATACAAGCATTCCCCCACTCTAGCCCACCATGCACTAGCTAAAGAAATAGAAAAGATATCCAAACCTGATGATGTAGATGTTTATCAATACATTGATGACATTTTGGTGGGAGGAGATGAAATTGAAGCAGTAGGAGAGACTCAACAGAAAATAATCTCCCATTTAGAGAGTCTTGATTTACAGATTCCCCCAGAAAAAATTCAAAAGCCCTCCCAAGAAGTAAAGTTTTTGGGAATTTGGTGGAAAGGGGGCATGACGTGTATTCCACCAGACACCTTGACTTCTTTAGATCAGATCAAAATGCCTCACACTAGGAAGGATCTCCAACAGGCTCTGGGACTATTAGTGTTCTGGAGACAACACATTCCAGATTTTTCAATAATTGCGAGGCCCCTTTATGACTTGTTGAGGAAAGGGGTAAAATGGGATTGGACTCCTTCCCAGGAAGAAGCATTATAATTACTGATTTTTGAGGCGACAGCTCACCAAGCATTGGGTCCCATCCATCCTACAGATCCCTTTCAGGTAGAATGGGGATTTGCTGCCTCAGGGCTGTCAGTACACATATGGCAGGGGGGACCTGAGGGTCCAACAAGGCCTGTGGGTTTCTATTCTCATGGTTTCAGAGACGCTGAGAAAAGATACACTACCTGGGAAAAGGGACTGTTTGTGGTTAGTCTGGCTCTCATTGAAGTGGAAAAAATAGCACGTCAACAACCTATTGTGCTAAGGGGGCCCTTCAAGGTTATTAAAACAGTCACTAGTGGAACCCCCCCTCCTGACGGGGTGGCTCAGAGGGCCTCAGTGAGAAAGTGGTATGCTCAAATCGAACATTACTGTAATATTTTTACAATAACAGAAGGAGCTGTAAAGAATTTAGCAATCCAAGAAACTGAGGGGTTGGATAGTGGCCAAGATAAACCAGCCTCTGTAATTAAAGTTGCCCCTCCTTTCTCTCCTGAACAATCAGCAAATTCTTGGTTTACTGATGCTTCTGCTAAAAGGGAAGGTAAAATGTGGAAGTATAAAGCAGCAGCCCTTCACATTTCCTCTGGTGAGCAAATAATTACAGAAGGAGATGGTAGTGCACAGGCTGGGGAGCTGGTAGCTGTTTGGAGTGTTTTCCAACGAGAAGCACAGAATTCCTCTTTGGTCTGCATTTACACTGACTCTTATGCTGTATACAAAGGTTGTACTGAATGGCTTCCTTTTTGGCAGCAAAACGATTGGGAAGTCAACAGAATTCCAGTATGGCAAAAGGAGAAATGGCAAGAAATATTAAATATTGCAAGTCAGGGGAATTTTGCAGTAGGCTGGGTGGCCTCTCATCAAACAGATGGGAATCCAGCAGGAGAATGGAATAATAAAGCTGATGAGCTAGCAAGGCTTATCCCCCTGAAAAAGGAGCAAATTACAGAGGAATGGAATCAATTGTTAGAATGGCTGCATGTAAAAAGACAGCACACAGGTGCAAAAGATTTATACCAGGAAGCTCATGCCCGGGGTTGGCCCGTTACTAGGGAAATGTGTAAAACATGCATATCAGCCTGTGAGCAGTGTCGCAAGCGACTGGAAAGACACCCTTTAGAAGATGACCTTTTGCATTTAAGGAAAGGCAAAGGCTTGTGGGACGCATGGCAGGTAGATTATATTGGTCCCTTTAAGAAATCAGGAGGAAAACATTTTCTGTTGGTAGGAGTAGAGATTGTGTCTGGGTTAGTTCAAGCTGATGCTTTTAAAAGAGCTACTGGGGACAATACTGTCAAGGCTTTGCAAGGGTGGTTTGGAACTTTCCCGAAGCCACAGGAAATTCAATCTGATAACGGGTTTCATTTCACTGCCAGAGTTGTACAGGACTGGGCAAAAGGTGAAGGAATCAAATGGATTTTTCACACCCCTTACTATCCTCAAGCTAACGGGATTGTAGAAAGGACTAACGGTCTTTTAAAGCGACTGTTAAAACCACAGGAAGGAAATTGGGTCCTCCGATTATGGGAAGCTGTCAAAGGTGTAAATGACAGATGGGGAGTAAATGGGTGTCCCAAGATCACTGCTTTTTGCCCAACAGCTCCAAGCATCATTCCCGCGCTGAAAGGACCTGACGATTCCACAAACCCTGCTCATTATCCTGGACAACCTGTTTTAGTAGACCTCCCTACAGTAGGGGAGGTACCACTTGTGTTGAAAACTCCTCTGAATAAATATGCATGGATAGCTTCTGATGCTCTGGGAAAGGAGCACAGGATAAATACACGCTGGATAATTCCATCATTCTAACCTTTTCTGCCATACAGTGGCAGAACTTTTCTGTTGTGTTTACCTTTACAGAAGAACCTCGAGGGACGACATCATCTGAGCCATGATAAAATTGGTGATACTTTTCTGCATCTTACCACAACTCTCTGGCCAGAACCCTGCTGAGTGGCCGTGGTCTGAAGCTACCATCGAGCACAGTAATGTCCTAGGATCATATCCTAAAGGTCGTCACGGGAATCTGGCAACTATTGTGCTACATAACTCTAAGGTATATCGTCCAAGTGAGTGGGGATGGGATCAGAAGGAATGGACCAGAACCCAAACTGGAACGATTGGTGAGACTATTGTGGTAGCATGCAGAAAAGTGGAAGGATCTCTACATGAGAAAGCTTCCTCTATCACAATTGCTGGAAATTTTATGGAACCAGGAAGAGAAAATTATTTTAAAATCCCTTCAGCAAAATTATGCCCTACCAAGAAATGGGAGTGTGCCAAAATATTTCCCCTTACCCTATGCTGCCGTCAAGAATATGTTGGTAATTATACCACATTTCGCCCAACTAACAATATTGCAATTACAAAAGACTGTAAAAATGAATCTGTTGATTGCTGGTATAGCTTTACTTTAACTAAAACCACTTATGTGACATGTAGCTGGCAAAACAACTTGACCAACCCATTTAGTTTCCAAGGCCTGGTTTACAAATTTAAGATTAATGCTACAACCAATAATAACACAATAGTCATATCCCAGTGGACGGAAAGCCCCTTCACCGAAGGACCTTGGTCCCAAGCTTTTGTTTATTTTTCCGGATACATGGGAAATGTAAAAGATTTAAACCTAATAACTATTGTCATGCATAATAATCAGATATACATCAGGCAAGAATGGAAAGAATACAAAACCTGGCAACTTCAAGGGGTAATGGGGGAGAAAATTAGCATAGGATGCCGAATGGTTAACAAAACTGCTTATAGTAAGGCAACCTCAATCAGTGTTCAAATAGGTCAAACAGACAAGCAGGAGAGAGTCTGCACGCACCCAAGCGTACAGGATTGTTGGCACAATTTTACACTAACACAGACTGCAGAAGTGGTTTGTTTATGGGGAAAAAACACCAAAGGGCTTTCTTTTAAGTTTATAATAAATGCTGTAGCCCAATCTACTACGGTTTATACCACCACCACTACCACCACTCAAGCCCAGCCACCAGTTATGCTTACCCCGAAAATTTTTGAAGTTGGACCATATATAATCAGGAAAACTGGCCAACAACAGATATTATTTAATCCGGCATGGTCTCTTAAACAAGTCAAATTGCTGATGCAAAACAATGTCTCAGAAATACAACCAGCTTGTTCACCCTTTTTGCAAACCTCTTTTCAGGGTTGGACAACCTGGCTGCAACAGTGGAACCCTCCTAAAAACCGGGTGCCAAGAGACATAACTGGTGTCGTGGGAACGGGACTGGGAATCCTAAATAGTATTGATTCAGAAGTATTAATGAATAAATTGGCCTCCACGACTAAAGATTTAACCAAAATACAGCAGCCACTGCAATCGTCCTTATCGACCTTGGGAACACATCAGTGGTTGCTATCAAACATTCTACCAAATTGGGAAAAGATAAATGTAAATGATAGCAAATTGATAATTGATGCACTTAATGCCACACAAAGCAACGTTTCCTTAGCTCTTAGCTGTATCCAGGCTCAATTATGGATGCAGTCAGTTGCTGCCGCAATTATAAGAGAAGGTGAAGAAGGCACTTTTCCTACTGAAATTAGGAAAATAGTCTGGGACAGTGCCACTGACTTTGAAAGAGATTTCCAATCCTGGTGGAATTTAGTGAATTTTACCTATGACCCTAACACAAACACAGCCACAGCATTTGTGTTGACCATAAGTAATGCCTCGGTGCATTTGATATTCCCTATCATTGCACTAGGATTAAATCATGACGGAGCCACTTTCTATCCTTCTGAACATAGAGAATGGGCCCATCAAATTAATGACAAATGGCAAACTGTCAATTTAGAGTCCTGTACTATCCGAGAACAACTAGGGTTTATCTGTGAAGGTAATGCAATTATAGCTCAAGATATCTGTTTAGACACAGAACAAAATATCTGTCATTTTGACATTCATCCTAACGAGACTTCTAAAACAGTCCTTGTACATACAGGCAATGGGTGTGCCTGCTTTAGAACCACTTGTGATACTGTGCTTATAGAAAGTACAGTAGTAGATACTAAAAATCATTCAAATTTTTGTGCTTGCAACTTTACTAAAATTGCAGGATGTGATTTTTCTTTTGTAGCTCCAGTTACCTTACATGAACTTTTAGAATCCAATCTCACGTTGATTCACAAGCTACTGCCTACTCCCATTGGGATGAACCTTACTTTGATAAAGCAACTATTACTTCATCAAGATCTAATAGAGATCCTAGGAAAAATCAAGGAGAATGGACAGAAAACTCTGGTAACTGTTCATCATGATGTGCAAGAAATACATCGTGTTGTAGAAAGGGTGAAAAGTGATGCCGTGCACAGGTGGTGGGATACCCTTTTCGGGTGGTCGCTCACTGCCACCGGTGTCCTGAACAAATTGTGTCATCCCATTGTTGTTCTTTTGATTTTAGTTATGATTGGTTTTGTTTTATCAGTAATCTTGCTTATTGTGAATTGGAGAATGATGAAACGATGAACAAAATTGACATCTATAATTAATGCACACCACTTGGCCGACATCCTTTACACTATAGATGTTCCCAGGACTGTAGACACAAGGAGATTATAAGGTTAGAAGATATGTTTTACATAATTTTCTCTTATGATTTGTTTTAATCACTGTTTTAATTATTTTTGTTTATTGATTAGAAAATTGTACTGAGTAATATTGATTATACTAGGTTTATTATTTTATTGTTTAATATTGATTATACTGGTTTATTATTTGATCAATCTATTGTTCAATTGATGAATATTGATTATTATCAAAACAATTTATTGTTTAACTATTACTGGTTTAATTAATACTTATTGTATTCTGCTTATTATTTAATTATAATTTGCTTACTAATATGTTGTGATTGTTTTAGTTTTTCTGTTTTCTCTTTCCTTTCCTTTTTCTCTTCTCTTTTCCCTGGCATTGCTGCCAACCCTTGACGAGTCCTGAAGACTCCACGACGACACCGTGGAACCCTGCTGATGAAGATCTTTCGAGGGCAATCGTCAGTCACGGGGTGGTGTAAGAGCCCGTCTGAAGCCCCTCATTTTCCATTCTGCCTTCCGATTGCCACGAGAAAGAATCCCTTCCCCCACTGCAGTTCCGGCTTAGAACAGGACACAGCGCAGGTGCAACCACTGAACCGTCACGCTGGCTGTTTCGAACAAGGGCTGGCAAGAACTTGGCAAGGACTTGGCAAGGACTTGGCAAAGACCTGACATGGACCCAGCTCAGGACAGCCTGATGCGCGGCCTGCTTCTAATCTCTGATCTTAAGCCACTGAAGGCTGGCAGTGAAATGTCACTGTAGGATCTTGCTGCACTTGGCTTTTGGCCCCTTCTTAAGAGCTTTGCCTTCAAGGGCAGGAACATGTTTCCTACTGGGAACTGGAATTCCAGACCCTTGGAGTGTGTGCCGTGCAGGACCATAGAGACTGGGATCATGCGGACTGGGATCATATGGACGGGGATCATGGGGACTGGGATCCTAGAGACTGGGGGTGCACAGACTGGGACTATGTGGATCAGGACCATCCAGACTGGGATCATACAAACTGGGATCATTTGGACCGGGATGACTGCACTGAACGTTGTGAACGGAGGGGGTCCCACGCTGCCCAGGGCTCCCTCCCAGTCACTCCCAGCCACTCCCAGTCCCAGTGCTGCTCTGGGGTGCAGCCAAAGCTCCCCAGAGTGAACTCAGAGATCCCAGAGCAATCCAGGTACAGGTCCCAGCACCGGTCTTGGAGCAATCCTGGTCCCGATGCCGACCTCGGTCTCAGTCTCGGTCCCAGAGCACCCCCAGTACGGGTCTCAGTGCACCCACTCGATGCCATGTTCTCTAGCCCAGGTGTTGGCAATGCCGCTCTTGAAATGAGTCCCCTTGTCTGACTCAGTCCTCTCAGGGGTGCCATGCCTCCCCAGGACTTGCTTTTCCAGGCCCAGGATGGTGTTGGGGCAGTGCTGTGAGGCACAGGGGAGGTCTCCAAGCATCCCGTGGTGGCTTCTACCATGGTGAGCACGTAGCGCATGCCTTGGCGTGTCTGGGGCAGTGTGACATGGTCAATCTACCAGGCCTCCCCATACTTGTACTTGGACCCCCGCCCACCATAGCACAGGGGCTTCACCTGCTTGGCCTCCTTGATCACAGCACACGTCTCACAGTCATGGATAACCTGAGAAATACTGTCCATGCTTAGATCCACCCCTCGGTCTCGTGCCCACTTATAGGTGGCATCTCTGCCCTGATGACCTGAGGCATCATGAGCCCATCGAGCTCAGAACAACTGCCCCTTGTGATGCCAATCCAAGTCTATCTTTGACACCTCTGTCTTTGCAGCCTGATCTACCTGCTTGTTGTTTCGGTGCTCCTCATTAGCCCGACTCTTGAGGACATTGGCATCTACATGGCAGACTTCCACAGGCACCTCTCCACCCGAGAGGCAATGTCTTTCCACTCATCAGCATTCCAGACTGGTTTTCCTCTAAGCTGCCAGTTGGCCTTTTTCCTCCTTTCCAGGCAGCCCCACAGAGCATTGGCTGCCATCCATGAATCGGTATAAAGGCAGAGCTTTGGTCACTTCTCTCTTCCAGCAATGCACAGAGCCAGCTGAATGGCCTTGAATTCAGCAAGTTGACTTGATCCACCTTCTCCTCAGTAGCTTGTGCAGCCTGTCGTGTGGGGCTCCAGACGGCTGCTTTCCACTTCTGGTTCATCCCTACGATGCGACAGGAACCGTCCGTGAAAAGAGCGTAGCGTGTTTCCTCTGCTGGTAGATGTTTGTATGGTGGAGTTTCTTCAGTCCATGCCAATTGTTCCTGCTCCTCTTCATCAGCAAGACCAAACTTTTCACCTTCTGGCCAGTTTGTATTTCCAAAATCCTAGTTCTGGTTCCAAATACGGGTGTGCTGTGTGATGAGGGCAATCCACTTGCTCTGTGTGGCGTCGGTGGCGTGGCAGGATGTGGGAACCTTTCCTTGAAACATCCACCCCAGCACCGGCAGTCGGGGTGCCAGGAGGAGTTGTGCTTCTGTGCCAATCACCCCCAAGGCAGCTTGAACTCCTTCATAGGCGGCCAAGATTCCCTTCTCTGTGGGAGTGTACTTGGCTTCAGACCCTCTGTAGCTTTGGATCCAGAATCCCAGTGGTCGGCCTCAAGTCTCCCCAGGCACCTTCTGCCAAAGGCTCCAGGACAAGCCATTGTTCCTGGCTGCAGAGTAGAGCACATTCCTTACCTCTGGTCCCGTCCTGACTGGGCCAAGGGCGACTGCATGAGCGATCTCCTGCTTGATCTGGGCAAAGGCTTGTTGCTGCTCAGGGCCCCAGTGGAAATCGATCTTTTTGTGGGCGACCAGGTAGAGAGGGCTCAAAATCTGGTTTTACTCAGGAATGTGCATTCTCCAAACACCGGCTTCCAGCAGAATCTGGACGATCCTCTCTCCTTTCTCAAATACTTGCATTGCTGTGTTCCCCCACACAATGATGCCATCAATGTACTGCAGGTGTTCTGGAGCTTCACCCTTTGCCAGTGCAGCCTGGATCAGTCCATGGCAGCTGGTGGGGCTGTGCTTCCACCCCTGGGGCAGTCGGTTCCAGACAGTCTGATAGTCCAGGCAAGGTGTTCAACTGCTTCATGTCCTCTGCCTCTCCAGCAGCTATGCCAAAAGCCCACCTGAGTCCCTTTGGGTCTTTGTAGTAGCCATTCTGGAGGAAGTCTATGCCCAGAATACACGGGGCCTCTGGGCCGGTCACAATGGGATGTTTCTGCCACTCCTTCCCAGTCAGGCTCACCTTGGCTCCCAACAGGGTCAATTGCTGTGATCGATCCCCCCGTCAGCCCGGCAATGGAAACAGGTTCTGCCCCCACATGTCCCCATGGTATCAGGGCACACTGCGCACCAGTATCAGCTAAGGTTTCATATTTCTGTGGCTCTGATGTGCCAGGCCATCGGATCCACACTGACCAGAGATCCGGTTTTCCCGTGCCTCTCCCTGGCTCAAGGCAGGGCCCCTCTAGCCCTGGTTCCCATTTCTTCCCTGGGCATACATACTAGAGGCTCCTTCAAGGGGATCTGACAGATCATACCCAGCAGCTCGGTCACGGGAGGCTGAGGCCACCTTCACCTTAGTGGAATTCCCTCGATTAGTGTTTCCCTGCTTGCGTAGACACAGCCATGCTGCCAGGACAGAAGTGAGTTGATGAACTTTGGACCTGATTAGCATAAAAGACTTGATAATCAGAATGCCTTGGCAAGAAGAAACAGAGCTTTCAAGACTGCAAGAAGACTGAATCAAGAAGATTGAATCAACTTCTATGAGCAAGACATATTGCAAAATGGATAAGTTTGATTATGTGAAGATTAACCCAATCATTGTCAAAAAACATTACTAGTCTTCCAAGAATTGTGTATAAGCATGTGTAGCCCATGTGAAAAACATGTTCACTCTCCTGGGAAAATGTAAAAAGTTTAATAAAGGACAATGGGAGACAAGGACCACAGAGCAAATGTTATTTATGGGTGGGTGCATCATGGCACTCAGCCAAGAGCACCCTGTTACCTTCGGGGATCTCCCTTAAATACCTTTTCCCTCA
This sequence comes from Vidua chalybeata, assembly GCF_026979565.1. Classification (NCBI taxonomy): domain Eukaryota; kingdom Metazoa; phylum Chordata; class Aves; order Passeriformes; family Viduidae; genus Vidua; species Vidua chalybeata. The sequence continues at coordinate 541,800 of NW_026530345.1, forward strand.
CATCAGCCTGTTGCATATTCATAGCCCATTATGCATATCCATAACGTAGTTTACATTTTCCAGGAACTATTTCACATGGTCCCTCCTTGGGTCCCCCTTTTCAGAACATGCGTGTTTCCTGGCTGGAGTTTGGCTCCTTCTCTTTATCACTTCCAGTTCGGGCCTTGGTCCACACTGCCTTCAGACGGTGAGTGCTGATCTTTGGCAGATCTGTAGCAGGTGTCCTCATCCTGTGTTCATTGGATGTTATCCCATCCAAGCAGGCATTTTAACACAAGCAGACTTCTATCAGCTATTGCACTACTATGTCTAAGCTTAATTAACAACAAAATTAGAAACTATATCTTTGGAACAAAGTTACTTTAACATTACACATATAAAATTCATTTTAATATTTGTCAAAAGCCAATATTATAATATTTATTGATAACACTCGTCTCCTGCAAGGCTTCCTCAACCTGGGCAAGAGACTGAGACTTGATCCAACTGTGGCCTTCCAGGACCTGAGGGCAACCTACAAGAAAGCTGGACAGGGTCTTTGTAGGAGGGCAGGCAAGGACAGGACAAGGGAGAATGGATCCAAATGGAAAGAGAGTCGGTTTAGGAGAGGGATTCAGAAAAAAGACTCTCCTGGAACAGGTTGCCCAGAGAAGGTGTGGCTGTCCCGTCCCTGACAGTGCTCAAGGCCAGGCTGCATGGAGCTCTAGACAAGCCGGGCTAGTGCAAGGGGTGCCCAGCCACAGCAGGGGGGTTGCAGCCGTGTGATTTTTCAGATCCCTTCCAAGCCAAACCATGCCACGACTCCATGATTCTGGGATACTTCCCCTCCTCATCCTCTGGCAGAAAAACAAACTTGGCCCCAAGTTCCACATTGCAGACCCTGTCCTTTGGCAGCCTGCAACTGTCTCAACAGAGGATGAAAAGAGATGACATTACTGAGACAATTTCCTTATTCTACTTGAAAATTAAATGCTGCACTCCTGTCCAAAAACTTCTGTCAGAAATTGTCAGAAGAGGCAATTCTTCCCCATGAAATGCTACACCTCAGCCAAAGAAGAAAGAAGCCACAAGCCAAGACTCTTCTTTATTGCTACATTGTTTGATTTGGTTACTTCTCTAATAGGAACTCCTTTGGGGTTTTATTTGTTTGTTTCTTTCTTTCGTGCCGCGGTGCGCGCGGTGGCTCCTCTGTTGGGTTCGCGGAGGCAACGGAGGAACGTTCGCGAGCTGCGGCGGTTCCGCAGCAGCAGCAGCAGCAGCAGCAGCAGCAGCAGCGCTTCTCTCGATCGGTTTTCCGCTCGACATTCCACTCACTCCCCATGCCCCTTCTCCCTCTCACACTCACGCCACTCCCGTCCCATCCCGTCTGTGTCCCGCCTCTCCCAGGCCGGCTGATGCCGGAGTACAGCCCACCGGAGTGGATCCTCTTTGGCTGCTACCATGGCCAGCCAGCCACCATCTGGTCCCTGGGCATCCTGCTCTATCACCTGGTCTGCAGGCACCTTCCTTTCCACACAAACGAGGACATCGTCCGGGGCCAGCTCTTCTCCCCGCCCCAGGTGTCTCAAGGTGGGGCTGCGCCTTCAGGGCTCGGGAGGAGGAACGGGGCTGGGAGGGGGCAGCTGGCACATCAGCGTCCTGCTCTTGCAGCTAGTGAGGCGGTTGATCTCCTGGGCTTAGCTGGAGGAGGTGGCACGTGTGCCTCTGTGCTGCTCTCCTCCAGAAGGGAGGATCCATGGGAAGCTTTTGGCTGCAGCTCTGAGCACTCCTAGTGTGGCCTGGGCACCGTGGAATGTGGCAGAGCATGGACAGGAGCCTTGTCCCGCTGAGCGGCGGTTTCTGGTTTCTCTCTGCAGAGTGCCAGCACCTCATCAGGTGGTGTTTATCCATGGACCCCGCAGACAGGCCATCACTGGAAGACCTTTTTGAGCATTCTTGGCTGCAGGAGCCCTGCCTGGCCCAGGAGACAGCAGAGATCCATCCCTGTGCTCAGTAGGATCCAGGAGCCCAGCAAGTACCAGCTGCACCCATCTGGTGGCACTCCAAGAAAACCGCGGAGCATTTCCCTGTGGCCGCGGCACGGAGGAGAGAGCGCAGCCGAGGAGATGCTTCCGCTGGTCCCCAGCGAGTTGTGGAGGGAGCAGCTCAGTGCTCCCCGTGCCACTGGAGAAGTGGTGGCAGTGCGGTGAAGGTGCCACGGACTGGAACAGGGGAAACATCCCCCTGCAGCTCAATGGTATCGGGATGTCCCCGCAAGCCGAGGCACAGCTGGCGTGTTCTTCTGGAGCACCACGTGGAGCTGGGAACACCATCCTGGAGCTGGCCGCTGGCGGGGCAAAGCCGACCGGCTTTGGCTGCGGCCCCTTCCTGGAGGACACGCTCTGCGCCCCGATGAAATCAAGATGAGTCCCCAGCCGGCGCAGGGGCGGGGGGATGCTCGTGCTTCCAGGCATGGCAGGGCTCGGCCTGGCCACGCACCGCAGGTTCCCCGCTCGGCGGCGCTGGGGAATATTAATTTTTCCCCCGGCTGCCGAGCTGCTTTATGGTGGGACAGGGGACGGATGTTGTGGAAGGGGAGCCGGCTCCTGGCCTTGCTGACAGCTTCTGCCAGCCAGCCTGGCCCGGGCTGGGGCGGGGACATCCAGCCTGACCAAACATCCATCCATGTGGATGGGGGCAGCAGAGGGGGACGGGTTCCGAAGCCGTGCCCCAGCTGGTCTGCTTTGCAGGCCCTCGAGGAAGGGGTGCGTTTACGGGCAGGAAAGGTGGGGTTTTTCCCCACCCGTGGACAGGTTTCATTCTCGCATGGAGTGGTCAGACCCTCCTCAGGCCCGTGAAACGGTGACAGGCTGTGTAGGTTTTTCTTGTTTCCAGGTCTTGTTTTGAATTGACTTTCATGCAATTGTTCTTTGTTTTTCCCAGGAAGATTACACCTGGTGCCCGGACCGCATGGGGAAGCGCCTGCACCGTCCGTGGAGCACATCCAGTGCCAGCGCTACCCCAGGGGCCACGGCCTGCAGGGACATCCCCTTCAAGAAGGACGAGGACCTCGTGTGGGATCGGCTCCTCTCCTGGCAGCAGGTCTGCAGAGGTGGGTACCCGGCTCCACAGCTGGGCTGGCAGAAGGGCTTCTGGCAGAGGGCAGCGGGCACACGGGCATCCCGCCCTTGCAGCTGCTGAGGAGGCTGCTGTGCTGTGCTGAAGCGGAGGAGGTGGAACGTGGCCTGCCACGCTGCCCTTCTCTCGAAACAGAGAATGGCTTGGGAGGTTTGGGCTCTGAGCACAGCCAGCAGCCTGGCCTGGGCATAGGCCATGGCAGGACAGGGCACAGGAGCCTTCTGTGACTGACCGTGGCTCTCTGGTTTCTCTCCGCAGGCTGCCAGCACCTCATGCCATGGAAACGGCTCCGCTCGGCCTGCCAGGCTGGGAGGGCTGGAGGGTGGCGGGTGTTCATTTGCTGTCGAAAAGAAATCGTTCTATTTTTTTGTCATCGTCATGATCAGAGCATTTCTTTCATCCTTTTCCAAGCTTTTGGCCTCCCTTCCTCCAAGGTAATCTTTTTGTGTCCTTCCTCAGCCACTTGATGGCATTTGGCAGGGGGGTTAAGCAATGTGAAAAGTTCAACAACAGCTCCTGTTGCCAACTGCAGCAGCCCCTTCAAGAGCCCTGAGCTTCCAGCGAGGTCCACGTGTGCCTTGCAAAAGGGAGTGGTTTGCAGCGATGGGGTTGTCACCCTGCTGCAAAAGCTGGGAGGAAATCACAAGTGGCAAAATGCCAATTTGGCTCAACCCCTGCCCAGGTTCTGCATCTTTCCCCTCTGCTCGGTGACAGGCAGGCAGGGCTGGACTCCAGCAAGGTTCAAGTTCTTGGTGCTCCCTGGCATCGAGGGGATCAAGTAAAGTCTTGTATGCAGTGACTGCAATAGGGCTACTGAAGGGAAAAAGGAGATGTCGTGAGGTGGGGAATCCTTCTTGTCTCCTTTGTCTCCCCAGGAGCCCCTTGGAAAGGGAAATGCCCACACGGGTTTATCTGACTCCTTCCCAGCCAGCCTTTCCCTCAGTCCCGGCTCTCATTTGCTCCGCAGGCTTCACCAGCTCGCTCAGCTCAGAGGAGCTCTCAGAGGAGAAAACGCTGCCTGGCGTGGGGCTGGCTGATCCCTGTCTCATCTTGATTCCATTTCCCCGCTCCCTCCCCCATCCAAGAGAGCGAAGGATCCCCCGCAATCCCCCGGTCCTGCAGCAGATCCCGGGCACGTTCCCTCCTCCGCTCCTTGGTGGCCCTGGGGAGGCTCCAGAGCCCTCCCTGTGTGCGGGACAGCTGCTGCAGCACCGCTGTGCCAGCGTGCGAGCGGCGCCCCAGGAGCAGCTGCGCGAGTTCCGAGTCTGAAGTGGAATCCTCAGCGCACACAAATGACAACTGGCATTTCAGGGGCTGGCAGGAGAAGCTAAATCCGTCTGCTCGCTGCCCTTTCGAGCCATGGCCACGCTGGTGCAATTGGAAGAATTGCCCCTGCCCAGGAAGCTCTCAGGTGGAAGAGAGGAGCAAAAGCCACGTGTTTCTGAAACACAAACTATCAGAATAAGGCTCCTTAACACTAATTTGCTATTTAAGAGGGGATCATTTATTGAGGCCTGAGGTCCAGTGAGGGATAACTCCTAACCTTATGTGGACATGGAATTCGACCAGTGTGTTGCTTATACACAGTTGCTAAATGTGTATTACAATTTCCCCATTTCCATAAAACCCACCCCAAGTTCCCAGATCCAGCCCTTGTTTTCTCCATCACTGCATTCTTGAGCCAGATATCTTCTTCTTCTCTGCCAGCCATCCTTGCTGGGACAGCAGGACCTGCATGCCTTTTTCCTATGCTAAAAGTTCACAGGCAGGGTAAAAATGGAATGAACCCTTTTGGTATCAAGGCCAAGGCTTTGTGTGGCCAGGCAGAGGCAGGCAGGAGGCAGAGCTGTCAGCAAAGGAAGGGGCCAGCGAGGTGGGGCAGCCGGGGGATGAGGACAGCCGGCAGGGACAGAGGCGCAGGGCAGGGACACCGTAGGACAGCCTGGGCTGCAGAGGGCACAGGCATGTGCAGCAGCTGCAAGGCCCTGACAGAGCCAACCTGTGCAGCACTTTGGCCGTGGCTGCTGGCCCTGGGCCTGAGGCCACCAGGGGACAAGTGACCCTTGCAGCCCTGGGGCCTCACTGCCTCTTTGTCCCTGCTCAGCAGCCTGGCAGGGGCTGCCCCAGGGTCCTGCCCTTGGCATTGCACAGCCCCACATCCCAGGGCCCATCCCGGGAAGAGCCCTGAGCAACCAGGGAGGGACAGGATCTGCCTTGCCAGGGGCTGGGGCTCAGCCCTTGGCCCTTTTGCATTCCTGAAACACATCCCCACGATTTCCCTCATCCAGCCCCTGGCACTCAGAACAGCTGAGGAATGGAGTCACATCCAGGGGTGTCCCCAGGGCTCAGGACTGGGGCCAGGTCAGTGAAATCTCTTTAGTGCTGATCTGGACGAGGCCATCGAGGGCACCCTCAGGCAGTTCCCAGGTGAGCCCAAGCTGGGTGGTAGTGTGGCTGTGCTGGAGGGCAGGAAGCTCTGCAGAGGGATCTGGACAGGCTGGAGCCGTGGGCCCAGGACAATGGGATGAGGTTCACCAAGGCCAAGGGCCGGGTCCTGCCCGGGGCTCACAACCACTCCAAATCCGTGGCCATGCCCTGCCCCTGATCCCCACAGCCCGTCCTGTTTCCTTCATCCCTGCATTGCCAGGGACATTTTGGGACAAGGGAGCTCTGCTCTGGCTATGGAGGGAGGTTCAAGTGCCAGCACTGGAGTGGGAACCACAACTCATCAGGTTTGTGTCCTTTGGGGGTCAGGAACTGGTGAGAGTCAGAGGCACAGAAAGTTTCTCTTCATGGCCATCAGACCATAGTAGAACAGGACACAATTTAATAACAATCACACTCTTCCCTGAGCTATGTGCAACGTCCCAGCAGCGTCTGATGAGTCCACCATCCACAGGTGATTTCCATACTAAAATTGATTTTAGATAAATGTGGTTCTGTGATAGATATAAACACAATTAAGTTCTTTTATCAGGATGCTTGTCCTGAAGCGGGGGCAAAACAGCTCAGAACAATCTCTGAGCAGGGGCCCGCTGGGGCTGCAGCCAGTGCTGGCTCCCACTGAGGCTGCCTGGCCAAGAGCAGCCCCAGGGGCACAGGGCACAGGTAAAGCAAGGTGGGGAGGAGAAAGAGCGGGGACGAGATTGCCCTTGAAAGGCAGACGCACTCTGGGGCCCGCTCCTGGCCAGGGAGCCTGCCCAGAGCCGTCCCCTGCTCGCCGGGGCCTTGAGGGGCAGCTGTCCAGCTGGACCAAGCTGTGCCAGCAGCTCCAGCCGTGCTGGGGAGCCTTGCCAGCTCTGGGCCCTGCTGTGCAGGAGGGTCCCAGTGTGCCACTGGCAGCTGGGGGCCTCAGCCACTCCTCTCTCCAAAGGTGCTCCTGCCCATCTTCAGAAGACGAGCCTAACAACGCAGGCAGAGAGAACTTGACCCGTCTTCCCAGCTCTTCACTTCTGTCCCCATCTGCCCTGCCGCAGCTGCAGCACCGTCTTGAGCCCATGCCCAAACTCACCCCTCCACAACGAGACCCTCAGCCCCTGAGCCCCCTGGTCCTGTTCCCCAACCACGACTGAAGGTGGGCAGGCCCTGTCTGCCAGGGCAGGGCTTGGCCCTCATTTTCTGTTCAAATAAAGAAATAGAGTTGTCAGAGATATGTCCAGGTGGTAGCAGCAGCAAAGCCCAGCTGGCACCAGCGCTGGCTGAGCTCCGTGCCCAGGAGCAGCCGTGGATGCCCACGGTGAGGGCAGGCAGGAGCCAGGCAGGGGCCGCTGTGAGCAGCAGCGGGGCCCCGAGGGGCTGGGGGAGCCCATGCTGAGCGTCCCTGGGCTGAGGGCACATTTCCTCCAGGGGGATCATCTGGGCCTGCACTTCATGAGGCACACAGGGATGTTTTGGGCTCTCTGCTGAGCTGTGCAGGGATCCCTCATGAGGCACACAGGGATGTTTTGGGCTCTCTGCTGAGCTGTGCAGGGATCCCTCATGAGGCACACAGGGATGTTTTGGGCTCTCTGCTGAGCTGTGCAGGGATCCCTCATGAGGCACACAGGGATGTTTTGGGCTCTCTGCTGAGCTGTGCAGGGATCCCTCATGAGGCACACAGGGATGTTTTGGGCTCTCTGCTGAGCTGTGCAGGGATCCCTCATGAGGCACACAGGAGTATTTCTGGCCTCTCCTAAGCTGTGCAGGGATCCCTCATGAGCTGTGCACCAGGGTAAATGTCAGGGGGTTTTTTACTCTTCACAGCACAGCAAAGGGACACTTGGCCAAGGTTTTGCAAGGCTGGGAGAAAGCCTCTTGCAAAGCCTGGGGCCCAAAAGGCTGTGGGCACAGCGGCCGGGCGGAGCCCATCCCCTGGGGCCAGGCCGGGCTGCTCAGGCCGGGCCGGGCCGGGCCGGGCCAAGCCAGGGCCCCGGCAGGGAAGGGCCGCGGCCCTGGGCTCTGATGAGGCTGCTGAGCTCCGCCCTGGCCCTGTGCTGCAGCCCAAGACATTTCCAGCCAGGGCCGTGCCCTGGGCCACAGGAGGCACCGGGGCTACAAGTGAGGCCGCGCCTTCTGGCTCTCAAGGGGGCTGGCTCTGTTCCCTGGGAGGATGCAGAGACTTGTGCCTCGGCCTGATGGGGCAAAAATGCCCCCAACATCCCTCTGTTTGCAAAAATAAAGGCTTTGCGCTCATTCATAGGAAAAGCTGTATGGGTGGCCTGCAGCTAATGTTCTTTTGTTGGCTGGACCCCAGTCAATGTCAGCAGGCAAAAGAAAGGTGTTTCTGAGGAATGACCTTGGATCAAGCAAAACATTTACAGTTCAGGGCAGTCCATTTGTGCAGATGCGGGGACGCTCTGGGGGTACAGCTCAGGCCATGAGGTCACAGCAGGCTCTGGGGTCACAGCAGGCTGAGGTCACAGCAGGCTCTGAGGTCACAGAGGTGCCAGAGCCCCGTGGTTGCACAGCACCACAAGGAGCCAGCAGTCAGTCCTTGAGCACAACTGTTGCGGCAGCAGCGGCGGTGGCAGCAGTGGTGCTGACATTGGGACAGCGGTGTCAGGACAGTGGTGGCAGCAAGAGCTGGGGACTGGCAGAGGGCAAGGCACCATGGCCCTTGCTCTGTGCCTCTTCCTCCCGCTCCTCCTGGCCGTGGCCCTGCCTGCCAGGGCTGCCCAGGCTGCTCCGCTGCAAGCGCGGGGAGCAGGTGAGCCGGCAGCCTGGCTCCCCTTTCCCGGGACAGCGCTCCCTGCTCCCTGGGAGGTGCTGGGGGATGGTTTTTCCCCTGGGCTTTAGGGAGGGTTTCCTCTGTGGGAGGGAGAACACCCCCATGGGCCCTGGGCTGCTCCAGCCACCCTCCCAGGGATGTTGCACAGGGCCTGGAAAGAGTGTGGAGAGTGGCCAGGAGCCAGCCCAGAGCTCCCCAGGCCCTGGGCAGCTTTGGCCATGGCCATTCTCATCTGGCCCCACAGCTGTACCCAACCCCCTTGCAGTGCCCAGTTCCCAAAGGCACAGGGGGATCCCAACAGACCAGGAAATGGTTCTGATCTCTGATCCCTTCTAGCTTGGGATGGCGACATGGCTTATCCGGATGCCCAATTGGATGACAGCTTGGAGAATTCTCTTGGAGAGATTCTCTTGGAGAATGCTGGAGGCAAGTTTTCTGTGTGCATTTCCTGAGAGAATAATCAGTGCCTCATGAGCCATTTCCCTTAGCAGCATCACAGGGTTGAAAGATTCTGGAAAACTTGCCCGGCTCCATTCTGGATCCCCGAGGGATCCCACAGAATGGCTGTCAGTGGCAGGAAGGAGCATTTAGCTGTCCATCTTCCTTCCGTGTGCAATTTCAGTGTGCGCTTCCGTGTGCTCTGTGCAGCCAGGAAGAAGAGCAGAGAGGGAAGGGGCCGGGCCCAGGGCTGTGCCCCGGGGCTGTGCCTTTTGCAACTCCTTTGCGGGCCCCGGGATGCCTGAGCTGCTCCTGCTGCTGCTGCCAAGCCCTGGCCCTGCCTGGGGCTGGGTTTAGAGCTGCTGGCAGCTCCAGGGAATCCTTTCTCCCCCGAGGACGGCCCTGCAAGGGGCTCCTTCCATGCCAGTGTGGGGCCACCGCAGGCACGTGGTCCCCCTGGCCCTGCTCCTGAGTGGAAGGCAGAGCTGAGGGAGTGCTTTGGAGGGCACCAATCACCCAGGGGCACTCACTGCCACTCTGGCCTGAAGGGGACATGGAACATCTTTATGTTAAGGTCCTTCTCCATGGAAGAACGCAGACACCGGAGACAAGAAATCCCTGGAGGCAGCCAAACATCTGGACCAGATGCTAAGTGATCTGGAGAGACGCCGTGGTGGGTGCATTTCCCTCAGCCTTCCCCTGGGACTCAGCAGCCGGGGGCTTTCCCTGCACATCTGGACACGCCGTGCCCAGCACAGAGGGAAGGGATCCATGGCAGCCTGGCTGCCCCGCTGCTGCTTTCCTGCCCTGCAGGGCTGTTTCCCAGCCTGGCCTGGCTGCAGCTTCTCCCCAGCCTCTGCAGGAAGGCATTTGGCATCAGCTGGCAGGGAGCCCAAACTGCACCATGGGCCCGAGATGCCTGCAATTTCCCGGTCTCCGGGTAGATCAGGAATGGCACCTGTTTGTAGAAGGGAGTGGCCTGGCCAATCCCAACAGTTTTGATGATTTCCTGAACCATGAGTTTGTCCAGTATTGCCTCTTGAAGATGCCATCTCCCAGAAGGGGAACGGCTCCATCTAATGCAGCTGTGCCTCTTCCTGTCTCCAGAGATGAAGCGAAAGGCTGTGCTGAAGGCAGCATTTCCTGGAGGAAGCAGTGGCCCATTGGCAGCCCTTGCTGCAGGAAGTGAGGCGATGCCAGGCACAGTCACAGGAGGTAATTGCTGAGGCTTGAGCTGCCATCTCTGCTGTGTGGCAGTACCTGCCCTCCAGGGATGTTGCACAGGGCCTGCAAAGAGTGTGGAGAGTGGCCAGGAGCCAGCCCAGAGCTCCCCAGGCCCTGGGCAGCTTTGGCCATGGCCATGGAAATTTGGCCCCCACAGCCTTACCCGACCCCCTTGCAGTGCCCAGTTCCCAAAGGCACAGGGGGATCCCAGCAGACCAGGAAATGGTTCTGATCTCTGATCCCTTCTAGCTTGGGATGGTGACATGGCTTATCCGGATGCCCTATTGGATGACAGCTTGGAGAATTCTCTTGGAGAGATTCTCTTGGAGAATGCTGGAGGCAAGTTTTCTGTGTGCATTTCCTGAGAGAATAATCAGTGCCTCATGAGCCATTTCCCTTAGCAGCATCACAGGGTTGAAAGATTCTGGAAAACTTGCCCGGCTCCATTCTGGATCCCTGAGGGATCCCACAGAATGGCTGTCAGTGGCAGGAAGGAGCATTTAGCTGTCCATCTTCCTTCCGTGTGCAATTCCAGTGTGCGCTTCCGTGTGCTCTGTGCAGCCAGGAAGAAGAGCAGAGAGGGAAGGGGCCGGGCCCAGGGCTGTGCCCCGGGGCTGTGCCTTTTGCAGCTCCTTTGCGGCCCCGGGGTGCCTGAGCTGCTCCTGCTGCTGCTGCCAAGCCCTGGCCCTGCCTGGGGCTGGGTTTAGAGCTGCTGGCAGCTCCAGGGAATCCTTTCTCCCCCGAGTATGGCCCTGCAAGGGGCTCCTTCCATGCCAGTGTGGGGCCACCGCAGGCACGTGGTCCCCCTGGCCCTGCTCCTGAGTGGAAGGCAGAGCTGAGGGAGTGCTTTGGAGGGCACCAATCACCCAGGGGCACTCACTGCCACTCTGGCCTGAAGGGGACATGGAACATCTTTATGTTAAGGTCCTTCTCCATGGAAGAACTCAGACACTGGAGACAAGAAATCCCTGGAGGCAGCCAGACATCTGGACCAGATGCTGAGTGATCTGGAGAGACGCCGTGGTGGGTGCATTTCCCTCAGCCTTCCCCTGGGACTCAGCAGCCGGGGGCTTTCCCTGCACATCTGGACACGCCGTGCCCAGCACAGAGGGAAGGGATCCATGGCAGCCTGGCTGCCCCGCTGCTGCTTTCCTGCCCTGCAGGGCTGTTTCCCAGCCTGGCCTGGCTGCAGCTTCTCCCCAGCCTCTGCAGGAAGGCATTTGGCATCAGCTGGCACGGAGCCCAAACTGCACCATGGGCCCGAGATGCCTGCAATTTCCCGGTCTCCGGGTAGATCAGGAATGGCACCTGTTTGTAGAAGGGAGTGGCCTGGCCAATCCCAACAGTTTTGATGATTTCCTGAACCATGAGTTTGTCCAGTATTGCCTCTTGAAGATGCCATCTCCCAGAAGGGGAACGGCTCCATCTAATGCAGCTGTGCCTCTTCCTGTCTCCAGAGATGAAGCGAAAGGCTGTGCTGAAGGCAGCATTTCCTGGAGGAAGCAGTGGCCCATTGGCAGCCCTTGCTGCAGGAAGTGAGGCGATGCCAGGCACAGTCACAGGAGGTAATTGCTGAGGCTTGAGCTGCCATCTCTGCTGTGTGGCAGTACCTGCCCTCCAGGGATGTTGCACAGGGCCTGCAAAGAGTGTGGAGAGTGGCCAGGAGCCAGCCCAGAGCTCCCCAGGCCCTGGGCAGCTTTGGCCATGGCCATGGAAATTTGGCCCCCACAGCCTTACCCGACCCCCTTGCAGTGCCCAGTTCCCAAAGGCACAGGGGGATCCCAGCAGACAAGGAAATGGTTCTGATCTCTGATCCCTTCTAGCTTGGGATGGCGACATGGCTCATCCAGATGCCCTATTGGATGACAGCTTGGAGAATTCTCTTGGAGAAATTCTCTTGGAGAATGCTGGAGGCAAGTGTTCTGTGTGCCTTTCCTGAGAGAATAATCAGTGCCTCATGAGCCATTTCCCTTAGCAGCATCACAAGGTTGAAAGATTCTGGAAAACTTGCCCGGCTCCATTCTGGATCCCTGAGGGATCCCACAGAATGGCTGTCAGTGGCAGGAAGGAGCATTTAGCTGTCCATCTTCCTTCCGTGTGCAATTCCAGTGTGCGCTTCCGTGTGCTCTGTGCAGCCAGGAAGAAGAGCAGAGAGGGAAGGGGCCGGGCCCAGGGCTGTGCCCCGGGGCTGTGCCTTTTGCAGCTCCTTTGCCGGCCCCGGGGTGCCTGAGCTGCTCCTGCTGCTGCTGCCAAGCCCTGGCCCTGCCTGGGGCTGGGTTTAGAGCTGCTGGCAGCTCCAGGGAATCCTTTCTCCCCCGAGTATGGCCCTGCAAGGGGCTCCTTCCATGCCAGTGTGGGGCCACCGCAGGCACGTGGTCCCCCTGGCCCTGCTCCTGAGTGGAAGGCAGAGCTGAGGGAGTGCTTTGGAGGGCACCAATCACCCAGGGGCACTCACTGCCACTCTGGCCTGAGGGGGACATGGAACATCTTTATGTTAAGGTCCTTCTCCATGGAAGAACTCAGACACTGGAGAAAAGAAATCCCTGGAGGCAGCCAGACACCTGGACCAGATGCTGAGTGATCTGGAGAGACGCCGTGGTGGGTGCATTTCCCTCAGCCTTCCCCTGGGACTCAGCAGCCGGGGGCTTTCCCTGCACATCTGGACACGCCGTGCCCAGCACAGAGGGAAGGGATCCATGGCAGCCTGGCTGCCCCGCTGCTGCTTTCCTGCCCTGCAGGGCTGTTTCCCAGCCTGGCCTGGCTGCAGCTTCTCCCCAGCCTCTGCAGGAAGGCATTTGGCATCAGCTGGCAGGGAGCCCAAACTGCACCATGGGCCCGAGATGCCTGCAATTTCCTGGTCTCCGGGTAGATCAGGAATGGCACCTGTTTGTAGAAGGGAGTGGCCTGGCCAATCCCAAAAGTTTTGATGATTTCCTGAACCATGAGTTTGTCCAGTATTGCCTCTTGAAGATGCCATCTCCCAGAAGGGGAACGGCTCCATCTAATGCAGCTGTGCCTCTTCCTGTCTCCAGAGATGAAGCGAAAGGCTGTGCTGAAGGCAGCATTTCCTGGAGGAAGCAGTGGCCCATTGGCAGCCCCTGCTGCAGGAAGTGAGGCGATGCCAGGCACAGTCACAGGAGGTAATTGCTGAGGCTTGAGCTGCCATCTCTGCTGTGTGGCAGTACCTGCCCTCCAGGGATGTTGCACAGGGCCTGCAAAGAGTGTGGAGAGTGGCCAGGAGCCAGCCCAGAGCTCCCCAGGCCCTGGGCAGCTTTGGCCATGGCCATGGAAATTTGGCCCCCACAGCCTTACCCGACCCCCTTGCAGTGTCCAGTTCCCAAAGGCACAGGGGGATCCCAGCAGACCAGGAAATGGTTCTGATCTCTCATTCCTTCTAGCTTGGGATGGCGACATGGCTTCTCCAGATGCCCTATTGGATGACAGCTTGGAGAATTCTCTTGGAGAGAATCTCTTGGAGAATGCTGGAGGCAAGTTTTCTGTGTGCCTTTCCTGAGAGAATAATCAGTGCCTCATGAGCCATTTCCCTTAGCAGCATCACAAGGTTGAAAGATTCTGGAAAACTTGCCCGGCTCCATTCTGGATCCCTGAGGGATCCCACAGAATGGCTGTCAGTGGCAGGAAGGAGCATTTAGCTGTCCATCTTCCTTCCGTGTGCAATTCCAGTGTGCGCTTCCGTGTGCTCTGTGCAGCCAGGAAGAAGAGCAGAGAGGGAAGGGGCCGGGCCCAGGGCTGTGCCCCGGGGCTGTGCCTTTTGTAGCTCCTTTGCCGGCCCCGGGGTGCCTGAGCTGCTCCTGCTGCTGCTGCCAAGCCCTGGCCCTGCCTGGGGCTGGGTTTAGAGCTGCTGGCAGCTCCAGGGAATCCTTTCTCCCCCGAGTATGGCCCTGCAAGGGGCTCCTTCCATGCCAGTGTGGGGCCACCGCAGGCACGTGGTCCCCCTGGCCCTGCTCCTGAGTGGAAGGCAGAGCTGAGGGAGTGCTTTGGAGGGCACCAATCACCCAGGGGCACTCACTGCCACTCTGGCCTGAAGGGGACATGGAACATCTTTATGTTAAGGTCCTTCTCCATGGAAGAACTCAGACACTGGAGAAAAGAAATCCCTGGAGGCAGCCAGACACCTGGACCAGATGCTGAGTGATCTGGAGAGACGCCGTGGTGGGTGCATTTCCCTCAGCCTTCCCCTGGGACTCAGCAGCCGGGGGCTTTCCCTGCACATCTGGACACGCCGTGCCCAGCACAGAGGGAAGGGATCCATGGCAGCCTGGCTGCCCCGCTGCTGCTTTCCTGCCCTGCAGGGCTGTTTCCCAGCCTGGCCTGGCTGCAGCTTCTCCCCAGCCTCTGCAGGAAGGCATTTGGCATCAGCTGGCAGGGAGCCCAAACTGCACCATGGGCCCGAGATGCCTGCAATTTCCCGGTCTCCGGGTAGATCAGGAATGGCACCTGTTTGTAGAAGGGAGTGGCCTGGCCAATCCCAACAGTTTTGATGATTTCCTGAACCATGAGTTTGTCCAGTATTGCCTCTTGAAGATGCCATCTCCCAGAAGGGGAACGGCTCCATCTAATGCAGCTGTGCCTCTTCCTGTCTCCAGAGATGAAGCGAAAGGCTGTGCTGAAGGCAGCATTTCCTGGAGGAAGCAGTGGCCCATTGGCAGCCCCTGCTGCAGGAAGTGAGGCGATGCCAGGCACAGTCACAGGAGGTAATTGCTGAGGCTTGAGCTGCCATCTCTGCTGTGTGGCAGTACCTGCCCTCCAGGGATGTTGCACAGGGCCTGCAAAGAGTGTGGAGAGTGGCCAGGAGCCAGCCCAGAGCTCCCCAGGCCCTGGGCAGCTTTGGCCATGGCCATGGAAATTTGGCCCCCACAGCCTTACCCGACCCCCTTGCAGTGCCCAGTTCCCCAAGGCACAGGGGGATCCCAGCAGACCAGGAAATGGTTCTGATCTCTGATCCCTTCTAGATGAGCATGCTAGCAAGGCTTCTCCAGCAGCTGGGATGGAAGATGGTTTGGAACCCTTGGGAGATTCTGCAGGTAACTTCTCAACTTGCCCTCAGTGAATAATCACTGACAACCTGGCAGGAAGCAGGTGACAGAAGCTCCTGTGCCTGTTGAGTTACAGGTGTGTCTGCAGGGAGGACTTTTCAGGCTCCTTTCCTGGTTGCTGTGCACAAGCCCGGCTCCCATCGCAGGGGTGAGTTGTGTGTCCCTGCTGACCCCACAGGCTGAGCCCTGCTTTTGTGGGATCCATTCCAGGGGAAATGGACATGCATTCTCTTAAGGTCCGCCAAGAGGGAGGAACAGATCTACTAAACACATGAAGTCCCTGGAGGCATCGAAACACCTGGACCAGATGCTGAGTGATCTGGAGAGACGCCGTGGTGGGTGCATTTCCCTCAGCCTTCCCCTGGGACTCAGCAGCCGGGGGCTTTCCTTGCACATCTGGACACGCCGTGCCCACCACAGAGGGAAGGGATCCATGGCAGCCTGGCTGCCCCGCTGCTGCTTTCCTGCCCTGCAGGGCTGTTTTCCAGCCTGGCCTGGCTGCAGCTTCTCCCCAGCCTCTGCAGGAAGGCATTTGGCATCAGCTGGCAGGGAGCCCAAACTGCACCACGAGCCTGCAATCCCCTGCAATTTCCCGGTCTCCGGGTAGATCAGGAGTGGCACCTGTTTGGAGAAGGGAGGGCCCTGTGGCAGCCCCAAGAGCCGTGGCCTTTTCCTGATCCTTATCCATGTCTTTGAAAAGTAGAACTTGCTGAAGATGCCATCTCTCCAATGGGGAATGGTTCCACCTGATCCAGCTGTCCCTTTTCCTTTCTCCAGAGATGGACCAAAGGGCTTTGCTGAAGGCAGCACTTCCTGAAGGAAGCCGTGGCTCCGTGCCAGCCCCCGATACACGAAGGGAGGAGATGCCAGACAGTGCCACAGAAGGTGATTGCTGTGCCAGGCTCAGCCAGGCTGAGCAATCCTGCTGGGGTCCCTCCGTGGGAGACATGTCCCGAAACCTGGGAGTGGCTGCACGGGGTGCCCATGGTGGGGAAAGGGCAGAGAGGGAGAGCAAGGCTCCCGTGTGTCCTGACAGGGCCTGACTCTGTCCCCTGGGGCTGGGGGAGCTGTCCCAGGGCAGGGAGGGCCAGGGCTGGCAGGGGCTGCTCAGGGATGGGTTTGGCCCGTGTCCCTCGAAGCAGCGACTGCCCAAGCAGCTGCGCTGGCCCCGGGCTCTCCTCCCGGCCTGCTGGGCTTTGTTGGGTGGCACAGCCTGTGCCAAGGGGCGGCAAGGGGCCTGCAGGCCCCAGCTCTGGGGGAAACAGAGAACGTCCTGGCCGTATCCACCGTGCTGCCAGCTCGGCAGTGCAGCACAGCACGGGCTCACGCTCCCCACTGCTCCCACAGACGTTATCACTGAAACAGGAATATTTGCCCCGGATCCAGTGCGCCTCCCAAGAATTGTCTGCCCCCAGGATGTGCGCAGGTCCTGCATGATAGGCACGGTGGTGACACTGTTCACCGTGCCCCTCGTGCTGATCGGCTGCTATCTTGGCATTCGGAAGCTGTACCAGAGCAGACGGTCAGTTGTTGATTTTTCTCCACAGCTTTCTTGTAACTCTGCTCATAGCATTGGTAGCCTGACTCGTAGTCATGCTGCACTGGAGCTGTGGCCAGTCCGTGGTTGTCCAAAGAACTCTGCTGAGGGCTCTGCTGCTGCCCAGTGCTTTCATTGGCCTCTTCATTGCTGGGCCTTGTCCTGGGGGGCCCGCTGGGGCTGCAGCCAGTGCTGGCTCCCACTGAGGCTGCAAGAGCAGCCCCGGGGGCACAGGGCACAGGCAGAGCAAGTTCTCAACAGTATTTGGGCCACACAGCTCAGGACAGGACAGTGCTTATTTAGTAGCTCATGTAAAGTTTCATGGTGACAGTGATGTTACCAGACAAGCAAATCTGCTGCAGTTCAGTGTTCACAAAATCCAACCTGATGAAGGTTTGGCT
Source organism: Vidua chalybeata (assembly GCF_026979565.1). Classification (NCBI taxonomy): domain Eukaryota; kingdom Metazoa; phylum Chordata; class Aves; order Passeriformes; family Viduidae; genus Vidua; species Vidua chalybeata. The sequence continues at coordinate 558,780 of NW_026530345.1, forward strand.
TTGGCCTTGAGGCTTTGCTCTTTGTGTGAGCCCTGTTCTGGATTGATTCCCACTCAGTCTTGGAGCCTGTTTTGGGTGAAGGCTCATCCCGGCCCTGACCCTTGGCAGTTCTGGGCTCAAAGGCACCGCTGAGGCCGCACTGCACGTGACTGGGCTTCAGGGCTCCATTAGCAAAGGGCTTTGAGAAGTTTAAATTACTGTATTCTTACTCTTTGGTTTTCTTTATGGAATTCCTTTCCTTTTTTTTAAACTTAATTTTAAAAAAACAAATTCTTTTCCAGTGCTTTTTCCAGTTATTTGAGATAGTGAATGATGGCTGGACCATCGAGGATCTCGTCTCGACGGCGGTAGCTCTATTCCCCTTCCTCTCTTTTCTCTCTATTTCCCTTTTCTGTCCCTTCTATCGCATTTGCTGTTGGTACCTAAATAAAGATGCATTTGTTGTGATTCAAGTGATGGTCCCTTGCCATTTGCAGTTTTGCACTTTTGGGATCGGTTAACAAACCATCACAAACACCCCGCAAGAGTGGATCGTGACAGGTTGTGGGGGATCCTTCGCTCTCTTGGATGGGGGAGGGAGCGGGGAAATGGAATCAAGATGAGACAGGGATCAGCCAGCCCCACGCCAGGCAGCGTTTTCTCCTCTGAGAGCTCCTCTGAGCTGAGTGAGCTGCTGAAGCCTGCGGAGCAAATGAGAGCCGGGACTGAGGGAAAGGCTGGCTGGGAAGGAGTCAGATAAACCCGTGTGGGCATTTCCCTTTCCCAGGGGCTCCTGGGGAGACAAAGGAGACAAGAAGGATTCCCCACCTCACGACATCTCCTTTTTCCCTTCAGTAGCCCTATTGCAGCCACTGCATACAAGAGTTTACTTGATCCCCTCGATGCCAGGGAGCACCAAGAACTTGAACCTTGCTGGAGTCCAGCCCTGCCTGCCTGTCACCGAGCACAGGGGAAAGATGCAGAACCTGGGCAGGGGTTGAGCCAAATTGGCATTTTGCCACTTGTGATTTCCTCCCAGCTTTTGCAGCAGGGCGACAACCCCATCGCTGCAAACCACTCCCTTTTGCAAGGCACACGTGGACCTCGCTGGAAGCTCAGGGCTCTTGAAGGGGCTGCTGCAGTTGGCAACAGGAGCTGTTGTTGAACTTTTCACATTGCTTAACCCCCCCTGCCAAATGCCATCAAGTGGCTGAGGAAGGACACAAAAAGATTACCCTGGAGGAAGGGAGGCCAAAAGCTTGGAAAAGGATGAAAGAAATGCTCTGATCATGACGATGACAAAAAAATAGAACGATTTCTTTCTGACAGCAAATGAACACCCGCCGCCCTCCAGCCCTCCCAGCCTGGCAGGCCGAGCGGAGCCGTTTCCATGGCATGAGGTGCTGGCAGCCTGCGGAGAGAAACCAGAGAGCCACGGTCAGTCACAGAAGGCTCCTGTGCCCTGTCCTGCCATGGCCTGTGCCCGGGCCAGGCTGCTGGCTGTGCTCAGAGCCCAAACCTCCCGAGCCATTCTCTGTTTCGAGAGAAGGGCAGCGTGGCAGGCCACGTTCCACCTCCTCCGCTTCAGCACAGCACAGCAGCCTCCTCAGCAGCTGCAAGGGCGGGATGCCCGTGTGCCCGCTGCCCTCTGCCCGAAGCCCTTCTGCCAGCCCAGCTGTGGAGCCGGGTACCCACCTCTGCAGACCTGCTGCCAGGAGAGGAGCCGATCCCACACGAGGTCCTCGTCCTTCTTGAAGGGGATGTCCCTGCAGGCCGTGGCCCCTGGGGTAGCGCTGGCACTGGATGTGCTCCACGGACGGTGCAGGCGCTTCCCCATGCAGTCCGGGCACCAGGTGTAATCTTCCTGGGAAAAACAAAGAACAATTGCATGAAAGTCAATTCAAAACAAGACCTGGAAACAAGAAAAACCTACACAGCCTGTCACCGTTTCACGGGCCTGAGGAGGGTCTGACCACTCCATGCGAGAATGAAACCTGTCCATGGGTGGGGAAAAACCCCACCTTTCCCACCCGTAAACGCACCCCTTCCTCGAGGGCCTGCAAAGCAGACCAGCTGGGGCACGGCTTCGGAACCCGTCCCCCTCTGCTGCCCCCATCCACATGGATGGATGTTTTGTCAGGCTGGCTGCCCCCGCCCCAGCCCGTGCCAGGCTGGCTGGCAGAAGCTGTCAGCAAGGCCAGGAGCCGGCTCCCCTTCCACAACATCCGTCCCCTGTCCCACCAAAAAGCAGCTCGGCAGCCATGGGAAAAAATTAATATTCCCCAGCGCCGCCGAGCGGGGAACCTGCGGCGCGTGGCCAGGCCGAGCCCTGCCATGCCTGGAAGCACGAGCATCCCCCCGCCCCTGCGCCGGCTGGGGACTCATCTTGATTTCATCGGGGCGCAGAGCGTGTCCTCCAGGAAGGGGCCGCAGCCAAAGCCGGTCGGCTTTGCCCCGCCAGCGGCCAGCTCCAGGATGGTGTTCCTAGCTCCACGTGGTGCTCCAGAAGAACACGCCAGCTGTGCCTCGGCTTGCGGGGACATCCCGATGCCATTGAGCTGCAGGGGAATGTTTCCCCTGTTCCAGTCCGTGGCACCTTCACCGCACTGCCACCACTTCTCCAGTGGCACGGGGAGCACTGAGCCGCTCCCTCCACAACTCGCCGGGGACCAGCGGAAGCATCTCCTCGGCTGCGCTCTCTCCTCCGTGCTGCGGCCGCAGGGAAACGCTCCGGGGTTTTCTTGGAGTGCCACCAGACGCGTGCAGCTGGTACTTGCTGGGCTCCTGGATCCTACTGAGCACAGGGATGGATCTCTGCTGTCTCCTGGGCCAGGCAGGGCTCCTGCAGCCAAGAATGCTCAAAAAGGTCTTCCAGTGATGGCCTGTCTGTGGGGTCCATGGATAAACACCACCTGATGAGGTGCTGGCACTCTGCAGAGAGAAACCAGAAACCGCCGCTCAGCGGGACAAGGCTCCTGTCCATGCTCTCCCACATTCCACAGTGCCCAGGCCACACTAGGAGTGCTCAGAGCTGCAGCCAAAAGCTTCCCATGGATCCTCCCTTCCGGAGGAGAGCAGCATAGAGGCACACGTGCCACCTCCTCCAGCTAAGCCCAGGAGATCAACCGCCTCACTAGCTGCCAGAGCAGGACGCTGATGTGCCAGCTGCCCCCTCCCAGCCCCGTTCCTCCTCCCGAGCCCTGAAGGTGCAGCCCCACCTTGAGACACCCGGGGCGGGAAGAAGAGCTGGCCCCGGACGATGTCCTCGTTTGTGTGGAAAGGAAGGTGCCCGCAGACCAGGTGATAGAGCAGGATGCCCAGGGACCAGATGGTGGCTGGCTGGCCATGGTAGCAGCCAAAGAGGATCCACTGTGGTGGGCTGTACTCCAGCATCAGCCGGCCTGGGAGAGGCGGGACACAGACGGGATGGGACGGGAGTGGAGTGAGTGTGAGAGGGAGAAGGGGATGGGGAGCGAGTGGAAAGTCGAGCGGAAAACCGGTCGAGAGAAGCGCTGCTGCTGCTGCTGCTGCTGCTGCTGCTGCTGCTGCTGCTGCTGCTGCGGAACCGCCGCAGCTCGCGAACGTTCCTCCGTTGCCTCCGCGAACCCAACGGAGGAGCCGCCGCGCGCCCCGCGGAACGAAAGAAAGAAACAAACAAATAAAACCCCAAAGGAATTCCTATTAGAGAAGTAACCAAATCAAACAATGTAGCAATAAAGAAGAGTCTTGGCTTGTGGCTTCTTTCTTCTTTGGCTGAGGTGTAGCATTTCATGGGGAAGAATTGCCTCTTCTGACAATTTCTGACAGAAGTTTTTGGACAGGAGTGCAGCATTTAATTTTCAAGTAGAATAGGGAAATTCTCTCAGTAATGTCATCTCTTTCCATCCTCTGTTGAGACAGTTGCAGGCTGCCAAAGGACATGGTCTGCAATGTGGAACTTGGGGCCAATTTTGTTTTTCTGCCAGAGGATGAGGAGGGGAAGTATCCCAGAATCATGGAATCGTGGCATGGTTTGGCTTGGAAGGGATCTGAAAAATCACACGGCTGCAACCCCCCTGCTGTGGCTGGGCACCCCTTGCACTAGCCCGGCTTGTCTAGAGCTCCGTGCAGCCTGGCCTTGAGCACTGTCAGGGACGGGACAGCCACACCTTCTCTGGGCAACCTGTTCCAGGAGAGTCTTTTTTCTGAATCCCTCTCCTAAACCGACTCTCTTTCCATTTGGATCCATTCTCCCTTGTCCTGTCCTTGCCTGCCCTCCTACAAAGCCCCTGTCCAGCTTTCTTGTAGGTTGCCCTCAGGTCCTGGAAGGCCACAGTTGGATCAAGTCTCAGTCTCTTGCCCAGGTTGAGGAAGCCTTGCAGGAGAGGAGTGTTATCAATACATATTATAATATTGGCTTTTGCAAATATTAAAATGAATTTTATATGTGTAATGTTAAAGTAACTTTGTTCCAAAGATATAGTTTCTAATTTTGTTGTTAATTAAGCTTAGACATAGTAGTGCAATAGCTGATAGAAGTGTGCTTGTGTTAAAATGCCTGCTTGGATGGGATAACATCCAATGAACACAGGATGAGGACACCTGCTACAGATCTGCCAACGATCAGCACTCACCGTCTGAAGGCAGTGTGGACCAAGGCCCGAACTGGAAGTGATAAAGAGAAGGAGCCAAACCCCAGCCAGGAAACACGCATGTTCTGAAAAGGGGGACCCAAGGAGGGGCCATGTAAAATAGTTCCTGGAAAATGTAAACTAGGTTATGGATATGCATAATGGGCTGTGAATAGGCAACAGGCTGATGTGAGGGGGAAAAGGTATTTAAGGGAGATCCCCGAAGGTAACAGGGTGCTCTTGGCTGAGTGCCATGATGCACCCACCCATAAATAACATTTGCTCTGTGGTCCTTGTCTCCCATTGTCCTTTATTAAACTTTTTACATTTTCCCAGGAGAGTGAATGTGTTTTTCACATGGGCTACACATGCTTATACACAATTCTTGGAAGACTAGTAATGTTTTTTGACAATGATTGGGTTAATCTTCACATAATCAAACTTATCCATTTTGCAATATGTCTTGCTCATAGAAGTTGATTCAATCTTCTTGATTCAGTCTTCTTGCAGTCTTGAAAGCTCTGTTTCTTCTTGCCAAGGCATTCTGATTATCAAGTCTTTTATGCTAATCAGGTCCAAAGTTCATCAACTCACTTCTGTCCTGGCAGCATGGCTGTGTCTATGCAAGCAGGGAAACACTAACTGAGAGAATTCCACTAAGGTGAAGGTGGCCTCAGCCTCCCGTGACCGAGCTGCCGGGTATGATCTGTCAGATCCCCTTGAAGGAGCCTCTAGTATGTATGCCCAGGGAAGAAATGGGAACCAGGGCTAGAGGGGCCCTGCCTCGAGCCAGGGAGAGGCACGGGAAAACCAGATCTCTGGTCAGCGTGGATCCGATGGCCTGGCACATCAGAGCCACAGAAATATGAAACCTTAGCTGATACTGGTGCGCAGTGTGCCCTGATACCATGGGGACATGTGGGGGCAGAACCTGTTTCCATTGCCGGGCTGACGGGGGAATCGATCACAGCAATTGACCCTGTTGGGAGCCGAGGTGAGCCTGACTGGGAAGGAGTGGCAGAAACATCCCATTGTGACCGGCCCAGAGGCCCCGTGTATTCCGGGCATCGACTTCCTCCGGAATGGCTACTACAAAGACCCAAAGGGACTCAGGTGGGCTTTTGGCATAGCTGCTGGAGAGGCAGAGGACATGAAGCAGTTGAACACCTTGCCTGGACTATCAGACTGTCTGGAACCGACTGCCCCAGGGGTGGAAGCACAGCCCCACCAGCTGCCATGGACTGATCCAGGCTGCACTGGCAAAGGGTGAAGCTCCAGAACACCTGCAGTACATCGATGGCATCATTGTGTGGGGGAACTCAGCAATGGAAGTATTTGAGAAAGGAGAGAGGATCGTCCAGATTCTGCTGGAAGCCCGGTTTTGGAGAATGCACATTCCTGAGTAAAACCAGATTTTGAGCCCTCTCTACCTGGTCGCCCACAAAAAGATCGATTTCCACTGGGGCCCTGAGCAGCAACAAGCCTTTGCCCAGATCAAGCAGGAGATCGCTCATGCAGTTGCCCTTGGCCCAGTCAGGACGGGACCAGAGGTGAGGAATGTGCTCTACTCTGCAGCCAGGAACAATGGCTTGTCCTGGAGCCTTTGGCAGAAGGTGCCTGGGGAGACTCGAGGCCGACCACTGGGATTCTGGATCCAAAGCTACAGAGGGTCTGAAGCCAAGTACACTCCCACAGAGAAGGGAATCTTGGCTGCCTATGAAGGAGTTCAAGTTGCCTTGGGGGTGATTGGCACAGAAGCACAACTCCTCCTGGCACCCCGACTGCCGGTGCTGGGGTGGATGTTTCAAGGAGAGGTTCCCACATCCTGCCACGCCACCGACACCACACAGAGCAAGTGGATTGCCCTCATCACACAGCACACCCGTATTTGGAACCAGAACTAGGATTTTGGAAATACAAACTGGCCAGAAGGTAAAAAGTTTGGTCTTGCTGATGAAGAGGAGCAGGAACAATTGGCATGGACTGAAGAAACTCCACCATACAACCATCTACCAGCAGAGGAAACACGCTACGCTCTTTTCACGGACGGTTCCAGTCGCATCGTAGGGATGAACCAGAAGTGGAAAGCAGCCGTATGGAGCCCCACACGACAGGCTGCACAAGCTACTGAGGAGAAGGTGGATCAAGTCAACTTGCTGAACTCAAGGCCGTTCAGCTGGCCCTGGCATTGCTGAGAGAGAGAAGTGACCAAAGCTCTGCCTTTATACCAATTCATGGATGGCAGCCAATGCTCTGTGGGGCTGCCTGGAAAGGTGGAAAAGGCCAACTGGCAGCTTAGAGGAAAACCAATCTGGAATGCTGACGAGTGGAAAGACATTGCCTCTCGGGTGGAGAAGGTACGTGTGGAAGTCTGCCATGTAGATGCCAATGTCCGCAAGAGTCGGGCTAATGAGGAGCACCGAAACAACAAGCAGGTAGATCAGGCTGCAAAGACAGAGGTGTCAAAGATAGACTTGGATTGGCATCACAAGGGGCAGTTGTTCCTGGCTCAGTGGGCTCATGATGCCTCAGGTCATCAGGGCAGAGATGCCACCTATAAGTGAGCACGAGACCGAGGGGTGGATCTAAGCATGGACAGTATTTCTCAGGTTATCCATGACTGTGAGACGTGTGCTGTGATCAAGGAGGCCAAGCGGGTGAAGCCCCTGTGCTATGGTGGGCGGGGGTCCAAGTACAAGTATGGGGAGGCCTGGCAGATTGACCACGTCACACTGCCCCAGACACGCCAAGGCAAGCGCTACGTGCTCACCATGGTAGAAGCCACCACGGGATGCTTGGAGACCTCCCCTGTGCCTCACAGCACTGCCCCAACACCATCCTGGGCCTGGAAAAGCAAGTCCTGGGGAGGCATGGCACCCCTGAGAGGACTGAGTCAGACAAGGGGACTCATTTCAAGAGCGGCATTGCCAACACCTGGGCTAGAGAACATGGCATCGAGTGGGTGCACTGAGACCCGTACTGGGGGTGCTCTGGGACCGAGACTGAGACCGAGGTCGGCATCGGGACCAGGATTGCTCCAAGACCGGTGCTGGGATCTGTACCTGGATTGCTCTGGGACCTCCGAGTTCACTCTGGGGAGCTTTGGCTGCACCCCAGAGCAGCACTGGGACTGGGAGGGACTGGGAGGGACTGGGAGGGAGCCCTGAGCAGCGTGGGACCGCCTCCGTTCACAACGTTCAGTGCAGTCATCCCGGTCCAAATGATCCCAGTTTGTATGATCCCAGTCTGGATGGTCCTGATCCACATGGTCCCAGTCTGTGCACTCCCAGTCCATAGGATCCCAGTCCGCATGATCCCAGTCTCTATGGTCCTGCACGGCACACACTCCAAGGGTCTGGAATTCCAGTTCCCAGTAGGGAAACATGTTCCTGCCCTTGAAGGCAAAGCTCTTAAGAAGGGGCCAAAAGCCAAGTGCAGCAAGATCCTACAGTGACATTTCACTGCCAGCCTTCCTAACTTCACCCATGGTTGTTGCAGCTCCTGCACTGGGAATTAAATCAGGGCAGGGTCTTTGGTGGCAGCTGCCCTGGCTCAAGGGAGACACAGAGAGAAAGAGAGCAGGCAAAGAGAGGCAGGAGAGAAAGGAGGACATAAACACAATCAGCTGAGAAGGTGGCACTCTGCAAACAGAACTGCAACGGACTGAAAATGAACGGGACAGAAATCAGTAAGTCTGAAAGTTTTATTCATTATCAAAAACATCCCAGCCACCCAGCTCCACACAATCCCCATCCCACCGCTCCAAATTGGCATCCCACTTCTCCCAATCTCCTTCCAACCCCATCTCAACCTGGCGGCTGTGGAAACAAGTGAGTTTGGCGTGGGATTGAGTTTTTTAGGTGGGAACTAGCCATTTTGAGGTGGGATTGAGCCTATATGAATTAAAATTCAGTTGTTTTCAGTGGGATTGAGTTGTTTTGAGGTGACCCTCTTGGCTTTTGGAGGGCAAAGAGATGGAGTGCACTGCCCAAAATACCCCCAGAACCCACATCTATCTTCCAGTATACCTCCAGAACCCACATCTATCCTCCAGAATATTGTCCCCAGCATAGATCACAGGGAATGTGGGTCACCAGGGCTGTGCCCAGCGTGGGTCCTGCAGTGGGGGATGGAGCTGGAGCAGCACACGAAGCTCTTCCTGCACTTGGGGCACTCGCAGGGCTTCCCTTACCGGTGCCTCCGTTGGTGTTGGGTCAAGGTAGAGCGGTCTGAGAAGCTCTTCCCACACTGGGGACACTCGTAGGGCCTCTCCCCAGTGTGGATGCGCCGGTGGCTGATGAGGTGGGAGTTCCTCCTGAATCCCTTCCCACAGTCGGGGCAGCAGAAGGGCCTCTCCTCCGTGTGAACCAGATAGTGCTTGAGGAGATCGGAGCTGGTCTTAAACCTCTTCCCACACTTGGAACACTCGTAGGGCCTCTCCCCAGTGTGGATCTTCTGGTGGCTGACCAGGTTGGATCTCTGGCTGAAGCTCTTCCCACACTCCCCACACTCGTAGGGCCTCTCCCCAGTGTGGGTCCTCTGGTGCCTCATGAGGTTTTGGTTGTACTTGAATCCCTTCCCACAGTCGGGGCAGCAGAAGGGCCTCTCCTCTGTGTGACTCCGGTAGTGCAGGAGGAGATCGGAGCTGGTCTTAAACCCCTTCCCACACTCAGAACACTCGTAGGGCCGTTCCCCAGTGTGGATCATCTGGTGCACGAGCAGGTTGCAGCTGTGGCTGAAGCTCTTCCCACACTCCCCACACTCGTAGGGCCTCTCCCCAGTGTGGGTCCTCTGGTGCACGATCAGCTGGGAGCTCCACCTGAAGCTCTTCCCACACTCTGAGCACTTGTGGGGCTTCTCCCCATCCTGGAGCTGCTCATGGACCACCAGCTCCGAGCTCTGGTTCCATCTCCGGCCGCCTCCCCGGCCCAGGCTGGGTCTTTCCTCCTCAGATCCCTGTGATCTGCGTTTGCAGCCCCTCCTCGTGCGGCATCTCCAGGGCTTTTCCTCCCCGTTGGGTTCCTGCACCATGGAGCCGCTCAAAACGGCCTCTTCCACGAGGTTCTGCTGCGGGGATTTGTCCTCCCCGCTCTCCATCCTCAGCTCCTGCTCTGGGGGAGGAAGGACAAGGAGAGGGTCTTCCTCTTCTTCGCAGCCTGCCATGTGCTAGGAATGGGAAAGCCTGGTTTGGGGAAAACAAGGGATGAGCATTTTGAGTTTGAAGGTCCCTCTGCCCGAGTCCATCTCTAGAAGTCCCCAGCCACCTGGGCTCCATAAAAACCTCCCAAACACCAAGATTCAGCCCTGAAAAAGCCTCCCAGGAGCTCCCCGTCCCTGCCCCTCCCCATTGCTGTTCGGGCTTCCCCCCTGTCCCAGCTGCTGGGGGTCACGCTTGGATTGGGGGTCCCCCTTCTCCTCGGTGCCCGCCCTCCCTAGGCTGCTGGGAGTCCCAGCAATCCCAAAAGCTCCCCCCTCTTGGCTCTCCCCATTTAGGGCTGCCGGGGCTTTTTGGGCTCCCTTCTCCCCTTCTTCTCTGCTTTGGGCTGCAGCGGCTCCAAGGAGTCCCCCCTGCCCCTCTCCAGGCTCTTGAGGGTCCCGCCCATGGCGGCGCTCCCCCCTCTCTGGGCTCCCCACTTTGGGCTCCTGGGGGACACAGGGCTCTGCTCCTCCAGGCTGCCTCTGCCGGCAGCCGCCACCGGCACCCCCCAATGTCCCCCCAAGGGGCCTTTTCCGCTCAGCTTTGCAGTTCTTCAGTCTCCAAACATTCTCCCAAAAAACCCAACCCAGAGACCCCCCAGGATATCTGGCCCGAGCTCCCCATCCCCGCTCACCTGCGGGATGGGGAGCGATGATCCCACAGGTGGGGGCTGCGAATTCAGGGAGGGCTCGACCGCGTGAATCCTTCTGCTGTCCTTGATCCGCCTTTGTCCCTCCTCTTCCTCTTCCTGCTGCCCCTCCTCTTCCATCCCCCCCCCCCAACCCCACCTCCTTCTCATCTTCCATCCATCCCCTTCCACCCCTCCTCTTCGATCCCCCCTCCTCCTTGTCCATTACCCCACCTCCTTCTCCTATTTCCATCCCCCCTTTCCATCCTCTATAAGCCCACCTCCTTCTCCGCCTCCATCCCTGCCCTTCCCTCCCTCCTCCTCCTCCCCCAGGAGCAGCGACACCCTCGGTGTCCCGTTCCCGCAGCCCTCGCAGCCCGCGGCAGGAGCGGGGATGGAGCCGGGCCAGGTCGGGATGGGCAGCGCGGGGCTCTCGGCTGCTCCCACCCGCTGTTCCAGGGGGGAACCCGGCCCGGGCAAAAGGAGAGGCAAACTGGGAAAACTGGGGGCTGCACATCCCAACTGGGCCTTGCTGGGGACCCAGCCTGGGCACTGCCAGCCCTTGGGGCTCCTCTCGGGACAGCCGGGAGGGGGGAACGCACAGAGGGCTGGGGGATGCCAGGAGTGGCAGCACTGGGAGGGACTGGGCTCCACTGGGATCCTACTGAGGTCATACTGGGAGTGACTGGACTTATACTGGGAGTGTCTGAGAGTGACTGGGAACACACCCTGCACATCATCCCCCATACTCGGGGTGAGTGGCAGCAACTGGGAGCACGGTGGGAGCAAATGGCATCATACTGGCACTGACTGGGTTGATCTAGCTGGAGGCAACTGGGGCCCCAGGAGCCCCAGACCCCTCCACCCCTAAATGGGGTGATGGAAAAGGGGGGAGCTTTTCATATTCCTGGGACTCCTCGGGAGGGTGGAGATTGAGTAGACAGGGAGCCCCAGTCGAAGTGTTACCCCCAGCAGCTGGGACAGGGGAAACATTGAACAGCAAAGGTGAGGGACCAGGGGCAGGGAACTCCTGGGAGGCTTTTTCAGGGCTGAATCTTGGTGTTTGGGAGGTTTTTATGGAGCCCAGGTGGCCGGGGATTTCTAGAGATGGACTTGGGCAGAGGGACCTTCAAAGTCAATGTGCTTATCCCTTGTTTTTCCCAAAGCAGGATTTCCCGTTCCCAAGCCTTGGCTGCATGGAGGAGGAGGCTGTGAGGAAGAGGAAGATGCCCCGAGACAGCCAGGCAGGTGAGGAGGAAGTCAGTGCCCCTTTCCCCCTCTCTCCTGTTCCATCTCCCAGCCCAGCACGGCCCCCGGCTGCAGGACATCCCCGCTGCCGGATTATGGGAAGAGCTTCAGGCAGAGCTCCCACCTGATCCAGCACCTGAGGATCCACACCAGGGAAAGGCCCTACAAGTCTGGGGAGTGTGGGAAGGGTTTCAGCTACAGCTCCCACCTCGTCGTCCACCAACACAGCCACACTGGGGAGAGGCCCTACGAGTGTCCCAAGTGTGCAAAGAGCTTCTCCAGGAGCTCTGACTTGACCCAACACCAACAGAGGCACCGGTAAGGGAAGCCCTGCGAGTGCCCCAAGTGTGGGAAGAGCTTCGTGCACTGCTCCACCTTCATCCCCCATTGGAGCACCCACCAGAGCCCTGGTGACCCACATTCCCTGTGATCTGTGTTGGGAAGACACCTGGCTGCTTGTCCTTTTGGTTTGGCCCTGATTTTCTTTTGATTCATCTTCTTCCCTTTAAAACAGACAAAACTGGGGTAAGAGTCAACAAATTCATCAAAGGCATCTTAAGCCTCACTCTTTGCTATTGTTTCAGGGGAATCTGGGATTCAGGGAGATACTTGGGAGGATCTGCACCACGGGCCATGCACACCCTGAGATCCTCTGCAATTTCCCGGTCTCTGAGCACATCTGGAGGGGCAGCTGTTTGGAGGAGGGAGGGCCCTGGAGCAGCCCCAATAACCTGGTCTTTAGCCTGAATCTCATCCATGACATGGACAAGCATTGCCTCCTGAAGATGCCACTTTCCTGTTGGGAAACAGCCCCACCTGATCCAGCTGTCCCTTCTCCTTCCCCCAGAGATGGAAGGAGAGGCTGTGCTGAAGGCTGAGTTTCCCAGAGCAAGCAGTGGCCCATTGGCAGCCTCTGCTGCAGGAAGGGAGGCGATGCCAGGCACAGTCACAGGAGGTTATTGCTGTGCCTCTGGGCCTGAGCCCTGCTGAGGGGACATGGAACAACTTTCTGTTAAGGTCCTCCTCCATGGAAGAACGCAGACACTGGAGACAAGAAATCTCTGGAGGCTGCCAGACACCTGGACCAGATGCTGAGTGATCTGGAGAGACGCCGTGGTGGGTGCATTTCCCTCAGCCTTCCCCTGGGACTCAGCAGCCAGGGGCTTTCCCTGCACATCTGGACACGCCGTGCCCGGCACAGTGGGAAGGGATCCATGGCAGCCTGGCTGCCCCGCTGCTGCTTTCCTGCCCTGCAGGGCTGTTTCCCAGCCTGGCCTGGCTGCAGCTTCTCCCCAGCCTCTGCAGGAAGGCATTTGGCATCAGATGGCAGGGAGCCCAAACTGCACCACGGGCCTGCAATCCCCTGCAATTTCCCGGTCTCCGGGTAGATCAGGAGTGGCACCTGTTTGGAGAAGGGAGGGCCCTGTGGCAGCCCCAAGAGCTGTGGCCTTTTCCTGATCCTTATCCATGTCTTTGAAAAGTGGAACTTGCTGAAGATGCCATCTCTCCAATGGGGAATGGTTCCACCTGATCCAGCTGTCCCTTTTCCTTTCTCCAGAGATGGACCAAAGGGCTTTGCTGAAGGCAGCACTTCCTGAAGGAAGCAATGGCTCCGTGCCAGCCCCCGATACACGAAGGGAGGAGATGCCAGACAGTGCCACAGAAGGTGATTGCTGTGCCAGGCTCAGCCAGGCTGAGCAATCCTGCTGGGGTCCCTCAGTGGGAGACACGTCCCGAAACCTGGGAGTGGCTGCACGGGGTGCCCATGGTGGGGAAAGAGCAGAGAGGGAGAGCAAGGCTCCCGTGTGTCCTGACAGGGCCTGACTCTGTCCCCTGGGGCTGGGGGAGCTGTCCCAGGGCAGGGAGGGCCAGGGCTGGCAGGGGCTGCTCAGGGATGGGTTTGGCCCATGTCCCTCGAAGCAGCGACTGCCCAAGCAGCTGCGCTGGCCCCGGGCTCTCCTCCCGGCCTGCTGGGCTTTGTTGGGTGGCACAGCCTGTGCCAAGGGGCGGCAAGGGGCCTGCAGGCCCCAGCTCTGGGGGAAACAGAGAACATCCTGGCCGTGTCCACCGTGCTGCCAGCTCGGCAGCGCAGCACAGCACGGGCTCACGCTCCCCACTGCTCCCACAGACGTTATCACTGAAACAAGAATATTTGCCCCCGGATCCAGTGCGCCTCCCAAGAATTGTCTGCCCCCAGGATGTGCGCAGGTCCTGCATGATAGGCACGGTGGTGACACTGTTCACCGTGCCCCTCGTGCTGATCGGCTGCTATCTTGGCATTCGGAAGCTGTACCAGAGCAGACGGTCAGTTGTTGATTTTTCTCCACAGCTTTCTTGTAACTCTGCTCATAGCATTGGTAGCCTGACTCGTAGTCATGCTGCACTGGAGCTGTGGCCAGTCCGTGGTTGTCCAAAGAACTCTGCTGAGGGCTCTGCTGCTGCCCAGTGCTTTCATTGGCCTCTTCATTGCTGGGCCTTGTCCTGGGGGGCCCGCTGGGGCTGCAGCCAGTGCTGGCTCCCACTGAGGCTGCCAGGCCAAGAGCAGCCCCGGGGGCACAGGGCAGAGGCAGAGCAAGTTCTCAACAGTATTTGGGCCACACAGCTCAGGACAGGACAGTGCTTATTCAGTAGCTCATGTAAAGTTTCATGGTGACAGTGATGTTACCGGACAAGCAAATCTGCTCCAGTTCAGTGTTCAAACAAATCCAACCTGATGAAGGTTTGGCTTTGGCCTTGAGGCTTTGCTCTTTGTGTGAGCCCTGTTCTGGATTGATTCCCACTCAGTCTTGGAGCCTGTTTGGGTGAAGGCTCAACCCGGCCCTGACCCTTGGCAGTTCTGGGCTCAAAGGCACCGCTGAGGCCGCACTGCACGTGACTGGGCTTCAGGGCTCCATTATCAAAAGCCTTTGAGAAGTTTAAATTACTGTATTCTTACTATTTGGTTTCTTTTCCAGTGCTTTTTCCAGTTATTTGATATAGTGAATTATGGCATAATTTCCCCATGGCTGAATTATAAAACAAACTATAAAATGGAATAATTTTTACACTCTTATGTCTTTCACAGACTCATGAAACTTATGTTGGTTTGATGTGACCTACAGAAGAGTTTTGCTTTGCTTTTAATTCCAACAAGCAGCAGAGCTGGAACCTGTTGAGAGGAGTCTCTTCACTTCATAGCTAAAGCAAACCGCCAGCGTTCTTTTTTTCTAGCTCTGGGCAGGAAAATAAAAATCTATCAGCAGAATATACTCGAGTGAAGTAACTGATATAAATTAGGGATTTGGTCTGTTTGCTCCCTAAGCCCTGAGTTCCTCAGAGCTGCAGCTCCCTGCTCTCTCTGCAGACAGAGGCTGGCTGTGGATGACAGTCACGTGTCTGGCCTGGTGCACACCAAGTGCACACACAAGCTGAGGGATCATCCCTGCACGCCCCATCCTGGAAGAACCGAGGTCATTGATGAATCTGACACAGTTTTATGGCACGGCAGCAAAAGAAGGCAAAAGAAAGGCTACAATTGGTACCATTCCAAGCCCTTGATATTTTGCCGTGTGTAATGGAGATAGGAACTACAAGTTTCCTATTCATGCACAATTTGCTGTCTGAGAGCACTCCATTCTCAAAGTCACAGGGGCTTGCAGGTCTGTGTCTGAGATGACTTTAAAAACAAAAACAACCTTTATGTGCAACACCTGTGTATCAAAATTTGACAATACAAATCACAAGCTGATTTCTGCTGTTAAGTTGATGAAAAAAAACCCAAAAAGCAAAAGTAAAACCGTGACCAAATAGAACAGGCAAAAACAACAACCACCAAGAAAACAAGAAAACCAACAGAAACATCCCCACAAATCCAGAAAAAGATAAAAATCAGGTGAAGGAGGCAGAGCTCCTAGAGCAACAAATGGGCAGAGGAACTACAGGAAGGACAGATCATAAAAAAGGAGAGGTAAGAAGTAGCTATGGCATCAAACTAGCCAGGGCATGTGAGATAGTGTTCTCACCCTTCTGAAAACAATCTGACATAAAAATGAACAGAAAAGAAATGATGACGATTGTGATAATGGGAGTCTGCATGTTTAGCTTTAATATATCCATTGTGTGTGAGTTGTGTTTTCCTTGTTAAGTCACATCATCTGGCAAGGGTTTTTATCTGTGCAAAGAAAAATACTGCAGTGGAAAAGGAGGCTGGCTGGGAAAACATGAAAAGCAAGAGCTAAAAATAAAGTACTCATTTTTAATATGTGGTTTGGTTGGTTTGCTGGTTGTTCATGGGTTTTTTGTCTGTCTTTGGAAGCAGCCCCTCGGATGTTAATGCACGCAACAAGTCCTTTGTAAAGGGCTGTCTTTGCAAAAAACCTGCCAGTTCTGTGATGCAAGACAGAAACGGCTTCCCTTGGGCGACACCCAGGATGTTATAAATAAATTCACTTTCAAAGGTGGAGTTCTTAATGGTTAATTATTACAATAAGTTGTTATGGATTGTTAATGAATATAATGAGTTGTTATATAATTCATGGGATGAGTTGTTGAGTGGAATGTACAGTTGTTGAAGTGTATGTATATGGCTACTAAACAGAGAAAGGGGGGTGGCAATAAGGTAAGAATCTTCTAGAAAAGTGACATCATAGGGCGATGACAGCAACTGGAACTACGATTGGGAAATGAGCCACCCAGTAAGTTTGCTGTGTTCCAAAATGATTGGTCAGGACTGCACCATCTTACAGAGCAATCAGCCACCAAGAAAAGGACCGGTGGGCAAGAGGATCCAAAGCGCACCAATCGAGCACCCCCAAGAGACTTTAAAAAATCCCTGGGTGCGGAGCAGCCGGGCTCTTTCGAGGGCACCTCGTGCCCGCAGGAACACCTTGTCACACAGCGCTGTTAGAGCTACCTCTGGCTTGTGGCGCAGGCCCTAGGTGTCATGGATAGAGTTTGTTAAAGCGGTTATGCAATGCTGTTCTCAATACTGTACACTTATCTGTTTTCTATATAATGTTAAGAGCTGATGGGTTGTTGTTGAAGTTATGACTTACCTGTATTATCTTTCTGTATCCTGAAACCCAGATCCTTGTAAACCCTCTCCCTCGCGTCGGGTACTCCTGCCGCTGCTCCCCGAGAAGGTTTCCGGGTTCCCAAGATGCCTCGCGGAGAGTGCATATTAATTATCATACCTCCAGAATTACTAAAATCTGGATTATCCCTAGAAAGCGAGCCCAGAACTACAAATTACCAGTGCCCATGGATCGGGGACAGTCCCTAGTAGCAGGAAGAGTGCATAAAAACATTCCAGACTGGTCACTGCAACTTAGAAGAAGCCTAAAGAGGATCACCTCCTAAGACTGCGAGCCGATTGACGAGTCTCGGACGTGTTCCGAAGAAGGTGGAGACTTCCGACCCTGCCGGTATCCGACAGGATCGAGGCCCTTCCTCCGTTCGCCGGCTCAAGGGAGCAGCGGTGGCGTCGCGAACCCCGAGCCCCCTACCCCTTAAGCTGAAATCTCTTAATAAAGGCCTGTTTGGTTGGAGCACAAGGTCTCCTAGGCCCATTTATTTCAACTGGGGGCTCGTCCGGGATTCGCCACGCCCACGAGGGACGAAGAGGACTGGCCATCCACTCCGGACTTCGGGGGACTTGCTGGCCACACCCGGACGACGAGATCTCCTTAAGGGAGGAGACGGCGAGAACACGGAGCGTCGGAGCGGTAAGCCCCTCCGGCGGCGGGACACGGGAGGCGTGCGAGTGTGAGTGTGAGTGAGACGGGGGCCGGCAGTTCGGACCCCCGAAGCGTTGGGGACCCCCTAGTACCGCGGTTTCGGACTCCCGCGAGGGGGCCGGCCGGGAACGGGGGGAAGCGGGTGGAGGCCCGAACAGGGCCCGGTGAAGCGCAAGAGGCGTCTCCCTTCGGGGTCGAACAAGAGGGTTCCCCCGGAAAAGGTCGTGGGGTGAAGGGAGGGACGTCCTAGGCCCCGCTAGGACCGAGCCCCACAGGAGGCGCGGGGAGGGAAGAGAGAGCGTGAGGGCTCCGATAGGGACTTGACCCGTGAAGGGGTTACAGGGAGGGAGCGAGGACGCGAGTGCTTCCGTTAGGACCCGGCCTCTAGGTAGGAACCCGGCAGTGCCGGAAGGGGTGAGCGCTGCCCCGCTGGGACCGGGAGTCGGGTTCCCTGGAGAAGGGAGAGTTGAGGACCGGGGGAGGGAGTAGCCCGCCAGGACCCCGTTCCAAGGCTTCCCCGCCCTAGGTGTGACCGCTAGGACCCGGCAGGAACGTGTGGGGAGGTACCCTAGGGTTTTCTTTTTGTTGTTCTGTTAGGGAGAGACTTTAGGAACTTTTGTTTGAAGGTTAGTGTGTTTGAAAGGATTGTAAGTTACGTTAAGGTTTGTGTTGCTTGTCATTGGCTTTCATTTCGGGTAGAGGCAAGGTACTTTTTGGTGAGTATAACTTTTGTTTGAGGGTTTGTAAGTTAAGTACTTTTTGTGTATAAAATGGGACAGTGCACCAGCATTAAGAGCCCTCGGGGGAGAAGGAGGAGGAAGGAGAAAAGCATTCCCCCAAACAGCCCCCTTGGGAGAATGTTAGATAGGTGGGATGAGGATGAGTTGACCCGAGGATTGGACAAGATTAGAATGGTTCAGCTGTGTGTTGAGGTATGGCCGCGACAAGAATAGAGTGGCCGTGGTTTGGTTCAGAGGACGAGTGGATGTGCTCCCAACTAATACGGAGTTTGTACGATCAGACAGAACGGAACGAGGAACAGCTTACTTATGCTGCATGTTGGGGAAAAGGGAGGTTTAGGAATAAGCCAGTTAAAGTTTGTAGACTAAAGGAAAAGAAACGGGAGACTGGGGAGGAGGAAGAGGAAAATAGTAGACCTTGGGATCCTCTTGACCATCTGCCACCTCCCCTGTATCCGGTAACTCCCCCAGAGATCCAAAATCCTATTCCTTTACCCCCTCCACCTAACCGAAACCCTATTCCTTTACCCCCTCCGCCTAACCTTGTCCCTGAGCTTGATACACCCCATCGGCCTCTTGATTCCCAGACTTTTGTCCCTGTACCCTCTCCTCTTCCTCCAGAACCCCTCAACCCAATTTTATTACCCCTCAATCCTGCGACCCCTATTCCCCAGGTACATACCCCTAACACGTCTGCCACACGCCGACCCAGTAGTTTTCCACATAACCCTGTCGCTAACCTCTCCCCGGGAATTACAGAACAGAAGGAAAACTTAGAACATCCCTTAGCGAATATTGCCACTCCCCTATTTAGTTCACCCGCGCCAGGAGTAGTTCCTAGACCCCCACCTCAGTGGGAAGGAAACCCCCATCAAGTGGAAGACCAGGTTGAAGTGGAAACCCCGCGGATGGAAAGTATAGAAATGGGTGGAGAGGATGGACCATATCGGAATACACGCTCTAGGGTTGGACAGGCTAGCCGGTTGTTCCCATTGAGGGAGGTACCCATGGGAGGAATGGCGGGTGGAGTAGGGTATGTTAATGCTCCCCTCACTTCCTCGGAGGTGAGAGGTTTTAAGAAGGAGATGAACAATTTGATAGAAGACCCCGTGGGAGTCTCACAGCAGGTGGACCAATTTTTAGGACCTAACATCTACACTTGGGGGGAGCTTAACTCGATCTTGAAAATATTGTTTAGCCCAGAGGAGGTCCGATTGGTTCGAGCAGCAGCCATAAGGATATGGGAGAGAGAGAATCAGGCAGGGGTCCCTGGGGAGCGTAAGTTACCTTTAGCGGACCCAGGGTGGAACCCTAACCGGCCCCAGGGGAGAAGGGATATGGAAGAGTATAGAACATTGATTATAAGAGGAATGAAAGAAGCAGTACCGAAGGGGACTAATTCAAAATTGGCCTTCGACTGCTGCCAGGATAAAGAGGAGACCCCTGCCGCCTGGCTGGGGAGGTTGAAAAGGAATTTTCAACAGTATTCCAACATAGACCCTGAGAGCCAGGAAGGGCAGGTGTTGTTAAAAGTACAGTTCGTATCGAAAGCATGGCCGGATATCCGTAGGAAATTAGAAAAGATGGACGATTGGCAAGAGAGGGATATGAATGAATTATTGAAGGAGGCTTTAAAGGTGTATTTAAGAAGAGAGGAAGAGAAGGCAAAGAGTAAGGCGAGGGTAATGGTGGGCATTGCAAGAGAGAGCCTGGAATCGGAAAAAGGAGCGGCAGTTAGACCGAAAAATGGTGTAGCCTCTGGTTATGCGGAGAGAGCAAACAGGGATATCCCAACTCCCCAGAGGAAGCAGAAAATGAGAAGGACCGAAGGGGCGAGGTGCTTCTATTGTGATGAGGTAGGCCATTTCAAGAGAAATTGCCCGAAGGCTTCTAGGGACGAGGCCATCATGCGGGAACAAGAAACCTTGGAAAGAATCCTGCGGGGGGAGGATTAGGGGTGTCGGGGGCTCTTTGTTTTAGGGGACCATGTATTCCATCAATTAGAGCCCTTGATAACTTTAGAGGTAGGTCCCCAACACCAAGAGTTAGAATTTTTAGTAGATACTGGTGCAGATAGATCAAGCATCAATATAATTCCATCAGGTGTAGAGGCGGGAGAAAAGAAGTGCGAGATTGTAGGAGCAGAAGGGAAGCCTTTCTTTGCGACAGTATTAGAGGAAGTATTAGTGAGTGGAAACTCTCGGACTGGACAAGTAGATTTAGTTTACTTGCCTGACCTAGACACTAACTTGCTGGGGCGAGACCTACAAGTACAGCTGGGATTGGGAGTGATACCCCAAGAGGGAAGGATGGTAGTGAAGATGTTGCGGCTGACCGAGACGGACTCAAGGGATATTGATCCCAGAGTATGGGCGGAACCAGGAAAGTACGGGAGGCTAGACATTCCCCCTTTGGAGGTAGAAATTACTGAGGGACCACCCATACAGGTTAAGCAATACCCTTTGTCAGCAGAAAGTCGGAAGGGACTAGAACCAATCATCCAATCATTAATGAAGGAGGGAGTCCTAGAAGTATGCATGTCCCCCCACAATACTCCCGTATTGGCGGTAAAGAAGGCTGGAGGAAAGTACCGCCTAGTACAAGATCTCCGGGAAGTGAATAAGAGAACTGTGGCCAAACACCCCACGGTCCCGGATCCCTATACTTTATTAAGCAGAATTCCTCCTAACCATGCCTGGTTTACCACAATTGACCTGAAAGATGCATTCTGGGCTTGCCCTTTGGCAGAAGGAAGCCGAGATTGGTTCGCATTCCACTGGGAAAGCCCAGACGGGAATCGACGCATGCAGTTAAGGTGGACTAGGCTGCCCCAAGGATACTGTGAATCACCCAATCTATTTGGGCAGGTATTAGAAAAGGTACTAGAGACCTTCACCCCAGAGGGAGACGTACAGATATTACAGTACGTAGATGACATCTTGGTCTCGGGGAAGGACGAGGAATCTGTCCGAAGCACTAGTTTGAAACTGTTAAATTATTTAGGAACTATTGGACTGAAAGCATCAAAGGATAAACTTCAATTTGTCGAGCAGCAGGTGACATATCTCGGACATATAATTGGACCAGGATATAAACGATTGACACCAGAGAGGATCTCAGGTATAGTTAACATTTCGGCCCCAAAGACTAAAAGAGATGTCCGTAAAATCATAGGCCTATTTGGATACTGCAAATTTTGGATAGAAAACTATACCCAGAGAGTTAAATTTTTGTATGAAAAACTAGTGCTTCCAGATCCGGTGGGGTGGACACAGGAAGACGATGAGAGGCTAGTCGAGTTGAAAAACGCATTGGTCACCGCTCCTGTCTTAGGGTTACCCGACTTGGAAAGGGAATTTCACCTGTTCATCAATGCAGATGAGGGAGTCGCCTATGGAGTATTAGCACAAGAGTGGGCAGGATGTAAGAAGCCTGTGGCATATCTATCAAAAATTTTAGACCCAGTAGCCAGAGGCTGGCCAACCTGCTTGCAGGCGGTAGCGGCGGCAGCAATCTTGGGAGAAGAAGCCAAGAAACTGACATTCCATGGCAAGATAAAGATGTATACCCCTCACGATATAAAAGCGATACTCTCCCAAGGGGCACATAAATGGCTCTCGGATTCACGAATGTTAAAATACGAGATCATGCTCATGGAGGCAGATAACTTAGAATTGGTAACAGCGAAATTGGTGAATCCTGCCCAGTTTTTATCCGGGGAGCCAGCCCCAGATATAGAACACCTGTGCATAGAGGCCGTAAGTTTACAGACGAAGGTGAGGATGGATCTAAAGGAAACACCCTTAAATCACGGCGATGCTTATTTCTGCGACGGGTCATCTAGGGTAATAGAGGGAAAAAGGAAGTCGGGGTATGCGGTGGTGAAAGTGGCAGAGAATGGGAATATGGAAGTGGTAGAGAAGAGAAAATTGCCAGCATCGTGGTCCGCTCAGGTGTGTGAACTGTATGCATTGAAACGAGGGTTAGAACTGCTTGAGCATAAGAGTGGGACAATATACACGGATTCGAGGTATGCTTTCGGGGTGGCACATACGTTTGGAAAAATCTGGGAAGAGAGGGGTTATTTAAACTCAAAAGGAAAGGATTTAGCACACCGGGAACTGATAAAGGAGATCTTAGAAGCCTTGTTACTACCAGAGGAAGTTGCCATCGTACATGTGAGGGGTCACCAGAAGGGAGACACATTAGTCGCTAGGGGAAATCGGGCAGCAGACATAGCAGCTAAAGAAGCCGCCCAAACCCAAGAAGAATTAGGGGGAATCTTTACATTAAAAGGAACCCCTACAGATGAGGAGGGAAGCCCCAAAGGGGGAGGGATGGTGTTCTTGGATGACCAAGATAAAAAGGCTATCCAAGAACTAGAGCTTCAGCAAAATTCTAGAGGGGAATGGAAACTCCCGGATGGGAGGAAGTTTTTATGCAAAGCTCTAGCGAGAAACATCATAACTGAATTACACCGTCTCACCCATTGGGGGGTGCAAGGGCTCTGCGACCACTTTTTAAGAGAATATGTGTGTACAGGGGTGTATGACATCGCCAAAGCAGTGACAAAAGGGTGTGTGATATGCCAACGAGTAGATCAAAAAGTCATGAGGAAACCTTTGCCGGGTGGGGGTAAGCTGGCAGAAAGACCGTTCCAGAGAATCCAAATTGATTTCACAGATATGCCACCGGCAAGAGGATTCAAACACTTGCTAGTAATAGTAGACCACCTGACCCACTGGCTGGAGGCATTCCCCACCCGAAATGAGACATCGGGGACGGTGGTAAAAATATTATTAGAAGAGATTATTCCCAGGTACGGGATAATAAATACCATAGACTCGGACCGGGGCCCCCATTTTACAGCCAAGGTTTTGCAGGACACTATAAGAGCCTTAGGGGTCCATTGGAGGTTACACACCCCATGGCACCCCCAAAGTTCGGGGCGAGTTGAAAGAATGAACCGAAGTATAAAGACCACTATTACTAAATTAATGTTAGAGACGAAGATGGATTGGGTAAAATGCCTACCCCTGGCACTGCTAAGAATAAGGACGAGGCCCAGGGCGGATGTGGGAGTGTCTCCATATGAAATGCTGTTTGGTTTACCATTCCTCATTTCTCCGTATAGTACGGGACAGTACGTAGAAGGGGAAGAGGTCACTCAACAATATCTGAGAACAATAGTGGAGACCCTTGGAAAACTCCGGAAACGAGGGTATCTTCCCCAAACTCCCCCTCTGGAGGTGAATGTGCACAATATTAACCCCGGAGATTGGGTCCTAATAAGAACTTGGACACATACTCCCCTAACACCCCGGTTTGAAGGGCCATACCAAGTGCTGTTAACCACCCATACAGCGGTCCGGACACAGGAAAAGGGGTGGACCCATATTAACAGAGTGAAAGGACCTGTGGCACCACCGAGAGGAGACCGGGATCCCAACATTCCCACAGACACCTCTACAGCCTGGACAGCTACATCGATCCAGGATCTGAAGATAAAACTGAGGAAAGTTCCCCAAAACTAACCTTGGTTTCAGACTGTTCTCTGAATTGTTAACCTAGCAAGAAGTTATACCAGTTCTGTAAGAGTTTTTTTGATAAGTTATACTTACACGATTACCTAGGATCTTTATCTTCCATCGGGCGGAGATCCCCTTTAGAGAGGGAAATTTAAGATAAAGGGAGGGTGCAGAACGGGGCCAGGGAAATGGGCACCCTGAGACAAAGAGGAGGCGGCTCAGAGGAGGCAAGACCGGGGGAGGCCAGAAGAGAAAGAAAGGCTCCTACCGGACTCCGGAGAGCGAGAGTTCTCTCTCTGAGAGGGGTTGTGATAGCAGTCATTATGATGTTGAGTTTTGTAGGGGGAAAAGAAATAGACCCCTGTGTAAAATGCTATCACCCCATATACGATGGAGAGAACGTGGAATCTCTAGTTCGGGTGCATACCAACCTGAGCCCCGTATGCTATAATAGTTCCCAATTGGATGTATGCCGAGAGGGAGGAAAAACTTATTGGATGACTAGAAACATTGCCTCTTTTAGGCAGAGACTCTTAGGGAACTGCCCTATGAAAGATACTTGGTTATGTTTTGAAAAGAAAGAAGAAGGAGTATCAAGTGGAATAGATATGATAAAGGAAAAGAGAGTTGAGATGGAGACTGGAAATAAAGACTGGGGAAGCCTGGGAGGGAAGAACCTATTTATAGACCTGATGGAGAGAATTAGTAAAGAATTGAACGTAACAGACTGTTGGATTTGTGGGGGTACACGAATGACAGACGTGTGGCCATGGGAAGGGGTGAGTTTGGGACCTAAGGAAGTATTGGAAGTACAGCAAGTAGAAGAGGGTCGGAGTAAGTTGGAAAAGAGAAGGAAAGAGAAGTGGGAGTTGAAAGCGGAAGTTATCGGGGAGGAATGTATCTTGAGAACTGGAGAAAAATTCCATACCCTTGTAGGAAAATTGGCTTGTAAGAGGTATCTGATTACCAAGGGGATCCCCTTCTTCACTCGGTGGGTACCCCAAGAACCAAATAGATACTGGACAAGAAATAAAAAGGAGAGGGGATGCATTTACAACGAGAGAAGCAACCTTTATGAATGTGCAGAGGAGAGAGCAAATCCTTTTAAAGGAGTAGGATCTATAGCTAAATTTTGGGATCTCCCTCATGAGGTTAAGGAGGAGTTTTGGGAAGCCCCAGAAGGTTTATTTTGGATTTGTGGGAGGGCGGCATACACCCACCTTCCCGGAGATTGGAAGGGGAGTTGTACAGTAGGGGCCATAAAACCTAGCTTCTTTCTACTACCCAAGGGAGCTGGTCAAAATCTGGGGGTTCCTGTTTATGACGATCTGAGGAAACTAAATCGAAAAAGAAAGAGGAGTTTGATTGATATCGGGGGCACCCAACAGTGGAAAGGGCAAGTATGGACCCCAGATGAGATTATAAAGACCTATGGGCCGGCCACCTGGGCCCAAGATGGATCATGGGGCTACCGGACTCCGATATATATGTTAAATAGAATCATCAGGTTGCAAGCAGTCCTAGAAACAGTGTCCAACAGAACAGCTTTAGCCTTCGACTATGTCAGTGAGCAGTTATCTCAGACTCGAACAGTAGTTTACCAGATAAGACTAGCAGTAGACTACCTCCTGGCAGATGAAGGAGGGATCTGTGGCAAGTTTAACACCACAGAATGCTGTTTAGAAATCAATGACCGAAGTGAGGTAATCAGGAACATATCACAAGAAATAAGGAAGATTGCGCATGTAGGAACGCAGGAATGGTCCTCTCTCTTAGAAACAGATTGGTGGGATAACTTCTGGGGATGGAAAGGTGCATGGTGGAAGAAAGTGGTTGTTATTGGGATAATGGGACTAGCGGGATTACTGTTTCTTCCTTGTATTATCCCCTGCTTAACCCGATTGATTATATCAATAATCCAGTCCAGTCATTCGGTTCCCACAGAGAGCGCTAAGATCATGAAATTAGAAGATGTGGGAAGGAAAGAGGCTAGAAAGCTGTATGCCAGATATAAGAAATGGGGAAAGCTATACGAAAGAGAAATAAATACAGCTGGTTGACGCGGGCTGAAGCCCGGTCAAAGAGAAAGAGGGGGGAGTTGTCATGGATAGAGTTTGTTAAAGCGGTTATGCAATGCTGTTCTCAATACTGTACACTTATCTGTTTTCTATATAATGTTAAGAGCTGATGGGTTGTTGTTGAAGTTATGACTTACCTGTATTATCTTTCTGTATCCTGAAACCCAGATCCTTGTAAACCCTCTCCCTCGCGTCGGGTACTCCTGCCGCTGCTCCCCGAGAAGGTTTCCGGGTTCCCAAGATGCCTCGCGGAGAGTGCATATTAATTATCATACCTCCAGAATTACTAAAATCTGGATTATCCCTAGAAAGCGAGCCCAGAACTACAAATTACCAGTGCCCATGGATCGGGGACAGTCCCTAGTAGCAGGAAGAGTGCATAAAAACATTCCAGACTGGTCACTGCAACTTAGAAGAAGCCTAAAGAGGATCACCTCCTAAGACTGCGAGCCGATTGACGAGTCTCGGACGTGTTCCGAAGAAGGTGGAGACTTCCGACCCTGCCGGTATCCGACAGGATCGAGGCCCTTCCTCCGTTCGCCGGCTCAAGGGAGCAGCGGTGGCGTCGCGAACCCTGAGCCCCCTACCCCTTAAGCTGAAATCTCTTAATAAAGGCCTGTTTGGTTGGAGCACAAGGTCTCCTAGGCCCATTTATTTCACTAGGCTTACCCTGAGGCCTCGGCCTCTGTTGTTCTAAGTTTTAATGAACAGGCACATTTTTTATAAAAGTCATCAGCCTCCTTTTAATTGCATTTTGCCTGTTTACCACAAGGAGGCCCAGCAGCTCCTTGCTGAGGGCCCATTTCATGCAAGAACTGGCATTCAGAATATTGAATCAATTCAAAAGAAAAGGGTGGGGGAAGGCGGCAATGAGGTGGCCTCAAAGGTTCAACTCTGCACTCTGTTTTTGTCACCAACATTAGCCAAGTTCCTGTGCTTGTTTTCCTGGAGAATTTGTAGTCAAAAGAACTTCAGTGCCTTTGATCAAATCAGTCTTAAGAGCAGCTTGGGGCTGGGTCAGTCATTGAGACCTGAGCACGGACTGGGGTCCAGCCAACAAAAGAACATTAGCTGCAGGCCACTCCTAGAGCTTTTCCTCATAATGAGCGCAAAGCCTTTATTTTTGCAAAGAGAGGGATGTTGGGGGGATTTTTGCCCCATCAGGCCGAGGCACAAGGCTCTGCATCCTCCCAGGGAACAGAGCCAGCCCCCTTGAGAGCCAGAAGGCGCGGCCTCACTTGTAGCCCCGGTGCCTCCTGTGGCCCAGGGCACGGCCCTGGCTGGAAATGTCTTGGGCTGCAGCACAGGGCCAGGGCGGAGCTCAGCAGCCTCATCGGAGCCCAGGGCCGCGGCCCTTCCCTGCCGGGGCCCTGGCCTGGCCCGGCCCGGCCCGGCCCGGCCTGAGCAGCCCGGCCTGGCCCCAGGGGATGGGCTCCGCCCGGCCTCTGTGCCCACAGCCTTTTGGGCCCCAGGCTTTGCAAGAGGCTTTCTCCCCGCCTTGCAAAACCTTGGCCAAGTGTCCCTGTGCTGTGCTGTGAAGAGTAAAAAACCCCCTGACATATACCCTGGTGCACAGCTCATGAGGGATCCCTGCACAGCTTAGGAGAGGCCAGAAATACTCCTGTGTGCCTCATGAGGGATCCCTGCACAGCTCAGCAGAGAGCCCAAAACATCCCTGTGTGCCTCATGAGGGATCCCTGCACAGCTCAGCAGAGAGCCCAAAACATCCCTGTGTGCCTCATGAGGGATCCCTGCACAGCTCAGCAGAGAGCCCAAAACATCCCTGTGTGCCTCATGAAGTGCAGGCCCAGATGATGCCACTGGAGGAAATGTGCCCTCAGCCCAGGGACGCTCAGCATGGGCTCCCCCAGCCCCTCGGGGCCCCGCTGCTGCTCACAGTGGCCCCTGCCTGGCTCCTGCCTGCCCTCACCGTGGGCATCCACGGCTGCTCCTGGGCACGGAGCTCAGCCAGCGCTGGTGCCGGCCGGGCTTTGCTGCTGCTACCACCTGGACACTGGGGTGACGGCTCCATCTCTTTATTGCAACAGAAGAGCTGCTTTTGGGAAGGTGTCAGTTGTGGTTTAGTTGAGCACTTCCAAATCATTTCCTGGCAGAAATAGAAGGCCAAATTTGCTCTTATAACAGGCAAACCGGGTGTTCCCCACCAGCAACCCATTCTGATGTTTTTCTGGGTATCGGGAACACGTGTTACAAAATTATTTCTTTCTGTCCCGTTCATTTTCAGTCCGTTGCAGTTCTGTTTGCAGAGTGCCACCTTCTCAGCTGATTGTGTTTATGTCCTCCTTTCTCTCCTGCCTCTCTTTGCCTGCTCTCTTTCTCTCTCTGTGTCTCCCTTGAGCCAGGGCAGCTGCCACCAAAGACCCTGCCCTGATTTAATTCCCAGTGCAGGAGCTGCAACAACCATGGGTGAAGTTAGGAAGGCTGGCAGTGAAATGTCACTGTAGGATCTTGCTGCACTTGGCTTTTGGCCCCTTCTTAAGAGCTTTGCCTTCAAGGGCAGGAAGATCTTTTCCTGGCTGGGAACTGGAATTCCAGACCCTGGGAGCGTGTGCCATGGATCCCAGAGGGGCATTCCCGAAGCTCCCAGGGTGCTGCTCCTGCCGTGCCTCCCAAGGAGCTGTGCAGGGCCCGGGGACAAGGTGCAGCAGCTCCGTGGGCTCCTGCAGCACGCAGCAAAGGTGGCTTTGCTGGACATTTACCAGCACATTCCCGGCTGCAGGCAGAGGGAGGGAGGAAAGGGAAGCGAGTCCCTGACACGATCCCGGAACGATTGGGGTGGGAACGGACCCTGCCCGCGGGTTACGATCCCGTGAGGGAGAGACGCCTCCGCCCCAGGGAAGGTGCAAATGAGACCACGGGAGCGCAACCTGCGGATTCGACTGAACGTGGATTGAACGGAACAAGAAGTGGGAAGGAGAAAGGCAGAGAAAGAACTAGTAAAGAGATCTCAGAGAGAGAGAAAGAAATCGGAAAAGGTCTCAGAGAGACAGAAAGAAATAGGAAAAGGCTCCGGCCCGGCCTGCGCAGCTCCCCGGGACAGCCGCAGGGCGCGGCGCCTTTCGCAATTCCAGCCAATCAGAGAAGGCGCTGAACAATTTCCAGCCAACCAGAGCTTTTCTCGCCGATGACTCACCAGTTGCCGGGCGGACCCGCAGAGCCCGGCGGCCCCGCCAAAGGAATTTCGGGCTCGGCCCGGGGGGACGGATCCGCACCGGGGGGGGCCCCGAGCCCCCTGCCCACCCCTGGGGCCCATCGGGGGCTCCCCGCACCCAGCAGCCGGTGCTGCGGCGGCCGCGGGGCAGAGGGGTGGGAAAGGGAGCTCCGGGCTGGGAGCGGAGGGAATGCGGGAGGAAGAGGAGGAAGAGGAGGAGGAAGAGAAGGAGGAGGAGGAGGAGGAGCAGCAGGAAGAGGAGCGGGAGAATCCCGCCGCTCGCCCCGCTCGCACGCTGGGTCTGCAGCACCCCCTGCCCCGGGAGCATCGCCCCCAGCCCCGAGCCGCAGGTGACGGGGAGGCCGAGCTCGCCCCGACGCTCTCGAGGGGTCTCCGGGAGGATTTTTCTGGAGGGTGTTCGGAGCCGGCAGATTCCGAGCCCCGGATCCCTCCGGGCTCCCTAGGAGGGGCTTTTTCGGGGGCAGAGGAGCTGTGATCGCCCCTCGGGAGGGTCCCGGGGGCTCCACGTGCGACTGGCCCGGTACTGACAGGGCGGGACGTTGGTTTTGGGGATCCCCGTGAGAGCCGGGGCTGCGGAACGCGGGAGCCCCGGGGCGGGAGAGGGGAAGGGGCGATAGCGGAGCTGGGGGACCCCCGGCAGCCCGGAGATGAGGCGGGGACGGGACCCCTGACCCTGCCCGGGGCGTGTCCCGGGGTGAGCTCACGGTGCCCGTGCCCCCATTGGTCCGTTTAGCCCCGAAATGAGTTCTGCACCTTCAAGGCCGGTTCTGAGAGCGAAGGGGCGAGGAAGCAGCGTGCAGTTTGTTTTCAGGAACTGCACTCGCTCCTCCACATTCCGGCTCCTGGGCTGCTGTGATGCCTTAAGGAGCTGGAACTGAGGCCAGACGGAGCCAAGAGAAATAAAGTGGATATTTATTGAAGTGCCTTCAAAGGCCACAGCCCGGCAGTACCGGAGCCAAGGTCGTGGCTCTGCCCAGGTGGCTCCAAGATGGAAGCAAAAGAGGGCTTGGTCAGGAGATCTGACATTTTTATAAGTTTTAGTCCATTTGCACCCAGGATTTAACTGCCCAATGAATAGCTTCAAATGATGAAGTTTCATCCTCCTTGCTTGCTTGCCCGCCCTCCTCTTTTCCCGTTGTTTGTGCTTTGGGCCTGAAGTTTGAAGAGATTGTCCTTGATTCTCCAGGATCCAGAACAGGATTGTTTTGTCTTCACCACCGTGTGAAAAGATCCCAGTAACACTTAATAGAAAGCTAAAGCTGCACACCAAAGCAGAACAGAAAAACTTAAACCTAAGGTATCGGTTGTCTGCCAACAGACAGACAGCGGGACAGAGCTCTCCTTTGCTTTTAGTTAGTTTTTAGCTCGCTGAGGCACAGAAGTTCCCTGGCCTGTGGTTTTTCCTTTTCTTTGGAGCTGTTTAAACCTGCTCTGGACTGAACACCAGAAGAGCACCGGCAGCTCGCACCTGTGGCCCACTGGGCCAGGCCTGGACCACGGAGGGACTGATCAGAGACTGAGTGAGCCGAGCTACAGCCCACGGAGGGACTTCCTGAGTTTGTCATCTCTTTTGGAGCGGCAACAGGTTTTATTGTTTAATATTGTTCATTTTCTGTGCCAGTGAATGCTTTGCCTGTTAAATAAACAGGTTTTTTCTACTTTTCTCCAAGGAAATCTTTTCCTGAACCGGTTGGGGGAGGGGCCACTTGAATCTGCTTTTCTCCCAAATTTGCCCTAAACCAGGACAGGGTGGTGGAGAGAGGGGGAAGCCCCAAGTGTCTGGATTGGAGGGAGGCTGGAGAGGGGGACCCTCGTACCCCAAAACCCCCCAGCATCCCTAAGCAGGACCCTGGAGAAGGGGGATCCCCAGGACCCATGGGATCCCCTGCAGCCCTGAGACGGGGGAGCACCAGAACCCCAGAGGGATGAGACTGGAAATGGGACACTCCTGGTGGCTTTTTTTGATTCACTCTTGATTTTTGGATGTTTTTATGGACACCTGGAGACTTCTGGAGATGGATTTGGGCAGGAGGAATCCCCAACCCAAGGCATTCACACCTTGTTTTCCCCCAAACCAGGATTTCCCATTCCCAAACTTTGGCTGGGTGGAGGAGGAGGCTGCGAGGAAGAGGAAGGAGGCCTGGGACAGCCAGGCAGGTGAGGAGGAAGTCAGTGCCCCTTTCCCCCTCTCTCCTGCTCCATCTCCCAGCCCAGCACGGCCCCCGGCTGCAGGACAGCCCCGCTGCCGGTGCCGTCCTGCCGGGGACGCACTGGGGGGATCTCCTTGCCCTTCCCTGTGGCACGGAGGCAAATCCCATCCTCTCCTTGTCCTTCCTCCCCCAGAGCAGGAGCTGAGGATGGAGAGCAGGGAGGACAAATCCCCGCGGCAGAACCTCGTGGAAGAGGCCGTTTTGAGCAGCTCCATGGTGCAGGAACCCAACGGGGAGGAAAAGCCCCGGAGATGCCGCACGAGGAGGGGCTGCAAATGCAGATCACGGGGATCTGAGGAGGAAAGACCCACCCTGGGCTGGGGAGGCGGCCGGAGATGGAGCCAGAGCTTGGAGCTGGTGGTCCATGAGCAGCTCCAGGATGGGGAGAAGCCCCACAAGTGCTCAGAGTGTGGGAAGAGCTTCAGGAAGAGTTTCAATCTGCTCTGCCACCAGAGGATCCACACTGGGGAACGACCCTACGAGTGCTTGGAATGTGGGAAGGGCTGCAGCCACAGGTCCGACCTGATTGTCCACCAGAGGTTCCACACTGGGGAGAGGCCCTACGAGTGTCTCGAGTGTGGGAAGAGGTTTCTCACCAGCTCCCATCTCCTTGTACATCAGCAGATTCACACCGAGGAGAGGCCCTTCTGCTGCCCCCACTGTGGGAAGGGCTTCAAGCACAACTCCACCCTCGTCACCCACCGGCGCATCCACACCGCGGAGGCCCTACGAGTGTCCCCAGTGTGGGAAGAGCTTCTCAGCCCGCTCGTTCTTTACCCGACACCAACGGAGGCACCGCTGAGGGAAGCCCTGCGAGAGCCCCGCCTGCAGGAAGAGCTTCATGCGCTGCTCCAGCTCCATCCCCATCAGAGGACCCAGGTTGGGCACAGCCCTGGTGACCCACATTCCCTGTGATACACAGAGGGAAGTGGCTGCTGTTCCTTTTCTTTTGTCTCTTTTTATCTTTTATCTTCCTCCCTTCAAAACACAGAAAATTGGGGTAAAAATCAAGAAATTCATCAAAGGCATCTAAAGCCTCACATTTTACTTGTGTTTTGGGGAATCTTGGATTCCGGGAGATATCTGGGAGGATATGGGGGAGTTTGGGGGGTATTTGGTTTAGTTGTCTTTATTTCTTGGCACTCCAAATGATGAGAAGTATTGATCTGTCACCTCAAAAGCACTCAATGCCACTGAAAACTACTGAATCCCACCCCAAAATTACTCAATTCCAGCACCTCTCAGGGTGAAATTGGGTTGGAAGGGGATTGGGCAAAGTGGGATGCAAATCAGGAGGGGTGAGATGGGCACTGGGTGGGGCAGGATGGGTGGGATGGGGTTTGGGAGGTGTGAAATGGGGGAAGTACCGCTTGGGAAGGGGTCTTGATGTCCAGGAGGGGTGGGATGGGTTGGGATTGGGGCGGTGGGGTGGGGTCTGGAATGAGACAGCCAAAGTTTGGGGAAGATGAAGATAGGGGGAGCCCGTTAGTGAGTTTTTGAAGAGTCTACATTCATGAAGAGATGCTGGGGTATCTCACATTCCTGAGCGGTTCTGGGGCACTCCCCAACTCTTGGGGGGTATCCTGAGAGCAGCTCCATGGAGCCCCATGGCCAGGGGTGGTTGCCACGGGCACGAGCTCAGAGCTGTGCCAGAGTCCATTGCCTCAGCACTGGAGAGCAGAGAAACGATGAACAGCCCCAGACATCTCCAGGGTGTGTTTGTGGAGGCCCGTGAGCTTACAGCAATCCCCTGGAGAGATGCACCTTAGGCTCCGGGCATTCCTCAGAGCTCAGGGTGAGGACAGAAGCTTCCCCCAAGGTGCTCTGCAGCACTATGTTAATTTGTCCCAGTTGTGTCCTCCCCATTGCCCGCTGGCCTTTCCTACCCCTTTTACCCTCATATGTTCATGTTCTAGCGAGTTCTCCCTTCCCTGTCTTCCCATGGGTTTATGTCCCCGCCTATCCAGCCTGGCATTCCCTATTAGTCCCTTTTCCTGTGTACCACCCCATAACCCTTAGATCCCTGTTGCTCTCCTCCACGCCCTCTTTTCCTGTATTTCTACCCTAAACCCTCCTTTGTCTGTATCTTGACCCCCCAGACCGCTGAGCGTCAGCCCCTAATAAACCCTGGCTGGAGCTCCATGCCTGGAGCCTGCCGTGTCTTCAGTGCCGAGCTGCTCCGTGTGCGTGTGCGTGTGCTGGGGCTCTCGTGGCTCCTGCCCGTTAGCACAAAACACTCTCAGGGAAAGCTGTGCCCGCCACCAGCACAGAGCACAACAGCGTCCCTTGGGACCCAGAGGCCACTGTGACCCTGTGGGAGCAAGGAGAGCATTGCTGCCCTGCCAGACCTCATGGAACCAAGGATCCATGAGGCCTCCTGGAACCGTGGTGGCACCAAGCCGGGTGGGAGTGTGGGTCTGCTGGAGGGCAGGAGGGCTCTGCACAGGGCCCTGGACAGGCTGGATCCAGGGCCCAGATCCAACAAGGTGAGGTTTAACAAGTCCAAGTGCCGGGCCCTGCACATTGGCCACAAGAAGCCCTGCAGCGCTCCAGGCTGGGGACAGAGGGGCTGGAGAGCAGCCAGGCAGAAAGGGACCTGCAGGGACTGATGGACAGCAGGCTGGGCACGAGCCAGCCGTGTGCCCAGGTGGCCAAGAAGGCCAATGGCTCCTGGCCTGCATCAGGAATGGTGTGGCCAGCAGGAGCAGGGCAGTGATTCTTCCCCTGTGCTCAGCACTGGTTGGGCAGCACCTCGAGTGCTGTGTCCAGTTCTGGGCCCCCCGGTGTAATCCCTCCAAATCACCCAAAATATCTCACAAAAATTTCCCCCAAAACCCACCGCAAATCCACTCAAAAAATCTGCACTAAAATCCCACCAAACCCCTCTCAAATCCCCCCAAAATGCCCCCAAGTCCCTTCAAATCCCACCCAAAGTCCAAGGAAATCCACCCAAAAAATCCCCACAAAAACTTCCCTCAAAATCCCACCAAGCCCCAACGAAACCTCACGGAACCCACCCCAAAAACCCCACCAAGATCCCTCCGAGTGCCCCAAATCCCAGCAGAACAATCCCCAAACCATCCCTGCGCTGCGGCCCCGCTCTGTTTGGGGCCGGGGCCTCTCCCCCCTTGGCTCTGCGCTTGTCCCGGTGGCGCTCCCGCTCCCGCCCCACGAACATTCCCTTCCCTTGGCCGGGATGGCCGAGCCCGTCGGGGCGCGCTGGATCCGCTGGGCCGGCACATCCCGGCATCGGGCACCGGGCACTGCGGGGCACCCGGGGCATCTCCAGCAGGGACTGCGGGCACTGCCCACAGGCACTTGGGGCTTTGCCCAGGGCTGCCCAGGGCTTCTCGGGGATTTGGGGCTGCCCAAGGGATTCGGGGAGGTTCCACAGGGGATTTGGGCCGGTGCCAGGGGACTGTGGGCTGCTTCCAGAGGGGATTTGGGATCAGTCCAGGGGGATCTGGGGACGGCTCAGGGGGTTTTGGGGTCGTTCCTGAGGATTTTGGGGGGATCTGGGCAAGGTTCCAGAGGGGATTTGGGGCTTTCTGAGGGCTTTGGGGGAATTCAGAGGGGATCTGGGCAGGATTTGGGGCTTTCTGAGGGCTTTGGGGGAATTCTCTGGGATTTGGGGCAGTTCCAAGAGGGATTTTGGGGTTTTCCAAGGGATTTTCAGGGGTTCTGAGGGATTTGGGGAGGCTCCAGATGGGATTTGGGGCAGTTCCAAGAGAAATCAGGGACATTTTTGAGAGATTTTGTGAAGTCCTAGAAGGAATTTGGGGAATTTCAGAAGGATTTTGGGAGAATTCAGAGCAACTGGGGAGGTTCCAACAGGGATTTGGGGTCGTTCCCAGGGGATTGGGGGTGGATTTCTGGCTGGATTTCCATTTCTTCTCCAGATTTCAGGGTTGGGTATTTCCCACGGGGTTTTGGGTGGGTTCCCAAATGAATTTTGGGCTTTTTTCCCCCAGTCTCAGGATTTTCCCCAAATTTGGGTATTTCCCCCAGGATTCTGCTCTCATTGTGGATTTGTCCCAGAAGGGGAAGCTTTGGGGGGTTGTAGGGTGGATTTTAGGGATACCTGAGGCTGGATTTGGGTTTTTTTCCCCAAGATTTTGGGTTTTTTCCCAGAATTTCAGGAATTAAAAAAAAAAATTCCACAATTTCTCCACAGATTTCTCTTTCTCCATGGACTTGTCATAGAAGAGGAAGCTCTGGGGGGCAGTGGTTGGATTTTGGGGATATTTGAGGCTGCATTTTGGGGTTTTTCCCCCCCAGGAATTCAAGATTTTTCCCAAAATTTCAGTTTATTTTCCCTAATGTCAGGATTTTCCCAGGGATTTGGGTCTCACCATGGGCTTGTCATAGAAGGGGAAGCTTTGGGGGGTTCCTGGTTGGATTTGGTTCTTTTCCTCAGGGTTTTTGGGTTTTTTTCCCAGAATTCCAGGGTTTTCCCCCAGCATTTCTGTCTCACCATGGGCTTGTCATAGCAGGGGAAGCTTTGGGCTGTTCAGGGTGAATTTGGAGGGATTTCAAGTTGGATTTGGGGATATTTGAGGCCAGAGTTTGGCGGTTTTCCCCCAGAATTCCAGTTCTTTCCCCAAATGTCAGAATTGCCCCAGTCTCTGTCTCACCACGGGTTGGCCGTAGAAGGGGAAGCCCTGCATGGAGCGCAGGGCGTTGGTGCCGCTGCTCATCTCCTTGGAGGTGACGAAGGCCTGGCCCCACACGCGGAGACTGCGCCACACCAAAACGTCCAAAATCTGCCCAAAGCGCGAGAAAATGGCGCAGAGGGACTTCTCCAGCTCTGGGGACACCGTGACAATGGGGACAAGGACAGGGACAGCAGGGACAGGAACTCCTTCAGCTCTGGCAACAATGGGGACAACGGGTACAGGGACAGCTCCAGCTCTGGGGACACACAGGGGACAGAGCGAGGGGACAGACACTGCTCCAGCTCTGGGGACAAGGACAGGTGACAACAGAGACAGACACTGCTCCAGCTCTGGGGACAAGGACAGGTGACAACAGAGACAGACACTGCTCCAGCTCTGGGGACAAGGACAGGTGACAACAGAGACAGACACTGCTCCAGCTCTGGGGACAAGGACAGGTGACAACAGAGACAGACACTGCTCCAACTCTGGGGACAAGGACAGGTGACAACAGAGACAGACACTGCTCCAGCTCTGGGGACAAGGACAGGTGACAACAGAGACAGACACTGCTCCAGCTCTGGGGACACAGGGGACAGAGGGACACTTGGCACAGGGACAGGTGACAATGGGGACAGACACTGCTCCAGCTCTGGGGACACCCAGGGGACAGCCTGAGCCCCTGGGGACACCCAGGGACACTCTCAGACCCCCCAGGACCCCCCAGCCCCCCCCACCGTCCTTCTTGATCTCCTCATTCAGGTTGTTGATGGAGATGCTGGGCTTGGGCCGGGGGTCCTGCACCGCCATGACCGGGACCCCTCTGTGGGGACAGGGGGGCTTTGGGGGCGTCTGGAGGGGCTGCGACCCCTTCAGCCCCTGGCATCCCCCTTCAGGTGCCCCCAGAGCCCCAAATCCACCCCAGACCCACCTAACCCCCCCAATTACCCTCATACAGCCCCAGTGCCCCCAGAATTGACCTCAGACCCACCTGAGACCCCCCAGATCCCACAAGACTCTCCTAAATCCCCCTCAGACCCCCAAATCCTACCTAAACCCTATGAAATCCCTTCAGACTCCCCCAAATTCGCTTCAGACCCAACTCAGAACCCCCAGATCCCCCAGTTCCTCTCACAACGCCGTCAAAATCTCCTCAGACCCCCCCAATTTCCTTTAGATCCTCCTAAACACACCTGAGAACGCTCCAGACCCTCTTAAGCCCCACCCAAAGCTTCCTAAAGCCCCCGCAGACCCACCAAAGCTCCCTCAGACCTCCTCATTCCCCCCAAAACGCACAGCACACCGCCCTATTTCCCGTCAATCCCCCCCAAAAGCAGAGAAGAAATCCCCAATTTCTCCTCACACCTCCCCAGACCCACCTCAGACCCCCCCACTTTCCCCCGGCCCCACCTCAGCTCCCTCCTCAGCCGCTCTCCCCTCACAATCTCCCGCCTCCGCCGCGCGCGCCGGCTCCTCCAGCCAATAGCGGCGCTCCCCGTGCCGAACCAACCAATCACCGCGCGGCTCCCCTCAGCAGCGCCCGCCTCCCCCGCCCGCTCCAGCCAATCAGAGGCGCGGCGGAAGCGGCGGCCCCTCCCCCGGCGGCCCCGGGCCCGCCCCGGGCTCGGGCGGGTCCTGCGGGAGGCGCTGGAGAGAGCGGGGGAGGCGCTGGGAGAGGACGGAGGCTCCGGGAGCTGCTGAGGGGCCGGGACAGCTGGGGGAGGGGGGTCCGCACAGGGGGTCCTGGGGGGCGTGGGAGGCTCTGCGAGTGATAAACTATGGTAACTTGTTTGTTCATCAAAAGAATTGGAATATTAAAGGAGGAAAAATAAAAATTAAAGTATAAGGGACTAGCCTTATACTAGATTGTAGCAACTGCTACAAGTCGCAAGGCTATAGACATATTGCAAAACCACAAGATCACAAGTATGATTAATCACCATATAGGAAGCTTTTTGTAGCTTTTTTGCAGACACAGGCTAAGGATGTCGGGGGATGGCCGGAGCTGATTATGAAATCAGCGACCACCAGGCAACGGCCACCGGACTGGACAACGTAGGAGTGCTCCAGGTACGCCCATCACTGTCCAGAACCGATTGTGAAACCAACGATCACCTGCCTCGACACAACGCAGACACGATGCAGAGGGATGCTCAAGCTACGCCCACCGCTATCGCAAGAGACGCGAATGAAGAAACCTCCAAGAAACTATAAAAGAGACTGAATAAGGGGGGTGGGGTATGGGGCACTGCAGTGTGGGACACTGCAGGAGGGGCGGTTAGGAGACCCCTACCCACCCAGCGCTGTTTTGCTTGCTACTGCTTGCTGTAATTAATAAAATTCTAATTGACCTTAAAAAGGCTGAATCAAATTATTCGCCTCAATTTATCACAATTTGGTGCCGTGACTCGGATAAAGGAAACCCGGGAGGGAGGCCCCACTAGGGTGAGGCGCCCCACCGCCTTTTTGCGGTGGACCTAAGGGGGGGCTTCCTCCTTGGGCCTTTACCGACGAACCTAAAACTCAGTAGCAAGCAAAGGTACCCCCGTTAATCTTTGTGCACGAAGAACCGCGGAAGAGTGAACACGCAGGAAGCGTAAGTAGCCCCCGGTGGGCCTCTTTTTTCCAGGGTTGGGTGACGTAGGAGGGGGAGAGCTGCACCCCCTCGGCGTCAAGTTACCCTTGGTCGGGAGGCTCCTGGGTTAGGAGGAGAGCAAGCGGGCCTAACCCAGACGTGGAGGAGGACTGCGTCAAAGTTCCTGGGGCAGGGGATCCCCGGAGAAACTTCCCCAAGTTTCGGCT
Source organism: Vidua chalybeata (assembly GCF_026979565.1). Lineage (NCBI taxonomy): Eukaryota > Metazoa > Chordata > Aves > Passeriformes > Viduidae > Vidua > Vidua chalybeata. The sequence goes on from NW_026530345.1 coordinate 597,362, forward strand.
TACTAATTCAGTATAAGTGTATGTGCTCGGTGGGCCCCGTACAAGCGGGCTCCGGAGTGCATGTGAAAGGGACAAAGCCTCGACCCCGGAAACGGGGTCTTTAAGAGTCGTTTAGGGGTGTGTAGTCCCGGGGTGATTGAGGTGAATAAGAAGACACACAGGGCGAAGCCCCGGTTGAGAAACGGAGGCGCCGGAAAGACGTGAGTAGTCCGGTCCGCCCGGTCGCTCGGTCAGGGGTGGGAGTCCTGGAGTGTAGCAAATGCGAACGTGTGTGTGAGAGGGGAACTGGCAGCTCAGATTCCCCAAGTGAGTGTGGACCCCATAGTAGTGCGTTTCCCATATCCGGCGACGGAGTGGGCCACGAATTGGGGGAAGCGACTGTCGTATTGTTTGTGTTGAGTGTGAGAAGGCACTCTAGAAGATGGTTCAGAGAAAAAGTAAATCTGCTGAACCCATGGGTGGGAGAATCTCGGTAAAACTTCCTCAGATCCCAGAGGAAAGTCCACTAGGCTTAATGGTAGAGTATTGGGATGCCTTTCCTTCTAGAAAAGGAAAAGATAAGGTTAAAATGATCCATTATTGTATGGAAATTTGGGGAGGTAAACAAATAAGGGGAGACCAACTATATTGGCCCGTATTTGGGTCATTTGAGGATTGGATCTGTCAAGCTCTAAATATATATGTTAACTCCAAAGAGCCCTTTAACCAAGAGGAGAGCGAATATGCAGCTCTTTGGATAGTGGGAGAGATTGAAGAAAGCTTTCCAGTTGTATTCAGGGGTGGACCCCAATACCCCAGAGGGTAAGACACTTTTGAAGGTGCATTTTGTGGTCGATTCTTGGGTGGACATTCGGAAGAAGTTGGAGAGGTTGGAGGGATGGCAGGCGAGAGGATTGGATGAGTTGTTGTGAGAGGCTCAAAAGGTGTGTGTTGGGAGAGAGGATGAGAGTTTTAAAAAGCAGTCTGGAATCGTGTTAGCAGCAGTGGGGGGGGACAGCGGAGTCCCCAGGGGGGGAACTGGAGGTCAGTCCAGAGGTCGGACTGACGTCCAGCGAAGTTGGTTTGAAGGGAAGTCGAGAGTTGGTTTGAAGGGAAGTCGAGAGGTGGAGAGAGCATTGTCTGTTTCTATTGTGGGAAGAAGGGACACATGAGGAGAGAGTGTCGGCAGAGGATTGCTGATGAGGAACAGTTCAAAGAAGATTAAGGGGGTCGGGAGCTCTATCTGCTGGGGACAAGAGAAAGAACAGAGCCCCTGGTAAAATTAAAAATAGGTCCCCAGCAACAAGAATATGAGTTCCTTGTGGACTCAGGGGCGGAGAGATCAACCGTCCAGACCCTGCCCCAAGGGTGTAAGGTTTCACCTGAAATAATACAGGTGATTGGGGCCAAAGGGGAACCCTTTGGAGTACCTGTAATTAAGGATGTACTCTTAGAAAGTGATTCTAAATTAGGAATTGGGTCATTTTTACTAGTTCCAGAAGCAGATTATAATCTATTAGGGAGAGATTTGATGGTCGAGTTGGGGATAGGGATAGAGGCAAAAAAAGGAGAACTAACAGTAAAGCTATATCCTCTCCGGGCTGAAGACGAGAAAAAGATTAACCCAGAAGTTTGGTATACCCCCGACAGTGTGGGGAAATTAAATATTGAACCCTTTGAGGTAACTATCAGGAACCCAGAAATCCCTGTCAGGATTCGGCAATATCCCATACCTAAGGAGGGGAGGGAAGGACTAAAAACAGAAATAAAGAGACTTTTGGAAAAGGGACTTTTAGAACCCTGCATGTCCCTTTTCAATACCCCCATCCTGCCAGTAAAGAAATGAATGGCAGTTACAGATTGGTGCATGACTTGCGGGAAATCAATAAAAGAACAGTTGAAAGATTCCCGGTCGTAGCCAATCCACATACTATTTTAAGCCAACTTGGCCCAGAAAACCAGTGGTACAGTGTAATAGATCTTAAAGATGCTTTTTGGGCCTGTCCCCTTAAGGAAACTTCTAGAGATTATTTTGCTTTTGAATGGGAAGACCCGGATACACATAGAAAACAACAATTGAGGTGGACAGTCCTTCCCCAGGGGTTTATCGAATCCCCAAATTTGTTTGGGCAAGCTCTGGAACAAATATTGGCAGAATATTCACAGGGGGAGGGGACTGTGCTTCTACAATACGTAGATGATTTATTAATTGCAGGGAAAGAAGAAGAAAGAGTAAGGGAAGAAACTATAAAACTCCTAAATTATTTAAGCCTTAAGGGACTCAAAGTTTCAAAGTCGAAATTACAATTTGTGGAAGAGGAAGTTAAGTACCTCGGACACTGGCTGACTCAGGGGACTAAGAAATTGGATACTGATAGAGTCCAGGGAATACTTAAGCTCCAAAAACTAAAAGGCAGGTTCGACAGTTACTGGGACTTTTTGGGTATTGCAGACAATGGATTGAAAAGTTTAGTGGGAAAGTTAAATTTCTGTATGAAAAATTAACAACAGACGGGTTATTAAAATGGAGCTCCGAGGATGAGACCCGGTTAAAATCATTAAAAACTGAACTGGTCAATGCCCCTGTTCTCAGCCTCCCGGATCTAAAAAGACCATTCTTTTTATTCATTAATGTCAATGAAGGGGTGGCATACGGGGTG